>NC_052101.1:122203641-122953016 GCF_015852505.1 Tachyglossus aculeatus | reverse complement strand
TGACGGATCAGATGTGTAGGGTGAACGAGAGAGTGGAGTCAAGGATGACACCAAGGTTGCGGGCTTGTGAGACGGGAAGGATTTTAGTGCCGTCCACAGTGATGGGAAAGTCAGGGAGAGGACGGGGTTTGGGAGGGAAGATAAGGAGCTCAGTGTTTGACATGTTGAGTTTTAGATGGCGGGCAGACGTCCAGATGGAGGTGTCCTGAAGGCAGGAGGAGATACGAGTCTGGAGTATTAGATAGCCCTGAGGTTGGCCCTTAAGCTTAGATTGTCTACTGAGACTGCAAGCCCCATGTGGGACAGGAACTGTGTCCGATGTGAGTAACTTGTATCTACCCCAGTGCTTAGAACAGTGCTTGACACAGAGGGAGTGCTTAACGGATACCAGAATAATAAGCGGGAAGCTGGGGAGTGATCCCATTTCCCCATCTAGATCAGGCCTTGCCTGGTGGGTTAGAGAAGCCTCCCACCCACCTCTTGTCCTCCATCTCCCCCAGGGCACAGACTTGGCTGAACCAGGTTTGGGGGAACTAAGGGTTGTGGGGAGGGAGAGGGGCAGCTCAGATGGGGGCTGAGGGGGAATCCCCAGCACAGGACAGAGCCACTAGGCTGGAAGCTACTTGAAGGCAGGGATAGTGTCTACCAACTCTGTTGTATCATCCTCTCCCCAGTGCTTAGTACAGTTCTCTGTACACAGTAAGCACTCAATAAATACCACTGATGTAGAGTCTGGGCTTGGGAGTCAGAGGACCTGGGTTCTAATCCCGGCTCCGTCACATGTCTCCTTTGTAACAAGTTGGGCAAGTCATAAGTTCTCTGTATTTCAGTTACCTCCTCTGAAAAATGGGGATTCAACACCTGTTGTCCTTCCTACTTAGACTGTGCGTCCCATGTGAGACACGGACTGTCTAACCTGATTATCTTGTATCTACTCCAGTACTTACCCTCTCAGGGTTGCACCCAGAGAGTTTCCAATACTCTACCAGTCTCGGCTATGGGAGGGAGAGTCAAGCAGAGGCCTACCCATTCCATTCCTAGCTTGGGCAGTGGCTACCGAGTGGAAGACAATCTACTACAGGTCAAAATTCACCCACACTGGGCAGCAGTGGCATGGGAGAGAATCGAGGGCGGAGACTCCAGTTTACCACATGGAAGGTGGCAATGGTAAACCACTTCCATATTTTTACCAAGAAAACTCTATGGACACACTACCAAAACGATTGCAGATCGTCGAGAGTGGGGCATTCTGGGAGAGATGTGTCCGTGGTGTCGCTATGGGTCGAAAATGACTCCACGGCATAAGACAAGACCCCTGTGCTTAGTACAGTGCCTACCATATAGTAAGTGCTTAACAAACACCACAATTATTATTAATATTTATTATTAATAATAATATTAATGTTAATGACTTTCAAACTTGCCTCCTCACCTGAAGTGTTGAATCACTTTCCCCTCAGCTTTGCCTGCTTTGGTTCTGCAGTCCAGAGAGCACTGAATTGTTACTCACTAGCCTTTGGGAGCTGTGAATTAGCACACAAATGCCCAAATAGCATCAACACAGGTTGTTAACCCAGTCAAGACTGTTGTACATAATTCTATTATCCTCTAGGAGTATAAGTCTGGCCTGGACCCAAACCAGAAGCTCAGTGGCATCTACAGTGTGAATTCCACTCAGTGTGGACCACTCAGTGTATATTTCACTCAGTAAAGAGCAGGGAGAGTGGGAGCCATTGACTTGTGGTTTGGTTGCAAATCGTTTAACTTCACATTTCTCCCTGGAGGTTCACAGTCTCCTTCCCTTTGACCGGTTTCTCCCAGAGCTTGCTCAGTTTGCCGAAGGGGAGGGGCTGAGGAGCTGAGGGGCTGAGGAATGGGTGGATTGCTTTTTGTTGTAGGAAGGGAGTGTTGGGGGGAGGAAGGGAGGAGGACCAGTAGTACAGGCTGAAGGGGTTCAGAAATCTCTGCCAAACTGAGGAGCTCAAGAAATTTATACATTGATCTATCGATCAATTGATTGATTGATACCCTAGGCATAGTCACTGGAGACAAATGCCATCATCATTATTATTATTACAGTCCTGGCCCGTGACTGGTTCCTTAGGTTTCTCCCTCTATCCTAACCCTCAGAATGAGGGTGAGGTTCAGGGCTGATCTTCCCATGTTTCAGAGGCAGTCCAGAGAGGTTGAGCGACTAGCCCAAGGTCATCCGGCCCACAAGAGTCAGAGTCAGGATTAGAGCCCCGACCTTCTGGCCCCTCAGCTCAGTCATTCCTGACTGGCTTGGGCAAGTGATGTGGGCACACCCCAGGTATTGGGGGTCTTGGCTCCCCAGGCAGAATATTGGGAATGGTGGGTGAGAGAGCAGGGCAGGGAGGGAAGGGTAGTAATGCCAAGCAACTGTGACTCAGTCCAGAAGAACTTCTGTCACAACCACCATCATCATTGTTAATTAATCAATCAATCATACTGATTGAGTGTTTACTGTGTGCAGTCTTGCCTTGCCTTATGCTGTTGAGTTGTCTATAACCCATAGCGACACTGTGGACACAGCTCTCCCAGAACTCCCCACCTCCACTGGCAATCGTCCTGGCAGGGTATCCATAGAGTTTTCTTGGTAAAAATATGGAAGTGGTTTACCATTGCCTTCTTCTGTACAGTAAACTCTAGTATCTGCCCTCGACTCTCTCCCATGCCGCTGCTGCCCAGCACAGGTGAGTTTTGACTTGTAACAGATTGCCTTCCACTTGCCAGCCATTGCCCAAGCTAGGAATGGAATTCGTATTCATTCATTCAATTGTATTTATTGAGCACTTACTGTGTGCAGAGCACTGTACTAAGCGCTTATGCCTCTGCTTGACTCTCCCTCCCATAGTCAAGACTGGCTGGGTACTGGAAACTCTCTGGGTGTGACCCGGGGACTCAGAGGGCACAATATTAAACACTCGGGAGAGTACAATATGACAGAGTTTGTAGACACTTTCCCATCCCACGATGGGCTTACAATCTAGAGGGGGGAAGCTTACTGTCTTCGCCATCATCATCATCATCGCCCGCCCCCAACTGGCATTTGAGGCGTGCCTGCCAGGGAAGTGGTATTGCCTGAGGTACACTCGGGGCACCGCTCTGTGGAATCCATGGGTCTCTTTCTCCTTTTTTCTAGTCAGCCCCATCGCAGCTGCCATCTCCCTGTGACAAGTCGGTGCCCACCGGTGATGTTTTCCATTTCCGGGAGACAGGCTGGGAGGCGCACCCGTGGAATTCAGCAGAAGCCCGAGATGGGGAGGGAGGGAGGGAGGGAGGCAGGTGGGGGAGATCTTCCCACTGGAGACTACGGAGTGTGGCCGAAACAGATCCATCCCAAAGGATGCCCACCCCGACAGAGCCCCTTCTGCAAAAGACTGCATCCCCCAACCCTTTCCCAAACCTGCCCCCCACCCGCCTCCTACCCCGCAAACTGCTGAGTCTAGACCCTCTTAGGTCCCCAGGCCCCGATCCCGAACCCCCACTAGATGGGCCACATCCCCCCATTTCCCCGCTTTCCACCCCTCCCTTACCCCCGCAGGGCTATGCCCGGGCGCTCCTTCCCTTCCTTTTGCCAGCTCGGCGCGTGGGGCGTACTCTCCCTCCCACCCCCCCAACTCCCTCCACCCCCACCTCGCCCCGGAGGCCTCACAAGCTCCCACCTGTCCCGGCGCCACCTGCCCTGCCGGGTCCGGCGCTTAAAGGGTGCCCGTGAGCCCGGGCGCCGAGTCACGGCGGGGCGAGGCTCGGTGACCCCGGCGGGCCCGGCTTATAAACCCGGGCCCCCGGCCTCTCCCCTGAGCCCTCAGCCCGCAGCCGGCCCCGCTGGACGGAGCCGAGGCAGCCAGGCCCCGCCGCCGCCTCCCTCCCCATCCTCCCCGCCCGCAAACCCTCCCTCACGTCTCTCTTCCTCGTCCCGCAACCCGGCTCCTTCCCCGGGGGCTGGCGGGGTGCAGTGCCGTCGGCGCCCCGATCTCTCTGCCCTTCGCTCCCTCGCGGCAGCCGGGAGGCAGGGGAGGGGTGGGGCGGGGGGCCATGGAGCTCTTCATCCCGGAGCGGGTCACCTTCGGCTTCTGGGACTACGCCGTCTTCGGCCTGATGCTCCTCGGCTCCACGGGCATCGGGCTCTTCCACGCCCTGGCCCGGGGCGGCCAGAAGACGTCGGAGGATTTCTTCACGGGCGGCCGGCGAATGGGCGCCGTGCCGGTGGGGCTGTCACTGTCAGCTAGCTTCATGTCGGCCATCCAGGTGCTGGGGGTGCCGGCCGAGGCCTACCGCTACGGGCTCAAGTTCCTCTGGATGTGCCTGGCTCAGCTGCTCAACTCCATCCTCACCGCCTTCCTCTTTCTGCCCGTCTTCTACCGGCTAGGGCTCACCAGCACCTATGAGGTAGGAGGCTCCCGAGGGCTCGGCCCCACCCCTGGGAGTCGGGGGAGGCCGGGATTTGGGGTAGATGGGAGTCTTGGGGGGCGGCGGGGGGAGAGAGAGAGAAACGGAGCCTCCAGGAGGGAAGGGTGGAAGTCCGGCAGCTCCCCCGACGGTGTCCCAGGGAGCCCCGAAGGCGAAGGAGAAGGAAACGTGTGTCTCTGAGGAGGGAGGAGAGCCGCTCTAATGAAAGGACCGTCAGGCCTCAAGGACTAGGAGAGGAGACTCTTAGGGGAGGGGAAGATGAGGGGAAAGGAGCGCCCGCAACCCAAATGCTGCCCTCGCCCATCTCCCCACTCAGGATCGGCTCCCAGACAACGCTCAAGGGCCCGACTTTGATGGGCAGCAACTCTGACCTCCCTCTCAGAATCCGGGAAGTCTGTGGGGCCCCTTCCCTCTATCCCTGAGGCTGGGCCCACCCCAACTAAAAGAGAAGGCCGGGTCTTAGAAAGTCTGAGAAGGGGGAAGACTCTGCCAAGATCAGATTCCTGCCCCTAGGGTGGCATCACCCTGCCAACTCCAGTAGGCGGGCAGGGCCCCTAGGGGGAAGGGGGAGGAACTTGGGTGGCTCTTGGGTTCTTGAGGAGGAGAGGAACTCCCTGGTGGTATTTGAAGCAGGAACCCAATCTGGGATCTGCCCCAGCAGACAGCTAGGGGCTGGGAGGGGGAGAGTGTGTGTTTGGTGGGTGGGGTGGTGGCTAGTCCCCAGTGCAGTCCATGGGGGTTCTAAATGGATTTGGTTTCAATGGGCCTCCCTGTTGAGAAGGCCCAATGGGAATGCTCCATCAGCACCACTGGGAGAGGAGAATCAGGGAAACTCTAAATTGGGGTCACCAGGGTCATAGAGGGCTCCCTTCAGGAGTCTCCCCAGCCCTTGGAACCCCAGAACTCACAATTGAATTTGGATTAGCAATCCATTTGCAAAAGCTCTTAAGGATAAAGGAAAAGGTTAAGGGAAATGGGGTTCGGGGTAAAGGTTTGGGGGTTAGCCCGACAAAGAGAAGGCTGAGGGGTGATCTTACCTTCTTCAGACCTACCGAAGAGTTTTACAGGGAGGATATAGACCAACTGTTTCAATGCCACCTGAGGAAATGGGCTGAACCTGTAGCAGGGAAGTGTTGAGTTAAAGATGAGGAAGAACTTCCTGACTACAGGAGTAGGGGATACTGGCAGTGGGGAAATTAAACACTAGAGCAGGCGAATGAGGGAGGATGTGGAGTCTCCCATTTTGGGGAACATTAGAAACAGTCCTGGGCCCTGGAAGGTTTAGGCTTGCACTTTCTTGATGGCAGGGGGTTGGATCAAATAACCCCTCCAGATCCCTCCCCGCTCTGGGGTTCTGGAATGTGGAGACACTGTGAGCAGCTGTATTCATAGAAGCCAGGACAAGACGATATGAAGCTTCATCAGCAGCAGGAGGGAGTTGAGTTAGACATTAAGACTTCCTCTCTGCTAGGCCCTGGGATATGTTCCCCAAGGAGTCTATGTTCCCAAAAGAATCTCCCCTGGAGATTTTCAAGAAGGTGGGAGATGGTTATCTTTTGGCAATGGTTTGAGTGTTGCCCTGCCTGGAGGCAAGGGCGTGGGTGAGATGACTTGTCCAGGTTCCTCTGAACCTCGTAGATCTGTCTCCAGGTTGGATTTCTCTTCCCTTTCAGTACCTGGAACTGAGGTTCAGCAGGCTGGTGCGCCTATGTGGAACCTTCCAGTACATCGTGGCCACGGTAAGGCATCTGTTTCCCCATGGGGAACCTAACCCCTGCCCCTCCAGGCCCATCCCTGGAATTCCAGCCCGGGCTCCATTCAGAGAGGCCTAGAAGGCCTGGGGGGGAGGGGGGCGGAGGGGGAGAGGGCGAAACTTCTGACCCAGTTTTTGTTGACCCCACTCATTAGCTCTCCACCCTCCAGGGAGCCAAGACTCAATCCTGTTTAATCCTGAACTCGCCTGGAGGCCCAAAACCCTGTACGGGACTGGAGTGAGAGGCAGGCTGTCCAGGCAGAGGCCATTTCCTTAGAAAGAGAGGGGGCAGAGGGTAGCAGCCTGGTCCAGCTTCCCGCCTGCTGGGCTTTAACATGGGAGGGTGCCAAATTTCAGGGGAAGAGTTTAGGAGCTTGAACTGTGGCAGAAGTGACTTCAGGTAGATTGATGGGAGATCTCTCTCACAAGGGACCCAAGGAAGGCTGTGAAATGTCTTTCCCTGGAGATCTTTTAGAATAGGAGAGTGATTCACCCCATCTCTGAGCTTACAGAGGACGTTGCAAGCGTCCCCCTGCCTCCGAGCAGGACATTCCCTTGTCCAACCTGGCTCTCCTGGCCCCTGCCCTCATCTTCCTTTCTGTTGCAGATGCTCTACACAGGGATTGTTATCTACGCCCCAGCACTGATCCTCAACCAAGGTGCAACCTGAGGGGAGGCTGGCTGGACTGGAATGTGTGTGTGTTGGGGGCGGTGGGGAAGCGGCGGAGAGTTCCAAACCCCAACCACCCTCCAAAACCCCCGACCTGGCACAAGCTGTCTCCTTGCCTGGCTTTGTCGCTGGGCTTCTTGTGCTGCTCATCAGCCAGCTGTGCCTCTTTGTTCTAGTGACCGGGCTGGACATTTGGGCCTCCCTCCTCTCCACGGGAGCCATCTGCACCTTCTACACCACTGTGGTGAGTCCCTGGCCCTGGGGCCAGGGCCTTTGGGTATGGCCCCTGAATTGTTACCCCAGTTTCCGGGGGGACCCTTGCCCCCACCCAGGGTAGGTCAAAGCCCCTGCTTCTCCAGAGGAGCTGGTTCTCTTTACAAGAAGCTCAAGAGTCCCAGAATGACACTGTTATTGGAAAAAAAAAATGGTTCTTGGGTGGCTGAGAAAGAGGGGCAAAAGAGCAGCCAAACTCATACTGGAGGGTCTCTTGGGGGGGTTAGACTAAACTCACATCTCCAAGAGGCCTTCCGTGATAAGCCTTCACTTCTCCTATTCGCTTTCCTTATGGCATTGCCTATGCACTTGGGTCTGTACCCCATAAGCACTTAGAGATGTTTCACCCCACCCCCAGTCTTTCAGCACATAGGTACAATCTTTTAGACTGTGAGCCCACTGTTGGGTAGGGACTGCCTCTATATGTTGCCAATTTGTACTTCCCAAGTGCTTAGTACAGTGCTCTGCACACAGTAAGCGCTCAATAAATACGATTGATGATGATGATGATGAGGTACAGATCCACCTGTAATTTATTTTTATGTCTGTCGCCCCCTCTAATCTGAAAGTTCCTTGTGGGCAGGAATCAAACCTACCTGGCATGGCTCAGTGGAAAGAGCACGGGCTTTGGAGTCAGAGGTCAGGGGTTCAAATCCCAGCTCTGCCAATTGTCAGCTGTATGACTTTGGGCAAGTCACTTAACTTCTCTGGGCCTCAGTTACCTCATCTGTAAAATGGGGATTAAGACTGTGAGCCCCCTGTGGGACAACCTGATCATCTTGTAACCTCCCCAGTGCTTAGAACAGGGCTTTGCACATAGTAAACGCTTAATAAATGCCATCATTATTATTATTATTACTATTACTCTCTCGAGTGCTTATCATAGTGCTCTGCACACAGTAAGCACTCAGCAATTACTATTGATTGAGTGATTAATTGTGAGACTCCTTCAGTCTACTCTTACTCCCTCTTGGTGTAGTTTCACTTAATATCCTCCAGGCCGAAGGCTGGAAAACCATGGCTCATGAGCCTTATCCGGCTCTTCTTGTAACCAAATGCAGCTTGGAAAGTCTAGGCCTCGGTAGTCCCTCCCAGCCTTCCTATCACTTCCCTTCCTCTTTTTTTATAGTATTTGTTATTCATTCATTCATTCATTCAATAGTATTTATTGAGTGCTTACTGTGTGCATAGCACTGTACTAAGTGCTTGGGAAGTACAAGTTGGCAACATATAGAGACAGTCCCTACCCAACAACGGGCTCATAGTCTAGAAGGGAGAGACAGACAACAAAACAAAACATGTGAACAGGTGTCAAGTCATCAGAATAAATAGAAGTAACACTAGATGCACATCATTAACAAAATAAAATAGAATAGTAAATATGTACAAGTAAAATAAATAGAGTAATAAATCTGTACAAACATATATACAGGTGCTGTGGGGAGGGGAAGGAGGTAGGGCAGGGGGATGGGGAGGGGGAGAGGAAAGAGGGGACTCAGTCTGGGAAGGCCTCCTGGAGGAGGTGCGCTCTCAGTAGGGCTTTGAAGGGAGGAAGAGAGCTAGCTTGGCGGATGTGCAGAGGGAGGGCATTCCAGGCCAGGGGGAGGACGTGGGCCAGGGGTCGACAGCGGGACAGGCGAGAAAGAGGCATAGTTAGGAGGTTAGCGGCAGAAGAGCGGAGGGTGCGGCCTGGGCTGTAGAAGGAAAGAAGGGAGGTGAGGTAAGAGGGGGTGAGGTGATGGAGAGCCTTGAAGCTGAGAGTGAGGAGTTTTTGCCTGATGCATAGGTTGACTGGTAGCCACTGGAGATTTTTGAGGAGGGGAGTAACATGCCCAGAGCGTTTCTGCACAAAGATGATCCGGGCAGCAGCGTGAAGTATAGACTGAACTGAACTGTTAAGCACTTACTATGTGTCAAACACTGTTCTAAGCTCTGGGTTGGTACAACTTAAAGTCAAACACAGTCCTTGTCCCACATTGAGCTCACAGTCTACCTAGAAGGGAGACCAGGCATTGAGTTCCCATTTTACTGAGGCCCAGAGAAGTGAAGTGACTTGCCCAAGGTCACACAGCAAGCAATTGACAGAGCCAGGGCTAGAACTCAGGTCCTTCTGACTCCCAGGCCTGTGCTTTCTCCACTAGGCCATGCTGCTTTTTCTCCTCCTCCTCCTCCTCTCTCCCCTACTCCCCTTCCTACCTCCCCTTCTCCCCTTCCTCCCTCCCTTACACTCCTGCTCCCTGACAGCACTATCGACATCCATAGCTCCAGGGCCCTGTGACACAATCCCCGCTAGCTAATGGCTTTCCTCTGCCCAAGGGCATTGGTCCCTCAGGCTCTGCCTTTTTGTCTTTTCTCCCCCACCCACAGGGCGGGATGAAAGCCGTGGTTTGGACCGATGTGTTCCAGGTGTTTGTGATGCTGGCCGGGTTCATTGCCATCTTCATCCAGGGCACCATCCTGCTGGGTGGGACAAGCCGGGTGTTGGAGATCGCCAATGAACACTCACGGGTCAACCTGGGAGAGTAAGTGGGCTCAGCCTGCCAGGAGGAGCAAGCAGAAGAGAACCAGGAGTGAGGACTCTCTGAGGGATGGGAGCCCGGGGGGAGGGAAGAGGGGAAGGACCCTTTCCTTCCCCCCTTTCTGCTCCTCCACTGCTGCAGGCCTCTCCCCTCAGAGGGGAAGAGGGGGCTACCTCTCTTCCCACAGAAAGTTCTCATGGTGACTGACCAGTGGGTGGAGCTACTGGCTACAGGGCCTCCTCAGATGGATGACTTCCCGTGAGCCATGGCTAGGAGACAGGGCTAAGGAATTGGATCCTGGTTAAGGGGACTCACGGAGGGGATTTAGAGGTGGGGCTACTGCCACTTCCTCTTTCCTCTTGGAAAATCCTGGACCCACTCTGCAGGCCACCAGGCACATGCCAGAAATGTCCACTGGACCAGTCCAACCCTGCTCTTCCCCCTTGGAAGAGAGGGAAACTGTGGCCCCGTAAGCCCGGCATCCCCGGTGCTGATGGCCTCGCTGGGCATCCACCCCGCCCTCTCCACCCCTCCGCCAGCTTCAACGCCGACCCCCGGAGCCGCTACACCTTCTGGACGTTCATCTTCGGTGGGACCATGGTGTGGCTGTCCATGTACGGGGTGAACCAGGCCCAGGTGCAGCGCTATGTGGCCTGCAAGACGGAGAAGGAGGCGAAACTGTGAGTGGCCCCGGGCCAGGGGAGGGCATGGGCCTGGCCATTTGGGTACAGGCTGCAAGGGCACCAGGTGACCCGTGGGCAACATGGTATAGAAGGTTGGGATGCAGGAAGGGAGGGTAAGGGTGAGGGAGAAGGGGAGGGCAGGAAGGGGTTGTCCCCCACCCTTCAACTTCCAGTGGTCAAGTGAAACCTCCTGGCACTACGGGGAGGGGATAGGAATGGAAGGAAATTAAAGAGGCCATCTAGTCTAATGCCCTGCCTCCAGTCAGCCTTCATCTAATCTGCTTGAGATAGGTGGATAGTGGATGCTTTTTCACTCACTTCCTCTGAAGTCTTTACTGTTAATTAACCACCTGGAGTAATAATAATATAATAATAATAATGGCATTTGTTAAGCGCTTACTATGTGCAGAGCACTGTTCTAAGTGCTGGGGCGGTTACAAGGTGATCAGGCTGTCCCACGGAAGGCTCACAGTATTCATCCCCATTTTACAGATGAGGTAACTGAGGCACAGAGAAGTTAAGTAACTTGCCCAAAGTCACACAGCAGACAAGTGGCGGAGGCGGGATTTGAACCCATGACCTCTGACTCCCAAGCCAGGGCTCTTTCCACTGAGCCATGCTGCTTCTCTAGGGGGCCACTAGGGGAGCTGGAATCTATGCCAGGAGCCTTCCAGGGCCACGGAGGGAAGGAAGAGGGGCCTGGCTCTAGGGACCTTTCTAGAATTTGAGGAGGAAATAGAGTGAGGGTTGAGTGGGTGGAGGTGTAGGAGGGTGAATACAGTGAAACAAAGCACATAGGCGTTGTCAGCCAAAGCCTTTATCTCCCAGCATCCCACTCTACCTCTTCCTCCATTCCACTGCCTCCATGTCCCCCAACACTCGCAAGGAGACCAATTTCCTGGGAGTAGTAATAGTAATAATAGTAGTAGCAGCAGCAGCAACAGCAGCAGCAATGTCAGTCCGTCAGTCATATGTATTGAGCCCTCACTGTGTGCAGAGCACTGTACTAAGCGCTTGGGAGAGTATGATACAACAATATGACAGACACATAATAATAATAATAATAATGATGGCATTTATTAAGCACTTACTATGTGCAAAGCACTGTTCTAAGTGCTGGGGAGGGTACAAGGTGATCAGGTTGTCCCACGGGAGGGGCTCACAGTCTTAGTCCCCATTTTACAGATGAGGGAACTGAGGCACAGAGAAGTGAAGTGACTTGTCCAAAGTCACACAGCTGATAATTGGCGGAGCGGGGATTCGAACCCATGACCTCTGACTCCAAAGCCCGGGCTCTTTTCCACTGAGCCACGCTGCTTCTCTAATGCCCTGCCCACAATGAGCTTACAGTCTAGAGAGGAGCTTATACAACAGTAGTTATAATAATAACTGCAGCATTTGTTAAATGTATTCTAGGTGCCAAGAACCGTACTAAACTCTGGGGTAGGTACAAGATAATCAGGTTGGACCCAATCCCTGTCCCACACGGGGCCCCAGTCTAAGTAGGAGATAAAACAGGTTTTAAAACCCCATTTCACAGATGAGGAAACTGAGACAAAAAGCAGTTAATTGACTTGCTCAAGGTCACACAGGAGACAAGTGGCAAGGCCGAGATTAGAACCCAGGTCCTCTGACTCCTGGGTCCCTGTTCTTTCCACTAAGCCAAGCTGCTCTGAGTGCAACACACTGTACTAAGCTCAAGGCAGAGACAGAAGAAGGAATACACAGGCTCCCTCAAGGAATTTACAATTCAACAGCAGAGACAGGCATAAAAATATTTATAAAGAGCAGAATCAGCATAAATAATCAGTCCATCAGTGGTATTTATTGAGTGCTTACTGTGTGCCAAGACTGTACTAAATGCTTGGGAGAGTACAGTATAACCAAGTTGGTAGATATGTTCCCCAACCATAAGGAGCTTACAGGGTAGAGGACTGTACAAGTAATTGAACATACAATTGAATATCCATATATACACAGATGCTGAGAGTGGATATAGTAATAATAATAACAATAATGGCATTTATTAAGCACTTAGTATGTGCAAAGCGCTGGGGAGGTTACAGGGTGATCAGGATGTCCCACAGGGGGCTCACAGTCTTAATCCCCATTTTACAGATGAGGTAACTGAGGCCCAGAGAAGTTAAGTGACTTGCCCAAAGTCACACAGCTGACAATTGGCAGAGTCAGGATTTGAACCCATGACCTCTGACTCCAAAGCCTGTGCTCTTTCCACTGAGCCACGCTGCTTCTCTAAGCAACTCTCTCTATATATCTATCTATATGTCTATAGATAGATATATAGATACATATCTATATATAGATCGATCTATCTATAGCTATATAGATTTATATACAGATATATATGCAACTCTATATATGCTAGAGGTGGCTTTTAGTTTGATATGACTCAGGGGGTTGGGAATCCATCAGAAAGGTCATTAACCAATATGACGGCCTCTACTCCTAATCCTTCTAGACCTTTCAGCTGCCTTTGACTCTGTATACCACCCCCTTCTCTAATGCTAGTTCTGTTGGATTGTACTCTCCCAAACGCTTAGTACAGTGCTATGCAAATAGTAAGCACTCAATAATACCATTGATTGATTGATTGATTGAGTAGCGGAAGAGAGTCCAGGGCGTCTAGAAGTCAAAGGTTCGGACTGTCTAATTGATGCTTAGAGAGATGTATGCTGAGGCAATGTTTCAGGAGCTCACAGACTTGTACTGAATTCCGCCGAGAGCTTAGTTCTGTGCTCTGGACCCAGTAAGTGTGCAGTCAGTACCACTCATTGATCTATTCTGACGGTTTTGACACCTGTCTACATGTTTTGTTTTGTTGTCTGTCTCCCCCTTCTAGACTGTGAGCCCGTTGTTGGGTAGGGACCGTCTCTATATGTTGCCGACTTATACTTTCTAAGCGCTTAGTACAGTGCTCTGCACACAGTAAGCGCTCAATAAATACGATTGAATGAATGAATGAGTTATCCAAGCAGCAGCATGGAGTATGGACTGAAGCAGAGAGAGGCTGGAGGCAGGGAGAGCTGTGAAAAGACTGACAGAATAGATGGATTAAGATATACCATGGTGGTAGAACCAATCAATCAGTGGTATTGATTGAACAAATCAATGGTATTTATTGAGAGCTTAGTGTATCGGGGCACTGTACTAAGCACTTGGGAGAGTACAATACAACGGAGATGGTAGACAAGGGAGGGGGACTTATTATGGTATTTGTTAAGCACTTACTAAGTGTCGAGCACTCTTCTAAGTGCTGGGCTAGATACGAGTTTATCAGGTTGGACACAGTGCAGGTGAAGAGAAAGGGGTAAACCCGGAAATCTTCTGAAGCAAAAATCAGCAATAGATCAAATAGGAGAGCTGAATGACTGTGAGGAACCAAGGATGACATCAGAGTTGGAGAATAGTGGTAGGTCCCCGGAGGCGAGAAAGCTGGGAGGAGGAAAAGACTTAAGAGGGGAGATGAGAAGTTCAGTTTCGGACAGGTTGAGATTGAGGTGCCAAACGATGGTGGGGAGGTCTGGGGCAGAGAGTAATCTGCATAGACGTGGAGGCTGAGCTCCCCAAGACGGGGTATGTAGAGTTCTGTGGTTAGGGGACAAGAGGTGGAAGGGAAGTCGGCAAGAGAAGCAGAGAAGGAGTGGTCGGACTGGTAGGAGAACCATGGAAGTGCTGTGACACAAAACCGAGGTCTGGGAGCATTTCAAGGAAAAGGGAAGGGCCCACAGTGTCAAAAGTGGGAGAGAGATCAAGGAAGATTAAGACAGAGTAGAGCTCTTTGGACTTCAATGTGAAGAGGTCCTGAATGACTTTGGAGGGAGCGATCTCGGGGAGCAGCGTGGCCTAGTGGAAAGAGCCTGAGCCTGGGAGTCAGAGGACCTGGGTTCTAATCCTGGCTCCGCCGCTTGTCTGCTGTGTGTGACCTTCAGCAAGTCACATCACTTTTTAGTGCCTCAGTTTCCTCATCTGTAAAATGGGGATTCACTGCCTGTTCTCCCTTCTGCTTAGGCTGTGAGCCCCATGCAGGGCAGGGACTGTGTCCAACCTGACTGACTTGAATCTACCCCAGTGCATAGAACAGTGCTCGACACATAGGAAACACTGAACAAACACAATAATAATCATAATAATAATAATGAGAAGCAGTGTGGCCTAATGGATAGAGCATGGGCCTCGGAGTCCAAAGGACCTGGGTTTCAATCCCGGCCCCACCACTTGCCTGCTGCATGACTCTGGGCAGGTCACTTAACTTCTCTGTGCCTCAGTTTCCTCATCTGTAAAATGGGGATTAAGACTGTGAGCCCCATATGTGAGACACGGACTATGTCCAACCTGATTAGCTGTATCTACTCCAGCACTTAGTACAGTGCCTGGAACATAGTAAGCGCTTAACAAATACCATAAAAAAAAATAAATGAAGGGGGTGAAAATCGGACAGTATAGGGCCAGGATGAGGGGAAGTGAAGGCCACAGTTTTTTTGAGGAGTTTGGACATGAAAGAGGTGTGATATGAGGTTCTAGTGTCTCCCTCTCTAACTGGAAGTTCATTGAGGGAACTTTTAGACTGTGAGCCCACTGTTGGGTAGGGACTGTCTCTATGTGATGCCAATTTGTACTTCCCAAGCACTTAGTACAGTGCTCTGCACATAGTAAGCGCTCAATAAATACGATTGATTGATTGATTGATTGATTGATTGAGGGTAAGGAATATGTCTACCAAATCTGTTATATCGTACTCTTCCAAATGCTTAGTACAGTGCTCTGCACACAGTAAGCGCTCAATAAATACCATTGCTTCCTTGAATGATAGGAAACTGTTAGACCATCAGCTTGTTGTGGACAGGGAACGTATCTACAACTCTGTTGTACTCTCCCAAGCACATAATTTGGTGCTCTGCACACAGTAAGGGCTCAATAAATACCACTGATTGATTGACTGACTCTGCAGTGCTCAGTTCATTGCTCTGCACACAGTAAGCACTCAATAAATACCATTGATCGAGTGGGATAGGGCTTTTTGATTATAGGGGAGACTTAAGAGTGTTTGAGGTGGAGGGGAAGGAGCCATCTGAGAGTGAGGTTGAAGGCCACAGTAACGGAGGGGTGGGAGGAGAAGAGGAGCAAGTGTTTTTCAGAGAGGGAATGGGTCAGAGGTGCATTGAAGGGGGTAGGGTTAGTGAGCAGGCAGATCTCTTTAGAGGCAGCTAGGGAGGAGGACAAAGAGGAGGGAGTAGTAGAGCGGTGAGAAGGGGAAGGAGGGAATGTGGGGCGTTCACACCCGATGGTTTGTGTTTTACCAACCGAGCTGTTGGCCAGGTCATCAGGGATTGGGGGAGGGGAGTGGGAACACTGAGAGCTTCAAGAGGAAGTCAAGAGCTTGGAACAGTTAATGGGAGTTGTGGGAGAGGGAGTCGATGAGGGAGGAATGAAAGAGCTCTCAAACAGGAGAGAACTGAATTATAATAGGACAGAGGGAATCTGAGGTGAATGAAGTTGGCCTAGTGATCCAGAGCTAGCAGTTAGTTGTGCAAGAGCAACGTTGAGGCAGGGGGGCAAGGGAGTTGAGTCTGGTGGAGAGGGAAGAGATAATAATAATAAGAATAGTAATAATAATAATAAAGAATTGTGACATGCGTTAAGCACTTGCTATGGGCCAAGCGCCATACTAAGCTCTGAGGTAGATACAAGGTGAGCTTGTTGTGGGCAGGGAGTGTGTCTGTTGTGATGTTGAACTCTCCCAAGTGCTTAGTACAGTGCTTTGCACACAGTAAGCACTCAGTATATATGATTGAATGAATTAATTAATACAAGATAAGATGCAAGACATGATGATGTGGACTGTATTATCAAGGTGTGGGAGAGTTTGGTAGTGAGTGAGAAGGAGGTGACATCACCAGTACAGAGTCTGGAGGTCATAGGTGGAAGGCGAGGACAGAATTTGAGTGTGAAGGGTGTGAACACATTGTGGTCAGAGAGCTGTAAGTCAGAGGTGGTGAGGTTAGAGATAGAGATGTGTACATCTGAATTGATGCATGACTGAGGGGAGGGGAGCAAGAGGTCAGCAATCTCAAATAGGTTGAGGAAGGCAGTTGCCTGGAGGTCAGAGGGACCATTAAAGTTGAGGTTGATACAGAAGGGAGTAGAGAGTAGGAAAGAGAGAATCAAAATCAGCCAAAAATGCTGAGGTGGGACCAAGTGGACAATAGTTAGCAATCTAGTAATTGTGGTATTCATTAAGCATTTACTATGTGCCAGGCACTGTACTAAGTGCTGGGGTAGATACAAGCAAATAGAGTTGGACACTGTCCCTGTCCCACATGGGGCTCGCGGTTTCAATCCCGGTTTTACAGATGAGGTAACTGAGGCACAGAGAACTGAAGTGACTTGCCCAAGGTCACACAGCAGACAAGTGGCGGAGCCAGGATTAGAACCCATGACCTTCTGACTCCCAGGCCCATGCTCTATCCAGTACACAATATGTCAAGCACTGTCCTAAGCAATGGGATAGTTGCATGACAATAAGGTTGGACAGAGTCCCTGTTCGACATGGGGCTCACAGTCTAAGTTGGAGGGAGAACGTGTGTTGAATCCCCATTTCAAAGATGAGGAAACTGAGGCCCAGAGAAATGAAGTGACTTGCAAAAGGACACACAGCAGGCTGGTGGAGTCTGGATTAGAACCCTGGTCTTCCGACTCCCAGGCCCGGGCTCTTTCAACTAGGCCATGCTGCTTCCCAGAAAGGAAGACAGAGACAGTAGTAGTAGTTTGGTATTTATTGAGTGCCTACTAAAATCAGTGCACTAAATTATGCACTTACAAAGTACAATAGAAGCACAAGATGTGTCCTCTGTCCACAAGGAATTCACACTCTAATGGAGAAAACAGACATAGAAATAGTCACAAGCAGTGGAATCAGAATCAATGAAATTGAATGTGCAAACAGATATACATACCATATGTATTTACATAATCGTCCCACTTTGGGGCATAATTTTTAAAATCCAGAAACATGGGAGGGGTTATTGCATGGGGAATTAAGTTTGGCAATAAGGAGAGAAGGAGGAAAAAACAGGAGGAAAGAAGGGGGAAAGGAAGAAGAGGGTAAGAGGGCGGTACTTCCACTGCAGCTTCCCAAGTGCTGCATACAATAGGCACTCAATGAATTATGGTAAACCCCACCTTCCCCAAACCCCCCGTCTCTTCCCACACCTGAGTGCACTTGAATATGATATCTCCGATATCCTCACCCGACCTTTATTCACAGCCCACTGTGCCCCGCTATCACTGCTTTAAAAAAAACCTTGCCTCAAAAATCTGGTGGGAGAATGATGAGGTGGTGGCAATTATGTAAGTAAATGCCAGTATGTACACAAGTGCTGAGGATGGGTAGAAATAAATAACTGCATAAGTGCAACAGACAGCTGAAAGGTTCATAAGGTTTGAGTTCTTAATGCTTGTTGGATGGGGTGAGAGGTTAGGAGGCCTTTGAAGATGGGGAGGGCTGAGGTCTGGCAGGTCAGTCAATCAATCAATCAATGGTATTTATTTTGCGTTGACTGAGTGTAGAGCATTGGACTAAGTGCTTGGGAGAGTACAGTGCAAAGGAGGTGGTAGGCATAATCACTGTCCTCAAGGAGCTTCCAATCTATGGTGGGGAAGGGCATTCCAGGCCCTGGGGACATGCTGAGCCAAGGGTCAGAGGCGGGCAAAAAGAGGAGAGGGAGATTTTTGAGTCACCTTTATGAAGCCACAAACTTGGGAGGAGCAAAGGTGAAATAATAATAATTACAGTGTTAAGCAGCGTGGCTCAGTGGAAAGAGCACAGGCTCTGGAGTCAGAAGTCATGGGTTCAAATCCCTGCTCTGCCAATTGTCAGCTGTGTGACTTTGGGCAAGTCACTTAACTTCTCTGTGCCTCAGTTATATCATCTGTAAAATGGGGATAAAGACTGTGAGCCCCCTATGGGACAACCTGATCACTTTGTAACATCCCCAGCGCTTAGAACAGTACTTTGCACATAGTAAATGCTTAATAAATACCATCATTATTATTAAGCACTTACTAATTGGCAGGCACTGTTCTAAGCACTGGGATGGATACAAGCAAATGGGATTGGATGCAGTCCCTGTCCCACATGGGGCTCACAGTCTCAATACCCATTTTACAGATGAGGTAACTGAGGCCAGAGAAGTGAAGTGACTTGGCCAAGGTCACATAGCAGACAAGTGGCAGAGCTGGGATTAGAACCCAGGTCCTTCTGACTCCCAGGCCCGTGCTCTGTCCATTAGGCCACACTAAGACTGCAAGTTGAGGTGTAGCAGGCTAGAGAGCTGCTAAGTACGGTGAAGAGGGCTGATGGACAGTCTTGAAACCAGTATCCAGGGGTCTTTGCTGGATGCAGAGGCCCTACTGAGAGCTCACCTCCTCCAGGAGGCCTTCCCAGACTGAGCCCCTTCCTTCCTCTCCCCCTCGTCCCCCTCTCCATCCTCCCCATCTTACCTCCTTCCCTTCCCCACAGCACCTGTATATATGTATATATGTTTGTACATATTTATTACTCTATTTATTTATTTTATTTGTGCATATCTATTCTATTTATTTTATTTTGTTAGTATGTTTGGTTTTGTTCTCTGTCTCCCCCTTTTAGACTGTGAGCCCACTGTTGGGTAGGGACTGTCTCTATATGTTGCCAACTTGTACTTCCCAAGCGCTTAGTACAGTGCTCTGCACACAGTAAGCGCTCAATAAATACAATTGATTGATTGATTGATTGATTGATGCAGAGGGAGCTGGGGAGCCGCTGGAGAATTTTGAGGAGAGGGAAGATGTGTTTTGAGCAATATTTTAGGAAGCTGATCCGGGGAGCTGTGTTGAGTATGGATTGAAAGGAGAGAGGCTGGAGGCAGGGACGCCAACGAGTAGGCCAGTGTGCTAGCCCAATTATGATAGGACGAGCAGTTGAACAAGGGTGGCAGCTGAATGGGCAAAGAGGAAGGGGCAATCCATGAGATAGTTTTGAGGAAAAATCGTCAGGTTTTGTCAGTAACCTGGATGTGAGAGCAGAGTTACAGAGCAGCGCTGATGGGGTTGGGGGCTTCAGTCACAGGGAGGATGGTGGGGCCTCAGCAGAGGCGGACAGATTAGGACAGGGGCAGGGCTTGGGAGGGAAGATGAGGTGTTCGGTCTCTGGCTTGACGTGCCTGTGGGCCATTCCCAGGGAGCTGCCTGGGAGGTGAGAGGAGACGCAGGACAGATAGCAGCGGGAGAAGAGGTCAGGCCTCAAGAGGTGGGTTTGTGAGACCCTCGCCTGGAGAAGGGCACTGAAGCCACGCAAGGAGATGAGTTTCTCAAGAGAGTGGGTGAAGAAAGAGAGGAGCAGGGGACCCAGCACCGAGCCTTGCAGGACCCCAGTGGGCAGGGAATGATTAAACCCACGCACATATGCATGGATTCCCCAGGACAGATGTGCAAGGTGCAAATGAAGCTTCTGCAGCAGTGGCAGTGGACAGGAAGTGGAAACGGGAGCTTTGGAAGAGTTGAATGCCCTTGGGGTTTTGGTTATCTTTCCTGTCATCCACCCCTAGGCTGCTGGGGTTGGGGACAGCTTCTCCCTGTAATTTCCATTCCCTTCATCTGCCACTGCTGATTTCTCCTTCATGCATAGGGCATCTGAGTCTGAACAACTGGGCCATACTGTGTGTGGGTGTAAGTGAACGTATCTGGATGTGTGTGTGTGTGTGTGTGTGTGTGTGTGTGTGTGTGTGAGAGAGAGAGAGTGGATGCACGGCTGGGTGAGGGAGGTAGGTGAATTTGTCTCGAATGGCTGGTAAATTGAAACAATTCATTCAGTCATTTGTATTTATTAAGCACTTACTGTGTTACCGTGCGCAGAGTACTGAATGAAGCACTTGGGAAAGTACAATTCAACAATAAATAATGGCATTCCCTGCCCACAATGAACTCACAGTCTCATTGGGGGAGACAGACATCAATAAACATAAATGAAATTACAGATACATGCATAAGTGCTGTGGGGTTGCACAGCGGGGAAAGAAAAGGGAGCAAGTCATGGCAAAGCAGAAGGGAGTGGGAGATAAAGAAGAGCAGGGCTTAGTCTGGGAAGGCCTCTTGGTGGAGATGTGCCTTCAATAAGGTTTTGAAGGTGGGGAGAGTAATTGTCTGATGGATTTGAAGAGAGAGAGCATTCCAAGCCAGAGGCAGGACGTAGGCCAGAGGTCGGCGGTGAGACGGGTGAGATCGCACAGTGAGAAAGTTAGCACTAGAGAAGCGAAGTATAAGGGCTGGGTTGTAGAAGGAGAGAAGCGAGGTGAGGTACGAGGGTACAAGGTACTTTAAAGCCAATGGTGAGGAGTTTTTGTTTAATACAGAGGTGGATGGGCAACCACTGGAGATTTTTGAGGAGGGTGGTGACGTCCTGTAGAAAGATGATCCGGGCAGTGGAGTGAAGTATGGACTGAAATGGGAGAGGCAGGAAGTTGGAAAGTCAGCAAGGAGGCTGATGCAATAACCTAAATACGATTGAATGAATGAATGAATGAACGAATGAATGAATGAACGAATGAATGAATGAGAGAGAGGAGTCAAGGATAATACCAAGGTTATGGGCTGTGAGATGGGAAGGATGGTGGTACCATCTACAGTGATGGGAAAGTCAGGGAGAGGACAGGGTTGATCTGTGTATAGGAGGGCTGGGGTGGCTGAGGGGGAGGCTGGACCGAGAAGGGGAAGGATTAATCAGGGAGGCCTCCTGGAGGAGGGGGCTTTGTCAAAGGTCTCTGAAGAGGAGACGGCTGAGGTTGGGTGAAGCAGAGGATGGTAGGAGGGGATTCCAGGCAGGTAGAAGTTGTGAGCAGCAGCCCGAGTGAGGGACACATGGAGCTTTGCCTGGGCCAAGGGAAGAAGGGGATCTGGGGTGGGACAGGAGCGAAAGAGCATTGGGTGAGAGGGAGCCAGTGAGGGGATGGTCTGGAAGCCAGTGGATGGTCAGGGATTTCTGTTCTATTTGGGAAGCAGGGGGAGCTCCTGGGGGAACAGGATCTGATTGGCGTTTGAGACAGTCAGGGCAGGACCGATCCGTGACGGGGAAGTCTGGAGGCAGGGAGGCCGGGAGGCCGGGAAGAAGGCTGTTGCAGTCAGTAATACAGCTGGGAGGTGACGAGGACTTGGCCCAGGATTTTGGCAGTAAGACAGGGGCAGGAAGGGAGGGGTGTCCATGAAATATTAGAGAAGCAGAACTGGCGGGGTTTAGAGACCACCTGAATTGGCGGGGGGGGCAGGGGGCAAATGGCTGAAAGGAGTCAGAGGTGACCCTAAGGCTGCAGGTTGGTGGGACGGGGAAGGGCTGGTGGCTCCGACTGTGATGGGAAAGCTGGGGAGGGTGTGGGAGGAGGAGGGAAGATGAGGGGGTCGGACTGAGGATGGCTGGGTGGATGGTGGCGCCTGGACATCCAGCTGGGGATGGCCCAGAGGTAAGAGGTGTTGGGGGTCAGAGGGTCGGGGGGAGAAGGCCAGGAGAGAGGGGTCAGGACTGGGGTCGCCTGCCCATATGAAGGGCTGGAGTCACCCAAGACATCAGCCCCCTTAGAGAGTGAGTGCAGAGCGGGAAGCCTGGGGGACTCAGGACTGAGCCTAGTGGTACCCTTTCCCCCTCTAGCCACAGTTAAAGGGGGAAGGGATTGAGAGGAGCCGGGAGAGGAGGCTGAGAAGGAGCTGAAGGACCAGGAGGGCCCCAGGTATGTAAATCCAAGACAAGGGTGGGCTGTCGAATGCCAGCTGCAGAGAGGTACCAGAGGGCTAGAATGGAGGCTATCGGATCAGGCCAGAAAGAGGTCACTGGGGACGTGGACAAGAGCGGGGTCAGGAGAGTCAAGAGAGCGAAATCCAGGCCGGAGGGAGAGAATCGGGGGAGAGGAAGGAGAGGAGGAGGCAGCGGGCGCAGCCGCTCAAGGAGTCTGGACAGGTTCAGGAGCAGGGGAATGGGGATGGAACAAGAGCCAGAGGGTGTGGTGGGGGCAAGGTCTCATAGGTGGTTTATTGGCTCAGACCCACCCTGCAATCGCACCCACGCCACTAATCTTACCGAAGTCAATAAGTACAGTGCCAGGAGCGGGAATATCCGAAGGCTGAGGACTCTCCCCTCCCGAGTCTGTCTATAGACTTAGCCTCTGCTCTCTCAGATCCCCGATAACCTTAAAATGCCCTTGGCTCACCCACTCTCACTCTTGCCCTTACAGCCCCTCAGGGCCTGGGGGAGGAACGTGAGGCTTAAGGGCTTCCAACCTCCCCACAAGGCCCCAGACCCCCCAGACACCAGTCTCCCTCCACCACCACTTAGGATATCAACTTGCCCAGGGCCGAGGAAGATGAGGGGATGCAAGGCCCATCCCTGGTGCAGGTCCCAGTGGCTGAAGCATCACTTCCTAATAATTATGGTTTTTTTTAAGTGCTTACTATGTGTCAGGCACTGTACTAAGCGCTGGGGTGGATATAAGCAAATTGGGTTGGACTGAGTCCCTATTCCACATGGGGTTCACAGTCTTAATACCCATTTTACAGACTCTGGGGCTGGTGAGTCAGGGAAGGCACGGCCCCATGTTGTGGAGAGATGAGGAGGGTTTCGACAGTCTAGAATCACCCAGGGAAAGCATCCTATTAGTGGGAAGGGCAAGTAGCCGCAGGAGGGGGAAGGAGAGAGGGCGGGAAATAAGGAGAAGGAAGCTGATTCCTCCAAGCACCTGAGTAGATGAGTCAGTAAATGAATTACTGTTCTTTTGCATATTCCTCAGCATCTGATTTCCAGGTACACGTTTTTCTTGAGAAACCTTGACATCCACCTCACCCAGGGACTCTCCTGCTGGTGCTGGGTGGCAGCCATGTGGGCCATGATGCCAACATCAGCTTGAGCTGGGTTTGGTGACAAAGAGACTGTGGGGTACCTGGGGTTAGCCCAGTCATAGGTTGAAGGATGCTGGGAAGTGGGAGATAGCATTTGGCCAGCGCTGGCTTCTGAGCCTGAATAATCATGGCCATGTCTCTCTTTCTCTCTGTGCCTGTCTGTGTCTCTGTCTCTGACTCTGCCTCCCTCTGTCAATGTCTGTTTCACTGTCTCCTCTGTCTCCATCTTTTTCTGTCTCTCTGTTAATGTCTGTTTCTCTCCCTGTCTCCCCACCCCATCTCCCTCCCGGTGCAGAGCTCTGCTGGTGAACCAGGTGGGACTGTTCTTCATTGTGGTCAGTGCTGTCAGCTGTGGCATTGTCATGTTTGTGCTGTACAAGGATTGTGACCCACTGCTAGCCGGGTACATCTCTGCCCCTGATCAGGTAAGTCCTGGGACCAGGCAGGCGGAACAGCCACTCCACAGGCTCCAGTCTGGTGCATCTTGAAGAAGAGCGGATAGTGGGGAAGGGGGGTGGAGAGGGGGAGGGAGGGACTTTTGGGGGTGGCTGGAAAGGCCATTCTGGGCATTGAGTCCAGGATTCCTGCTCCTGTCACCTCCTGGGCCTCCCCTCCTCTCCCACAACACCACTTCTACCTTCTCCCACTGGGCCTCCCCATTCATGACTTAGTTTGGCTCCTGATTCCCAGGGGAGCTCCTAGTCTGAAAGAGGACTCTGGATAGACACACAGAGAGACACAATCAGTACAGACATGTACTGAAAACAGATCATGCCCTATGAAGAAGAGAATGGGGGTAATCCTGGAAGGCTTCCTGGAATAGATGGTTGGACACCGCACTGTGTAGGGGGAAAGGAAAGGGCGGGGGGGAAGGGGCTTTAGGGACAGGAGCAGGGAGTCTGGTCCATGCAAAGGGTTTGGAAACACGAGAGGGAGAGGGCATCCCTTCCAGGAAGCAGGCCCCCGAAGCAAGCAGCTGCAGCCCTTCCTCCCTTCCTCCCCACAGTACATGCCCTATCTGGTCCTGGACATCTTTGAGAAGTTCCCAGGGGTCCCTGGGCTCTTCCTGGCCTGTGCCTATAGTGGCACCTTGAGGTAAGAACTGAAGCTTCCCCACTTTTCAGTGCCCCTGAAACCAGGCCTGCAGAACCTTTCCCCCACCCCACCCCCACCCAGTGCCCGGACAGTCCATTGTCCAGGTCAGCGGCGAACAGTGCTATTCTCATTGATGCTAGCCACAACCCATGGAGGAAGGGTGGACTGGGAAACCCTGGGGGAGAGGAGGAAAGGGCCAAAGGCCACAGGTATCGCAAGTCCCTGTTGGCAGCATAGAGTGTCAGAGTGTCCAGGGACCTATGGGGGTGCTGGTACCCAGCAGAGAGCTCTCCTCCCCCTCACGGCCCCACCCCATGTGCGGGCAGGCTTAGTGTTTGGCTAAGAACAGGGGAGGGGGGATGCTCCAAGGGCCCAGGGGAAAGGTGAGCAGGCAACGCCCGTCAGCCCCCTAGTACCACCACTACATGTGTCCCCATCCCATCTCTCCCCCGACAACAGCACGGCATCCACCAGCATCAACGCCATGGCGGCTGTGACAGTGGAGGATCTCATCAAGCCCCGGCTGCCATCCCTGAGCCCCCAGAAACTCACCCTCATCTCCAAGGGGCTCTGTGAGTTGATGACCCCCTGCCATGAGGGGAAAGCTGAAAGCCACGGCACCCCCGATCAGTCAATCATATTACCAAGCATCTACTCAACACTTGGGAGAGTACAACACAACAGAATTAGTAGACACGTTGCTTGCCCACAACAAGCTCACAGCCTAGAGGAGGAGACAGGCATTAATATAAAGAAATAAATTACCGACATGTACATAAGTCCTGTGGGGATGAGGGTGGAGTGAATAAAGGGTGCAAATCCAAGTGCAAGGGCAATACAGAAGGGAATGGGAGAAGAGGAAATGAGGGCTTAGTCGAGGAAGCCCTCTTGAGAGGAGATGTGCTTTTTAATAGAGTTTGAAGGTGGGAAAGTGGTAGTCTGTCAGATATGAAGAGGGACAGTGTTCCAGGCTAAAGGCAGGACGTGGGTGAGAGGTCGACAGCGAGATAGACGAGATCGAAGTACAGTGAGTAGGTTGGCATTAGAGGAGCTGAGTGTGTGGGCTGAGTTGTAATAGGAAGTCTGGAAGGTAAGGTAGGAGGGGACAAGGTGAGTGAGTGCTTTAAAGCTGATGGTAAGGAGTTTCTGTTTGATGTGGAGGTGGATGGGAAACCACTGGATATTCGTGAGGAGTGGGGAAACAGACTGATTGGTTTTGTCGAAAAATGATCCAGGCACCAAAGTGAAATATGGACAGGAGGGGGAGAGACAGAAGGCAGGGAAGCCAGCAAGGAGACTGATGCAGTAATCAAGGCAGGAGAGGATAAGTGCTTGGATTAACATGGCTGTAGTTTGGATGGAGAGTAAAAAGTGTATTTTAACAGTGTTGTGAAGGTCGAAACAACAGGATTTGGGTGACAGGTTGAATATGTGGATTGAATAAGATGAGCCGAGGATAATGCCGCGTTTATGGGCTTGTGAGATAGGGAGGATGATGGTGCTGTCTGAAATGACAGGAAACTCAGGAAGAAGACAGGGTTTAAGTGGAAACATAAGGAGTTCTGATTTGGACATTATAAGTTTGACGTGTTGGTGGAACATCCAAGTAGAGATGTCCAACAGATGAGGGAATACAAAACTGCAGAGAAGGAGATCAGGGCTGGAGATGTAGATTTGGGAATCATCCACATAGAGGTGGTAGCTGAAGCTGGGAGAGCAAATGAGTTCTCCTTGGAATGGGTATAGATGGAGAATAGAAGGGGACCCAGAAAAGCCTTGAGGGACCCCCCCCAACACAGTTAGGGGGTGGGAAACAGAGGAGGTGCCCTCAAAAGAGAATGAGAATGAGCAGCCAGAGAGATAGAAGGAGAACCAGGATAGGACAATGTCATTGAAGCCGAGGTTGGATAATGTTTCCAGGAGAATGGGTGGTCGCCAGTGATGAAGATAACTGAGAGGTCAAGAAGGATTAGGATGGAGTAGAGGCCATTGGATTTGGCAAGAAGCTCATTGGTGACCTTGGAAAGGGCAGTTTCTGTGGAGTGAAGGGGCCGAAGCCAGATTGGGGGGGGGGGGGGGTCAAGGAGAGAATTGGAGGAGAGGAAGTGGAGGCAGCGGGTGAAGACAACTCGCTCAAGGCGTTTGGAAAGGAATGGTAGGAGCAGAAATGGGGCGATGGGAGCCTTGGGTCAAGAAGGGGGTTTTTTTAGGAGAGGAGACATGAGTATGTTTGAAAACAGCGGGGAAGAAGCCACTGGAGAGTGAACAGTTGAAGATAGCAGTCAGGAAAGGAAGAAGGGAGGGAGGAAGTGTTTTGATAAAATATGAAGGGATCCGGTTGGAGGTGCAGGTGGAGGGGGTGTATTTTGAGAGGAGGTTACTTGGCGTAGTGCTGGGAAAGGTGGGAGAGTTGAAGAATGGGGCAGGAGAAGGGAGGGACTGGAGAGAAGCAGGGGGGATATTAGGGAGATCACACCTGATGGTTTCAATTTTCTCAATAAAGTAGGTAGCCAGGTCATGAGGAGCAAGAGATGGGGAAGCTGTGGGACAAGGGGTTTGAGTAGGGAGTTAATCAATCAATCATATTTATTGAGCGCTTACTGTGTGCAGAGCACTGTACTAAGTGCTTGGGAAGTACAAGTTGGCAACATATAGAGACAGTCCCTACCCAACAGTGGGCTCACAGTCTAGAAGGGGGAGACAGAGAACAAAACCAAACATATTAACAAAATAAAATCAATAGAATAGATATGTACAAGTAAAATAAATAGAGTAATAAATATGTACAAACATATATGCATATATACAGGTGCTGTGGGGAAGGGAAGGAGGTAAGACGGGGGGATGGAGAGGGGGACGAGGGAGAGAGGAAGGAAGGGGCTCAGTCTGGGAAGGCCTCCTGGAGGAGGTGAGCTCTCAGTAGGACCTTGAAGGGAGGAAGAGAGCTAGCTTGGCGGATGGGCAGAGGGAGGGCATTCCAGGCCAGGGGGATGACGTGGGCCGGGGGTCGACAGCGGGACAGGCGAGAACGAGGCACGGTGAGGAGATTAGCAGCAGAGGAGCGGAGGGTGCGGGGTGGGCTGTAGAAGGAGAGAAGGGAGGTGAGGTAGGAGGGGGCGAGGTGATGGAGAGCCTTGAAGCCGAGGGTGAGGAGTTTCTGCCTGATGTGCAGATTGATTGGTAGCCACTGGAGATTTATGAGGAGGGGAGTAACATGCCCAGAGCATTTCTGAACAAAGACAATCCGGGCAGCGGCATGATGTGGGGAGAGACACGAGGATGGGAGATCAGAGAGGAGGCTGAGGCAGTAGTCCAGACGGGATAGGATGAGAGCTTGAACGAGCAGGGTAGCGGTTTGGATGGAGAGGAAAGGGCAGATCTTGGCAATGTTGCGGAGCTGAGACCGGCAGGTTTTGGTGATGGCTTGGATGTGAGGGGTGAATGAGAGAGCGGAGTCGAGGATGACACCAAGGTTGCGGGCATGTGAGATGGGAAGGATGGTAGTGCCGTCAACAGTGATGGGAAAGTCAGGGAAAGGGCAGGGTTTGGGAGGGAAGACAAGGAGTTAAGTCTTGGACATGTTGAGTTTTAGGTGGCGGGCAAACATCCAGATGGAGATGTCCTGAAGGCGGGAGGAGATGTGAACCTGGAGGGAGGGGGAGAGAGCAGGGGCAGAGATGTAGATTTGGGTGTCATCAGCGTAGAGATGATAGTTGAAGCCGTGGGAGCGAATGAGTTCACCAAGGGAGTGAGTGTAGATCCAGAACAGAAGGGGACCGAGAACTGAACCTTGGGGAACCCCCACAGTAAGGGGATGGGCGGGGGGAGGAGCCTGCAAAAGAGACTGAGAATGAACGACCGGAGAGAAAAGAGGAGAACCAGGAGAGAACGGAGTCTGTGAAGCCAAGGTTGGGTAGCGTGTTGAGGAGAAGGGGGTGGTCCACAGTGTCGAAGGCAGCTGAGAGGTCGAGGAGGATTAGGATAGAGTATGAGCTGTTGGATTTGGCAAGCAGGAGGTCATTGGTGACCTTTGAGAGGGCAGTTTCCGTGGAATGTAGGGGATGGAAGCCAGACTGGAGGGGGTCAATCAATCAATCAATCGTATTTATTGAGCACTTACTGCGTGCAGAGCACTGTACTAAGCGCTTGGGAAGTACAAGTTGGCAACATATAGAGACAGTCCCTACCCAACAATGGGCTCACAGTCTAGAAGGGGGAGACAGAGAACAAAACCAAGCATATTAACAAAATAAAATAAATAGAATAGATATGTACAAGTAAAATAAATAAATAGAGTAATAAATATGTACAAACATATATACAGGTGCTGTGGGGAAGGGAAGGAGGTTAGATGGGGGGATGGAGAGGGGGACGAAGGAGAGAGGAAGGAGGGGGCTCAGTCTGGGAAGGCCTCCTGGAGGAGGTGAGCTCTCAGTAGGACCTTGAAGGGAGGAAGAGAGCTAGCTTGGCAGATGGGCAGAGGGAGGGCATTCCAGGCCAGGGGGGATGACGTGAGCTGGGGGTCGATGGCAGGACAGGCGAGAACGAGGCACGGTGAGGAGATTAGCGGCAGAGGAGCGGAGGGTGCGGGCTGGGCTGTAGAAGGAGAGAAGGGAGGTGAGGTAGGAGGGGGGCGAGGTGATGGAGAGCCTTGAAGCCGAGGGTGAGGAGTTTCTGCCTGATGCGCAGATTGATTGGTAGCCACTGGAGATTTTTGAGGAGGGGAGTAACATGCCCAGAGCATTTCTGGACGAAGATAATCTGGGCAGCAGCATGAAGTATGGATTGAAGTGGGGAGAGACACGAGTATGGGAGATCAGAGAGAAGGCTGATGCAGTAGTCCAGACGGGATAGGATGAGAGCTTGAACGAGCAGGGTAGCGGTTTGGATGGAGAGGAAAGGGCGGATCTTGGCAATGTTGCGGAGCTGAGACCGGAGGAGAGGAGAGAGTTGGTGTTGAGGAATGGGCAGCACGTGTAGAGGACTCGTTCAAGGAGTTTGGAAAGGAATGGTAGGAGGGAGATGGGGCGATTATTAGAGGGTGAGGTGGGGTTAAGAGAGGGCTTTTTTATGATGGGAGAAACATGGGCATGTTTGAAGGCAGAGGGGAAGGAACCAGTGGAGAGTGAGTGGTTGAAGATGGAAGTTAAGGAGGGGAGAAGGGATGGAGTGAGAGATTTCATGAGATGAGAGGGAATGGGGTCAGAAGCACAGGTGGCCAGAGTAGCACTTAAGAGGAGGGAGGAGAGCTCCTCTGAGGATACTGCTGGGAAGGATGGGAAAGTAGCAGAGAGTGTTGAGAGCCGGGGGGTTGGAGAAGTGGGGGGAGTGACTTTGGGGAGGTCGGACCTGATGGATTTAATTTTATTAATGAAGTAGGAGGCCAGGTCGTTGGGGGTGAGAGAAGGAAGAGGGGAAGGAACCGGGAGCCTGAGAAGGGAGTTGAATGTACGGAAGAGCTGACGGGGATGATGGGCATGGGTGTCAACTGGCAAAGGCAATGGGCAATGGAATCAACAAGGATGGAGAAATGATGTTGCTGGGCGAAGGAGAGGGCAGAGTTAATCAATCAATCAATCAATCAATCAATCAATCAATCAATGGCATTTATTTAGCACTTATTATGCACTTAAAATACAACAGAATTAGGGACAAGTTAAATCGGGGGCTTCTCCTCCATCCAGGTGATATATCTACATAAGCTATGTATGCATGTGCGCACACACACACACACACCACCCCCACCCCACCCACCCACCGATGCCTTAACCCTCTCAAGGCCTCAGTTGACAGACTGGGGGAGAGAGCCCAATGCCCTGGTCCTCACACTTCCAAGACCCCATTCACCCTGACCTTGCCTAGCATGCATATTTCCTGGAAGTTGACCAGATTTCTCTGTGTTCCAGCGCTCATCTATGGCTCCTCCTGCATCACAGTCGCTGCTCTGTCTTCGCTTCTTGGAGGAGGGGTGCTGCAGGTCAGCCCCCCTCCCCCCATCCTACCCCTATCTCCAAGTCTGAACTGAGAGGCCATCCCAACTTCTTACTGGTGGGTAGGGTGAAGGGGCTAGGGTTGACTGCCTTGACCCTCTTCTCTCCGCTGTCCAGGGCTCATTCACCGTCATGGGGGTGATCAGTGGCCCATTGCTTGGCGCTTTCATCCTAGGAATGTTTGTTCCCATCTGTAACACGACTGTAAGTGCTCCCCCTCTGGCCCTGTCCCCTCCCCCCTAGTCCTGTTCCCTCCACCCTCATCCCATCCCATCCCCTCGTCCCATCCCATCCCACCTGGATTCTTCTGGCAGATTGGAGTGGGACTTAGGACTGTAAGGAAGGTTAACTGGCTTTGTTCAGCTCCCAGAAACTGGTTGGGAAGAGGGAGTTTTTTCCCCATTAGTTGCACAGCATGTACTGGCCACCCAATACACACAGTTCGAGCTGCAGGGCCCAGAAGCCCAGTTTGGTTGGGGGCCACCAAAGGGGAGACACCATATGGGAGAGGCAAATGGGTGACAGCAAGGCCCTTTCTCTACCCTCCAACCCCACCACCCCCTCACATTTCTGCTTCCAGGGTGTCTTCTCCGGCCTAGGAACCGGGTTTTTTCTGTCTTTCTGGGTGGCAGTGGGTGGCACCCTGTACCCACCCAGCCCGGACACCATGGGGGTGCTGCCCACCTTTGGGGACCTGTGCCCACTGTATAATGCCAGCGAAGGGGTGCTCAACAGCACCATCGTCCTGGGCCCGCTGCCGCCACGGAACACCTCCACCCCCGCAGACAGGTGAGGTCATGGGGTGGGGGATCCCACTGTCTAGAGACAGGGCTGACTGGCCCGAGAAGGTCCGACAGGGGTCAGGTGGACCAAGAATGGACTAGGGCATGCAGCCAGGGGCCCAGCCTTCCAGCCCTTCTTCCACCTCTGCCTGGATCCTTCAGCATCCCCAGTCTGAAAGACTCTGGCGCCAGAGGGTCAGAATATAAACAGAGGGACAGGACGAGCCTAGCGGGGGTGAGGCCTCCGTGGGGTAGATGTCACACACATGCACTCCCATGCACATGTACATACATACAGAAATCCATACCCACTTAGGTATATGCACAGACATACATGTACACATATACATAAATAGACATAATAACAATAATAATAATAATGGTATTTGTTAAGAGCTTACTGTGTTCTAAGGCACTGGGGTAGATACAGAATAATTATGTTGGACACAGTCCCTGTCTCTTATAGGGCTCATAGTCTTAATCCCCATTTTACAGACAAGAGAATTGAGGCACAGAGAAGTTAAGTGGCTTGCCTAAACTCACACAGCAGACAAGCGGTGGAGTTCATTCATTCAGTCGTATTTATTGAGCACTTACTGTGTGCAGAGCACTGTACTACGCGCTTGGGAAGTACAAGTCGGCAATGTATAGAGATGGTCCCTACCCAACAACGGGCTCACAGTCTAGAAGATACTTGTATCTGGAGTTGGGATTAGAGCACAGGTCCTTCTGACTCCCAGGCCCGGGCTCTATCCACTAGGCCACCATGCTTCTCTATGCAGTCAATCCATCAATGGACTCACTGTGTCCAGAACACTGTACTAAGCATTTGGGAAAGTACAGTACAGTAAATTCTTGCCCACAAAGTCACAGTCTCGAAGGGAAGACAGAAATTAAAATAAATTACAGAAAGGGGAAACACATAGTGTAAGGATATGGTCATAAGTGCTGTGAGACTGAAGATGGGGTGAATATCAGGTGCTTAAAGAGTACAGATCTAAGTGCATAGGTGATGCAGAAGGTAGAGAAAGTAGGGGAAATGAGGGCTTAGACAGGGAAGGCCTCTTGAAGGAGATGAGATTTCAATAAGGCTTTAAAGGTGGTGGACAGTGGTGATGTGTTCTTTATGAAGGGGGAGGGAGTTTCAAGCTAGAGGGAGTACATGGGCGAAGAGTCATTGGCGAGATAGATGAGATCGAGGTTCAGTGAGTAGGTTGGCAGTACAGGAGTGGAGTGAGCATCCTGGATTGTAGTAGGAGATCAGTGAGATATGGGAGGAGGGGGTGAGATGATTAAGTGCTTTAAAGCCGATGGTGAGGAGTTTCTGTTTGATGCGGAGGTGGATGGGCAACCATTAGAGGTTATTGAGGAGTGGAGAGATATGGGCTGAATTTTTTTTAATGATTCGGGTGAGCAGAGTGAAGTATGAACTGGAGTGAAGAGACGGGAGGCAAGGAGGTCAGCGAGGATACTAATGCAGTCGTCAAGGTGGGAAATGATTAGTTTTCGGATCAGCGTGGTAGCAGTTTGGAAAGGTCAGATTCTAGGGAGGTTGTTAAGGTAGAATCGACAGGAATTCGTGACAGACTGAATGTGTGGGTTGAATGAGAGAGACGTGTCAAGGATAATGCCAAGGCTTGTGAGACAGTAAGATGGTGGTACTGTCTACAGTGATGGGAAAGTCACGGGGAGAGCAGGATTTGGGTGGGAAGATGAAGGAGTTCTATTTTAGACATATTAAGTTTGAGGTGTTGGCAGGACATCCAAGTAGAGATGTCCTGAAGGCAGGAGGAAATATGAACCTGCAGTGAAGGAGAGAGGTCAGGGCTGGAGAGGTAGAGTTGGGAATCACCCTTATAGAGATTGTTGTTGAAGCCATGGGAGTGAATGGGTTCGCCAAGGGAGTGGATGTAGATGGAGAATAGAAGGGGACCTAGAAGTGAGGCTTGAGGGAACCCCACAGTTAGCGAGTGGGAGGCAGAGAAAAGTCCATGAAAGAGACTGAGAATGAGCGGCCAGAGAGCTAGGAGGAGAACCATGAGAGGACAGTATCAGTGAAGCCAAGGTTGAATAATGTTTCTAGGAGAAGGGTGTGGTCCCTAGTGTCAAAGGCAGCTGAGAGGTCGAGGAGGAATAGGATGGAGTAGAGGCCATTGGATTTTGCAAGAAGGAAGTCACTGGTTACCAAAGAGAGGGCTGTTTCCTATATATGTGTCTATGCAGGTACACAACAACACATATAGATACACAGGCACACTGCAATGAAAAGCCTGTAGTAAATGGGCCAAATAGGGTGGCCTCTCCCCAACTCCCCCGACCAACCCCTTGGCTGTGGCCATCCCAGTGGAAAGCCTTTCCAAGTGACAGGACAGAAACCCAGAATGGACTTGTTCTGGGCCAGTTTGAGGCGTGAGATCTCTGAGGGGCCAGACTTCAGGGCTCTATTACCAGTTTGGTCCCCACCCATGTGGGACCTTGGCCACTTCTGTAAGTAAATTGTGGTATTTATTAAAAGTTCACTTTGTGCCAAGCACTCTGCTTTGCGCCAGGGTGGATACAAGATAATCAGACCAAACACAGCCCCTGTCCCACCTAGGGCTCATAATTTAAGAGGGAGGGAGAGCAGGGATCTCCATTTTACAGATGAGGAAACTGGGGCTCAGAGAGATTAAGCGACTTGCCCAAGGTCACACAGTAAGCCAGTGGCAGAGCCGGGCTTTTCCATTTGAACTCTTCAGTCTTTGCCACCTGTCTCCAAGGCCCTGTGACCTTCTGCCTGTCACTGTTCCCTAGGCATAAAGAGTTGGGGTCCCCAGGTCCCGTGGTGACCTCTGATGATGTCACACTAACACCATCACTTCCCTTTCCGCCCTCCCCCCCCCCCCCAAATTTCCACAGACCAGCCATCGCCGACACCGTCTATGCTATCTCCTACCTATACTTCGGAGCCCTGGGCACCTTAACTACAGTGGTGGTGGGCATCCTCATCAGCTACCTGACAGGTAACAGGGTCCCCTGCTTGGCCCCAGGCTCGAAAGACTCTTTAAAGGTCATTTTATCCATACCCCTGCCTCTGGGCAGGACTGATACTAAACTATCCCAGGCAAACTGCTATCTTTTGAAAAATCTGCAGAGAAGGAGGCCCTACAGTCCTCCTCAGTCATCTTTTTAATAGAAGTAGAAGTAGTTGCAGCAGCAATCAAGGAATCATTAGCATTTATTGAGTGCTTACTGTGTGCAGAGCACAGTACCAAGCGCTTGGGAAGATACAATGCAATAGAATTGGTAGACATGATCTCTGTCCTCAAGGAGCTAACAATCTAACATATTAAAAGAAACAACAAAAAATAAGGATATGAATATAAGTGCTGTAGGGTTTGCCAGGATGGAATGAGTACTAAAGTGATTGGGGGGATGGATTCAAGTGTCTAGGTGATGCAGAAAGGGGTGGGGGAGAATAGATAGGGAGATGAAAGATCCATCAGGAAAACCTTCCTAGAGGAGATAGCATCTGAGGGCTCACTTGGTGCAGTGCACTGTACTAGCCAGTGAATCATTTGGACACTTGGAAAGTCCTTCCTTCGATCTAATCTCATTCTCTCCTGCTTCAATTTCAGCCCATTTCTCCCTTTCGGTCCTAAATGAGATGGCTATGTGCTGGGGAGAGGAGGTCCGGGCCTGACCCTTAGGGGAGCTTCCCAACGCCCTGGGATGGCCGGAGAGAGTGTTGGTTGGGGTTCAGAGAGCCTGTTTTCTTCTGTCCCCAGACCCCACCAAGCGAAACTCCCTAGGGCCAGGGGTGCTCTGGTGGGACATCATGAAACAAACATCATCCGTGGCCCCTCTGGAGAAGAACATGCTGGAGGATGGGCTGGCCAGGGTGAGTCGGCAGGAGTGGGGAGGGGTCTCTAGGTCTGGCTAGTGGTGGAGGTGGGGCGGGGGGGGGTGGAGGGGAGCCGCCCCGCCCTGGTGCCAAAAGTGAGCTGGAGCAAGAGCCTGCTGTGGTGGAGCCCTTTTCAAGGGGCTGCAGGGGAGAGAGAAAGAGAGGGTCCTGCCCTCGAATGGTGGAGAAACAGAAGCTATGGCAGCGGCAACATCAGGGGTTTGCCGACAACATGAAGGAATTCGATACTCCTACCTCTCCCCGTTCTTCTCCTCTTCTGAGCTGCCTCACCAGCATTAGAGCCTGGCACCACTGAGGGACTGCGTTGCCCCCCACCACGGCGGGGCCCTGACCAGAGCAATGGTGTTACTGAATTCAGCAGCAGAAACTGACCACTTGCTGTTGAACACAAAGGGGCCGGCTGCCCTCCCCACATCCCCACCGGCGCTGCACCCGGTCCCTGCTCTGACCATCGGGTCCCCCCAGTTTGGCCATCGGATGGGCTGACCCTGATTAGGACATAAGCAGGGCCAGGGGTTGAGCTGGGGGCATTTTTCTGGCCCTGCAGCTGCAGGCCAGAAGCTCGGACCCTGGAACTCAGACCTTCCCTGTGGTCTCTGGAGAGAGCGGCAGCCAGACCAAGTTACCCCATGGCAGGGCAGCAGTGGGTGGAGCTGGGGGATTCGCCTATAACTGACACTGATAAACATAAACTCACATGAGAGAAACAATAGAACACAAAGGACCAAAACACATGTCAGTGGCTCCCTAGAGAGGTTGGAGTGACCTTTGGCTGGAGGGATCAAGGAGGGGAGGGGAGGGGAAGGAAGGAGAAGGGAAAAAGAAAGAGTAAAGGGAAAGGGACAGAGAAAGGAAAAGGGAGGGAAAGGAAGGGAAGGACTGCAGTTTGCACCTGGACACTATCAGATCCCCAGCTTGGGGCAGGGGAGAGGCGGGAGATGAAGAAAGGAGTATCACTGAGCCTGAGGAGGAATTTCACCTGACCCCTTCTCTTTATTCCCTCTAGGATCCTGAGGAGTGGCCCCGGGGGTTCAAGAAGGCCCCAACCCTGCCCACCTCCCTCCCCAAGGATGTACACCACAAACAGCTGCTGGAGAGGAAGCTGGATGAAGGGGAGGGTCTGTGGGCTCCCAACTTCCTGCTGAGGGAGACCAACGTCTAGGCTGAGGGTCCAGCGCCCAGCCCCTTAGGGAAGGACCGTGCAGATGCCAGGGGAGGGCTGGCCCATCCAATAGTGGGAACCCTGACACTGAGAAAACCCTCCGTTAGAGCCAACCCATCCCAACTGGCCAATCCCCTCCCTCCCAGAGCCCAAGGGGATGATTCCCCCTTTGTCTCTGATTGGTTGGGCATTATCTTATGCAAATCAGCAGGGCTTCCACCCTTCCCAGATGAACCAGACCCAGTATTTTCTACAATCACCTCTGGTGGCAGGAGAGGGACCAAAAACCCAATCTGTCTCTCCTTAATTCAGACAGAAGACCAGCAGTCTTGACAGCAACAGGGAAGTCAGAGCCCCGGACCAGTCCTTGCGACTCACTGGGGTGTATGTGCCCCTCCTCCATCTCTACCCTGAGATGGGAAAGAGGGCCCAGGCGGGGAGCCAGAGCCCAGCTGGGATTTCAGCGTGGCATCTTCCAAGAATGACCCAGAGCAGACTACCAGCAGGAATTCAATCCCAGTGTTCTCTGGGCTGGAATAGCCCACTGGAGGTCATTTCATCCATGCCCCTGCCTCGAAGCAGGGTTAGACCCAACTAAGCTGGTTAAGCTGGTCTTCAAAGACCTGGCACAGAGATGGCAACGGACTCTCCCTGAGAACTGGCTGTGCCCATCTCACATGCTCTCTCACTGTCTCTGTTTCCCCCACTCTTCCTTCAGACATCTTTTGGGCTCTCCTTTGCTCACAGCCTTCCCTTACCAGCTAATGCCATGGAGCCTTGGGGCTGGAGACCCTGCCTTTCCTGGGAAACAAAGACAGGAGATACATACCCCTCTGTTCTCTTTGATGGGATGAGGCTGGGGGTGCGAGGGACTGGAGGGGAACTATTTCAAGGTCAGAAAGAAGGGTGGGAAGCCAAATGCAGCCTCTCCCGGGGCAGGTCCTCCCTTCTCACAGCCTCAGTCACCGACAACTTTCAGTATCACCTGCACAGATGCCTTCACATCTCCTCCCACCCCAACTGGCCCCAAGGCTAACTGGAACACAAAGATGCTCTGGACCAGAATGATGGCAGTTGCAGGGAGCCCAGCATGGGGCAAAGGGCAGCAGCAGGAAAGGGGAAACAGCCTCCCTGACCTTCTTGCTGCCTCTGCTGCCAATGCTGCCACTTCCACCACTGTCCCTGACATGGCCCCAACAGAAACTTCCATGGTGGTGGCGGTCATGGACTTCAGCTGCTCTCTGCCCCTCACGGAAAACATTTTCTTGGTAACTAAATTTTCCGTAGGTTGGCATATGTGACTGTGTTCCTCTGTCTCTCACTGTCTGTTGCTCACTGTCTGTCTCTCGGTCACTCACCGACTGACTGTTTCTCACCTCACTCTCTGTGTTCTTTTCTGGCCTTCCTCCTACCTGACTCCGTTAAGTTTGGACTCTAGTTGTCGATTTCCTTCCCTGCCCACCCCCCACCTCCAAAACCAGCTCCACTATGAGCCTGGAAAACATTCACCTTACCCCTTAACCAAGGGGATCATGCCAGGACTGAGGCCATACACTGCTGCCTTTACCAGCCTTGGGGCTGGTTTGGTGACCACCCCTAGTTTGTTGCCATCACTTCCAAATGTAAATTGCGACCTCTGAAATTCAGCCCAACAGGTCAGGGCTTCCCTCTCCACCCTCCCAGCTTTTCACCAAACCTGCCACAAGTAGCAACCTGCAGGAGTTTGCGTTCCTCCTCTTCTCCCTGTCCCTGCTTCTCCTCCCCATGCTTCCCCCACCCCCCGCCATCACTCCCATCCCAGGGGGCAAGGAGGGGAGGTGGCCAGGAGCTTGGGCATGCACATGCTGGGATTCCAGAAGATCTTGCCCTGGCAATACCTCAAGAGGACAGCGAGTCCAGGAAGGAGAGCCCTCAAATTGGGAAATCTCACAGCCGGGAATTCCCAAGCAGGGAAAGCAGGAAACCCTGTGGAAACCATAATCCAGGGTTGGAAACTTTGTTCCCCCTCCCTTCAGCACCCTTCCAAAACTCCAGCCTGACTCCAGTGAAACACCAAGGAACAGCATTTTCTGGGAAAACCCCACTCCTAGAAAGTGCTGATTCAGAACCAGGAAACTGGTCTCCTTGCGAGTGTTGGGGGACATGGAGGCAGTGGAATGGAGGAAGAGGTAGAGTGGGATGCTGGGAGATAAAGTTTTTGACTGACAACTCCCATGTGCATTGTTTCACTGTATTCACCCTCCTACACCTCCACCCACTCAGCCCTCACTCTGTTTCCTCCTCAAATTCTAGAAAGGTCCCTAGAGCCAGGCCCCTCTTCTCTCCGCGGCCCTGGAGGGCCCCTGGCATAGATTCTGGCGCCCCCTAGTGGCCCCCTAGAGAAGCAGCATGGCTCAGTGGAAAGAGCCCGGGCTTGGAAGTCAGAGGTCATGGGTTCGGATCCCTACTCCGCCACTTGTCTGCTGTGTGACTTTGAGCAAGTCACTTAACTTCTCTGTGCCTCAGTTACCTCATCTGTAAAATGGGGATGAAGACTGTGAGCCCCCCCGTGGAACAACTTGATCACCTTGTAACTTCCCCAGCGCTTAGAACAGTGCTCTGCACATAGTAAGCGCTTAATGCCATCATTATTATTATGTCCGCTCAAAAAGGATTAGAATGGGCTGGTGTGTGGGAAGGCACTGGGGGAAACTTTTCTATCACCCGCAGTTGGCCTCTCTGTCTGTCTCAGTCTCTCTTTGTCTCGCCTCCCCCCCACCCCATCCCCACCCTTCCCCACACACACCCTGCCACCTTGGCCAGGCCAAGGTGTCCCATTCAAATCCACTAGATTGTAAACTCTTCCACTAGACCGTCAGCTCTTTGAGGGCAGGGATGGTATCTTCCTCTATTTTACTCTCCCAAGTGCTGAATGTTCAATAAATATCATTGATTGAGTGAAAACCAAAACCATCCCCCCTTAGTCAGGAGATCCTTGCTTCTTTCTAACCCACATCTGCAACGAAAGTGCATGTGTATGAGGAGAGCCCTGTTCCCAGCTCTCTATTCTCCCTCCATCCCCACCTCCAAGCCCACCTTTGTTGGAGTAGGGCAAGGGTGAGGCAGGGGAAACAGAATGACTGGGGACAGGATCAGCTAAGCATCCTGAGTCTCCTCAACCTCTAAGAACGACCTTCCCCTCAGCCAGTGAAACCCCTTTCCCTGCTCTCTGCTCCCCAGGGGAGGCTGTCATTCAAACTCATCTCACTGGGGCTGGCTTAGCTGGCAGATACTGATCACGATCTCCTACCTCAGGCTTTGAGAGAGGGGTGCACGGGAGGCAGTGGATTGCCAGGTCAGTGCCCCACTTAAGTTACCTGAGCTGTTGCAGCAGAACATGGCAACGAGGACTGGGGTGGGGTCTAAGACGCGTCAGCTGACCTCCCTCGGGGCTGCCCATGACTTGTAGGAATGTTTAGTGTCCTGCCCATCCCTAGCTGGGCAGCACCAATGCCCCGGGGCTTCTCCAGCTGCTGCCGGGATGCCAGTTTGGGGTAGGGAGGAACGGGCTCACATTGGGTTTATCCAGCTGTATCAGTCTCGGGTCACAGCTCTGAGACCAGTGGGCTGGCTATGCCAACGGGAGGAAAAGAGGGCGGGGCCGTGGGGAACGACGGAGGCCAGGCTGGACCAGGCAGTCCTTGTCCATACTCTGCTGTTCCCGCCGCCGGTGAGCTCCTCGACTCAGTGAGGAGAATTTGACCCTCAGGGCAACACACTGGAGGGAACCAAGGTGGAAGCTCCAGGCCTTACTCTCTGGTCAACTCACCCCCCCACCCCCAAAAGTGTTTCTCCTGCAAATTAGTCCTGATCCTGCCAGCTCATCATCCTAATCAGCATAGGCCCATTCCTGTCCAGTGGCTTTGGAGAAGCAGTGTGGTCTAGTGGATAGAACATGGGCCTGGGAGTCAGAGGGACCTGGGTTCTAACCCTGACTCTGCCGCTTTTCTGCTCTGTGACCTTGGGTAAGTCACAACTTCTCTGTGACTCAGTTTCCTCATCTGTGAAATGGGGATTAAGACTGTGAGCCCTATGTGGGACAGGGACTGTGTCCAACCCAATTACCTTGTATCTACCCCAGCGCTTAGTACAGTGCCTGGCACATAACAAATACCACAATTATTATTAGTGGAAAGAGCATGAGCCTATGTGACCTTGGGCAAGTCACTTAATAATAATGATGGCATTTGTTAGGCACTTACTATGTTCAAAGCACTGTTCTAAGCACTGGGGGATACAAGGTAATCAGGTTGTCCCACATGGGGCTCACAGTCTTAATCCCCATTTTACAGATGAGGTAACTGAGGCACAGAGAAGTTAAGTGACCCAAAGTCACACAGCTGACAAGAGGTGGAGCTGGGATTAGAACCCATGACCTCTGACTCCCAAGCCCAGACTCTTTCCACTGAGCCACACTGCTTCTCCATGCCTCAGTTCTCCTGTTCTCTCTTCCATTTAAACTGTGAGCCCCATGCAGGACAGAGACTGGGTCCAACCTAATTCACTTGTATCTACGCCCGTGCTTAGAATGGTGGTCGACACTGAGTAAGGGCTTAAATACCATAAAAAAATTAAAAACTCAGAGGGATTGGTATCTGAAAGAGAGTAATAATAATAATAATGGTATTTGTTAAGCACTTACTATGTGCAAAGCACTGTTCTAAGTGCTGGGCAAAACACTGTTCTAAGCACTGGGGGGATACAAGGTGATCAGGTTGTCCCACATGGTGCTCACAGTCTTAATCCCCATTTTACAGATGAGGGAACTGAGGCACAGAGAAGTTAAGTGACTTGCCCAAAGTCACAGAGCTGACAATTGGTGGAGCTGGAATTTGAACCCATGACCTCTGACTCCAAAGCCTGTGCTCTTTCCACTGAGCCATGCTGCTTCTCTAGTAGGGGAGTTCCTGAACAGAGGCAGAGGATGGCCAGGATGACCCTAAACCAAACCTGTGGCATGGCTAATTATTAATATCCTCCTCCACCTCTCAGCTGCCTTTGACACTGTGGACCACCCCCTTTTCCTCAACATCCTATCTGACCTTGGCTTCACAGACTCCATCCTCTCCTGGTTCTCCTCTTATCTCTCCGGTCGTTCATTCTCAGTCTCTTTTGCAGGCTCCTCCTCCCCCTCCCATCCCCTTACTGTGGGGGTTCCCCAAGGTTCAGTGCTTGGTCCCCTTCTGTTCTCGATCTACACGCACTCCCTTGGTGACCTCATTCACTCCCATGGTTTCAACTATCACCTCTACGCTGATGACACCCAGATCTACATCTCTGCCCCTGCTCTCTCCCCCTCCCTCCAGGCTCGCATCTCCTCCTGTCTTCAGGATATCTCCATCTGGATGTCTGCCCGCCACCTAAAGCTCAACATGTCCAAGACTGAACTCCTTGTCTTCCCTCCCAAACCCTGCCCTCTCCCTGACTTTCCCATCACTGTTGACGGCACTACCATCCTTCCCGTCTCACAAGCCCGCAACCTTGGTGTCATCCTCGACTCCGCTCTCTCATTCACCCCTCACATCCAAGCCATCACCAAAACCTGCCGGTCTCAGCTCCACAACATTACCTAGATCCGCCCTTTCCTCTCCATCCAAACCGCTACCCTGCTCGTTCAAGCTCTCATCCTATCCCGTCTGGACTACTGCATCAGCCTGCTCTCTGATCTCCCATCCTCGTGTCTCTCGCCACTTCAATCCATACTTCATGCTGCTGCCTGGATTGTCTTTGTCCAGAAATGCTCTGGGCATGTTACTCCCCTCCTCATAAATCTCCGGTGGCTACCAATCAATCTGCGCATCAGGCAGAGACTCCTCACCCTGGGCTTCAAGGCTCTCCATCACCTCACCCCCTCCTACCTCACCTCCCTTCTCTCCTTCTACAGCCCAGCCCGCACCCTCCACTCCTCTGCCGCTAATCTCCTCACCGTACCTCGTTCTCGCCTGTCCCATCGACACCCGGCCCACGTCATCCCCCGGGCCTGGAATGCCCTCCCTCTGCCCATGCGCCAAGCTAGCTCTCTTCCTCCCTTCAAGGTCCTACTGAGAGCTCACCTCCTCCAGGAGGCCTTCCCAGACTGAGCCCCTTCCTTCCTCTCCCCCTCGTCCCCCTCTCCATCCGCCATCTTACCTCCTTCCCTTCCCCACAGCACCTGTGTATATGTATATATGTTTGTACATATTTATTACTCTATTTATTTATTTATTTATTTATTTTACCTGTACATATCTATTCTATTCATTTTATTTTGTTAGTATGTTTGGTTTTGTTCTCTGTCTCCCCCTTTTAGACTTTGAGCCCACTGTTGGGTAGGGACTGTCTCTATATGTTGCCAACTTGTACTTCCCAAGTGCTTAGTACAGTGCTCTGCACACAGTAAGCGCTCAATAAATATGATTGATTGATTGATTGATTATTATAGTGGAGTTTGTTAAGCAGTTACTGTATGCTAAGCACTAGGGTAAATACACTTCTCCAAGAGTCCTTCCCTGACTAGGCCCTCATTTCTCCAACTCACCAGCTCTTCTAAGTTGCCTATACACTTGGAACTATACCCCTTATACAATCAATATTCACCCCACCCTCAGCCCTGCAGCACTTATGTACATATATACCCTTATACCCTACCATTCCCCTAGAGTTAATTTATTTTTATGTTTGTCTCTCCCTCTAGAATGTAAACTCCTTGTGGGAAGGGATTGTGACTACCAACTCTCAAGTGCTAGTACAGTGCTCCAGAACACAGAAAGTGCTCAATCAATCAGTGGCATTTATTGAGTGTTTACTATGTGCACAGCACTGTACGAAGCACCTTGGAGAGTATAATACAACAGAGTGGGTAAACATGTTCCCTATCCACAAATTGCTTACAGTCCATGGGGGAGACAGACATTAAAACAGATTACAGATGGGTATGTACAGAAGTGCTGTGGGGCTGGGGAGGAAGGGAAGGAATAAATGATGCAGAAGTGAGACCAAGTAGTGGAAATGAGGGTTTAGTTGTGGAAGGCCTCTTGGAGGATACGTGATTAAAGGAGAGTTTTGAAGTTGAGGAGAGTTGCGGTCTGCCAAATATGAATCACGAGGGAGTTGCAGGCCAGAGGCAGGACATGGGCAAGGGATTGGTGATAGGAAAGACGAGCTCAAGGTACAGTGAGTAGGTTGGCATTAGAGGAGCAAAGTGTGTGGGCTGGGTTGTAGTAGAAAATCAGTGAGGTGAGGTAGGAGGGGGTGAAGATCGAGTGCTTTAAAGCCTATGGTAAGGCGTTTGATGCTGAAGTAGATGAGCAACCTCTAGAGGTTCTTGAGTAGTGGGGAGACCTGGACTGAATGTTTTATTAGAAAAATGATCCAAGCAGCAGAGTGAAGTATGGACTGGAGATGGGAAAGACAGGAGGCAGGAAGGTCATCAAGGAGACTTATGCCGTAATCAAGGCAGGAAATGATATATGCTTCAATCAGCAGAGTAACAGTTTGGATGGATTCTAGAGATTCTCTGAAAGCAGAGTTGACAAGATTCCATGACAGATTGAATATGCAGATTGAATGAGAGAGGAGAGTTGAGAACAATGGTAAGATTACAGGCTTATGAGAGAGGGAGGGATGCCTACAGTGATGAGAAAGTCCAGTAATGGACATGGTTTGATTGATTGAGATCAAAGTTCTTTTCCCACCCGGACTCATGGTCTAAGGAAGGAGAACAGGTATATGACCCTCATTTTAGAGATGAGAAAACTGAGGGCCAGAGAAGTGAAGGAACTCAGCAGACAAGTGGTGAAATCAGGATTAGAACCCAGGTTTCCTGATTCAGGCTTTTGTTTATTCCACTAGGCCCTGCTGCTTCCCAACTACTGATCCAGCTCCTCCCTAGCCTTGCCCTCCCCCTTTTTTAAAATGGTATTTAAGCACTTACTATGTTCCCCTGCCTCCCTTATCGCTTGCCCCCAGTGACCTGGCCACCTGCATTATTAAGAAAATTGCCACTATCAGGCGTGAGCTTCCTAAAATCACCCCTGCCCCTCCTCAGTCCCTCTCCTTTCCAGCCCCCTCTTCAACTCTCCCATCCTTCACAGCAGTATTTCTAAAGGAGATCTGCTGACTCCTCTCAAAAGCCAACCCCTCCACCTGCCCGTCCGACCCCATTACTTCACACCTTATCAAAACTCTTGCCCCCTCCCTTCTTCCCTCCCTAACAGCCATCTTTAACTGTTTGCTCTCCAATGGCTTCTTCCCCACTGCTTTCAAAGATGACCATGTCTCCCCTATCCTCCAAAAACCCTCCCTTGACCTCAAGGCTCCCTCCATTTATCGCCCATTTCCCTCCTACCATTCCTCTTCAAAATTCTTGAGCGAGTTGTCTACACTTGCTGTCTCAAATTCCTCTCCTCCAATTCTCTCTTTGACTCCCACCAATCTGGCTTCCAGCCCCTTCACTTCACAGAAACTGCCCTCTCAAAGGTCACCAGTGATCTCCTTCTTGCCAAATGCAACGGCCTCTACTCCATCCTAATCCTCCTCGACCTTTCAGCTGCTTTCGACACTGTGGGCCACCCCTTTCTCCTGGAAACGTTTTCCAACCTTGGCTTCACTGACTCTGTCCTCTCCTGGTTCGCCTCATAACTCTCTGGCCATTCATTCTCAGTCTCCTTCGTGGGCTCCTCCTCTCCTTAAGTGTGGGGGTCCCTCAAGGTTCAGTTCTATTCTCCATCTACACCCATTCCCTTCGAGAACTTATTCACTCCCATGGTTTCAACCACCACCTTTATGCCGATGATACCCAAATCTACATCTCCAGCCCTCATCTCTCTCCCTCTCTGCAGTCTCACATTTCCTCTTGCCTTCAAGACATCCCTGCTTGGAGGTCCTCCCATCGCCTCACGTTTAACATGTCCAAAACAGAACTCCTTATTTTCCTACCCAAACCCTGTCCTCTCCCTGACTTTCCCATAACTGTAGATGGGACCACCATCCTTCCTGTCTCACAAGCCTGTAACCCTGGCATTATCCCTGACACTTCTCTCTCATTCAACCCACATATTCAATCCATCACTAAATCCTGTCGGTCCCACCTTCACAGCAGAGCTAAATTCCACCCTTTCCCTCCATCCAAACTGCTACCATGTTAATACAATCATTCATCCTATCCCACCTGGATTACTGCGTCAGCCTCCTTGCTGACCTCCCAGCTCCTGCCTCTCCCCACTCCAGTCCATACTTTACTCTGCTGCCTGGATCATTTTTCTACAAAAACATTCAGGACATGTCACCCCACTCCTCAAAAAAACTCCAGTGGTTGCCCATCCACCTTCACATCAAACAAAAACTCCTCACCATTGGTAAAGCACTCCATCACCCTGCCCCCTCCTACCTCACCTCACTACTCTTTCACTACAACCCAGCCTGCACATTTTGCCCCTCTAATGCAAGCCTTCTCATTGTGCCTCTATCTTGCCACCGACCCCTGGCCCGTGCCCTGCCTCTGGCCTGGAACACCTTCGCTCCTCAAATCCGACAGACAACAACTCGCCTCCCTCCTCAAAGTCTTATTGAAGGCACATCTCCTCCAAGAGGCCTCCCCTAAGCCCCTCCTTTCCTCTTCTCCCACTCCCTTCTGCGTCATCCTGACTTGCTCCCTTTGTTCTCCCCCCCTCCCAGTCCCACAGCACTTATATACACGTCTGTAATTTATATTGTCTGTCTCCCCACCTCTAGACTGTAAGCTTGTTGTGGGCAGGAAATGTGTCTGTTTATTGTTGTATTCTCCCAAGCACTTAGTACGGTGCTCTGCACACAGCAAGCACTCAATAAATACGAATGAATGAATGAATATGTACCAGGAACTGTATTAAATGTTGGGGTAGATACAAGATAATCAGGTTGAACACAGTCCGTGCCATACACAAGCTACAGTTTTAATCCCTATTTTGCAGTTGAGGTAACTGAGGCCCAGAGAAGTGAAGTGACTTTCCCAAGGCCACACAGCAGACAAGTGGCAGAGATAGGATTAGAACCCAGTTCCTCTGACTTCCAGGCCCAGGTGCTTTCCCCCCGCCCCATCTGCTACTCCCTCATTGTTTTGGTTTTTTTTTATTTTGCTTCTACTGGATAGTAGCTGCTGTCTCTTTGAATGGTGTCTTGCCCCCTCCCTAACTCCCTTTCCTTCTCTTCCACCCACAGTTGACAATGACATTGACTGCCCCCCACCCCACAGCCTCACATGGACTCCAACCTCAAGGAAGCAAGCTACTCCACCACACCCCAAAAGGCAGTACATCTTGTAGTCCTGACCATGCCTGAGGCCCCATCCAAATCTAGAAGATTCTGAATGATCTAGCTGGGCTGCCACATCCTGGCTCCACCCTCTTCACTCAGGCTGTGTAGACTCAGCCTCAGACTCCAGGAACACAGTTCCACTGCCAGAGCCATGTTGCTTTTTCCCTGTCCCTTCCATAAGCCAGGACTTTCAACAAAGACTGAAGACAGAGAAGCAGCATGGCATAGTGAATAAAGCAGAGGCCTGGGAGCCAGGAGGTCATGGTTTCTAATCCCACCTCTGCCACTTGTCTGCTGTGTGACCTTGGGCATGTCACTTATCTGTGCCACAGTTACCTCATCTGTAAAATGGGGATTGAGACTGTGAGCCCAATGAAGGACTGTGTCCAACCTGATTTGCTTGTATCCACCCCAGCACTTAGTATGGGGCCTGGCAGATAGTAAGTGCTTAACAAATACCATAATTTGGTATGGTCAAAGTAGCTTCCCTGCTCATAATCTGCTCAGATGTCAGTGGCCCACTCAGTATCCCCATCAGAGCCATTACCCAAAAGCCCTGCTCCCAGGAGGTGGCTGGTGTCTTATTAGCAGACATGTTCAGTGCTTATTAGGAGGACCCCAGCTCCATGTAGCTACAGGTCAATATGGCCAGAGGAACGGAATGGAAGAAGGGCAGAGAGAGAATCCTATTTTCATTTTGTTGAGAAACAAGAGGGCAGAAAATGAGGTCTCTATATATTATATATATAAAAAAACAAAAAACCCAGGAATCTTTACTCCTGTCCTGCTAGCTTAACATCTAAGTGAGACTTCTGCCCACATTTGTGGTGGGGGGGCAGGGAGAGAAGAACTTTAGCTTCTGGCTTCTCAGCTCATGAAATCAGTAGTAGCAGCAGCAGCAACATATGGGCTTGGCATCCTTTACACATGAGCACTAAACAAATAACCCTTAATGATAATGATGTTTTAGGCCTGTTGGTCATGGTTGCTGGTGCCAGACACAAAGCTCTCTGGTACAGTTATGGCTGCTCTCTGAACACCAGCAGTCTCACCCAGGAGAGGGCTGGTCTAAAGGGGGGGTGGGGGGGTGGGGCGGGAGGGAAGAAGACTGAAGCCCAGCATGTGTCCCCACCTTAACCAACTCTAACCTGCTCCAGGTTAGAGTTCAACCCTCTGCCCCCACACCCCTCCTGCTAATAAACCCAGAAGACCCAGCTGTTTGACATGTTTTAATTGAAGACACCAAAATGACTTGTCAAATGGGCAGCCTCTCCAGTTTGTAGCAGCCTAAAACTCTAAGTCCTCTGGGCAGTTGTCATGGATTTGATTTTGGCTTTTTCCACTTCCTCATCTGAGCTCAGTTCCATTTTCAGCTCCATCTACAGTAGGTCTGGTAAGAGCGTGGGAGCCATTGGGAGACAGAGATGCAGTCTGTTGTACATATTTTCTTCAGAAGCTGAGAAGCATGAGTCTGTTTGGCAATCCCAGATGGCAGAGCAGTGGGTGGCGCCGGGTCCGTGGCTCGGTTCCACAGCACCATAAGGTTCTTTGGTTCACTGGCGACTCAGAGCAGGGAAGGAGGGGGTGACAACTCCCATCCCCAGACAGAGCTTTGCAGCTGGGGAAAAACCTTAGCTCTGTTGACCTTCCCTCCCACCACAGTTCCACTAGTTTTCTGGAAATTTCACAGAGGTCAGTCGATCATCCTGGATTAGCCCTTTGTCTGAATCTGGGGTAGAGATATCTGGGGGAGATTAAAAAAATTCAGAACACGAATGAGAGATTAATGAACACAGCTGATTAGTTTCTAATCACAGTTTTAGGGTGGGTCAAAAGTGAACCCATAGTTCACTTCTTCCCTTCAAAGCCCTACTGAGAGCTCACCTCCTCCAGGAGACCTTCCCAGACTGAGCCCCCTCCTCCCCATCCCCCCGCCTTACCTCCTTTCCCTCCCCACAGCACCTGTATATGTATATATGTTTGTACATATTTTACTCTATTTTATTTGTACATATTTATTTTATTTTATTTTGTTAATATGTTTTGTTCTATATCCCCCTTCTAGACTGTGAGCCCGCTGTTGGGTAGGGACCGTCTCTAAGTGTTGCCAACTTGTACTTCCCAAGCGCTTAGTACACTGCTCTGTACACAGTAAGCGCTCAATAAATACAATTGAATGAATGACTAGCCCTTTTCAGGGGGCTAATTGACACCGTGACTTGGAAGCACCAAAGGAAGGGGGAAACGATCCATGAACACTTTAAAGAAAGTCCCAAATAGCTCTACCACAGGCACATCAAACAATCCAGATTTTTAATTCCATTAGGCTCATCACCAACGTTATTTTCCTGGAAAACACAGGATTAAGTTCGCCCGTGTGTCTGCCTGAAGATGGAAGCTGAATTTCCAAGACCATCTGTCCAACACCTGAGAGAAGACAGTGGCCACCCTACATCCCATAAACTCCCAGTAACTGTCTCTACCAACTCCCAAATATACAGGGTGGTTTGTTGAGAGTACTCAATGAAGTGCGTGGCCTCAAAGTTAGGATTCACGTGGAGGCAGATTTTGACCTCAGGACCATGGGTGGGTATTAGCCAGGGAAAGAGCCCCCTCTGTATGACTTCCTCCCTCTCGGCCTGGAGATACCACCAGGAAGATAGCCTGGGAAAGAGCCGTGGACTAGAATCTCTATCACGCAGCTACAGTATATAATGGGGCAAGAGGGCCACCACACTCCCCCAGCCCAAAGTGGCGAAGCAGCATGGCTCAGTGGAAAGAGCCCGGGCTTTGGAGTCAGAGGTCGCAGGTTCAAATCCCGGCCCCACCAATTGTCAGCTGTGTGACTTCGGGCAAGTCACTTAACTTCTCTGTACCTCAGTTCCCTCATCTGTAAAATGGGAATTAAGACTGTGAGCCCCAACTGGGACAACCTGATTACCTTGTAACCTACCCAGCGCTTAGAACAGTGCATTGCACATAGTAAGCGCTTAAATGCCATTATTATTAGTACTTTTAAGAAGTATGTCACATCCCCAAGGAGGTGTGGGGATGCAGAAGGGGTCGCTGAGATGATCACATACGCCCAGGTCTAAGCAGGAATGGAGATGATGAAAAGTTACCGGACCCTCAGGAGAATGGGGCACAGTGGCCACAACTCCAACCTGGGCGATCACCACTCCTCCTCTACCCGGTTGGAATCCTCCTCTTCCTCCTCCAGAGCCCTGGCCGCCCCCGCGGCGCGCTGCCAAGGTGGGGGTCGCCCCATCTCCAACGGGCCCTGTCGGTTGAGTTGTTCCTGGAAGGAGAGGAGGAGCCGCCGATTGAGGTGATCGGTCAGGGTAAGGCCTTCGCAGGCCTGCCCGCCCCCACCCTCCTGGCGACTCAACGAGCTCTGCAGGGCTGCATTCTCCAACTCCTTTTGCCGTTTACTACAGGCCTCCCTCTCTGGCTCCTCCAGCCGCGCCGCCTCACACCCCGACTCCATTTGGCCCAGTCAGTTACTATCTGGCGGGCAGCACCCAGTTATAGGCCCGACAGGGCGGAAAAGGGGCGTGAAGCCGCCGCCGCCATGTTGGAACCGGGCAGCGGCCATCTTGGTAAAGAAGTTTTCTAAGTCTGCGCCCAACCCCCTTCTCCTTCCTTTTAACGTGTCGTGACTCTCGGGGTGCAGCGCGCCCTTTCTGGGCTCTAGAAAACACCCTACCTGGGAACTGGGGCGGGATTTCCCCATACGCCGGGGAGCCAAGAGTGGACAGGGAGGAGGGGAGATCCCCGTTCCAAGATGGCGGCCGCTAGTGACGTTTTAAGAGGACGCCGGGTGGCCCCGCCGGATCTCTCTTCGCTCAGGCAGTGAGACAGCCACCCACATATATGCCCCTACCCCATAACACTACACCCCCTGCACCTGGTGGCACGGCCGCTGTGCGACCCGGAGCTGGCATTGGGGAAAGGAGGTAGGAACCGCGATTGTTTGCTTTCCTGGGGATTCCAGCCCAGCTGGCGGGGGCCGGGAAGGGATGGGAGGTCGAGGAGCTGGGGGGCGGGGGCCTGGGAAAGGGAAACCCTTAGGCTGCAGGGTGGGGAACACTAATGGGGGTAGGGGGTACCGCCCTGTGGGGGAGGGAATTTCACTCATGAGGCTGCGACGTGACCTCCGGCAGGTAAGATAGAGCCGGAGTTGGAGCCCCCAGAGGAAGCAGGAACGGGTTTAGGGGAGTCCTGCGATAGAGTGGAGTCGGGCGGGGAGATCCCGGCCTTGTCTCGGGCTGGGGGTGGAGAGGAAGGAATGGGGACCCTCCTCCAGGGGGAACTTGAAGCCCCCAGAGGGACACGGACCACAGGCCCGATTTGCCACCAGCGGAGGCCTCCCTTCTATCGCGGTGAATCTGTACCCGGGGGGGCCCCCTCTAGGCTTTGGGTCTGGGCCCCCCCTCCCGCCTCTTCCTCGGTGGCTCTCCACCGGACACATTGTCTAGTGGAGTGTGTTTTCAAAATGTATTTAGGAAAAGGCGGTGCAATTATATAAAAACACTGTAAGTGTTCTCCTGTCTCTCACTGTGTCCTTCTGGCATGTTTCTAATAAGGATTTTTTTTTTCTCCAAGCCTGGTCTCATCATTCGTGTTCTCCTCCCCTCAATCTTTGCCAGTTGAACTGAACCGCGTATAAGGTGGAAATCATACCGTGTCTGATTTCTTCCCCACACACACCACTACCCCCAGCCTTGCTGCATTTTCATTCAGTTTCATTTATTGAGCGCTGACTCTGCCTAAGTGCTTGGGAGAATACAATACAACAATAAACAGACACATTTCCTGCCCACAACAAGCTTACAGTCTAGGGGTGGGGAGCCAGGCATTAATATAAATTACAGGTATGTACATAAGTGGTGTGGGGCTGGAAGGGGGGAAGAACAAAAGGGAGCAGGAGAAGGGGGGGGTTAATCAGGAAAGCCCTCCTGTAGGAGATGTCCCTTCAGTAAGTCTTTGAAGGTGGGGAGGGGAGAGTAACTGTCTGTCAGATTTGAGGAGGGAGGGCTTTCCAGGCCAGAGGCAGGATTTGGGTGAGGGGTCCGCAGCAAACTCGAGGCACAGTGAGAAGGTTAACAGAGGAGCGAAGTGTGTGGGCTGAATTGTAGTAGGACAGTAGCAAGGTGAGGTAGCAGGGGCCAAAGTAATGGAGTGCTTGAAACCATTCATTCTTTCCCTGTAGATGGTAAGCTCATTATGGGCAGGGAACATGTCTGCTAATTCTGTTGGATTGTACTCTCCCAAGCACTTAGTACAGTGATCTGAACATAGTAAGTGCTCAAATTCCATTGATTGATTACCCTGCATTTCTCAGAGCCCTGCCCAGACTACCCACCAAGTGGTGCCTGCAGTCGATCTGCACTCCTGCACAAAAGTCCTGGGTCTCTAACAACAATAGTAATTATAATAATGGGAGTATTTAAGTGTTTGCTCTGTGTTAAGCACTGTTCTAGGCACTGGAGTAGATACAGAATAGGCAGGAGAACAGGTATTGAATTCCCATTTTACAGATTAGGAAACTGAGGCCCGGAGAAGTGAAGCAACTTGCCCAAGATTCATTCATTCAGTCGTATTTATTGAGCACTTACTGGGTGCAAAGTACAGTACTAAGCACTTGAGAGACTACACTATAACAGTAAATAAACAATAAACATTCCCTGCCCTCAACGAGCTTACAGTCTAGAGATTAATATAAATAAGTAAAGTCACACAGGGGTTAGAACCAAAGTCTTTTGACTCCCAGGCCTCGACTTCTCCACAGACCACGCCACTTCTCTAAGGTCCAGAAGTGCTGGGACAGTGGAGCAGTGGTATCACAACCTTCATTTATGGCCTTACCTCTGTTTCTAAGTGGGTCTGGCCCCCATGGGTAGAATACATGATCTAGATTCACCTAAGCATTTGGAAGAGTTCATAGACCTGATCACTGCTCACAAGGAGATGACAATCCAATTGGGGTATGACAGTAAAAATAAATGACATTTAAGGGAAGCAACACAGTATACGGGTAGGTGCTGGGGTGGTGGGGGAGGAGAGCGTCAAAGTGCTTAGTAGGTAGGGACCCAAGTACATAGGTGACTCAGAAGGGAGGGAGAGAGGTCAGCTGGGGAAGTCCTGTAGAGTGTAAGGTCATTGTGGGCAGGGGACATGAGGGAACATGAGTGCTCAGTACAGAATAAGTGCATAATAAGTACCATTGATTTGATTGAAGGCTTCCTGGAGGGGATATGATTTTAATAAATTTTAGAAGGCAGGGAGAGTGGTCTGCTGGATATGAACAGGGAGGTAGGGAAGGCAGGAGTTCTAGGCCAAAGGGAAAGCAAGGAGTTTGGGCATGGCTGTAATAATACTAATAATGATAATGCTGGTATGAGAAGAGCATGGCCTAGTGGATAGAGCAGGGGCCTAGGAATAAAAAGGACCTGGGTTCTAGCCCTGGCTCTGCCACTTGTCTTCTGTGTGACCTTGGGCAAGTCACTTCATTTCTCTGTACCTCAGTAACCTCATCTGGAAAATGGTGATTAAGACTGTGAGCCCTATGTGGGACAGGGACTGGGTCCAACCTGACAAATTTGTATATACCCCAGTGCTTGGGTACAGTGCCTGGCCCATAGTAAGTGCTTAACTAATACCACAATTATTGGTAATTATTATTATTACAGTATGCTGATCCAAGCACTTATCCTGTTCCACCTTGGGTACTGCATCAACCTCCTTGACTCCTGTCTCTCCCTACTCCAGTCCATACTTCACTCTGCTGCCAACATCATTTTTCTAAGAAACCATTCAGTGCTTGTTTTCCCACTCCTCAGGAACCTCCAGTGGTTGCCCATCCACCTCTGCATCAAACAGAAACTCCTTCCCATGGGCCTTAAAGCACTCAATCACCGTGTCCCCTCCTACCTTTCCTCTCTGATTTCTCCCTACAACTCAGCCTGCACACTTTGCTCCTCTAATGTCAGTTGACTCACTGTACCTCGATCTCATCTCTCACCACCGACCCCTCACCCATGTCCTGCCTCTTGCCTTAATATTTGACAGCCTACCGCTTTTCCCACTTTCAAGACCTTATTAAAAGCACATCTCCTACAAGAGGCCTTCCCTGACTAAGCCCTCATTTTCCCTACTCGCTTTCCCTTCTGCGTCGTCCTTGAACTTGGATTTACACAGTTTATTCACCCCTCCTTCAGTCCCGTGGTCCTTATGTACATATCTATAATTTATTTTAATGTTTGTTTCCCCCTCTAGACAGTAAGCTCCTTGTGGGCAGGGATTGTGTCTACCAACTCCATTATATTGGACTCTTCCAAGCACTTAATTCAGTGCTCCACACACAATAAGCACTCAGAGGATTGATTGATATTTATTAAGTGCTTACAGAGTGCTTAGTGAGAAGTTTCGTGACCTAGTGGAAAGTGCATGGGCCTGGGAGTCTGGGGACCCAAGTTGTCATCCTGGCTCTATTCCTTTGCCTGCTTTGTGACCTTGGAGAAGTCATTTAACTTTTCTGTGCTTCAGTTTCCTCATTTGTCAAATGGGGATCAAATACCTGTTCTCCCGCCCTTTTAAACTGTGAGCCCACTGTGGGATGGGGATTATATCTGACCTGATTACTTTGTATCTACCCCAGTGCTTAGCATGGTGCTTGGCACATGCCATTATTATTAACAAATATTATTATTATTCAGTCAGTGATTTTTGAGCACTTACTGTGTGCAGAGCATTGTATTAAGCGCTTGGGAAAGTACAATACAGCAGAGTTGGTAGATACGTTCCCTTCCCACAATGAGCTTACAGTCTAGACAGGGAACCCAACATTAAATTTAAAAAAATTATTTGTAATTTATATGTGTACATAGTGCTGCGGAGTGAATACCAAATGCCCAAAGGTCACAGTTCCATTATTATTGTTATTATTAATCTTATCCCTACCAAGTGCTGGGATAGATACAAAAGAATCAGTTTGGACATGGTCTCTGTCCCACCCAGGAGTCACAGTCTAAGGGGGTGGGAGAAGAATTATTGAATCCCCATTTGACAGGTGAGAAAACTGGAGCACAGAAAAATGAAATGACTTATCCAAGGTCACCTAGCCGGTAAGTGGCAGAAATGAAACTAGGACCTGGGTATCCTTATTCCCAGGCCTGTGCTCGATTCACTAGGCTATACTGCCTCCCTAGGATCAATTTTGTTGAACTGCCATTTATTACTCTCTGAGTAAACAGAGGGGCTCCAAGATTGGGGAACCAGTTGCCATCAACAACTTCCATTCATGTATCAGTACTCACAGTTCTTAGGGTCAGGCAGTTTGATTCACCTTGAATGTTTTTGCTCCAAACTTGATGGATCTGCTTTTCTCCTTAAATTGTTAAGTTCCAGATGTCGCTAAGGCAGAAATAATCCTCTTTAATCAATCCCATTCAGACAAAAAGGGAAAAAAAAAACCAACCCAATCTTAGAGCATTTCTTAAACATTAGAGCATTCTTAAATCTTAGAGCATTCCTCCCCTGTTGGTAGGGGAGGGTTAATAATAATTAACCCTCGACCTCTGAGCTGCCTTCGACACTGTGGACCACCCCCTTCTCCTCAACATGGTATCCAACCTTGGCTTCACAGACTCCGTCCTCTCCCAGTTCTCCTCTTATCTCTCCGGCCATTCATTCTCAGTCTCCTTTGTGGGCTTCTCCTCCCTCTCCCATCCCCTTACTGTAGGGGTTCCTCAAGGGTCAGTTCTTAGTTCCCTTCTGTTCTCTATCTACTCTCACTCCCTTGGTGAACTCATTCGCTCCCACGGCTTCAATTATCATCTCTACTCTGATGACACCCAAATCTACATCTCTGCCCCTGCTCTCTCTCCCTCCCTCCAGGCTCGTATCTCCTCCTGCCTTCAGGACATCTCCATCTGGATGTCTGCCCGCCATCTAAAACTCAGTATGTCCAAGACTGAACTCCTTATCTTCCCTCCCAAACCCTGCCCTCTCCCTGACTTTCCCATCACTGTAGACGGCACTACCATCCTTCCCATCTCACAAGCCCGCAACCTTGGTGTCATCCTCGACTCTGCTCTGTCGTTCACCCCACACATCCAGTCCGTCACCAAAACCTGCTGGTCTCACCTCCACAACATCGCCAAGATCTGCCTTTTCCTCTCCATCCAAACCGCTACCTTGCTGGTTCAATCTCTCATCCTATCCCGACTGGATTACTTCATCAGCCTCCTCTCTGATCTCCCATCCTCCTGTCTCTCCCCACTTCAGTCAATCAATCAATCGTATTTATTGAGCGCTTACTGTGTGCAGAGCACTGTACTAAGCGCTTGGGAAGTACAAGTTGGCAACATATAGAGATGGGCCCTACCCAACAGTGGGCTCACAGTCTAGAATGGGGAGACAGAGAACAAAACAAAACATATTAACAAAATAAAATGAATAGATATGTACAAGTAAAATAAATAAATAAATGGAGTAATAAATACATACAAACATATATACATATATACAGGTGCTGTGGGGAAGGGAAGGAGGTAAGGCAGCGGGATGGAGAGGGGGAGGAGGGGGAGAGGAAGGAGGGGGCTCAGTCTGGGAAGGCCTCCTGGAGGAGGTGAGCTCTCAGTAGGGCCTTGATGGGAGGAAGAGAGCTAGCTTGGCGGATGGGTAGAGGGAGGGCATTCCAGGCCAGGGGGGGTGACGTGGGCCGGGGGTTGACGACGGCGGGACAGGCGAGAACGAGGCACGGTGAGGAGATTAGTGGCTCATACTCTGTCCTAATCCTCCTCGACCTCTCAGCTGCCTTCGACACTGTGGACCACCCCCTTCTCCTCAACATGCTATCTGACCTTGGTTTCACAGACTCTGTCCTCTGCTGGTTCTCCTCTTATCTCTCCGGTCCTTCTTTCTCAGTCTCTTTTGCAGGCTCCTCCTCCCCCTCCCATCCTCTTACTGTGGGGGTTCCCCAAGGTTCAGTGCTTGGTCCCCTTCTGTTCTCGGTCTACACGCACTCCCTTGGTGACCTCATTCGCTCCCACGGCTTCAACTATCATCTCTACGCTGATGACACCCAGATCTACATCTCTGCCCCTGCTCTCTCCCCCTCTCTCCAAGCTTGCATCTCCTCCTGCCTTCAGGACATCTCCAACTGGATGTCTGCCCACCACCTAAAGCTCAACATGTCGAAGACTGAACTCCTTGTCTTCCCTCCCAAACCTGGCCCTCTCCCTGACTTTCCCATCTCTGTTGACGGCACTACCATCCTTCCCGTCTCACAAGCCCGCAACCTTGGTGTCATCCTCGACTCCGCTCTCTCATTCACCCCGCACATCCAAACCGTCACCAAAACCTACCGGTCTCAGCTCCGCAACCTTGCCAAGATCCGCCCTTTGCTCTCCATCCATACCGCTACCCTGCTCATTCAAGCTCTCATCCTATCCTGTCTGGACTACTGCATCAGCCTTCTCTCTGATCTCCCATCCTCGTGTCTCTCTCCGCTTCAATCCATACTTCATGCTGCTGCACGGATTATCTTTGTCCAGAAATGCTCTGAGCATATTACTCCCCTCCTCAAAAATCTCCAGGGGCTACCAATCAATCTGCGCATCAGGCAGAAACTCCTCACCCTTGGCTTCAAGGCTCTCCATCACCTTGCCCCCTCCTACCTCACCTCCCTTCTCTCCTTCTACAGCCCACCCCGCACCCTCCGCTCCTCTGCTGCTAATCTCCTCACTGTACCTCTTTCTCGCCTGTCCCGCCATCGACCCCCAGCCCACGTCATCCCCTGGGCCTGGAATGCCCTCCCTCTGCCCATCCGGCAAGCTAGCTCTCTTCCTCCCTTCAAGGCCCTACTGAGAGCTCACCTCCTCCAGGAGGCCTTCCCAGACTGAGCCCCTTACTTCCTCTCCCCCTCGTCCCCCTCTCCATCCCCCCCATCTTACCTCCTTCCCTTCCCCACAGCACCTGTATATATGTATATATGTTTGTACATATTTATTACTCTATTTATTTTACTTGTACATATCTATTCTATTTTATTTTGTTAGTATGTTTGGTTTTGTTCTCTGTCTCCCCCTTTTAGACTGTGAGCCCACTGCTGGGTAGGGACTGTCTCTATATGTTACCAACTTGTACTTCCCAAGCGCTTAGTACAGTGCTCTGCACACAGTAAGCGCTCAATAAATACGATTGATGATGATGATAATTAGTGGCAGAGGAGCGGAGGGTGCGGGCTGGGCTGTAGAAGGAGAGAAGGGAGGTGAGGTCGGAGGGGGCGAGGTGATGGAGAGCCTTGAAGCCGAGGGTGAGGAGTTTCTGCCTGATGCGTAGGTTGATTGGTAGCCACTGGAGATTTTTGAGGAGGGGAGTAACATGCCCAGAGCGTTTCTGGACAAAGACAATCCGAGCAGCGGCGTGAAGTATGGATTGAAGTAGGGAGAGACAAGAGGATGGGAGATCGGAGAGGAGGCTGATACAGTAAGATTGGAGAGGAGGCTGATACAGTCTATACTACACTCTGCTGCCCGGATCATCTTTGTGCAGAAATGCTCTGGGCATGTTACTCCCCTCCTCAAAAATCTCCAGTGGTTACCTGTCAACCTATGAATCAAGCAAAAACTCCTCACTCTCAGCTTCAAGGCTCTCCATCACCTCGCCCCCTCCTACCTCACCTCCCTTCTCTCCTTATACAGCCCAGCCCGCACCCTCCACTCCTCTACCACTAACCTCCTCACTGTACCTCGTTCTCACCTGTCTTGCTGTTGACCCCCAGCCCACATCCTTCCCCTGGCCTGGACTGCCCTCCCTCCACACATCCACCAAGCTAGCTCTCTTCCTCCCTTCAAAGCCCTACTGAGAGCTCACCTCCTCCAAGAGGCCTTCCCAGACTGAGCCCCCTTTTTCTTTTTCCTCTCCTCCTTCCCATCCCCCCACCCTACCTCCTTCCCCTCCCCACAGCACTTATATATATTTGTACAGATTTATTACTCTATTTTACTTGTACATATTTACTGTTCTATTTATTTTGTTAATGATGTGCATATAGCTTTAATTCTATTCTGACGATTTTGACACTTGTCTACATGTTTTGTTTTGTTGTCTGTCTCCCCGTTCTAGACTGTGAGCCCGTTGTTGGGTAGGGACCGTCTCTAGATGTTGCCAACTTGTACTTCCCAAGCGCTTAGTACAGTGCTCTGCACACAGTAAGCGCTCAATAAATACGATTGAATGAATGAATGTTGATAGGTCTGCTAGGTGTCGAGGAGAGTGAGTTGCACAGGTCTGGAAATCTACTGTATAAATATGGTAGAAAGCTGATTTTTCTGAGCAAAATGGGATCCCCAGAGGTCTGACTACCCAAGCGGGATGTGGTTCAGATAATCTGTTCTCTGCCGTGTGTTTGCTGCAAGAGGTCTTTGTAAAAGGAGACTTGGGCTGGAGGGTTTTTTTAGTTTTAATTTGCCAGAGTGGTAATGATTCTGACAGCTCCACTCACTTAGCTCCGCCTGGCATTTTAGATGGTTTTGGCCGGAGGTCTCTGGGGTGTGAATGCATGAAAGCTCTTCAGAATTGCCAGTGAGGATGGGGAGAAATGACACTTTTCTCAGCCTGATGCTCCTGTGTCTTCCAAAGTGGTTAGACTGTCTGCCAGGTGGTGGTTTGGAGGGGAAATTTGGCTTTGGAATCCCTTCCTCTTTCTCTTCAGAGTACTGACTCAGCCTGGAGCATCACAGTTAATGTTTTAGCCAACTGCTCTTGGGCTGCCATTAGTGGCTTCCCAGCCTGCCTTGGGAGACAGTACCTACACAGACCCTTGTGTTGGGGAAAAATTCAGCACTTGGCATTTCAAATGGGTCTTTTATTGTGTTTTAGGAAATGAATTTGGAGGCCAGCAAAAAGAAATTAGGAAGCCATCATTTCTGAAGGTGGCTGGAGATCTCTAGTTTGGCCCCTGTCAAAAAAAAAACCCCCAAAATCCTTTGGAAAAAGAGGTGTGTCCCTGCTGAACAACTAATGCCTTCCAGAGAGAGTTCCTGCCCACTCTCTCCTCAAGCCTTCTCCTTAGAACCAGTGCCCACCGTCCTGAATGCTTGGGAAAGTACTGCAGACACAAGAAATGCTCCCGATTTTAGCAGTAGAGGGATTGGAGTAAAATAACTGACTTTACAGCAGATTGTACATAGATTCTCCCGGACAGAGGAAGGGCCCAAGCAGCCCCCCAGCCAAGTGCTAGAGTGGGGTCACTGAGCTGATGTGAATTTAATTGGATTTGATCAGGGAACACCCATAATAATACTTGTGGTATTTGTTGAATGCTTACTATGTGTCAAACACTATACTAAAGTGATAGGGTAAATAGAAGAAAGATTATCAGGTTGGACTGGTCCCTCCCTGTCTTACATGGGACTCACAGTCTAAGTAGGCGGAAGGACAGGTATTAAATCCCCATTTTGCAGTTGAGGAAGCTGAGGTACAGTGAAGTTGGGTGACTTGCCCAAGATCCCACAGCAGGCAACTGATGGAGGCAGGATTAGAACCCAGGTCCTCTGACTCCCAGACGCGTACTTTTTCCACTAGGCCATCTACTGCACATCTCTCTGCTGTTCCCACCCAACTCCTCCCAGTGCTTGTTCCCCATTCCTTGACCTCACTGTGTAGTTGTCAGTTCTTGCCTTAATTTATCCCATGGTGAGCCCTTCCAAGTGCACATTCAGAAACTCTCTTTTCCCTCTCTCTACTGCCGACTGCCTCTTGAGGGAGGTCTCCTGGCTTGGCATGTAGGAAGCCCGGCTCTTTTCATTGACCTTTCCTCATCACCAGAGTGTTTGCTATGTCTGCTGCTGGTCATACTAGGCTTGTGAGGAGGGGGAGGACAGGGAGATTTTTATCTCCTCCTTCCAGGATCTCCCCCAGGAGGGAAGAGGCTCTCTCAACTTGTTGACAGGCAGACACAGAGCAGTTACGTAAAACAAGGTGCTCATGGTACCACGATGAGGCAATTCCCAGCGTCCTACTTCTAACCATCAGGGCACATCCCAAGGCACAAGGAGCCCTCTATGGGACTTGAACCAGGAGCGTTGTTTTGGAGTGACAAGCTTGTTTGGTAAGGGGTGGACAGCTGTGTGCTGTTCCCTAGACACCACTGGTCATGCCGCCCTGCTCTCCGCCCTTGGGGTGGGGCCTCATCTGACCACACCTCCTGGTGCCAACTCACTGGCAGGCTTTCAGTCTGCGGTGAGACATCGCCTGGTCCCATTGGTGGTGGGGGGGGGGGCGGTGTCTGGGTGCCTCCGGCTAGTAGTCAAGGGCTGAAAGTGGGGAGTCATGTTCCTTGTCTCCCTGCACCCCAGCTTTCCCCCCAGCCTGCCTGGCCCTCATTGTGATTTTTCCGTTGCGATATTTGTTAAGCCCTTACTGTAAGCCCAGAAGTGTACTAAGCTGCTGGGTTAGATGCAAGGTAATCAGGTTCCACATGGGGCTCACAGAATAAGAAGGAGGGAGAATGGGTATTGAGTCCCCATTTTGCAGATGAGGGAACTGAGGCACGGAGAAGTGAAGTGACTTGCCCAAGGTAACCTAGCAGGTAAATGGGATGGGTGGGATTACAACTCAGGTCCTCTGACTTCCAGGCCTGGGCTCTTTCCACTAGGCCACATTGCTTCCCCTGGAAAATGGACTGTGTCTGCTGTTTAGGCAGGTAGCCTTCCATGTACCAGAGTCAGGTGTAAAGAGGTATTGGGGGAAGTGGTAAGGCTCAGTGGATAGAGCCCAGGCCTGCCTGGGAGGCAGAGGAGTTGAGTTCTATTTACGGCTCTGCCACTTGTCTGCTTTGAGGCCTTGGGCCAGTCACTGAACTTCCCTGGGCCTCAGTTTCCTCATCTGTAAAATGGGGTTTCAATACGTATTCTCCCTCCCACCTAGACTATGAGCCCCAGGGAGGACACGGGCTGTGTCCAACCTGATTACATTGTACCTGCCCCAGCACTCAGTACAGTGCTTGGCACAGAGTAAATGCTTATTTGCTATTATTGTTAATATTTATGAAGGCATCGATTAAGTTCTCACTTGGTGCTTGTATTGCAAACCAGGCAAAAGGACTTTGCCAGGCTTCTCTTCCTCCCTGATCTCATGGCGAGTTGCAGTTCTCTGTTGCGTTTTCAGTACGTTGGCATCTCCTCGCTCAAAAGGAGGCTAACCTAGAAACATTTGCCGGGCGCCATCTGGGAATTCACCACTAAAAAAGCCATCAGGCTGGCGACAGCAATGTTCGACTGGCAGTGACAGCCGTGTGGCAGGAGACACCCCTTCTCCACACCCAAACGGCATCCCCTTCTGTCGGGCCTCTAGGCATCCCCAGGCACAAATGAGATTTGCGGTTTCTTAGGAAACTGAGAGCACTGTTTTTCCCAGTCTGGAAAGTCTGGGGGTGGTGGGGGGAGGTGGGGAAAGAGGGAGCCCCACCCTGATTAACAAAGGACAATCCTCAGGCAGGAGTGTCCTTGTCACCACTGGGAATTTGCTTCCACGTAGGTGGACCAGGAAAGGTAGTACCGCCCTCGGGAGCCATTTGGCAGATTTCCTGCTCACTATAGGGGGTGACAGGTGTCTCTGAGGCCCTGTGACCCACCCACAGGTTGCCGCATTTCACAGCCTCTCTAGGCTGGAACCCAGAGGCTTCTCCTGGCTTGGACTGGGTGGCGCTCATTGTGCCAAATGAAATCGATCCTCGGGAGAGAATGGAGCCAAGCTAATTAGATGAGTTGAGGTAACTGAATCAAGTGGAGCCTGGCTACCTTGGCCAGGACCATGGCCAAAGCTTGCACCAGTTGCGCGGGCTCCTGGGTTTGGGCTTTTTGGCTCTCATTTGCTTCCGATGACCAGTTGAGTCATCCACTGGTGTGACCTTGGGGTGGTTGGTTTGCCACTGAAGAGACCTACTTGAAGCCCTGAGGCTGCTGGTCTCCCGGAGCCTCCTCATTTTCCCAGTCAGAAATCCTTCCATGGGCAGCTTTGAGGGGGCATGGAGGTGGATTTTGCGGTTGGCTGACACCCTCCCTCCTCTCTGACACCCCCCCATTCCCCCGGCTTTCTCATCCTGCAGTTCACTTGAGGGATGCCCAAGAAGTTCCAGGGGGAGAACACCAAGTCGGCTGCTGCTCGCGTGAGGAAGGCCGAGGCCAAAGCAGCAGCTGATGCCAAGCGACAGAAGGAGCTGGAGGATGCCTACTGGAAGGACGAGGACAAACACGTCATGAGGAAGGAACAACGGAAGGTTTGTGGTGGCTGGCGGAAGTTGGGTGTAGGGGGGTGCCCAGAGGCAGTGGCTGGTAGGAGGAGCTTTCTGGTCTCACTTGTACAGTGCTCAAGTTGAGATGTTCTTTCACAACCAGACAGAAGCAACGTGGCCTAGTGGATAGAGCATGGGAGTCAGTAGGACCTGGGTTACAATCCCGGCTCTGCCACATGTCTGCTGTGTGAGTCACTTTACTTCTCTGTGCCTGGTACCTAATCTGTATAAATGGGGATAAGAATGTGAGCCCCATGTGGGACAGGGACTGTGTCCTACCTGGTTAACTTGTAGCTACCCCAATGCTTAGAACAGTGCTTGGCACATAGTATGCACTTAACAAGCACCATAATTATTATTAACCTCACGCTGGTCCAGGATTTCACTTGGAGAAGGGTCCGGGAGATCTCCAGCCCAATCAGAACACTGTGAGCCCTGTGTGGGACAGGGACCCTGTCTGCCTTGATTATCATCATCAATTGTATTTATTGAGTGCTTACTATGTGCAGAGCACTGTACTAAGCGCTTGGGAAGTACAAATTGGCAACATATAGAGACAGTCCCTACCCAACAGTGGGCTCACAGTCTAAAAGGGGGAGACAGAGAACAAAACCAAACATACTAACAAAATAAAATAGAATAGATATGTCGAAATAAATTAAATAAATAAATAGAGTAAAAAAATATGTACAAACATATATACATATATACAGGTGCTGTGGGGAAGGGAGGGAGGTAAGATGGGGGGATGGAGAGGGGGACGAGGGGGAGAGGAAGGAAGGGGCTCAGTCTGGGAAGGCCTCCTGGAGGAGGTGAGCTCTCAGCAGGGCCTTGAAGGGAGGAAGAGAGCTAGCTTGGCGGATGGGCAGAGGGAGGGCATTCCAGGCCCGGGGGATTGATTATCTTGTATCTACCTCAGGCTTAGTACAGTACACATAGTATTAGAGGAGCAGCATGGCTCAGTGGAAAGAGCATGGGCTTTGGAGTCAGAGGTCATGTGTTCAAATCCCAGTTCCGCCAATTGTCAGCTGTGTGACTTTGGGCAAGTCATTCCACTTCTGTGCCTCAGTTACCTCATCTGTAAAATGGGGATTAAGACTGTGAGCCCCCCGTGGGACAACCTGATCACCTTGTAACCTCCCCAGTGCTTAGAACAGTGCTTTGCACATAGTAAGCGCTCAATAAATGCCATCATTATTATTATTATAGTAAGTGCTTAATAAATACCATTATTATTACTATAAGGCAGTGAGGGAACAGAATATCCCAAGATCACTCCATCCTCCTTGTATCCCTCTGTGAGAAGGGTATTTCTCTCTCCAGTCAGAAAGTTTGGGATTTTCGTGATCCCAAGAGGCTCAAGTGAAAACAGCACAAAGCACAGCAAATAGCGTAGGCTGACAGCTCACTCTTTATGACCTCTGTGGCCACTGCCACACTCAGGGAAGTCCAATGGCAGCAGAACGGCTGGGTTCCCACCACAGACCTTCTGAGGCCAATGGTCTGAGAGGAATATTGAGCCCATTATTGGGTAGGGACCATCTCTGTATGTTGCCAACTTGTACTTCCCAAGGACTTAGAACAGTGCTTTGCACATAGTAAGCGATTAATAAATGCCATTAAAAAAAAATGGTCCTTTTGTGGTGTTAATGGGTAGCCGGAACCAGGCAGGAGAGCGAGATGAAGCTTAGGGAAAGTCCCAAAGATGGGCTTGAAGACAACCAGATGCAAACTGCAGTTTTAAAAGGCCAAGAGAGAGGATGGAAATCGGCATGCATACACACAAGCACTCCCCCACCCCCAACCACCACCAAATCAGGAGCTGGCAAGGAGGGCTATGTTGGGGATGAGGTTTGGTTCAGAAATTAGACATAGAGATTGGCCTATAAATTGGATTTTTTCCAAAGCTCCATCTGCTCAGCCCTGTTCCGTCCTGCCTGCTGGTCACCCATTGGTCTTGGTAGCCTTCTTAACCAGCGGCACGCTGTTAGTAGCATTTTCTTCGAGTGTAAAGATCTGCGGGTGTGTGAATACACGAGAAAGTGAATTATCCAAACCTATTTCGGCCTGATCTGGTTCAAAAGTTCAGATGATTGAACAAAATGGGGTTGTCTGCTTTTGGCAAGTGCTTATCTAATTTTATTCTCTTCTCTGAGACTGGGGTATTGTGGAGTTTTTTTGTTTCTTTGTTTTTGGTTTCTTCCATCTAATCCAAAGCCAGCCCTGCTAACTGGTTGGTTCAGATACCAGCGTACATCTTTGTGAGCACGTGTGAGAGACGGGTTGAGATCCTGAACCCAGAATTAAACCAGGTGCTCCACAGGGCATTGGATCAATTCAGAGACAAGTTGTCCATAAAAGGTCACCATAGGGAACCAGAGGGATGTCAGAGAGCCCATCCCTAGCTGTGAGGGTGGGGTGTCCAGGAGGGCAATCAGCACTATCGTTGAGCCTTTTGGCGCTGCTGCTGGAAACAGAGCCTTGGGCTGGGAGAAACGTGAGTCCCCCTCTAGACTGTAAGCCCTTTGTAGGCAGGGAATGTGTCTGTTGTGTTGTACTCTCCCAAGCGCTTTGTACAGTGTTCTGCACACAGTAAGTACCCAGTAAGTACCATTGATTGACCCAGTTATGGTGCTGGGCACAGTTGTGTTGCCACCTCCTCCCAGGATTAGGCATCCGATCTATCATTGGTGTTTGTTGAGCGCTTACTGGTTGCAGGGCATTGTACTAGCACTTGGGAGAGTAAAACACAATAGAACAGGTAAATGTGATCCCCTCCTACAAGGAGTTTACAGACTAGAGGGAGAGACAGGCACAAAATAAATTACAGATGACTATATACCCAAGTGCCGTGGAGATGAGGAAGGGTGAAAATCAAAGTGCTTAAAGAGTGCATGGGCTATGCAGAAGGGAGGGCAAACAGGGAAAGTGAAGGCTTAGTCAGGGAAGGCCTCTTGGAGGAGATGTGATTTTTAGTAGGGCTTTGAAGATGGGGAGAATGGTGGTCTGTCATTATGAAGGTAGAAGGAGTGCCAGGCCAGAGAGAGGACGTGGGCGAGGGGTCAGCAGCGAGAGAGATGAGATCAAGGTACAGTGAGTAGGTTGGTGTTAGAGGAGCGAAGTGTGTGGGTTGGGTTGTAGTATGAGATCAGCGAGGTGAGCTAGGAGCAGACACCTGATTGAATGCTTTGAAGCCGATGGTGAGGAGTTTGATGCAGAGGTGGGTGGGCAACTATTGGAGGTTTTTGAGGAGTGAGGAGATGTGAACTGAATGTTGTTCATTGTGTTTCGTTTGTTTTAGAAAAATGATCTACACAGCATAGGGAAGTATGGACTGGAGAGGGGAGAGACAGGAGGCTAATGCACTAGTTAAGGCAGGCTATGATAAGTAGTTCAGCAGAATAGCAGTTTGGATGGAGAGGAAAGGGCCAATTCTAAAGTTGTTGTAAAGGTAGAACTGACAGGATTTGGTGACAGACTAAATATGAGGATTGAATGAGAGAGGTGAATCAAGGATAATGCCAAGGTTATGAGCTTGTGAGACAGGGAGGATGGTGGTGGTGGTGGCTGCAGTGATGGGAAAGTTGTGGGGAGAAGGTTGGGTTGGGAAGATGAATTCTGTTTTGGATATATTGTGTCAGAGGGACAGCCACAAAGAGAAGTTTGGGAATCATCTGTGTAGAGATGGTAGTTGAAGCCATGGGAATGAATGAGTTCTCCAAGGGAGTGGGTATAAATGGAAAATAGAAGGGGACCCAAAACTGAGCCTAGAGAGACCCCCTCAGAGGGTGGGAGGCAAAGGAGGGGAACCAGGAGAGAAGTGTCAGTGAAGCCAAAATGAGATGGTATTTCCAGGAGAAGGGGGTACACCCCAGTGTCTGAGGCAGCTGAGGGATCGAGGAAGATAAGGACAGAATAGAGGCCTTTGGATATGGTAAGAAGGAAGTCAGCGGTGACCTTGGAGAGAGCAGATGGAGTGGAAGGGGTGAAAGCCAGATTGCTAAAGATTGAAGCGAGGAAGTGGAGGCAGTGGGTATAAACCACTTGATCTTGGGGGGATGGGAAGGGAAGTGGTGGGGGGGGGATCAATAACTGGAGGGTGCTGTGGGATCAAGGAAGGGTTTTTGTAGGGTAAGGGGATATATATGGGCATGTTTGAAAACCATATGGAAAGAACCATTGGAGAGTGAATAGTTGAAGATTGCGGTTAGGGAGGGAAAGGGGGAGGGGACGTGTTTTAATAAGGTGTAAAGAGGTGGGGTTGAAGACGCAGTTGAAGAAGGTAGACTTTGAGAGGAGGTGAGACATCTCGAGAAATTTCTGGGAAGGATGGGAGAGTTGAAGTGGGGCTGGAGGAGGAAGGGATTGGAGAGGAGCAGGGGAGATTTTAGGGAGCTCATGCCTGAGGGATTCAATTTTTTTGATGAAATACATGGCATGATCATTAAGCGAAGATATGGGGGAGGCAGGGGAATGGGGATTGAGAAGGGAATTAAATATCTGAAACAGCTGCTGGGTTCAATGGACATAGGGGTCTATAAGGATGGGGACATATTGTTGCAGTAGGGATTCCCTTGGAAGATTAGGTAATGAGTCAGATGCTGTTTAGGAGCATGTGTGAGAAGCATCATGCCATGGATAGAGCACAGGGCTGGGAGTCAGAAGGTCATGGTCTCTAATCCTGGCTTTGCCACATGTCTGCTGTGTAACCTTGGACAAGTCACTTCACCGATCTGTGCCTCAGTTACTTCATCTGTAAAATGGGGATTGAGACTGTGAGCCCCACGTGGGACAGGGACTGTGTCCAACTCAATTTGCGTGTATCCACCCCAGCGCCTAGTACAGTGCTTAACACGTAGTAAGCACTTAACAAATACCACAACTATTGCTAAGTGCTTGGAAAAGTATAACACAAAGGAGTTCGTTGGTGCGGTCCCTGCCCACGAGGATCTTACAGTCTAGAGGGGGAGACAGACATTAAAATAACATACAGGTGGGGGAATAGCAGAGTATGAGGATCGGGACTTTAGTACGGTGGGGCTAAGTTTGGAGTGACTCAAGTGCATGAGGGGTGAAGATCCAAGTGTCTAGATAACACAGAAGGGAGAGAATTGAGGGCTTAGCCAGGGAAGGCCTCTTGGAGATGTGATTTTTAGGATTTGTTAAGCAGTTACTGTGTGCCAAGCACTGTTCTAAGCATTGGACTAGATTCAAGTTAACCACATTGGACATAGCCCCTGTCCCACATAGAGCTCACAGTCTAGGTGAAGTTGGGGAGAGTGGTGGTCTGTCTAGATCAGTGTTCTCAAAATGGGGATGATTGATCTAGAGATAGGGGGAGGACAGGAAAGGGCTTCCTGGACCAGAAAGCAAATCAAAACTCATCACAGTTGGGGGTGACCTGGAGTGGGGACTGAAAAGACACAGTTTGGAAGGGGATAGAGGAGGATCCGGCTGCTCTTTGAAGGAGAGCTGTAACGGAATGCTCGAAATCAGGGCGGAAGAGGAAGCTTAGCTATGAACATTGACTTTCCCATCACTGTAGACGGCACCACCACCCTTCCTGTCCCACAAACCCATAACCTTGGTGTAATCCCTGACTCTTCTTTCTCATTCAACCCACCTATTCAATCCATCATTCAGTCGTGTCGGCCCCACCTTCAGAACCTCGTTAAATCCACCCTTTCCTCTCCATCCAAACTGCTACCATGTTAATACAATCACTCATCCTATCCTGCTTTGATTACTGCAACAGCCTTCTTGCTGACCTCCCAGCCTCCTGTCTCTCCCCACTCCAGTCCATACTTCACCCCACTGCCCGGATCATTTTTCTACAAAACGGCAGAACATGCTTTCCCCACTCCTCAAGGAACTCCAGTGGTTGCCCATCCACCTCCGCATCAAACAAAAACTCCCCTTCATTGGCTTTAAAGCACCCCATTACCTTTCCCCCTCCTACCTCACCTCACTACTCTCCAACCCAGCCCACACACTTCGCTCCTCTAATGCTGACCTTCTCACTGTGTCTCAGTCCTGTGTATCTCACCACCGACCCCTTGCCCACATCCTCCCTCTGGCCTGGAACGCCCCCCCTCCTCAAGTCCGACAGACAATTGCTCTCCCCCCCATCAAAGCTTTATTGAAGGCACATCTCCTCCAAGAGGCCTTCCCTGACTAATCCTCCCTTTTCTCTTCTCCCACTCCCTTCTGCATCACCCTGACTTGCTCCCTTTGTTCATCCCCCCTCACAGCCCCACAACACTTACGCACGTCTGTACTAATTAATGTCTGTCTCCCCGTCTAGACTGTGGGCAGGAAATATGTCTGTTTATTGTATCATACTCTCCCAAGCGCTTAGTACAGTGCTCTGCCCACAGTAAGCACTCAATAAATACAATCGAACAAACATTGGCTCCAACTCAGAAGAGGTAAACGAACCAAGCACAGATTGGGTCCTCAGCCTATTCCCCCCTTGCCAGCCTGGCTCTTGGGGGCCTCCTGCAGATTCAATGGCAAAGGGAGACATGTCCCCCAACCCCTCACCCCTAGCTCAATGGAGCCGGAAGTGTGAGCAGCCTTTTCGTAAACATCATTTGGCCATAGAATGCGACACAGTTTGGCGTTTGGCTTAGTGTGGCAGTTTGATTGCTCTCATTTTCCACAGAGGTAAACTGGCTTCGGAGGGAACAGTTACTAGCTCCAAACGAGGAGGTGGTGGTGGCAGTGGTTATCATCATTATCATTAGCACCGGTAAGAGCTGCACTTTGTCTATCACGCTTTCATTTTCCAAAGTGCTTTTGCAGCAGCAGTCATCTATCTCGCTTGCCCTTGCAACAGCCCTGGGAGTCAGGGAGCAGTAGGGATTGCGTCAAGGTAAGAGCTGGCGTTCTTGGGTCAGACCCCATGGTCCAGCCAGCCCACTCTAGGTTCTGCCTCCATGGCAACAGGATGCTTTACTGGACATCCGTCCTCATGGTTACAGACCTGCCATCTAAAATTCCCTAACTCTCCCCCTGGTAACCCATTATGGAGCTTGATCCGAGTGGCTCGGCTTCTTGTGGCAAAGAATTCCCATGTGGGGTGGGAGGGAGATTTCTGTAACTGAACCTCCCCCCTTCAAACTTTTGTATGTGACTGACGATTTTGTGTTTGCCTTGTTTTCTCCCCCATCCCCCATGGTTTTGTCCACTTCAGTCTGTTCCCTCTGCCTGCATCTTTCCAAACCAGAGTCCTGGTGGTCTCATCTTAGAGTAAGTGCTTAATAAGTACCGTAGTTGTTGTTATTATTATTATTATTCTCACAGAAGCTTACCATCTGGGTTGCCCTTCTTTCTGCCTTCTCCGGTTCTAAACTTTTCAGATGAAGAAATGGAGGCCCAGAGAGGTTAAGTAGCCAGCCCAAGGGCCCACAGCAGAATCCCGGCTCCACCAGTTGTCAGCTGTGTGACTTTGGGCAAGTCATTTCACTTCTGGGCCTCAGTTATCTCAACTGTAAAATGGGGATTAAGACTGTGAGCCCCCCGTGGGACAACCTGATCACCTTGTAACCTCCCCAGTGCTTAGAACAGTGTTTTGCACATAGTAAGCGCTTAATAAATGCTATTATTATTATTATTATTATTATTATTATTATTATTTTACCAGGAGCCAGGCTGGGCTGAGAACTTGGGTTGCCTGACTACCAGCTGATTGTTCCAGTAGCCCACACTACCTGCCTCTGGCTGCTGCTTCTCATACTTTGATTGAGAAGCTGAGGGCCATGCTATCTCCCTCATTTGAGGAGAGGCAGGGTTAGACAAAAGGAATAACATTGATTTAGATGACTTTGGGCTCTTTTTTTCTCCCTCAGTCAGTGATATTTATAGAGGGCGGACTGGATGACAAGCACTGTACTGAGCGCTTGGAGGAGTCTAATAAAGTAAGTAGACCCGATCCTTGCCCACAAGGATTTTACAGGGAAAAGGAGGAGATAGGCATTAAAATAAATTACAGATAGATGCGTACTTAAGTGCTGTGGGCTTAGGGTGAAAATCAAAGTGCTTAAAGGGTATACATAGCCAAGTGCGAAGTTGATGCAGAAGGGAGGGCTTAGAGAAGGCCTCTTGAAACAGATCAGTTGATGGGGATGTGATTTAGGGGGGCTTTGAAGTTGGGGAGAGTGGTGGGCTGTCGGATATGAAGCGGGGAGGGAGCACATGGCCAAGGGGTTGGTGGCGAGAGAGGTGAGATTGAGATTCAGTGAGCAGATTGGAGTTAGAGGAGTGAAGTGGGTGAGCTGGGTGGCAGTAGGAGATTGACACCCTACCCTCCTTTCTCTGGTTGTTGACTCAGTTGAGGCTTCTTGTTTAGAGCAGGGAATAGGTCTGATTTGTTTGGACTTCTCCCCTTACCAGAGTGAGCCTGTAATCCGTACAGATCTGAACCTCTTGGTATTTCTATCTAAGGAGCACTCAGGATGTTTGAATCTCTTATTCACATTTTCCCAGAAATCTTTGTCAGAGATTCCCCTTTCATTAGCTGTCCATCTCCCTGGACACTCCCACAGTTTCCCAGGCTCCCCTCTCCTGGAGATGGCCCATCTCCAGGGCAGCCAAGGACAGAAGTAACTGGAAGGGTGCCAAGGGAAACTGGGTGACTTGTGGGCAGGGAACATGCCTACCAACTCTGCTCTACTGGCCTAATGGATAGAGCATGGGGCTGGGAGTCAGAAGGGCATGGGGTCTAATTCGGGCTCCACCACTTGTTTGCTGTGTGACCTTGGGGAAGTTACTGCACTTCTCTGGACCTCAGTTACCTCATCTGTAAAATGGAAATTAAGACTCTTAGCCTCAAATGGGGTGGAGACTCTGTCCAACCCCATTTGCTCATATCCACCCCAATGCTTAGTACAGTGCCTGGCACATAGTAAGTGCTTAACAAATACCACAATTAGTGAAAGGCACCTTGGGAAGGCAGATGAGCGACTCAGAGGGTGCGTGACTCCTTGCCACTTGGGAAAAAGCAGCGTGCTCAGTGGAAAGAGCATGGGCTTTGGAGTCAGAGGTCGGGGGTTCAAATTCCGGCTCCACCACTTGTCAGCTGTGTGACTTTGGGCAAGTCACTTCACTTCTCTGGGCCTCAGTTCCCTCATCTGTAAAATAGGGATTAAGACTGTGAGCCCCCCGTGGGACAACCTGATCACCTTGTAACCTCCCCAGCGCTTAGAACAGTGCTTTGCACATAGTAAGTGCTTAATAAATGCCATCATTATTATTATCATTATTATTATTAAAAAGCACTAAGCCTTTCCAGGGGTGAGTTTTTTTAAAGGAGCTCCTTTCTCTGGAAAACTCATTAATCTGGAATGGGCTTGTCTCAGCCCATTCCGAATCAATGGGATTTACTTGAACATAATTAAAAATTCAGGATTTGGTTTTTCTAAGTTACATCTAATAGGTGTCCGAGCTCTGACCTGTGAACTTGACGTCCTCTGAACAGAATTTCCTGGTTCCTGTTCCCCATTTCTGGAAGGGCTACTGTGGTCTCTTTCTAGTAAGCAACTAGGCCCTTTTCCTCCTTAATTTCTACCAGCCTGGTGAGATGTCAGCTCAACAGGTGCTGCCTGGGAAATTATTCTTGCTGTGGTTTGTCAAACAGGGCCCCGTGGAGTGAAATCTGGGGAGGGAGAGGGTGATGTCAAATTCCTCTGTAGCTCTCCACGTCCTCCTTCACCAAATGGCTTAGAGGCGTTGCTGCTGCTTGAGGTGAACCCCATTTTAAGCCTTCTTTCTAGGGCAGGATAGCGTACAGACAGGGTGAGATCTTATTGGCTCCTCCAGATTTCTTATCGATCTCTAACTAGTTAGTGCACTGGGATTCTCAGGATGCGGAAGCTGGATCACTTCTAATAGAGAAGCAGCATGGCTCAGTGGAAAGAGCACGGGCTTTGGAGTCAGTGGTCATGGGTTCAAATGCCGGCTCCGCCATTTGTCAGCTGTGTGACTTTGGTCAAGTCACTTAACTTCTCTGGGTCTGTTACCTCATCTGTAAAATGAGGATTGACTGTGAGCCCCCCGTGGGACAACCTGATCACCTTGTAACCTCCCCAGTGCTTAGAACAGTGCTTTTCACATAGTAAGCGCTTAATAAATGCCATCATTATTATTATCATTAATACCAATTTTCCCCAGAGCAACTTCAAGAATGAAGATGGTAAACCCATGAGTAAGGTCATCCCTGCTGCAGGTTCATTGTTTTTCCCTGTCCCAGAGTTCTAGCAGCACCAGGAGGCTTGGCGGACTTGAGTGCTTGTTGCCCTCCTTGAAGAAGAAAAAGGATAATGATTGTGGTATTTAAGCACTTACAGTGTGCCAGACACTGTACTAAGCAATTGCCCTCAAGCTTCCCGGGCCTGGTACCATTCCCAGACACTGGTGTCCATCCGTCACTATACACAGGGCCACAGAGAGCTGTTAAAGGGTAGGTGGGGGAGTATTGGGCAAGTTTACAGCCCCCCACCCTTCAGCTAGGAAGTTCCTAAAGGTGTGGTGTAGGGGAAAGAGCCCAGGCTTGGGAGTCAGAGGCCATGGGTTCTGATCTTGGCTTGCCTCTGCCTGCTGTGTGACCTTGAGCAAGTTATTTCACTTCTTTGAGCCTCAGTTTTTTCATTTGCAAAATGGCGATTTGATACTTGTCCTCCCTACTTAGACTGAGCCCCAGTTTTTTTGCGGCGGGGGAGGGGGGGGCAGTTGTTGGGTTTTTTGGTTTTGTTGGGTTTTTTTCATGGAATTTGTGAAGTGCTTACTATGTGCCAGGATATCTGTTCTAAGTGTTGGGGTAGATACAAGGTAATCAGGTTGGACACAGTCCCTGTACCACATGGGGCTCTCAGTCTTAATCCCCATTTTACAGGTGAGGGTACTGAGGCACAGAGAAGTGAAGTGACTTGCCCAAGATCACACAGCAGACAAATGGGGGAGCCAGGACTAGAACCCAGGTCCTTCTGACTCCCAGGCCCATGCTGTATACACTAGGCAATGCTGCCCCATGTGGGACAGTGACCGTGTCCAACCTAATTATCTTTTATCTACCCCAGAGCTTAGTGTACAGTGCTTGGCTCAAGGTTAGCACTTAACAAATATCTGTTATCATTATTATTATTATTATTCCTTCAAATGTCTCTGCCTTCAGCCCCTCAGACCACAAGGTCTGGTCCAAATCAATCGATCAAAAGTATTTATTGAGCACTTACTGTGTGCAGAGCGCTGTATTCATTCAATCATATTTAAGTGAGTGCTTACTGTGTGCAGAGCACTGTACTAAGCACTTGAGAGCAGACACCTACTCCGCCCACGAGTTTACAGTTTAGAGGGGAAGACAGACACTAATATAAATGAATAAATATGAATAATGAATAATATAAATGAATCATCTACGCTGATGACACCCAGATCTACATCTCTGCCCCTGCTCTCTCCCCCTCCCTCCAGGCTCGCATCTCCTCCTGCCTTCAGGACATCTCCATCTGGATGTCCGCCCGCCACCTAAAGCTCAACATGTCGAAGACTGAGCTCCTTGTCTTCCCTCCCAAACCTTGTCCTCTCCCTGACTTTCCCATCTCTGTTGACGGCACTACCATCCTTCCCGTCTCACAAGCCCGCAACCTTGGTGTCATCCTCGACTCCGCTCTCTCATTCACCCCTCACATCCAAGCCGTCACCAAAACCTGCCGGTCTCAGCTCCGCAACATTGCCAAGATCCGCCCTTTCCTCTCCATCCAAACCGCTACCCTACTCATTCAAGCTCTCATCCTATCCCGTCTGGACTACTGCACTAGCCTTCTCTCTGATCTCCCATCCTCGTGTCTCTCTCCGCTTCAATCCATACTTCATGCTGCTGCCCGGATTATCTTTGTCCAGGAACGCTCTGGACATATTACTCCCCTCCTCAAAAACCTCCAATGGCTACCGATCAATCTGCGCATCAGGCAGAAACTCCTCACCCTGGGCTTCAAGGTTCTCCATCACCTCGCCCCCTCCTACCTCACCTCCCTTCTCTCCTTCTACTGCCCAGCCCGCACCCTCCGCTCCTCCACCACTAATCTCCTCACTGTACCTCGCTCTCGCCTGTCCCGCCATCGACCCCCGGCCCATGTCATCCCCCGGGCCTGGAATGCCCTCCCTCTGCCCATCCGCCAAGCTAGCTCTCTTCCTCCCTTCAAGGCCCTGCTGAGAGCTCACCTCCTCCAGGAGGCCTTCCCAGACTGAGCCCCTTCTTTCCTCTCCCCCTCGTCCCCCTCTCCATCCCCCCGTCTTACCTCCTTCCCTTCCCCACAGCACCTGTATATATGTATATATGGTTGTACATATTTATTACTCTATTTATTTATTTATTTATTTATTTATTTATTTATTTATTTATTTTACTTGTACATTTCTATCCTACTTATTTTATTTTGTTGGTATGTTTGGTTCTGTTCTCTGTCTCCCCCTTTTAGACTGTGAGCCCACTGTTGGGTAGGGACTGTCTCTATGTGATGCCAATTTGTACTTCCCAAGCGCTTAGTACAGTGCTCTGCACATAGTAAGCGCTCAATAAATACGATTGATTGATTGATTGATTGATAAATTGCAGATATGTACATGAGCGCTGTAGGGCTGGGATGGGGGGATGAATAAAAGGAGCAAGTCAGGGGGACGCAGAAGGGAGTGGGAGAAGAGAAAAGGAGGGCTTAGGGAAGGCCTCTTGGAGGAGATTTGCCTTCAGTAAGGCTCTGAAGAGGGGGAGAGTAATGGTCTGTTGGGATTGAGGAGGGAGGGTGTACCAGGCCAGAGGCAGGATGTGGGTGAGGTTTAGGCGGCGAGATAGATGAGGTGGAGAATCAATGAGAAGGTTAGCACTAGATGAGCGAAGTGTGTGGGTTGTAATAGGAGAGTAGCAAGGTGAGTTAGGAGGGGGCAAGGTGATAGAGTGCTTTGAAGCCAGTGGTACGGCATTTTTGTTTGCGGAGATGGAAGAGTACAGTACAGCAGAGTTGGTAGGCATAATAATAATAATAATGTTGGTATTAAGTGCTTACTATGTGCAAAGCACTGTTCTAAGCGCTGGGGTAGATACAAGGTAATCAGGTTGTCCCACGTGGGGCTCACAGTCTTCATCCCCATTTTACAGAAGAGGGAACTGAGGCCCAGAGAAGTGAAGTGACTTGCCCAAAGTCACACAGCTGACAAGTGGCGGAGCCGGGATTTGAACCCACGACCTCTGACTCCAAAGCCCGGGCTCTTTCCACTGAGCCATGCTGCTTCTCTAAGGAATGTAGGCATGTTCCCTGCCCACAAGTCACCGAGTTTCCCTTGGCACCCTTCCGGTTACTTCTGTCCTTGGTTGCTTGTGGAGGGATCCCAGTCCTTATTCAATCAGGTGATCTTATTCATGAACCTCTTTGGCCTGGCTGATACTCCATGTGTATATAGTTGTCCTTTTGCTCAAAGGTGATGCCACTGGTGGTCTTCTAAGCTAGAACGGAGCTTCTCATCTTTCCTCCTAAACCCTCTCTTCCCTCGCCCCCCCCAAACCAACTTTCCCTGCTGTGTCACTAGTCCCACCCTCCTTGTCTAGTAGCCCAACCACCTTGGTGTAATTCTCAATGCTTCACTGTCTTTCAGCTCCCACATCCTGTCAGTTCTTCCTCCACGACCCTTTCCACATCCACCTCTTCCTCTCTACCCTGGTCCACAGCTCTTGTCAGCTTGTAGCTAGGCTATCCTATCTCTCTCCTCTCTGGTTTCTTGCCTCCGGTCTGTATTTGTTAAGCACTTTGTGCCGGCACTGTGCTAAGTTTTGGGATAGATAGAAGCTAATCAGATTGGACACAGTCCATGGCCCACATGGAGCTCCCAGTCTTAAGCCCCATTTTACAGATGAGGTAACTGAGGCACAGAGAAACTGTGACTTGCCCAAAGTCACACAGCAGACAAGTGGTGAATCCGGGACTAGAACCCAGGTCTCCCAGGCCCATGGTCTATCCACTAGGGCACATGCTGGGGTGCTGGGGGTGAGAACCTAGCCAACACCCATCTTTCTTCCCTGAGCCACCCTGACAAGGGGCAGGAGCCTTCTAGTGGCAGCCACTGGGTAGGTCCCAGCCAAGATGCCCTGTTTGTGAGTAGCACCCCAAGCCCTCCCTCCTAAAGTCTTCTAGTTGGGGAATCCTGTTGACCTCCCAAAGAGAAACGATCTGCAGTGGTGGCTTTGACCAGGAGATGGCAGAAGAGTGCCAGTCCCCACCCGACTCAGTTTCCCCGGGCTCTGGCACCAGGGTGAGGCGAGGTCGGGGGGCCGGAGGAGGGGTTGGGGGTTTGGGACGGGGGAGCCGTGGGCCTCAGGTTGCCGAGACCAAAGCTTTTTGTCCTTCCATTCAGGAGAGGTGTCTTGGGATTTCCCCCTCCCTTTCTTCGAATTGAATTTGGGATGTGTAAGTGCACGTCTGAAAGGCAAGCAGCCTTCTCTATCGGGTGACATTGACGCGGCCGCCGCTGCCGCCGCTGCCACCGCTGTTCACCAACTGGTCCGTCTGTGGCTTCTTCAAGCCTCTCCTTGAGGGGAGTCATTTTAGGGTTCAGTGGAGCTTAGCACAGAGCAAGCTGGTGGTCTCACTTATGCATTCTGAGACCATCCCCACACATAATGGGATGTTAATATTTGGAGATTGGGAAGTTAATGCCTGGAGGCAGCATCAAGGAAAGTTAATGGACTGATTCCTGTCACCTGGAGGCTGCTGCTGCTGTTGTTCACTTGGTGTTCGTTCTTTCCTTCCTGTGTGCTTTTTTTTTAAACCCTGAATTGAATATCTTATCTCTCTGATGGAGAGCCATGTACACCAGAGACAGGGAATCACGAGGTAGCAATCATTTCCATGCACAGATCCTTCTCTCCTCCCTCCACCACCCCCCTTCCCCCCGGTCCTCGGCGACCGGCTGTGTCTGTCCTCCATCTGCGGTCTTGTCCAAATGAGACCTTCGCCTTCAGACTGGCGGGTCCCGGGCCTGTGCCCGCTGGCGGGTGGTTGGGGGGGGTGGGGGGGAGGGGTTCAGCTCCAACCGCCCCCCCCCCACCCCGCCCAAGCCCAGGCAGACCTCGCTCTTGACGTCTGGTCCGGAGCATCCTGTTTGTCTGGTAGCTATGTGGCCCCTGCATCCCTTCTCCCCGCCAGTGCCTCCCATTTCCCTCCACAAGGACGGCTCAGCGGGCCTGATTTATTTAGTAATGAAGGTAGGCGGGTGAGGCTGTCCAAACTTGTCTCACTGATGATGGAAATTACATTTGAGCACGAGTCGGGAAGGTGAGAGGGGAAAGCTTGTGTCGCATTTCCATTTGCCTGTGACCCCCACGCCCCTTCCACCCCCCAAAACCAGGTCCCTTGCTCCAATCCCAAGCCAAATGGACATGATTTTCCTAAAGCCAAGGCAAGGATCTAGGCTGGAGTGTGGCCTGCTGCCCCTCAGCGTGACCTGCAGCCCCACAGAAGATGGGAGCAAGGTCACCTGGGCCAGAAGCTAAATAAAGGCAATCTATTAACTTCTTTATGCCTGCATGAGGGGCGGGGGAAGGGGAAGGAGGAAGCAGAGGGCGGGCAGACAAAGGATGAATCAAGCCCCAAGAGTTAGCTAGTGTCTGTCTTGGGTGGCAGGTTTCTAATTTGAAACGATAAATCTCAAATTTCCCCTCCACCATATGGGTTCTCAAGTTCCTGGGTTATTAAACTTTTTAACGCTGCTCCTTCTCTTTCTTTCTCATCCATAAGCAACCTCGTCCCCTCCAACACCCTTGAGGGCATGAGGCCGCCCAAAAATGGCTTTGCTGGTGACCTACGTGAGGCCATAAATCAAGCCTGCGGCCTTTGGGTGGCACCCTCATGTCCTGGGCAGCCCTTGACGTCAGCTCTCTTCTGAGCTTCTTGAAGCATAGACCTGCCACCAGTCTGTCATTTATTTTTTCCCTCTTGTCTTGTGAGTGCCTGAACTTCTAAGCCCCTCTCTCTTCCCCTTGCCAGCTGCAAAAATATGGATTGATTCCCCATTGGTGGACCAAGTCCTGGTCACTCTTCAGACCATTATGGATAGTAGTAATAATGATGATTCAATCGTATCTATTGAGCGCTTACTGTGTGCAGAGCACTGTACTAAGCGCTTGGGAAGTGCAAGTTGGCAACATATGGAGACGGTCCCTACCCAACAGTGGGCTCACAGTCTAGAAGGGGGAGACAGAGAACAAAACAAAACATATTAACAAAATAAAATAAATTGAATAAATATGTACAAATAAAATACAGTAATAAATACGTACAAACATATATACATATATACAGGTGCTGTGGGGAGGGAAAGGAGGTAAGGCGGAGGGGATGGGGAGGGGGAGGCGGGGGGGAGAGGAAGGAGGGGATATTTGTTAAGTGCTTGCTACGTGCCAAGGGATGAAAGGTTCATAACGAGGTAAGCCAGGGGTGTTGGATGGCTTATTCCCTGGGTGTCCAGGAGGGCAACCAGCACACCCAGTTCCTCCAAGCATCCCATTGCCATGGAGATTGGAATGCTGGGGCTGGGTGGACCATTGGTCTAACCCAGTAACACCATTGCTTATTCTGTAATCCCTTTCTAATCTAGATGTTCTGCGGCAAAAGAAGGCGACATAAACCCCAGTACCACTGCCTCTCCCCTGTGACCTCTTATCCCTTTGACCTCTCTCCTGCGTGCCCCCATTTTAGTGACTAGTCTGTCTTTGCAGAACACTAGGAGTAGAGGACCTTCCTTTTGTTGTTGGGGCAGGGAAATGGGTTTCCTGAATGCTTAGAGAGGTGACTCAGGAGCCCTGAGATTCTTATCCTCCTTGGCCTCCACTTGAACCACAGCCATCCTAGACTTCAGAGGGCAAGATGCTGTGTCCAGGAAGCCAAGCAGTCGAAAGAATAAAGGAAACACCCTGTTAGGCCGGACCGGTCGATCAGTCAATCAGTCAGTCGGATTTATTAAGTGCTTACTGTGTGCAGAGCACTGTACTAAGCTCTTCTTGTCTTATGCTGTCAAGTCATCTCGACCCATAGCAACACCATGGACACAGCTCTCCCAGAATGTCACACCTCCATCTGCAGTTGTTCTGGTAGTGTATCCATAGAGTTTTCTTGGGAAAAAATCTGGAAGTGGTTTAACCATTGCCTCCTTCCACACAGTAAACCTGAGTCTCTGCCCTTGACTCTCTCCCCTGCCGCTGCTACCCAGCACAGGTGAGTTTTGACTTGTAGCAGTTTGCCTTCCACTCGCCAGCCGCTGCCCAGGATCCGAATGGAATGGGTTTGCCTCTCCTTGACTCTCCCTCCTATAGCCGAGAACACTAGGGTACTGGACGCTCCCCAGGTGTGATCCTGAGAGGGAATTAAGCTCTGAGGAAAGTCCAGTCCAACAGAGTTGGTAGACACATTCCCTGCCTACAGCGGGCTCACAGTCTAGAGGGGGACGGTCCGGCCAGCCCAGGTGACTGCCTCCCACCGGGGCACCCCTTGGTGGTTGCTGGACATCCATCCTCTTGGACGGCCCACCGCTTGTACCCTCCACACCTTCAAAACCCTCCTAAAATCACATGTCTTCCAAGAGGCCTTCCCCGCCTAAGCCCTCATTACTCCTACAGCGTCTCCCCTCTGCATCACCTATGCACTTGACTCTCAACTCTTTAAGCACTTGGTATTCACCCCGCCCTCAGCTCCACAGCACATATACATATCCATAATTTATTTTCATGTCTGTCTCCCCCTCTGGGCTGTAAGCTCCCGATGGGCAGCGGTGGTACCTATTAACTCTTTCGTGGTGTACTCTCCCAAGCATATAGTCCAGTGCTTTTCACACAGTAAGCACTCCAGAAATCCCATTGATTCATTAATTGGTTTTGGCTAGAGTGTCTACCACCCCCACCTCTCTTCTCCAATCACCAATCATCCAGGAAATGCTTTTACTGTTTACTTTTGAAAACATTCTTGTAAATAAGCAATTGAAATTTGCCAGCTCACCCTCCCCTAGGAGGGAGGTATGCATAGTAATGTCAATGAAATGGGGCGCCTCTTTTTTTTTTTTAATGAAATTCTTCCCCTCCAGCTCCCAGCTGGTGTTCCTTTGTGTTTCATACACCTCTAGGTCTCAGCTCCTTTTTCTCCTGTTTTCATAGCTTGCCCCCCTGCTGCTTGGCTCTCAAAACCACCTCTCCTTTCCTCCTCTTCCTCCTCTTCTTTTTCCGCATCGTCTGGCAGCATCTTCCGATCCTTAGATTCTGGAAGCACGACTCCTCGAGACGTGTTTCTCCCCCCCACAAGAGCAGACCCTCCGATCGAATCAGGTCTTCTACTGGTTAATGAGGAGACAGGCCCAGATCAGAATGTCCTTCAGTCCGTTACTCTGAGCTACCAAATGACTAACGGTAGCCTTTTGGGTTCTAATCCCGCCTCTGCCAATTGCCTGCTGGATGACCTTGGGCAAGACACTTATTTTTCTCTGGGCCTCAGTTTCCTCATCTATAAAATGGGGATTTTTCCTCCCTCCCCCTTAAACTGTGAGCCCCATAAGGGACAACAACGGTGTCTGAACTGATTATACTCCGTGTACCTTAGTGCTTAGTATAGTGTTTGGTATTTAAACGCCATAATTATTAATATTTGCAATAGGAGTAAGTGAACTGAGTTCCAAAGCCACAGACCCTCATCCCCCAACCCTTGTTCCCTGACACCCTCGGGGAGCACTGCCCCCACCCCACCCCCAATCCTCCAGCAAGGCAAGCAAAGTCATTTCTACAATTTAGCCAAGGAAAACACACCTCCTCTCTGGTATACAGCAGTTCTTGGGGGAGCGAGGGGGGCGCTTTTGGAGAGGTATTTTGGCTTTAGAGACAATTCCAAATGGGCGGAGCACTTTAAGGGATTATGGATGGGTGACTGACACACAGAGAATCCATCATGAGATGTGAGTTGTCATCATCTCACACGGGTCTTCCCTCTTCTGGCAGGGCATCTCTACCATTGGGGTCAGATATTGGTAGATGCTACATCCTGTTGGTTCAGCTGTCGAGCACTGTGAGTCGAGAGGGGGAGTGGATGGGGGCAGGGAGCCCCCTTTTTTTTCCTCCTCTCTCTCTCCCTTTGCCCAAGGTTCTGCCCTAGAGGTGTTCTTTTGGGGTTGTGAGGGCTGCCAATTCTCGGGGGAGTATTAATGAGCTGGCCCATGGCGCTTCGTCCCTCTGCAAGGTCATCATAACAGCGGCCCGACGAACTGGGTGAGTGTCTCCGGGGGTGTTGGGGTGTGTATCCAGGCGTGTGGAATGCCCAAGCAGGAAAATCCTCTGCACAAGGCACAATTCTATCGAGGGGACTGGAAAGCCCAAGACCAGGCTGGGGTCTTCTCTCCTTTCCCCTCTATTCTCATTGACAGGCCAGTTATTTTGGCTCAGGAGTAGCCAGGAGAAACCAAACAGCCTCCTCTGTCTGTGTCTTTCCGCTGATTCATTACTCTGACTAAAGAAACTAAAAGCTCATTGCACCCGATGAGATGGCTCCGTCCGCTCCGTTGATGCGTGTCTTTGCCATTCAGGAGCTCAGTCAACACAATCGCTCAGAGGTTTCTGTTCCTGAAGAAACCAGAGGGGTGATGTTGGGGTTATGGGGTCTGTTCTCTACCTTCTTTAGAGGCCCCAGGTCTCCTGTTCTTCCTCTGGTAGAATCGCTCACCGTACCCCTTCCCCCTAAGTTGTTTGTCTTCCATCTGCATTGCCTGTTTTCCAAAGCATCGGAAGGGGCAGATGCCGCTTCAGCCAATCTTAGCTCTCCCGTTGACGTGCCGGGCCTCCTCCCCCTCCCTACTTGAAGCTCTGCTTCGGTCCCAGTAGCTCCTTTCTTGACCATTAGCACTTGGGTGTTAGCTGTCGCTCGGCCCCGAAATTACTGAAAGTCATCTGGGACTTTTTCTGGTCATGGCCTCAAGCCAGAGCTCTCCAAGGGAGCTGCTTGGCTTGGGCACTTAGGGTTGAAAGGAAACTGGAACCCTCTGGCCAAAAAGTGGGCTCATGCTTGCCTCACACCGGGTGGGCCCGGTAGTAGTTTCACCGGCATCTCAGCCCCATTCTGATAACTTGAGTGGGCGGGCGAAGCGGTTCCACTCGGCCTGGTGGGTCCTTCCCCATCAGGAGCAAAGAACTCTACGGGAAGTTGATCTTGACCTCAGTAATCCCAGCTCTGCCACGTGTCTGCTGTGTGACCTTGGGCAAGTCACTTAACTTCCCTGCACCTCAGTTACCTCATTTGTTTAAAAAAAAAAATGGGGATTAAATGCGAGCCCAGTGTGGAACAGGGACTGTGTCCAACCTGATTAACTTGTACTACCCCATTACTTCACCTCTCAGGGTCGCACCTGGAGAGTTTCCAGTACTCTACCAGTCTTGACTATGGGAGGAAGAGTCAAGCAGAGGCCTATCCATTCCATTCCTAGCTTGGCCAGTGGCTAGCGAGTGGAAGGCAATTTGCTACAAGTCAAAACTCACCTGTGCCGAGCAGCAGCGGAATGGGAGAGTCGGGGAAGTAGACTCAGGTTTACTGCGAGGAAGGAGGCAGTGGTAAACTGCTTCAGTATTTTTACCAAGAAAACTCCATGGATACACTACCAGAATGATGGCTGATGGAGGTGGGGCATTCTGGGAGAGATGTGTCTGTGGCATCGCTATGGGTCGGACACGACTCGACAGCATAAGACAACAACAACAACAATCCCAACATTTAGAACAGTGCTTGGCACATAGTAAGTGCTTAACAATTACCGTAATTATTATTGTTAATATTATTATCTTCCTGTGAGCCCTCGTATCTAGAACTGTGGCCTCCTAAACCCTGGGATCCAGAGCCATGTTGCCTCTCAAGGGGCCTTGAGATCTTTGGACTCAAGTCAAAATGTGAATTTTTTTATTTGTTTGTATTTTGTTTCCGTGGGGGTGGGGGGCGGGGTGAGAAGCACGGTATGGTGGTTTTGACCCTGGCTGCTTGGGCCAGTAAAAGGCAGTGGCTAGGTTGGGGAAATTCCCACCTCTGTTCACCATAGCTTGGGCCGCCTTGCTCCCAAGAACTCTGGACAAAAGTGCAGCATTAAGGAAGTGCCTCTTGTTGCACAATCCTGTCTCTTGAATCTTGGTTTTCGTTTTCTCTCCCCTGAGCTGATTATTTTCCTGCACATCTGTTGCTGTCATATATTTTAAGCCATCAAGCAGATCTGCCCAATAAGCTCTTAAAGAAGGCAATGTCTCTTTCACTGCTCTGTTCACCTGCCCAGAAAACAAAATCGTGACACCGTTGTGTGAAAGGCACAGGGTAGAAATGAGCCTGCTGAGCAGTTAACTAAGGGAAGAGGGGCAAGCAGTGGGTAGTTTGGGGGGATAGGGGGTCAGCAGGGGGTGGATGGAAAAGAGGCAGAGTTCCTGCCTTGCGCAAAACAAATTCAATGAAAGCTCTATAAATAAGTGATTTTTTGTTGTTGTTGTTGCGCCTCAGGTTGGGGAAGAATCGCAAGCGAAATGTTCCAAAGTACATTCTGCAGGCTTCATCATGCGATTGGGTCTGACTCAATCACTTGCCAGCAGAGTCCCTCCAAGTGAAAGCAGTCGTGCTTTCCCTTGTATCCATCTTTACCAGAGCACGCTTCTTGCATCACACACACACACACACACTCTCTCTCTCTCTCTCTCTCTCTCTCTCTCTCTCTCTCTCCCCCCCCCCCCCCCCCCCCCCCCCCCCCCGCACGCCAAGCTAAAAGAGAGCAAACTTCACCGAAAGCAACAGCGGGCACCTTAAAATGCCACCTTGGCAAGCTTAAATTAGCCCAGCAGGTGGGTCAGGAGCACAGACGATCTGGCCTTTAAGACGAGAATGAACAATCCTGTTTGTGTTTTTGTGTGGGAGGAAGATGAGGAGGAGAATTTTAATTCCATTTGCAGGACTTACCAAATAGCAGGCAGGCCCCTCAAGTCAAGTGGTGGTGGTGCTGTTGGTGGTTGCGATGATGGAGTCTTTTTTTTTTTTTCCTTCTTTCTCAAAGTTCTCTCCATTGAAAACCCAGAGGCCTCTCTTAGGTTCACAGAGGCCAGGGTACGTCCATGGACCGAGTGCCGCAAAACAAGCTTGTCAGTGGCCACCTTCAGCTGGGCACAAGTGAATAAGAAAGATTCTTGGTTTGATCGCTGTTCCAACTGAGGGCGTTGAAATCCCCCAGTCAGTCAGTCATATTTATTGAGCACTCAGTGTGTGCCAAACACTGAACTTAACCCTTAGCACAGTAGAGTTGGTAGACAAATTTCCCTGCCCACAGCAGGCATAACAGTCTAGAGGAGGAGAAAGACATTAATATAATAGATTTTGGATAATGTACATAATCAATCAATCGTATTTATTGAGCACTTACTGTGTGCAGAGCACTGTACTAAGCGCTTGGGAAGTACAAGCTGGCAACATATACAGTCCCTACCCAACAGTGGGCTCACAGTCTAGAAGGGGAGACATAAGTGCTGTGGGGCTGAGGGTGGGCTGAATAAAGGGTGCAAGGGCAATATAGAAGGGCATGGGAGAAGAGTAAATGAGGGCTTAGTTGGGGAAGGCCTCTTGGAGAAGATGTGCTTTTAATAAGGCTTTGCAGGTGGGAAGAGTGATCGTCTGTCACATATGAAGGGCGAGGGCATTCCAGGCCAGAGGCAGGACGTGGGCAAGAAGTCAGCAGCGGGATAGATGAGACTGAGGTACAGTGAGTAGGTTGGCATTAGAAGAGCAAAGTGGGCAGGCTAAGTTGTAGTAGGAAAGCAGCAGAGTAAGGTAGGTTGGGGCAAGGTGATTGAGTGCTTTAAAGTCGATGGGATGTGAAGTTTGAACCAACAGGATTTGGTGACATTTGATATGTGGGTTAAATGAGAGAGGTGAGTCGAAGATAATGCCAAGGTTACGGACTTGTCAGACAGAGAGAGGATGGTGGTGCTTTCTGCAGTGATGAGAAAGTCAGAGGGAGGGCAGAGTTTTTGGGTGCGAAGATAAAAGAGTTCTCTTTTGGACATGTTGAGATGTTGGTGGGACATCCAAGTAGAGGAGAAGTCTGAAGGCAGAAGGAAATGCGAGACTGCAGAGGAGGAGAGAGATCAGAGAATCATCTGCATAGAGGTGGTAGTTGAAACCATGGGAGCAAATGAGTTTTCCAGTGGAGTGGGTGTAGATGGAGAACAGAAGGGGACCCAGAACTGAGCTTTGATGCACCCCCACAGTTAGGGGGTGGGAGGCAGAGGAGGAACCTGAGATTGAATGGCCACAGAGATTGGAGAACCAGGAGAGGACAGTGTCAGTGAAGCCAAGGTTAGATAATATTTCCAGGAGAAGGGGGTGGTCCACAGTGTCAAAGGCAGCTGAGAAGTCAAGGAGGATTAGTATGGAGTAGCTCAGAATGCTGCTGGGGAAGACAGCAGCCATCCAACACCCCCCTCTCCCTGGCTGCTGCTTGTCAGCACCCTTGAAGCCCAGCTCATGGATGGCTGCACCCCAAGTTTCCCCCAAGGGAAACTTTAGTGTTGGGGGCACTCAAGTGAAGAGGGTGATAAATTGGTAGGCAGGCAGCCTACTCAAATGGGGAATGTGGAGGCAGAGAGAGAGGGCATAGAGGCCCCCAAGGAGGGGAGTCAGGAAAGTACGTCTTCCGACGAGGTTAGATGGAAAGGGAGAGAGAGAGCCCATGGGAGAACCCAGAAAAGGTGTCTTTCCACAGAAAATGCTGGGGACTGCCACCACAATCCATCTTTTTCTCTGGTTGGACCTTGAGGGGTTCAGAGTTAATGGGGAACCATGTGAGATTTCATTCTCTTTTGTATACCAACCACCTGGCCAATTCCAGCTGCCCCACAGTGGTGGGAACTCAGGCTCATCATCATCATAATAATGGTATTTGTTAAGTGCTTACTATGTGCCAGGCACTGTTCTAAGCACTGGGGTAGACACAAGGTAATCAGGTTGTCCCAACGTGGGGCTCATAGTTTTAATCCCCATTTTACAGATGAGGTAACTGAGGCACAGAGAAGTTCAGTGGCTTGCCCAAGGTTACACAATAGACAAGTGGCAAAACCAGGATTAGAACTCATGTCCTTGGACTCCCAAGCCCTTGCTCTGTGTACTAAGCCACACTGCTGCTGCCCCTCTCCTATTCTACCCTCACAGCAGCAGGATTGACAGGGCTGAAACCATGCACCCCCCCCCCCCCAACACACATGCACACACACACACACACACACACACTCTCTCTCTCTCTCTCTCTCTCTCTCCCTCCCTCCCTCCCTCCCTCTCTCCCCCTTCCCCCTCTCTCCCTCTCCCTCTCTCTCTCCCTCTTTCCCCCTCTCCCCCCTCTCCCTCTCCTCCTCTCTCCCTTTCTCCCTCCCCCCTCCCCCCCCCCAACTGTGCTTCCATTCTTCTTTGCCTCCCCACAAGCCACATCCTTAATGTGGCTGGGTCCCTGAACTCCACCATCCCCTCACTCATCATCATTGGTATTGACTTACTTTTCCGCTGTGTGCGGAGTCCTGTACTAGGCACGAATAGGATGTGCTAGTACAAGGCATGATTTCTGTTCGAGGTTGCAGTCCTATGTTCCAAAGGGAAAGATGAGCCGATGGCAATTGATGGCTAAATAGTAGTTGAGACCAGATCAAAGTCCTAAACAAGTGAGGAGCAGGTCAGAAAGAGAGAGAAAGGTGAACGTGCCAAAGCGGCTGAGGGGAGTGCATGATGGATGGAGAAAGTGGGTGGGGGGGGGATAAAATCAGGGAGCGCATCCTGGAGGAGGTGGCTTTGAAGGTGGAGAGGTCAATCAGTGGTATTTATTGAGCATTAATTGTGTGCAGAGGACTGTACTAAATGCTTGGGAGAGTCCACTACAGTAGAGAAGGTAGACACAATCCCTGCCCGCAGGGAGTTTACAGTCTAGAGGGGGACGCAGATGTTCAAATGAATTACAGATAGGGGAAATGGCACAATATAAGTTTATGTCCATGGGTGCAGTGGGGCTGAGGTTGGGGTGAATATCAAGTGCTTGAAGGGTACAGATCCAGAGTGGCTCAATGGAAAGAGCCCAGGCTTTGGAGTCAGAGGTCATGGGTTCAAACCCCGGCTCCGCCAATTGTCAGCTGTGTGACTTTGGGCAAGTCACTTCACTTCTCTGGGCCTCAGTTCCCTCATCTGTAAAATGGGGATTAAGACTGTGAGCCCCCTGTGGGACAACCTGATCACCTTGTAACCTCCCCAGCACTTAGAACAGTGCTTTCCAGCGCTTAGAACAGTGCTTTGCACACAGTAAGCTCTTAATAAATGCCATTATTATTATTATCCAAGTGCACAGGTGACAGGAGAGGCACATAGGGGAAACAAGGGCTTAGGGAGGTCCTCTTGTTGGAGATACGGTTTTAGGAGGGTTTTGAAAGCCAGGAGAGTGGCAGTTTGTTGTATGTGAAGGAGGGCTGTGGTTTGACCATAGCAGAGGGTAAAAGTGTGAAGGCCAGTGGGAGTCAGAAGAAACCAGAGCTTAGAGTGGAGAGCACAAGCTGGAGGGAAGTGGACAAAAAGACAAATAGAGAGCAGTGTGGCCTAGGAGAAAGAGCTCAGGGCTGGGCGTCAGAGGACCTGGGTCTACTTCTGGTTCTGCTATTTGTCTGCTATGTGACCTTGTGCAAGTCACTTCACTGCTCTCAACCTGTTTTCTCATCTGTAAAACCTGTTCCCCCTCTTAGAACTCTGTCCAACCTGATTATCTTATCTCTACCCCAGCGGTTAGCACATAGTTGCTGTCTCACACTATCGAGTCGTGTCAAACCCAGAGCAACGCCATTGACACATCTCTCTCAGAATTCCTCACTTCCATCTGCAGTCATTCTGGTAGCGTATCCATAGAGTTTTCTTGGCAAAAATACGGAAGTGGCTTACCATTGCCTCCTTCCACGCAGTAAATGAGTCTCTGCCCTCGACTCTCTCCCATGCTGCTGCTGCCCAGCACAGATGAGTTTTGACTTGTAGCAGATTGCCTTCCACTCACTAGCCACTACCCAAGCTAGGAATGGAATGGGTATGCCTCTGCTTGACTCTCCCTCCTGTAGTCATGACTGGTAGAGTACTGGAAACTCTCCAGGTGCAACCCTAAGAGGGGTAGCACATAGTAAATGCTTTGGTTACCACTATTATTAGGTTAGAGGGAGCCAGCCGATGGCCTCCAGGAAAGTAGTTGTTTTTGTCTTGAGAAATTGTGGCGGGGAGTTCACTTGGTCCATGAAATAGGGATTGCAAGAGCAAGTACCAACCAGCCGCCCTGTACCCCTCTCCCTACTTGGTGCTGCCCTACAGACAGTGACTTTGGCTAGGGTTTGGGTTCAGTCTGGCTCAGGAAGCAGTGTGTTCTCCGGAGTTCATTTAGTGTAATTTGCTGTATTTACTGGGGATTGGCTCAAGTTGCGGAAGGAACTGATTGAGAACGGGCATGAGAAACGAGCGCTTTGTTTGGATGGGATTGACTCTCCTTCTTAAGGCAATTTACTCCCTTTACTGCCTGGAAAAGTCCTCTCCCTCCCGCCTCCTGCAGCCTTGCGGTTGTTCTGGGCCCTGATGGGAGCCAGCTGGTCCATCAGCACCTTGTTAATCACATTCCGACTTTTTAGAAGAGCTCAAAGCTCACCCCCTCCTGGAGACTAGCCACTAGCCTTTTTGATCCCAATACCTCCCCAGTACCTTCTAGCCACCATGGTTGAAAATCAAAGTTGCAAAGCCGGTGCACCATAATCGCTCTTTTTTGAAAATAACCCACTGGGGATTGGGAGCATTCCCCCTCTAAATCAATAATCAATAAATCATTCAATAAATAATAAATTAATAATAATGGTGATAGTCATTAAGCGTTTACTGCGTGCTGAGCGCTTGGGAGAATATAATGGAGTCGGTAGAGGAGATCTGTCCTCGGGAGTTGAATATTGATTATGGTATTTGTTAAGTGCTTACTATGTGCCAGGCACTGTCCCACAAGCTGGGGTGGAGACAAGCAAATCGGTTGGACACAGTCCCTTGTCCCACATAGGGCTCACAGTCTCAATCCCCATTTTACAGATGAGGTAACTGAGACACAGAGAAGTGAAATGACTTGTCCAAGGTCACATAGCAGCCAAGTGGCGGAGCCGGGATTAGAACCCATGACCTTCTGACTCCCAGGCCCATACTGTATCCACTACGCCATGCTGCTTCTCTGTTTGCAGTCTAGTGGGGACAGCAGACATGAGGGAAGTGGCAGAGTACAAGGATAAGAGAAGGGGGAAAGCTTTAACAGCCATGCCACATGCCAGAGCTTCAGGCTCGTTTTGCTTCTGAGCCTTCTGACAGGTTCAGCTACTCAAAAGGATGCCTTTTTGGTGAGCTCCAGCTGGCCCTGTTATACCTAACCAATGGGGGCATCGAGCAAGAGTGCGAAGGAAGGACACAAACATGGGGTAAAAAACACCAAAAAATTATACTTTCACTTTAGCTACTATTAGTTTCAGCCTCACACTCCACACAAGTGGAGTAGCCCCTGGACGGAACTGCCTTTCATCTCTAATGCAGCTATTTGTTGCTGTATGGTACTCTTCCAAGCACTTAGTACAGTGCTTTGCACACAGTAAGTGCTCAATAAATAACAATTGAATGAATGAATCTCTGATTTCCCTAGTCCACCTCCATCCTGGCTGGAGAGGTGCTAATGAGCAGTGAAATGGGCCCTTCTTTTCCCCTCCTGACTCTCTAGTCCCAAGCATCCTCACCCTGGACAATCAGACCCTGGATCATTGAGGTTGTCTTTAATTCAGCGCTCTAAAGTGGGGGTTTACTCTGCTGATTTCCACCAGACTTCTCCAACCCCCAGCTTGCGGCGCATACTGAGGGGTTGTGCTCTCTCAGCCCTGCTAACCAGGACATATTGCATTCCGGTAGGCCTTGTTTTGGTCGCCTAAGCGCTGTTCAGGGCGAACTCTCTCGGTGGTGCTTCTTTCATTCACTAGAGACTCGGCGTGATGAATAATGAATGAGACCCGTAATTAAGAGTGGCAGGAGAACAGCGGAGTGTGGAGAAAGAAAGAAATGATGGCATTTATTAAGCACTTACTGTGTGCAAAGCACACTGTTCTAAGCGCTGGGGAAGTTACAAGGTGATCAGGTTGTCCCACGGGAGGCTCACAGTCTTAATGCCCATTTTACAGATGAGGGAACTGAGGCCCAGAGAAGTTAAGTGCCTTGCCCAAAGTCACACAGCTGACAATTGGCAGAGCTGGGATTTGAACCCATGACCTCTGACTCCAAAGCCCGTGCTCTTTCCACTGAGCCATGCTGCTTCTCTGGAGGTGAGGGGTGCTGGGGGCTGTTGTGGGTAAAGAGAAGCCAGGTCACACCCTTTTTGCTCAAAAGCGTGAGGGACGGGGCTAGGGGGTGGTTCTTGGACCCCTCCCCACTCCCCATCCCACCTCTCAAATCAGAAAGGGGAGGTGGAGAGAAAGTATTTTGAAACTGCCAGTCGCAGCCAAGTCGTTTCCTCAGTCATAGAGCCGAACAACTCACAGCTGTGCCCTTGCTAACAAAACAGTTGTTAAATACGTGTGTTAAGTTGAGAGTGTCTCCTGACTTAATGATTACAACAGCGCTCCTAACTTCAGGAGACCGAAACTGGCCTTTCTGAAGCTGTGGGATGATTCCTGCCCAGAAATAAGTTACCTTTTTTGGTGATGGATTTTTTTTTTTTTAAAAGAATAGCTTTCTGTTTGACATGTAGGAGGGCCCAGAGAGGGGAAAAATGGATCTGGAAGGAAGATTACAGTGGAAAGCGGATTATTTGAAATACGGTTATCAGTGATCCAAACCAAGCCTAGTTTAAATAATGGGACAGGTGGGGGTTAAGAAAGGGGAGAATGGATGTACAAAATTAGGGGGATTGTCATTTAGCTGCACTAGTGCTTAGAACAGTGCTTGACACATAGTAAGTGCTTAACAAATGCCATCATCGTTATGATTATTATTACTGACCTTCTCCTCTGCAAACTCTTCCCAGCCCCCACCCCCACACACTTACACACATGCCTAATCTTTATGTCTCTCTCAACTCGAGTTGAAAGATCTAGTTTTCATGTGATTGTATTAAGTGCTTACTGTGTGCAGAGCACTGTACTAAGGGCTTGGGAAAGTACAGTACAACAGTATGCAGTGACATTCCCTACCCACAATGAGCTCACAATCTGGCGGGGGCGGTGGGGGCGCGGGCGGTTGAGTGCACTGGCCCGTTGTACAGTAATTTTATGCTGTTCTCGACTGAAATAAATGACCAGAGTCCTAAATCCAGAGTGGAAAGCAAGATGAAAAGAAACATGTCCAGAAAGCAGGGCTGTCCATTTCTGCGGAGCTTTCTTTCCTTTCTTTTTTTCTGTTTTTTTAAATGGTTTCTCAATTGATTGGATTTGAACCTCGGGGCTCCCTAATGGCCCAACTGGTGGCCGTTGGGCAGTTATGTAAGTGCGCAGTGGAAAACCCCCTTTTGATTGGCCGCCTGGCCTCTGTCTCCGTGGCTGGAACTTTGGGTTTCCTGAAGCTTAATCTTGACTTCGCCTGCAGCCCTCCCAGCCCATTCCTGAGCTGCAGCATCTCAAGTCGCTGACGAGGAGCAACAAGCTTCCTCGTGCAGCAGCCTTTGAGAAGGTGGAAAGGGGGAGGCTAGGTTTGGGAGGTAGTAATAATAATAACAATTGTGGCACTTTAGCCAGGCACTGATCATAATGATGGTGTTTGTTAAGCGCTTACTGTGTATCAAACACTGTTCTAAACCCTGGGGTGGGTTACAAGCACTGTAACAACAATAGTGGAAGAACCGTTAGCAAGTGTATGGATTGATGACAGAGGATAGGACTTTCTGGAGAAAATGTAACCGTAGAGTCGCCATGAATTGGAAACGACTTGACGGCATTTAATAATAATAATATAAAAACTGAGGCCCAGAGAAGTGAAGTGACTTGCCCAAGGTCACAAGGTAGACAAGCGGCAGAGCCAAGATTAGAACCTAACTCCTTCTGACTCCCAGGCCCATGCTCTACCAGGTCATGCTGCTTCTTTCAATAAACGTTCAGCTTGATCTCCTGGAAAATTAGAGAGTTTTTTCACTTAAGAAAAAGTTGGTGCACTTTGATCCATTAGATATTTAGAGAAGCAGCATGGACTTGGGAGTCAGAGGACGAGAGTTCTAATCCCGGCTCTGCCACTTCTCTGCTGTGTAACCTTGGACAAGTCACTTCACTTCTCTGGGCCTCAGTTCCCTCACTGTAAAATGGGAATTAAGACTGTGAGCCCCACGTGGGACAACCTGATTACCTTGTATCTACCCCAATGCATAGAACAGCAGCGTGGCTGAGAAGCAGCATGGCTCAGTGGAAAGAACCTGGGCTTTGGAGTCAGAGGTCATGGGTTCGAATCCCAGCTCCACCACATGTCTGCTGTGTGACCTTGGGCAAGTCACTTAATTTCTCTAAGCCTCAGTTACCTCATCTGTAAAATGGGGATTTAGACTGTGAGCCCCACGTGGGACAACTTGATCACCTTGTATCCCTCCAGCGCTTAGAACAGTGCTCTGCCCATAGTAAGTGCTTGACAAATGCCATTATTATTATTATTATTAACAGTGCTTGGCACATAAAAAGCACTCAACAAATACCATCATTGTTATCCATGATAGAGGAGCAATGGCTTTTTTTTTTTTGAGGGGGGTATTTTCTGCAGTGAAGCAGTGTGGTGTAGTGGATCGAGCACGGGCCTGGGAGTCAGAAGGTCATGGGTTCTAATCCTGGGTCCACCACCTGTCTGCTGTGCGACCTTGGGCAAGTCACTTCACTTCTCTGTGCCTCAGTTACTTCATCTGTCAAATGGGGATTGAGACTGAGCCCCATGTGGGACAGGGACTGTGTCCAACCTGATTTTGCTTGTATCCACCCCAGCGCTTAGTACAGTGCCTGGCACACAGTAAGCGCTTAACAAATACCACTATTATTATTATCCAACATTTGCAGCTGCTTCCCCAAAGCCGAATATCTTTTGATCCTTAGTGTTTAGATCGAGCTCCTCCCTCTCCCCACTCTTCTTCTCCACTGCCCCTGCCAGTCTCATGACAAAACCAAGGCTCAGAGAGGGGTAGTGGCAGATCCAGGGCCACACAGCAAGTCAGAGGCAGAACTGACTATAGGTCCTCCATTCCCAGGTCTGTGGATTCACAATCCACTCCATTACCACAGTGCTCCCAGCTCAGGAACGAATTGTGGGTTCGAGCCCCAGTTTTTGCCTCCCAAATCCTTTCGGGTGCCGCTGGAATCAAAACTTCCGGATGATTGGAATGACCTTTTCCCAGCATAATGACCGCTTTCCTTTGGATGCCTGTGTTTAATTGCCTCTCTCCCAGTCCAGATCAGACCAGCTCCTGGGAGGGCAGTGTTAACATTCCTAGCAGCCACGAAACTTAAGGTTACAGCCCTGAAAAAACAATTTGCTGGATGTGCAAGCTATAGGATCTTTTGGAAAAAAGCAGCTCAATTCAGAGAGCTGTTGCATGTCACCAACCTCCCCAATCTTCCTCCTCCTGCTTCCGTCAGAAGTCAGGGTTTCAGCCAGACACGCTCTTAGCAAAGAAATAAGCAGGGTCGGAATTGTCGCAGTTTGGTGGTCCTGATGCAGAAGGGCGTGGGCATTTGTGATTGAGGGAGCCAAGAGGGTGCTTCTGTGCCTGAACGCCGGCAGGAGTCTGTGCGTTCTTCCCAACCTGGGCTTACCCTCGGGACCTGATCCTCAGTGACTGCCCCACCCCTTGGCTCGGGCCGGCAGAGCATCTCGAGGTGAGGGTGGGGCCGTTTGGCAAGGGAAAGAAAGGTCTGCTGGAGAGTCGCCCCGGGGATGGCATTGGGGCGGTGGAGAGGCTGAGGCTCGACTGGAGGTGGCTGCAGAGCCTGGCTGTCCCCAGACCTGCTTGATGGTCAGACCGTCTCTCCTCCCACCCCGGGAAGTCTCAGCTCTTCCCTCTGCAGCTAGGCTCCCTCTGGGCCGTCCCCCGGAATGAGCTTTCAGCGAGAGTCCGATTGTCCGCCAGCTTCATTAGTGATAGCCTGTCTAGACACCGGTGGTGCGATACCATCACCCGCGTGGCGATGTGTTGTCTTGTCCAACGGCGAATGCCTGGAGCAAAGCAGAAATGCTGGGCTGTTCGCTGTTGACTGCCTAAACTCCTTTAATAAAGCAGGTGACCTTGACGCACTGCCAGTCACCGCTTCTTCCCAGGCCCTGCTACCTCCCCGACACTTAAAAGCCCCTCCAGGCTCAGACGCCTTCTCCAGCCTGGCCGATTGGATCCCAAACAGCAGGCTCAGGGGCTTCAGAGATGTTTACGATGGGAATATTTTCCTGGGCACAGGGGACCCCAGCTGGGGTTGGGGTGAGGTGTGGGGGTGAGAAAATGACAATGAGGGGAGTAGGGATTGCTGCTGGAGCCACCCCAAATCACCAGTAGGCCAGAAGTCTCAACCTTCCCTCTTCTCCATGCCTCCTCCCCACCCCAAATCCTTTCACCAGGTAAGAGATGCTCAAGCAGCAGCAGGGACAGGATTTATGTTTCACCCTCACCTCCCCTCACTTCCCCACCTCTCCTAGGGCTGAGGCCACCAAGCAATGACATCTCAAGAAAAGGTGGGCATTAAAAGAGAGGGGTGAGAAGACCTTCACCACCCACACACTGGCTCTTCAACCCCCACACCAACAAATTTTTATTAAAAAAAAAAAAAAAGAAGAAACATGTTGCCCTTGGGACAGGGTGTAGGCGTTAGGGAGGGTGGAATGATGCGAGATTTGAGTCTTGCTTCAAGCAGCCTTTCTTCCCTGTCACAGGAAGGGTTGGCCTATTCCCTGTGGGCATTTGGTGCCGCCTTGTTTGCCCGGCCCTTGGATTGATCCATAGCAGCTTGGGCCTGCTATAGTGGATAGAGCATGGGCCTGAGAATCAGATGGTCTTGGGTTCTAATGCCGACTCCGCCACTTGTCTGCTGTGTGACCTTGGGCAAGTCACTTTACTTTCTGTGCCTCAGTTCCCGCATCTGGAAAATGGGGATTAAAACTGTGAGCCCTATGTGGGACAGGGACCATGTCCAACCTGATTATCAGCACTTAGAACAGGGCCTGGAGCATAGTAAGAGCTTAACAAGTACCATAATTATTATTATTATTGGCGTCTCTGGGGGGTGTGTGTGTGTGTGTTTTCTCTTTCTCTCCCGCCCTGCAAATAAAGATGGTGGTAACTTTGGAATAACTCATTCAGCCTTGCAAACTAGTACCAGCCCAAGCTAAACCACTCCTTAGTCTGGACAAGTGACAGTTTGCAAGGCTGCAGCCAAAAGTAACTTGATGTCACGGAAGTGAACAAACCAAAGACCTGGTTGAGGCCTCAGAGCTTGCATGCTAGAGAGACAAGAGAAGTAAACATAGTCCAGGACCAGAAGCTTTATTGGGGTGGAAGTAGGGGTTACTTTTTGTGTCATTTGGTTTTCAGGAGCTTGGTGTTAGGAGTGAGGAAGTACTTCAAATGGACTCAGCTGGTTTACCTGTCTGGGTTGAGGGCAAGGCATAAAACGGAATAGTTGGAAGAGAATAATCCTCTGGTGTCTCTGCTTCCACCTGAGATTGGAAGACCCTGGCATCTTGCAGACCCACCATTACTAGTGTCCATGTGACCATCAGACACAGACTTTCCCAAGGGTCCCTTTTGACCTCCTCGATGCCCTCCTGCCCCCACTGCCCTCATTCTTTTCCCTCCGATCTGTCTCCCGAGAGGAGACCTCTCTCCTGCTCTTAGGGTCTAACCTTTCTAGCTGGACCTCAGACTCCTTTCCCTCTCGCTGATTCTTAAAGCAATGGCTCCCACTCCCTTCCGGCTCTTTCCCTCGGCCTTCAGACAATCAATCAATCAATCAATTGTATTTATTGAGCACTTACTGTGTGCAGAGCACTGTACTAAGCGCTTGGGAAGTACAAGTTGGCAACATATAGAGACAGTCCCTACCCAACAGTGGGCTCACAGTGTGAAGGGGGAGACAGAGAACGAAACCAAACATATTAATAAAATAAATAGAATAGTTATGTACAAGTAAAATGGAGTAATAAATATGTACAAACATATATACAGGTGCTGTGGGGAAGGGAAGGAGGTAAGACGGGGGGATGGAGAGGGGGACGAGGGGGAGAGGAAGGAGGGGGCTCAGTCTGGGAAGGCCTCCTGGAGGAGGTGAGCTCTCAGGGCCTTGAAGGGAGGAAGAGAGCTAGCTTGGCGGATGTGGGGAGGGAGGGCATTCCAGGCCCGGGGATGACGTGGGCTGGGGGTCGATGGCGGGACAGGCGAGAACGAGGCACGGTGAGGAGATTAGTGGCAGAGGAGCGGAGGGTGCGGGGTGGGCTGTAGAAGGAGAGAAGGGAGGTGAGGTATGAGGGGGCGAGGTGATGGAGAGCCTTGAAGCCGAGGGTGAGGAGTTTCTGCCTGATGCGCAGATTGATTGGTAGCCACTGGAGATTTTTGAGGAGGGGAGTAACATGCCCAGAGCGTTTCTGGACAAATCAATCAATCAATCGTATTTATTGAGCACTTACTGTGTGCAAAGCACTGTACTAAGCACTTGGGAAGTACAAGTTGGCAACATATAGAGACAGTCCCTACCCAACAATGGGCTCACAGTCTAAAAGGGGGAGACAGAGAACAAAACCAAACATACTAACAAAATAAAATGAATAGATATGTACAAGTAAAATAAATAAATAGAGTAATAAATATGTACAAACATATATACATATATACAGGTGCTGTGGGGAAGGGAAGGAGGTAAGATGGGGATGGAGAGGGGGACGAGGGGGAGAGGAAGGAAGGGGCCCAGTCTGGGAAGGCCTCCTGGAGGAGGTGAGCTCTCAGTAGGGCCTTGATGGGAGGAAGAGAGCTAGCTTGGCGGATGTGGGGAGGGAAGGCATTCCAGGCCAGGGGGATGACGTGAGCCAGGGGTCGATGGCGGGACAGGCGAGAACGAGGCACGGTGAGGAAATTAGCGACAGAGGAGCAGAGGGTGCGGGCTGAGCTGTAGAAGGAGAGAAGGGAGGTGAGGTAGGAGGGGGCGAGGTGATGGAGAGCCTTGAAGCCGAGGGTGAGGAGTTTCTGCCTGATGCGCCGATTGATTGGTAGCCACTGGAGATTTTTGAGGAGGGGAGTAACATGCCCAGAGCGTCTCTGGACAAAGACAATCCGGGCAGCGGCATGAAGTATGGATTGAAGTGGGGAGAGACATGAGGACGGGAGATCAGAGAGAAGGCTGATGCAGTAGTCCAGAAGGGATAGGATGAGAGCTTGAACGAGCAGGGTAGCGATTTGGATGGAGAGGAAAGGGCGGATCTTGGCAATGTTGCGGAGCTGAGACCGGCAGGTTTTGGTGACAGCTTGGATGTGAGGGGTGAACAAGAGAGCGGAGTCGAGAATGACACCAAGGTTGCGGGCATGTGAGACGGGAAGGATGGTAGTGCCGTCAACAGTGATGGGAAAGTCAGGGAGAGGGCAGGGTTTGGGAGGGAAGACAAGGAGTTCAGTCTTGGACATGTTGCGTTTTAGGTGGCGGGCAGACATCCAGATTGAGATGTCCTGAAGGCAGGAGGAGATGCGAGCCTGGAGGGAGGGGAAGAGAGCAGGGGCAGAGATGTAGACAAACCAAAGGCTCCCCAGTACGGGAAAAATCTATCCTTCAACTCGTCTGCCCCCCACCCCCCCCATGACAATCATTTCCCATTCCTCTTCAAACTTCTTGAATGAGATGTACACACCTTCTGCCTCCTCTTCATCTCCACCAGTTTTGACCAAATGCCTGCCTTCTGGCTGAACTCAGTGGGTCCTATTCTGAACTACTCTGCCCCAGTCTCTCGGCCGCCTCTGACCTGGCTGACCGCTCCGCCTCTTAGAACCTAGAGAAGCAGTGTGGTCTAGTGGATAGAGTCCGGGCCTGGGAGTCAGGAGAACCTGGGTTCTAATCCCAGCTCTGCCATTTGTCTGCTGTGTGATTATGGTCAAGTCCCCATCTGTAAAATGGGGATGAAGACTGTGAACCCCGTGTGGGACACGGATTGTGTCCAACCTGGTTAGTTTTTATCTGCCCCAGCACTTAGTACAGTGCCTGGTATATAGTAAGTGCTTAACAAATGCCATTTTAAAAAAAAGACCAAAAAAACCTGTCTCTATATTGGTCTCCTGGTCTCTTCTTACTCTCCTCCTTGGTCTTTTTGGCTGGCGCTCCATCCTTCCCCAGATGCCTCCATTCGTGGTCCTCTACCCTTCTCCACTGTGCCTTCACATTCTCAGGATGCTCCCCCAGCTGTGACCACCTCTCTGCATCTCCAGCCCTGCCCTCATCCATGCTCCAACCTTGAATCTCTCTCCTCTTGCTTCTAAAACTCAAAATGTCAAAAACAGAACTCGGTCTTCCGTCCTAACTCCCCCATCGCTAGTGGCACCACTGCCAAGCGCTCTCTGTCCCAGAAGCTCACCACCTGGTATCAGCCCGAAGGTGGGAGGTAAATGACAAAGACTTTTTTTATTATTGTTATTAGTTTATGGGATTTGTTAAGGGTTTACTATGTTCCAGGCACTGTACTAAGCATTGGACTAGACCCAAGCTAATAAGGTTGGTCACAGTTCCTTGTCCGACGTGGGGCTCACAGTCTCAATCCCCATTTTACAGATGAGGTCACTGAAGCACAGGGGAGTGAAGTGACTTGCCCTAGGTCACACAACAGACAAGTGGTAGAATTAGAATCCAGGTCCTTCTGACTCTCAGGCCTGTGCTCTAGCCACTAGGCTAAGCTGAAGCCCCTAAACCCTGCTGGTTCTTCCTCTGTAATGTGTCCTGGATGGGCCACCCCCAGGTGGCTGTATAGTGAGCGCTAGGTACAGTGCTGTGCACACAGTAAGTGCTCAGTAAATTGATTGGTTCCAACCATGCCTCTAGTCTGTCCTCTCTTTGGTCTATCCTGCATTCAGCTGCCTGGATCATCTCTTGAACTCACTCGTAACCCGTCACTTCCCTCTTCTCCAAAGTCTCCAGTGGCTCTTAACTCCTCGTCTAAAACCAAAATTCGTGATCAATTCCATTCAAGGCTCTCCATCGTTGCTTCTTCCCATTGCTCTCGCTCTTGACTCTTCCATCTCCCACCTCTCCCTCTGCCTGGAACATTGCATCCCACCCTGCCAAACTAGATCTCTCCCCACCTTCAAAAATATCACCTCCCCACCATGATTGATTGTCACCACCACCATCCACTCCCCCCACCTTAGTTCTCAAGTGTCATTTTACTTATTCATTATTTATTTAATCACTCCCTTTTGTGTTTACCATCTGTATCCATGCCCTTTACTCTTTTACCTCTTGTAGATTTGGCAATTTATGTGTATTGTAGTAATAGTAATGACATTTAAGTACTTACAACGTAAAGAGCACTGGGGAGACATAGGACATTGATCAGACATGGTCTTGGCCCGTGGGGGAGAGTACAGGGAAGAAAAGATAAATTCAGACAAAGCAACCAAAATAAGAAGAGCAGTACATCCCTGCTGGGAAAGAAAGAAAGGACCTCAGGCTCCTCACTGCTCCAGGCAGGGTGTTCTATGGTCCAGAGTAACTGCCTCAGCTTCCTCTACCTGTGAGGGGTGAGGGCGGGGCTTCTAACCAGTGCCAGAGGGGGCTGTCACAGTCATCAGGCAGACCCCAGAGCCCTGAAGGAGGGGCGGGGGAGCTCCTGCCCCACATGCTTTGCTCCTCTAATGCCAATCTGTTCTTTATCTCATTTCTCTTGCTGCTCACACCTCACCCACATCCTGTGTTGGGCCTGAAACCCCCACTTTGTATCTGATAGACCACTACTCTCCCCATCTTCAAAACCTCCTAAAATCACATCTCCTCAAGAGGCCTTTCCTGACTAAGCCCTCGTTTCCCCACCCTCCCTTCTGTGTCGCCTCTGCACTCGGATCTATGCCTCTGCAGCCCCACAGTTGTGTACATCTCCTTGTACTCAGTTACTTCCCTTACCTCTCTCTTATTTTAATGTCCATCTCCCACATCTACCCTCCTAAGGTCCTTTTGGGCCAAGAATGTGCCTACCAGCTGTATTATATGTTTCAGTCAGTCGTATTTGAGTGCTTACTGTGTGCAGAGCACTGGACCAGGCGCTTGGAAGAGTATACACTCCTGGCCCACAATGAGCTAAGCACTTAGTCCAATGCTCTGCAAATGGTAAGCACTCAATAAACACAGTTGATGGATGGGTCATGCCGGTGGGGGGCGCGCAGGCTGTACTCCCTGGAAATGGCAGGTCACCATATTGTCATATCAAGGTTCTTCCCCCCTACCCCCATTAGATTGAGATTGTCTCAGAGGCTTCCCAATCTCTCTGTGTGGCTTTGTTGCCAGGACTCCTCTCCCCACAGGAATGGCGGCAAAGGGGTACCCTGTATCCAACTGGTTTGGACCCTCATTAAGGTGGCCGTTTTTTCCGGACACCGGTGAGTCTGGTGGCCACAGTTCAGATCGCCAGGGTGCATGTGGGAGAGGTGGGGAACCTGGGAAGGAGAATGGTGGACACACCACTGTGCGGATCAGTTACAGTCTTGTTGGCGAGTCCCAGAAAGGTTATCGCATTTTAACCTTTTCCAGCTCTCTTTCTACCCTCTAGACTGTAAGCTCATTGTAGGCAGCGGTTGTGTCTGCTAATTCTCTTGTATTGTACTCTCCCAAGTGCTTAGTACTGTGCTTTGCACATAGTAAGTGCTCAATAAATATGATTGACTGATGACTACTCAATCAATCAATCGTATTTATTGAGCGCTTACTGTGTGCAGAGCATTGTACTAAGCGCTTGGGAAGTACAAGTTGACAACATATAGAGACAGTCCCTACCCAACAGTGGGCTCACAGTCTAGAAGGGGGAGACAGAGAACAAAACCAAACATATTAACAAAATAAAATGAATAGATATGTACAAGTAAAATAAATAGAGTAATAAATATGTACAAACATATATACATATATACAGGTGCTGTGGGGAAGGGAAGGAGGTAAGACGGGGGATGGAGAGGGGACGAGGGGGAGAGGAAGGAGGGAGCTCAGTCTGGGAAGGCCTCCTGGAGGAGGTGAGCTCTAAGTAGGGCCTTGAAGGGAGGAAGAGAGCTAGCTTGGCGGATGTGGGGAGGGAGTGCATTCCAGGCCGGGGGATGACATGGGCCGGGGATCGACGGCGGGACAGGCGAGAACGAGGAATGGTGAGGAGATTAGCGGCAGAGGAGCGGAGGGTGCGGGCTGGGCTGGAGAAGGAGAGAAGGGGGTTGAGGTAGGAGGGGGCGAGGTGATGGAGAGCCTTGAAGCCAAGGGTGAGGAGTTTCTGCCTGATGCGCAGATTGATTGGTAGCCACTGGAGATTTTTGAGGAGGGGAGTAACGTGCCCAGAGCGTTTCTGGACAAAGACAATCCGGGCAGCGGCGTGAAGTATGGATTGAAGTGGGGAGAGACACGAGGATGGGAGATCAGAGAGAAGGCTGATGCAGTAGTCCAGACGGGATAGGATGAGAGCTTGAACGAGCAGGGTAGCAGTTTGGATGGAGAGGAAAGGGCGGATCTTGGCAATGTTGCGGAGCTGAGACCGGCAGGTTTTGGTGACGGCTTGGATGTGAGGGGTGAACGAGAGAGCGGAGTCGAGGATGACACCAAGGTTGCGGGCTTGTGAGACTGCGGGCTGCTACTCCAGCCTGCCACATCATTCCAGTCAAGTTTGTCTTCCTCCCTCTCTTCCTTTGCCCACAGTGTCTCTTCTGAGTGGAACATCCTCCCTACTTCTGTGTGCCATCTCTCCCCCGAACTTTCCCTCTCCCCCTCAAACCTCTTCGGGGGAGCTTTCCCTGATTCACCCCACCTACTCTCCAGTCCACTGGCACAGTCTGTAAATCAGCCGCCCCTTTGCCCACCTCATTCTTGTCATTAGAGTGTGTGTGAGTTCACGCATATTTATGCTGGTATATATTTATCCTCTGTAAACTCAATATGGGCAGGGATCACGGCTACCAACTCTGCTGCATCGTACTCTCCCAAGAGCTTAGTACAGTGCTCTGCACAGCAGTAAGCACTCAATAAATACGATTGAGTGAGGGGTTTGTTCATTGCTTCTTCTCTCCTATTAATTGTAAGATCCTTGAGATCTGGAATCTGGTCTGTTCTTTTAAGGGTGGACCTGATGGTTCCGAAAGTGGGGCTGGACACTGCTGGCCACCCCAGAGGGCAGGCCCGGCTGGGCCCCTTCTGAACCACCTTGGACCCTGACTCAGTTCCTCTTTCCTGTCTATAGGAGGAGAAGGAGAAGCGCCGCATGGAGCAGCTGGAGCGCAAGAAGGAGATTCAGCGGCTACTGGAGGAGGAGGACTCCAAGCTGAAAGGGAAGTCCCTTAAGCCTCTCCCCTCTGGCAAGATCACTAGATCTCAGATTGAAGACATGATCCGGAAAGATCAGCAGAAGGAATATGAGGATTCAGGTTTGCTTTCTCCTATCATTACCTAAGCCAGGCATCAGCAATGCTGTTTTGGAAAGAGGGAGGAGTCCTAGTGGCCATGGGTAGAGCTTGTGGCAGCTTCCAGGGGTCTAGGGGTGGTGGGGAGGCATTATGTGTGTGTGTGTCTGTCTGTCTGTCTGTAGGCACAGTTTAGTAGAGAAACAGCATGGCATAATGGATAGAGCCCGGGTCTGGGAATCAGAAGGTCATGGGTTCTAATCCCAGCTCCACTTGTCTGCTGTGTGACCTTGGGCAAGTCACTTCGCTTCTCCGGACCTCAATTACCTCATCTGTAAATTGGGGATTGAGACCGTGAAGCCCCACTGTGTCCAACCCGATTTGCTTGTAACCACCCCAGTGCTTAGTACAGTGCCTTGCAAGTAGTAAGTGCTCAACCAGTACAATTATTCTTATTGTTGTTGTTGTTGTTGTTGTTAGTAGTAGTATTTTCACTTGCAAGCCTCAGGTCCCTGGCCACTGCACCAAGTTAGTGTGTCCAGGACTCCCTGTGGCCCACACACTCTATTGGTAGTGTCATCGCGGGATCCCTCTCACTCTCTTCTTCTGTCTTTTAGTGGAGAAACCAAAGAGTCATCTTGAAGTTCCACTGGAAGAAAATATGAACCGCAGAATGCTGGAAGGAGAGCTAGAAGCCAGAACGATCGAAGATGCTCTGGCGCTTCTCAGGTACCCGAACATCAGGCTGGTGGTTGGGTGGTGGTCTGCTCCAGGTCCAGTGGTCCCGATCCCTCATGTGACTTCCATAGCCCCTCGGCGGCGGGAGCAACTGTGATTGCTTGTGCCTGCTTGCTTGGCTCAGAAGGCGCCAGATTGAGAGCTGAGGAAATTGGGCCCACAGGGAGAGATGGTGAAAGGAAACGCCCTTCCAGCCACTTCCTGGGGCACCTTGTGGACCTGGGTCCTCTTGCCCCCATCCATAAGGGCCAAGGTCATAGGCCACACCAGGGTCCGGGTGACTCCTGGCTTAGGGTCTCATTGGCAGGAGCCCGTCTTGACTCCCCTACCCTCACTTGGACCCAGTAGCCTGGAGGCCAAGAGGCCCTCGGGGCCCAGGTTTCCAGTTCCATCTAGATTCTAAATTTCTTGAGGGCAGGGATCGTGGCCCTCCTCTAACCGGGACCCCCAGGGGCTCTCGGGAAGGGCTTTGCAGATGGGCGTGGCCCCGGTGCCAGACTCTCTCTTCCGAGGGAGCCCAGTCCCGCTCTCTGGTCCCGCTCAGGAGCCTGCCCAGAAGGAAGGTCCCGAACCCGCCACCAGCATCTGCGGGCCAGATGGAGCGAGGAGTCCGTCGGCCTAGGCCTGGCCTGACCTGGCCTGGCCTGTCTGGCCGGGAGGGGGGCCGGTGGCCCCGGCCCCCTCAGGCTGCTCACAGCCCGCCCTCTGTCCCTCCCTCCCCAGTGTTTCCGACGACTCGGACAGACACCCCGAGCGGCGGATGAAAGCCGCCTTTGCTGCCTTCGAAGAACAGCACCTGCCGCGCCTGAAGAAGGAAAACCCCAATATGCGGCTGTCCCAGCTGAAGCAGCTGCTGAAGAAGGAATGGATGAAATCCCCCGAGAACCCCATGAATCAACAGTATGTGGCCTACAACGCCCAGAAGTGAGCCCGGGATCCACCTGGACGCCCACCCAGAGTCTTCTGAGGGGGAGGGGGTTTATTCCATCAACAGCACAAACCTTTCTATAGTATAAAAGCAGAGGCCTTTCGGTAGGCCCCGCGCTGTTCAGCCTCAAGTTAAGCCTCTTTCCTTCGCCTGAAGCAGGGGGTTGGGGAGGCCCTGGGCCCCAGCCACCACCTGCTGGGCCCATAGCTCTGGCTTTGTTTTTTGGTGTTTTTTTTCTGGTGTCCCCTCTTCTTCCCCCTACCTCCTCCTCCTTCCTGCCCCGCCTTGGCTTCATCATCCAGCCCCGATCCGTCAAACCCACAGAGTTGATTTTAAAATGGAAAGTCCAAGTTCTAGGTAATAATCGGTCATGGAATGAGAACATTTAAGCAAAGCACATGTGCGTGCCCGCCCGTTCGCCCACCTCGCCCCCCTCCCAGAAGAGCTGAAAGTCATGAGGGCCCAGAACCTTGCCACCATCAGTGCAGATCTCCCCCGCCCCCATCCCATAAAGAGACAGTTCCCTAAACCACCGTGACCCCTATGGCAGACTGCCAGCTTGTGACCGTGTGTGTTGGTGTGTGTGAGATATGGAGTCCACACTAGGATCTGTCCTTGGGTAGAACCCTCAGTCCCCTCTTCAGAGGGAATAACTGAGGCATCTTAGCCAGGACAGAGGTGCATTAAGTAAAGCCTAGTCCTTCTGTCCTTCCTGCTCTTCCTCCCAGCCCCAGCGTTCATGCCTTCTCCCAGGAACTGAACCCCGCCAAAGCTGGTCCCTGGCTGATTCCAAGACAACCGGGGAGGGAGCCTGTGTCCAGAGTGGAGAGAGAGTCTGTGCTAGAGGAGAATAGCAACGTCTCCATCACCCGGGAAGAACCTTTACGTTCTCCCTGGGGCCCTGGAGTGTCCCCTGGGCCTGGCGGAAGTGTGATAACACCTGCCTCCCCCACTGCCAGATGCTAACACCTCTGCCCTATGCCCTTCAAAGCTCATTCTCTGCTGGACCAATTAATGGGATCCCAGACTTGGTTTTTCACATGGGGCCTGACCTCCCCCTGGGCAGATCGGCCAAGTGTCAGACATGGTTAAGTCAGCCCGGCTGGCCCACGGCGGGCAAGAGGAGAGAAGAATCTGGGAGCTCCGTTTGAGACAGAGCAGCGCGACCCCAGATGGGATTGAAGATCCGATGCTACTCCAGCAATAAATAACATCTCTCCGTAACCCACGGATTCCTCTTCTTTCCTCTTCCCTGGCCTCACTCTTCTTGGCTGTCACAGGGTCTTTGATCTCCTCTATTGGGAGGTAGAGGAAGCTGGCTACCTAGGCAGCTCCAGCCTCCCCCCCCCCCCCCAACCTCTGTTCTACCGTGTTCCCCCCCCCACCCCCCCCCACCCCCGCACAGGGTAGAGGGAAGGGCCACTCTCCGTGGCACGGGCTTCCCGCTCCCACAAGATGTCGGAGGGGGAGGTGGCTGAAAGCTCCACTGGGCCTGCGGCTTTCGGAAAGCCAGTCCAGATGGACTGCCAATTCGGCTCACGGTGCGTGAAAGTGCAGAGCTGACTCACGGGCCGCCTCCAGGCTGTCGCCGAGCCCATCTAACCTCAAGGGGGAGAGGTTGGGTGGGGCTGGAGGAGGTGAGCATTCGAAGCCTGACTTCCCCGTGCCCAGCCCCTGCCCCGACCCCCACTCCCTGATCTCCCTGTGGTTTGGGGATGTTTTGAAACCCGATCTCTTGCTGTGGTCCGTGGCCCGGGGTAGGTGGGTGGTGAAGCTGATCTGGCCCTTTGCATCAAGTACCTCCAGGACAAGCAGCCAGCTTTCCTGCCTCTGGGTGAGCTGCAAGTCCAGTGCTCTGCGGCTATCTGAATTTCCAGGACTTGGGGAGGGGCATTGGGGAAAGGCCCAGGAATTCTCTCCCTCTCTCTCTTCCCCACTCCTACATCCTCTCCGGCAGGGGCACCAGAACTGCCAGCCTTGTGCTCTGTGCCATGGAAGGCAGCCCAGCTGGGAGAAGACTAGAAAGCTGCTTGTGCATGCTGGCATGTCTCCGGGCCCTGTCCCCTACCCTCCCTCCCTCCTGTGTTGGCGTGAAAGTTTGTGTTTTATGTTTAAACAAATATGCAACCTGCAACCAATTAAAGACAAAGCTGATGCGTTTGCCAGTGTGTGGAATCTTCTTTTCCTGGAAGCTGACGCACCGCTTATGCTAAGAAAGTTAGGAATACTGGGAAGTCCCTTAGGGCAATGTGGTTTGGTCTGGCCCTTGTGTGATAGGATTCCTCCCCCGACCCTGACCAAAACCTTGGAGGGAAAGTAGCATGAGACCCTATCTGTTTTTGAGGAATGGGGAGATGTGAACAACAGTTCTCCAGAAAATTGATGCGGGCAGCAGACTGAAGTAAGGACTGGAGTGAGGAGAGCAAGGAGGCTGATGCAGCAGATGAGGTGGGATAGGCCAAGTGATTGGATCAGCTTGGTAGAAGTTTGGATGGAGAGGAAAGGCTAAGCCCCTTGCCTTGAACCCTTAGATGCTCCTCTAATGCCAACCTGCTCACTGCATCTCAGTCTCATCTATCTCACCACCAATTCCTCTCCCACATCCTCCTGACCTGGATCGTCCACCCCCTTCATATAGGACAGATCACTGCTCCTCAGTTTCAAAGCCTTATTAAAATCATATCTAAAAAGAGGCCTTTCCAGACATAGCCTTCATTTCCCCTACTCCCTCTCCCTTCCAAATCATCTGTGCACTTGGATTTGTACTCTTTAATCAATCAATCAATCATATTTATTGAACGCTTAGTGTGTGCAGAGCACTGTACTAAGTGCTTGGGAAGTACAAGTTGGCAACATATAGAGACAGTCCCTACCCAACAGTGGGCTCACAGTCTAGAAGGGGGAGACAGAGAACAAAACCAAACATTAACAAAATAAAATAAATAGAATAGATATGTACAAGTAAAATAGAGTAATAAATATGTACAAACATATATACATATATACAGCACATATGAAGCACTTGATATTCACCCCACCCTCAGCCCCACAGCATTTATGGGCATATTCCTAATTTTATTTTAATGCCTGTCTTTCCCTCTAGACCATAAACTCCTGTGGTCATGGAATGTGTCTACTAGCTCTGTTGTACTCTCCCCAATGCTTAGTATAGCGCTATGTACACGGTAAGTGCTCAATAAACACCTTTGATGGATTAAGAGCATTTAGTAGTAGTAATATTTTTTGAGCACGAACTGGCTGCAGTGGTCTGTATTTGAGGTTCAGTGTAGTCTAATGGCAAGAGCACAGGCTTGGGAATCAGAGAACCTGGGTTCTTATCCTGGACCTTCCAGTTGTCTGCTGTGTGACCTTGGGAAAGTCATTTCTTTGTGCCTCAGTTTACTCATCTGTAAAATGGGGATTCAATGCCTGTTCTCCCTCCTACTTAGACTGTCAGCCCCATGGGTGATAGGGACTGTGTCTGACCCGATTAACTTGTATCTACCCCAGCCTTCAGAACAGTGCTTGACACAGAGTGAGCACTTAACAAATGCCATTGTAATATTAGACAAGGGTGGCAATAAATCAGTGATATTTGAGTGCTTACTGTATGCAGAACACTGTAGTAAGCCCTTGGGACAGTATGATACAACTGAGTTGGTAAAACAATCCCATTCATTCAATTGTATTTATTAAGTGCTTACTGTGTGCAAAGCACTGTACTAAGTGCTTGGGAGAGTACAATAACAATCCCTGCTCTCAAGGAACTTACGGTCTAATGGAGGAGGCACAATAAAATAAAGTACAGGTAAAGGAAGCAACTGAGTATGAAGAGATGAAAGAAAAAGTGCTGAGGGTTTGGTGGGTTACCTAAGTGCTTGGGGGTGGGACTAAGTGCATGGGAGAGGCAGTAGAGGGAAAGTGGGGTGCGGGGGATGAGTGCTTAGTCAGGGAAGATTTCCTGAAGATGGTGTATACAGAACAGAGACGTGACACGTTCCCTGTCCACAGGGAGATTCCACGCATGAAAGGGGAGGCAGACAGAAAAGTGGTCCCTTCACCCCTCCCACGGCGCCCAGCCATGGTGCCAGTGAGAACAGACCCTGGGCCCCAGCTGGGATTCCCAGTGCTGAGCCATCTGCAGTCTGCCAGGCTGAGCCCCTAACAGCATCCCAGACCCTCTCTACAGCAGCTCCGATGCCCAGGGCTGGGCTGGCAAGGTGAAAAGGGGTCGGGAAAGGATCCTGGGCAGCAAGCAGCTCCGTCCACTGTGGGAGGGGAAGGGAAAGGAGGCAGTCCCATCCTGTTCCCTTGAGCCCTGGCAACCACCTGAGTCAGCTTATCCTGCAATTTTATGCTTAAATAACTTTGAATAAGGTCTCTCAACAACCTTTTTTCTCCCCACCACACCACTTCCTTTTACTCCCCATTTCCATCCTCTCTCTTCCCACCCCAGGTGCTGAGGGCTGGACTGTGGACTGGACTAAGGTCAGTTCAGTTCCAGTATCCAGATCAGTGTTGTGATGGATGGACTCCCCCCTCCCCTTCCTCCTGATCCGGGTTCTTGGACTCTCTAGGACCATTCCCCCTCATCCCAGAATCCTGCATTATACCTGAACCTGACATGTGTTGGGCTTCAGCCTCCTCTACCAGGCCCTTCCCAGAACACTGGCAGCAAGGAGCACCAATTGCCCACCCCTTTGACTCCTGTGTGTCCACGGATCTGGCTCCAACACCTGGAGGCTCTGGCCAGTGAAGAATGGGGACCACCCAAGACACTCCATGGCCAGTAACTTGCACCAACTGTCCTCCAGGCAGAGTCTCAGCAGGGAGGGATGGGGGTGGGGGGGAGGGGGGCAGCTGCTTGCAGGTGGCCAGGAATGTGTTCCCCTTCTCAGCCTCTGTGAGGCGGGTTCCTGTCGATATCAAAACCTTCCCTATGGCGATTTGCCAGGCCCATGGGAGAGGGAATCCCCCCGCAACAACACACATGCACACACACACACCCCAGCCCCCACCCCCTTCTGCAGGGAAGCCCAGAGGAACTGGAGCAGGAGAGCTAGTTGCAGAGAGCAAACTAGTGAGGGGGCCACTCCAGTTGCTTAGCAACTAGAAGCTCTCCCGCTTCCCCAGCCCTGGACCCTCCTGCTCAGAGCTGCCTCCCTGCCTCCTGTCTCTCCCCCCATCCAGTTCATACTTCACTCTGCTGCCCGGATCATATTTCTAAAAAAAAATGTTCAGTCCACATCTCCCCACACTTCAAGAACCTCCAGTGGTTGCCCATCCACCTCAGCATCAAGCAGAAACACCTTACCAATGGCTGTCAAGCAGTCCATCAGTTTACCCCTTCCTCCCTTACCTCCCTGATTTTCTACTACATCCAGCTCACACACTCTGCTCTTCTAATGCTAACCTACTCACTGCACCTCGATCTTACTGCCAACCCCTTGCCCATGTCCTGCCTCTGACCCTGAACTCCCTCCCTCTTCATGTCCAACAGACCATCACTCTCCCTGCCTTCTAAACCTTATTAAAGTCATGTCTCCAAGAGGCCGTCCCTGACAAATCGCCCTTGCACTTGGATTTGCACCCTTTATTTGCCCTACCCTCAGCCCCATAGCACTTAGGTACACATCTGTAATTTATTTTCATATCTGTCTCCCCCTCTGGACTGTAAGCTCCTTGTGGGCCGGGAAAGTGTCTACCAGATTTGCTGTAGTGTACTCCCCCAAGCACTTAGTACAGTACTCTGCACAAGGTAAGTGTTCAATAAATACCATTGACTGATGAATTGATTGCCCTCCCTTACTTCCAGACCTGCTCCTATCACTTCCTGGCAGCCTTATGCTGCTCCACTGGACACTTGCCCCAGAAGAGACAAAACCTCTCCCAGACAGGGCAAGATGGGGGGGAGAGATAGATAAAATCTGTGGATGTGTTTGTGTTTTCAATTATGGTATTGATAAGAGCTTACTATGAGAGAGAGTGTGTGTACTTTTATTATGACATTGATAGCTTACACTGCTAAGCTCTGGGATGGATACAAGATAATCATATCAGACACAGTCCCTGTCCCACCTGGGCCTCAGTCCAATCAATTGATCAATCGTATTGATTGAGTGCTTACTGTGTGCAGAGCACTGTACTAAGCTCTTGGGTAACTGCAATATAATAGAATGGATAGATGCGACCCCCTGCTCACAAGGAGCTTACTGCCTCAGGCGAGAAAGTAGGTATCTTATTTTACAGATGAAGCCCAGAAAGGTTAAGTGACTTGCCCAAGATCACACAGCAGGCCAGAAACAGAGCTGGGATTAGAACCCAGGTCTTCTGATGCCCAGCTTTTTCCACCAGGTACTGGAAGACTCTGTCACAAGCAGTGAAATTCAGCTGTAGGTGTGACCAAGAAATCAATCAATCAATCATATTTATTGAGCGCTTACTGTGTGCAGAGCACTGTACTAAGCGCTTGGGAAGTACAAGTTGGCAACATATAGAGACAGTCCCTACCCAACAGTAGGCTCACAGTCTAGAAGGGGGAGACAGAGAACAAAACCAAACGTATTAACAAAATAAAATAAATAGAATAGATATGTACAAGTAAAATAAATAGAGTAATAAGTATGTACAAACATATATACATATATACATGTGCTGTGGGGAAGGGAAGGAGGTAAGACAGTGGGGATGGAGAGGGTGACGAAGGGGAGAGGAAGGAGGGGGCTCAGTTTGGGAAGGCCTCCTGGAGGAGGTGAGCTCTCAGTAGGGCCTTGAATGGAGGAAGAGAGCTAGCTTGGCGGATGGGCAGAGGGAGGGCATTCCAGGCCAGGGAGATGACGTGGGCCGGGGGTCGACGGAAGGACAGGCGAGAACGAGGCACGGTGAGGAGATTAGCGGCAGAGGAGCGGAGGGTGTGGGCTGGGCTGTAGAAGGAGAGAAGGGAGGTGAGGTAGGAGGGGGCGAGGTGATGGACAGCCTTGAAGCCGAGGGTGAGGAGTTTCTGTCTGATGCGCAGACTGATTGGTAGCCACTGGAGATTTTTGAGGAGGGGAGTAACATGCCCAGAGCGTCTCTGGACAAAGAAAATCTGGGCAGCGGCATGAAGTATGGCTTGAAGTGGGGAGAGACACGAGGATGGGAGATCAGAGAGAAGGCTGATGCAGTAGTCCAGACGGGATAGGATGAGAGCTTGAACGAGCAGGGTAGCAGTTTGGATGGAGAGGAAAGGGCGGATCTTGGCAATGTTGCGGAGCTTAGACCAGCAGGTTTTGGTGATGGCTTGGGTGTGAGGGGTGAACGAGAGAGCGGAGTCGAGGTTGACACCAAGGTTGCGGGCATGTGAGACGGGAAGGATGGTAGTGCCGTCAACAGTGATGGGAAAGTCAGGGAGAGGGCAGGGTTTGGGAGGGAAGACAAGGAGTTCAGTCTTGGACATGTTGAGTTTTAGGTGGAGGGCAGACATCCAGATGGAGATGTCCTGAAGGCAGGAGGAGATGCGAGCCTGGAGGGAGGGGGAGAGAGCAGGGGCAGAGATGTAGATCTGGGTGTCATCAGCTTAGAGATGATAGTTGAAGCAGTGGGAGCGAATGAGGTCACCGAGGGAGTGAGTGTAGATCGAGAACAGAAGGGGACCAAGAACTGAACCTTGGGGAACCCCCACAGTACAAGGATGGGAGGGGGAGGAGGAGCCTGCAAAAGAGACTGAGAATGAATGACCGGAGAGATAAGAGGAGAACCAGGAGAGGACGGAGAAAGCCAGTGTGGGACCCACAGCCCTGATCACACTGCATACACACAGTCGTTTGCAGTGTGCCGAGCTGTCTTCCCTGTTGCTCTCTGTTTCACGATCCTCCTGTAGCTTCTGCCCTCTGAGAGCCACTTCTTTCTTGACTACCATCCTTCCCGTCTCACAAGCCCGCAACCTTGGTGTCATCCTCGACTCCGCTCTCTCATTCACCCCTCACATCCAAGCCGTCACCAAAACCTGCCGGTCTCAGCTCCACAACATTGCCAAGATCCGCCCTTTCCTCTCCATCCCAACCGCTACCCTGCTCATTCAAGCTCTCATCCTATCCCGTCTGGACTACTGCATCAGCCTTCTCTCTGATCTCCCATCCTCGTGTCTCTCTCCACTTCAATCCATACTTCATGCTGCTGCCCGGATTATCTTTGTCCAGAAACGCTCTGGGCATATCACTCCCCTCCTCAAAAATCTCCAGTGGCTACCAATCAATCTGCGCATCAGGCAGAAACTCCTCACCCTGGGCTTCAAGGCTGTCCATCACCTCGCCCCCTCCTACCTCACCTCCCTTCTCTCCTTCTACAGCCCACCCCACACCCTCCACTCCTCCACCGCTGATCTCCTCACCGTACCTCACTCTCGCCTGTCCCGCCATCGACCCCCGGCCCACGTCATCCCCCGGGCCTGGAATGCCCTCCCTCTGCCCATCCGCCAAGCTAGCTCTCTTCCTCCCTTCAAGGCCCTGCTGAGAGCTCACCTCCTCCAGGAGGCCTTCCCAGACTGAGCCCCTTCCTTCCTCTCCCCCTCGTCCCCCTCTCCATCCCCCCATCTTACCTCCTTCCCTTCCCCACAGCACCTGTATATATGTATATATGTTTGTACATATTTTTTACTCTATTTATTTATTTATTTTATTTGTACATATCTATTCTATTTATTTTATTTTGTTAGTATGTTTGGTTTTGTTCTCTGTCTCCCCCTTTTAGACTGTGAGCCCACTGTTGGGTAGGGACTGTCTCTATATGTTGCCAATTTGTACTTCCCAAGCGCTTAGTACAGTGCTCTGCACATAGTAAGCGCTCAATAAATACGATTGATTGATTGATTGATTGACTGCAGAATGCCAGGCTCATCTGGCTGCTGCATTTGGCTCCCAGTTTTCTTCTGTGATGCCATATCATAGTATCATCAACATTTCGGGCTACTACTGCCATAGGCCATTATCTCATTGTATCCCTCAATGGTCTTGGGAAGTAGGGAAGGGCAGGAATTATTCTCCCCATCTTTTCAGATGAGAAAATAGAGGCATAGAAAGTAGAGTGGGGTCACACAGCAGGCCATGGGCCGAACTGGAACTAGAGCCTAGGGCTCCTGACTCCCAGGCCCATATTCTTGTCATTAAAACACCCTGTCTTCCAGGCCAAGGACCAGGAGGAATCAAGCGGGGGGTAAGGGGAGTAGGAATTGAGTGTGGAGGGGCTGGCATTGGCTCGGGGGTAGCAGGAGCAGCAGCTGTCCCTCTTCCACCTCCCCAAGCCCATAACCTCCCACAGATCCTGGGGGGCAGACAGGCCCTCGTGCCTCTCCCCAGTGCCTATCCCCAGGATCTCAGCTGTGTGTCCCCGTCAGCTGTCTGGAGCTATTTTTACCATTCAGTGTTCTCTGGCCTTTGGGCATGCAGACGGTGGGCAGCTATTTTAGGGACAGTGGGTTCCCCCGAGGAGAGGGGACACACAAGTCCCTTCCAGGGTCGAGGCTGGTGTTTGGGGTGGGTCTGGGGGAACAGGGACACTGTGTGGCTTAGTGGATAGAGCACCCGCCTGGGAGTCAGAAGAACCTAGGTTCTAATCCTGGCTTCGCCACAGGTCTTCTGCGTGACCTTGGGCAAGTTAACTTCTCTGTGCCTCCGTTACCTCCTATAAAAAATGGGGATGAGTGTGAGCCCCAAGTGGGACAGGGACTGGGTCCAACCTGATTAACTTGTATCTACCCCAGTGCATAGTACAGTGCTTGGCACATAGTAAGCGCTTAACAAGTACCATAGCTAATTCATTGATCCCCTGCAGAACTCACTGCATCCTGAAACCCAACTCCCCTTTGCCATGCAGTCAGTGAAAGGAGCGTGGGCAAGAGTCTGGCATCCAGCCAGGGGTGTCAGGGGCAGCTGCTTCCTAATACCACTCCTGAAGTCCCCCCTGGGGGACAGTTTTCCTGGGCCCTATTCTAGGGTTTGGCATTTTAAAATCTGGCCATCTGGAAGGGTGGGCAAAGCCCTCTTTGGCCATTGATTGGGCCCCTAGAAACAGGGCCCAAATTCCCCCTTTTTTGCCCTGCTACCCAGTTCTGCCCAGAGAGGCAGATTTAGTCCTGGACTCCTGCTGGGACCTAGATTGATCTCGCAGCTGCTTCTGGTTTGGACCATGGAAGATGTTGTAAGCTCTTTGTGGGCAGGGAACATGCCTCATGCTTCTGTTGTACTTTCCCAAGCTCTTAGTAGTGGTCATAATAGTAGCAGCTTTGTACTAATGGAATGTATTGTGTGCTTATTGAGTGCAGTGATTGATGGATTGATTGATGGACAGACCCTATCTGGCCCAACACCTAATGCTCTTGGAAGAGTCCCAGATCTCACTTACAAGGGGCTGTTGCCATGCAAGCACCTGTTCGTTCTCTCAAGCTCCTGGAAATGCCCTCACTTGTGTGACTGCACTGGGAGGATGCCTAGGCAAACCACAGCCCCACGCTGGGACCTCCAGAACACCCTCCCGCCACCCCCCCGCCCCCAGCCTGTTGTGAATCCAACCCCCTTCCCGCTTTAAGTCCGACCCCCCTGCCTGCTCTGAGTCCAACCTAGTCCTTGCGCCAGTCACATTTGGGACTCATGAGCTGGTCTGAGCCCCTGAAGGGTGCTAGACCAGCGACATGGCCCATCAGTTACTGAGCAAACTCAACCAACAGGGACTTTGTCTCTCTTTTTCTCTCTCTCTCCCTCCCTCCCTCAGCTGTCATGCTCCACTGTGGTCCAAAGATTTCCCCAAGGTCACTCAGGACATCAGCAGCAGAGCTCAGGAACAGGACCCAGGAGTCCTGCTTCCTCCTGTCTGATGCAATTTCAGGACCAAGAAGCTTTAACCTTTGAGCTGAGGGACTGACAAGCCCTCATTTTGCCATGCTAGGAGTCAGCGGATGTGACTTTAGCCAGTGTCCTTTGGTGTAGGAGGTGGTGGACCGCCTACATGAGATCTTAGGCAAGGGGGAAAGTAACCCAGACTCTAAGCAACCTCTGGGGGACTGTTATTTCTACCTGAGTCACCAGTCCCAGGGTCATTACTAACATGTTTACCCAACTTCATGAAACTCCTTCATGAAGGAGACAAACCGTCTGCGTAATGAGCAGAGAAGAAAGGCCATCTGTTTCCAGCTGGCAGTGCCAGCTCTTTGCCCGCAGCCAGGCCAGGGCAGCCTTGTGTCTAGCAGAGAGGAAGGAGCCTAGGGTGGGTGGCTTTAGGCCTCTCTGCTGAGTGGCAATGCAACCCAGGCATCCCAAGCTCCAGCCCTCCATGGGGCATGGTGGGGTGGGGGGGTGGGAGTAACCGGAGTGGAGGGAGAGCGGCTGGGAGTCACGGCTGCCAACAAAGGCCTGAGAAGCTTCCCTGCTTCCTTGATCCCCTTCCCCCTCCTGCAGCATGGTCCCAACTCCCTCTCCCCTTCCCTCCCGCCTGCTTCTGCCGCAGGAGCCCAGCATCCAAAGACCAGCCCCCACTCCCCCCTCCTCCTCCTTGAGTGGGGGGGAGGGGACTCTCCTCCCTCTGCAGCAGGAAATCCCTGGAAGGATATTGATTAAACACCCTGTCAGGTTTCATACCAAAAGGTTTTAATCCCCTCTCCTCCCAGGGGAGCCTAAGGCTCCTTTCCATCCTGTTTCCCAGCTGGAGAGAGAAAAGGAATTCTGGGAAGAGCTGGACTAAGAGCCTTCCCTGGTGGAAAATGAAGAGGGTGGGATGCCCTGAGCAATGGGGAAGGAGGAGAGGCAGGTCTCCATTTAGGATCCGGGATTCTCCCCAAACTGGGGCTCTCCGGGGCTCCGTTGCCCGGAGGATTCCCGAGGAATTTGCTTCTCAGAGACAGCAGAAGCCAGAATCTCCCCTCTCCTCCTTCTCTCGGCCAGGACTTCCCTGCCCCCGGCTTTGGATCAAGCACAGTGTCAGTTCCCTTCCCCCTCCAACGAGGACCCCGGATCTCAGCACTCATGTATTGTCATTTGCAAGGTGAGCATCACCTTTGCACTCTTTCCTCCTCTGTCTGCCTGATGGATGGGGCCTCGAGCAGGCTTCATTACCATTTATCATCAATAAAGGAGATATTGGAGTGGGAGTGGGAAGGAGAGGAAGACGCTTGAGGTCAGGAGTCTGGCCCCTTCCTTGAAAGGATCTGGCCAGGGGTAGTGACCTAGAAATAGCTCACCAAGCACTGCTCAGAGTGTGGGGCTCCCCCTCTCCCCAATAGGGAGGCCTGTGGCATCCATCCCCTGGCACCTGTAGTGCCCTTCCTCCTCGTCCCTTCACCCCCACCCCCACCCCGTCCCTGCCCCATAGGGAAGGAGAAGTCTGCTGTCCCAGTGTGGTCAACCCACTTTCAGTCACAGCCACACTAAGAAGGCCCTTTAGGACTCAATTTCCTGGAGGGAAACAGCCTGTCCTTATCAGGGCCCCTGGCCGGATATGATTTCGTTTCTATGTAGCCTGGTTCTGGGATTTTATCTTGCTATCCGCCATCTCCTAGGACTGGAACAGGAGAAATTGTTCCCTCTCAGAGCCACCACTCCTGATTGGGTCTGGGGACAGCAGGGTTTTCCTGCTGCCTGCCTAGAAGGTGGGAGGGGAAGGGGCTGTAGTGTACAGTCCTGAAGGGTGAAAGACACCCCCCGGCCCCCGAACATTCCTCCCATCTCTCCCTCTCAAAATACACCCCCGAGGAGTGAGGGAGGGGCAGCCCCCCGATGGACCCCGCCTCTTCTTATAGAGCTGTTTTCTCTCTGTCTTGTTCAATCATGGGAGTCCCATGACAGAGGGCTTTCAAATACTAGGAAGAAAGGGGCTGGGGGTTCCTTCTCTGTCCCTTAGGCCATCCCAAAGCCAGCCTCCTGGTGGCCCCATCCCCTTGAAGAGTTGGGGGCGGCGGGGCTCTAGCTTTGGCCCTTTGAGGGTCCTGGGGGGTGGCCTGGGGACTTAGCCACTTCTTTTTGGTAGATTCCCCAGGTGCCTCTCCTCTGGAGAACCTCGAGACCTTAATCCCGGAAAAGGAGAGTCTAGTATCCCTTATCCTGCCCTCCCACATTTCTCTTGTGCCTTGACTGGCTCTGAGCAGCCGCCGCCGCCGCTGCCGCCGCCTCAGCAGCAGCCCAAGCTCCTCCCCCTCCCTCTCCCTCCCAGACTGCGGCATCCTCCGCTCGGGATCCCCCTCCCGCCTCTGGGTCTCGGGGAATCCCCCACTTCGCCCCCCCCCATACCGCTCCAACAGCGCACGGATGTTTGGGGGTGGGGACGTGGGGAACCGGATCAAACCGGCACCAGAATGAATTATTGATCCAAAAGGACGGAGTGGAGAGGAAACTCATAAAGAAGGGGGGAGGGGAGCAGTGAGGGGGGCTTCTCTCACTGCCTTTCCATCTCCCCCCTCCCCCCCGTTTGCGGGGCTGCCCGTTTCCAGGACAACGGAGCGCCTCGGCTGACAGGCGGGGGTGGCCGCAGATTCGGGGAAAGCCAGGCTCGCACGGCGCCTGCGCGGAGTATCCTCGCTCACGAGTCGGGGCTTCCCCTCGTGCGAGGCGGGGGCGGTGGTAGCGGGAAAATCTGAGAGGGGGGAGTGAATAGGGAGGAGGGAGAAGGGAGCGATGGCGGGAGGGGAAGGACTGCTGACGTTGCCAAAGGCTGCAGGAGCGGAGGGGCCATTGGGGACGGAATAGGGGGTGGGAGGAGGAGAGGAAGCTCATCCCGGGGAGGGGACATCTCCGGTGGGGGGGGAGCCACGGGAGGGCGAAGAGAAACCGCGGGGGGCGGGGCGTGGAATCCCACAAGGTGACATATCAAGGACGGTGGAGGAACACCGGGCTGGGCTGGAGACCTGAAGTGGGCGGATTGGAGAGAGGTGGGGGCCACCTACCTTGGGGAAGAGCTGTAAGGAGGAAATTGGGAAAGAACTGGGGGAGGGAGCTGGGGAAGAGAGAAGGAAGAGACGCTCACAAGAGGGGAAGGGTGGAAAGGGTGATTCGACTTTAAAAAGGAAGGAAAGCTCAGGGGAGGGGAGGTGGGGACAGATTTTGGAGTTAGGGAGAGCTAGCAGAATAGATAAGTAGCGGAGGGCGAGGGGAGCTGGTGAAGGGAGTGTGGCACCGAACCTCCTCGAAGACGAGACTCACACAGCACAGGTTGCCCCAGTTCCTCGTTGGTGGGACAGGCGCACCGGAGGCGGGGCGGAGGGGTTTTCCCGAACGGGGCCAGTCATAAAAGAATGAGAAAGAGGGGAATAGGTCCGAGCGGGGCCCCCAAAGACAAAGTCAAGTAGACCAAGGGAATCTGTTTTGAAATCCTCTAAAGAACTGAGCTTCCCAAATCCAGGGGTAATTCTTGCTCTTATTAGTGTGCTTTTAAACGGCTTACTTTACACAGAGGGGCTAGGGAAACTACAGGATCGAAACGCGGCACGGTGTCTCCAGATGGGGAGTTTCCGATTCGGTATGGACAAAACCAGCGGCACCCAAGGGCTGCCCTCCCAGCCCCGGGTCTCAGTGCCAGCTTCTGTCCCCACGTCCAGCAGAGACCATAGGGGCAGGAGCCGAGGACCCGGGGAGGGCGGGGGGGGGGGGGGGGGCGTATCCTGGAACTCCTCACTCTGTAGATGCTCAGAGGTGACTGAATATCTGAATGCCGCAGTGTGATTTTTAAGAAGGTGGCAACCCTGACCCTCAAGGAGAAAGAGAGCAAGAACCCGAGACAATGAGGGGAAGAGGAGAAAAAAAATCCACCCTGCTCTCTTAAATCTCCCCCCTGCAGTCATATCTTCTCACATTCATTCTCTCACTCGGACACACTTCCCCTCACCCACTCATTCATTTCATTCTCTTTCCATCTCTCTCTCTCTCTCTCTCTCTCTCTCTCTCTCTCTCTCTCTCTTTCTCTCTCTCTCTATATATAATGCATGTATATCTCTCTCTCTCAAAGACACACACACACACACGCTCTAATGGATTTATCCCAATTCACACCCACTCCCCTGGGCCCATGTACTGTCGTCTCTCCCACACACTCATGTTCTTCTATTCACATACAGTGGCGCACACGTTCTTACACACGTTTTGCCTCTCACACACCCCCATGCCTCTCACACACACATTCTGTCTCTCACACGGGCACATGCTCTGATGCCTACGCCTCCTCTCTCCTGCTCACACACACGATTTGTCTTTCTCTTATTCTACCTCACCCCATCCCTCTGTCTGTGTGTGTTTGCCTGTCTGTCTCTCTCACACACAAGCTGCTGCCTGTCAGACGAATAGACTGGGGTGCACCTGCCTCTCCTTCATACACAGACACCCTGTCGTATTTCTCACTCACGTGTTCTCCCACAAGTTTTCTCTCTGCTTTTCTCTGCTTCGTCTGTCTCTTTGTCCCTCTTCTTTCGACACGCGTTCTCTTTCCCATGGTCTCTCCCCGGGAGAGTGGGGGAGTGGTAGGGAGTGGAGTCTCCCCCGCGACTCCTCGCCGTCCCCCACCCCCACCCCATCCCGCCCTTGCCATTGCCTCACCCCGGGCCGCGGCCTGCGCCCAGTGGAACTGCCAGTGTAGGGTCTCATGAGCGCAGGTCGCCTTCTAACCCATGAGTCACAAACCCATCGACCATTTCTAGCATTTTTCTCCTGGAGCGCTGGCGAGACGAGATCCCGGCACAGATGACGCCGGGGAGGGCGGAGGGAGACGAGAAGGGGAGCTGAGCTCATTAAATTTCATGACACGGGTGGGTGATCGAGGGGACGGAGCAGCCGCTGGGCTTGGGGGAGGGGGAGGGGGCTATTTTTAGAACAATGGGCAGGAAAAAAAGACTAAGAAGGAAAGCTGTAGAGATACCAACCCGACCCCACCCACAGGGGAGATTCCCAACGCAGAGGGCAGGGGATGATGGCTCAAGACCCGAATGGGCCCGTGCTGCGGAGTCCCGAGCCGCCGCCACGAAGGGGACTCGTCCAGCAAAGCGTGAAGGGAAAGGGAAAAATCAGGGGCGAGTCGCTTTCAGGGAAGAAGAAGGCGAGGCAAGAATTAAAAGCAAAATGAAAAAGGCCCGCTCCTCGTGCTCTGGCCTCCTGGCCAGTGCCCGTAATCGGTCTGGAGCCGTGGCTTGAGAGATCAAAGGGCAGCGCTACGAACGGCAAGTGCGCCTTTCCCACCGTAGGGGTCAGAGTGACCTTGAGCCGCTGGCTCGAGGGGCGGCCGGACCCAGATGTTGCCCCAGCTGGAATCCCCGCATTCCGCCCGGGAGGGGACGGGAGGGGTGGGGAGGCAGCGCCTGCTCGCTCGCTCCAGCGGAGCTTTCGGAGCAGAGCTTGCGCGCAGGCACCCCTCCTCTCCGCCCTCCCAACACACACACACACACACACACACACACACACACACACGCGCGCGCGCGCAAACACACGTACACACACTCTCTCTCTCTCTCTCTCTCTCTCTCTCACTCTCCTGGGTTTCCCTCTCCCTACCCCAGCCCACTCTCCGTGCCAGACCGGCTTTGGGATCTGGGTTTTCTTCTTTGTTTTAGATCTGGGGGACGAGGTTCGTGACTGGGCCACTCGGTGGGCCCCGAAATCGATGAGATCCACTGTTTTCTAGGTCTTTGTTCTTTCTAACCCTTCAAATCACGCCCATCTCCCCCGCACTCGGCCCGGCCCCGCGCGTCCCGTCCCGTTCCCGGTCCGTCCCCACGCTCTCCGCGACCCTCCCACGCCTCCGGGAAAGTTAGCTGGTCTGAGAAGAGCCCAGGATCCCCACCGTCTGGCCGGACTGCGATCTGGGTTGCGGGTCGGGCTGCCAGGCGGGCTAGGAGACGGGCCCGGGGCCGGGAGGGAATTTCCTCTCCTGGCAGGGCCTGAGCGCGGGCGGGTTTCCTGCTCCAGCCATGAAACTGCAGGAGCCCCTGGCTGCGAGGCCAGGACCGGACCAGAGGCTGGAGGGGTCGGGAAGGGGGGGATTTGGGAACTTTGTGGCAGCTGTCGCTGCAGAGCGCTCACGCCAACGCCCTCCCCTCTCGTCTCTCTCGCCCCTCCGGCCCCTCCCCCCGGAGCGACCCCTCTCCCACAGAGAGAGACTCCCCTTAGGCTTTGAACCCGCCCAGCCGGGACCCTGGTGTCCGCCCGGTTGGGCCGGGGCCATATGCATTCCAGGGCTGGCCGGGGGCCGGGCAGCGTCCGGCTGACAGGGCGCATTCAGGGGTGGTTGGCGCGGCCGGACCCGGGAGCGCCCCCCGCCCCTCCCGGCCCCCCCGTCGCCCTCCCCCCCGCTCCACTGCCACCTCCGGGGGAGCTGGGAAGAGCCTTGAGATGGGGAAGGAGGCTCGTCGGCTCGAAGCCGTCGCAGGCGGGGTTTCCCCGGTGTGAGAGCAGTGAGCGCACACACACACAGGCGCGCACACACACACACACACACACACACACACACGCACACGCGCTCTCCTTTCTCTCACTCACACACTCTCCTTCGTCCTTACGCGCGACGGTCTCCGTTTGGATGCAGCCGGTGCAGACGCCGTGGCCTCTGGGCTGGGTGAGTACCGGGCTCGGGGCGCGGGATGTCTCCGGTTGGGAAGAGGGTGGAGAGATTTCCCCAGGTGAGGCCAGTCATCCCCTCCCTCTGCCAGGGCTCTCCTGTCCTTGATTTCTCTCTCTCTGTGTCCTCTCCACCTAGACCCCTCTTCCCCCTAGGCAGGGGCTAGAATCAACAAGGAGAGACGGCAGGCAGGCGTTCTCTCCCCGCACCAGTGGATGGGATATTTCCTCTCCTTCTCTCAGTCCAAATGGGTTCTAACGCTGATTCCCTGGCTCTGAGCAGTCCCACCTCAGTTCTGGCCCTTGACAGGTCTCCCCTCATCCTTGGGGACCTGAGAAATCCCTGCGACACCCCGAGAATCCACCGACCCATCAGCCACAGGCTTCCTGGCTCCTCAGTTCTAAACCAGAGCTCAGCCCGCAGTGCCATGGAGTAAAGGTGGGCCCTGGTGGGAGACAGAAACGGAGGGAGAGAGACAGAAGGAGAGTCAGTGAGAGCCACCTGTACTCTGAAACAGCTAGGAGTCGTGGGTCCCCACAACTCCAGCCTTGAGACTCTAGTGGGATAATCATAGCCCACCACATAAGGCTTGGAGAGTGTCCCACATCCTTCTAGCAGGAGTTGCTGATCCCGGCTTTCCCCATTCTACAGGTGGGGAAACTGAGACCAGAAAAAGGATCAGAGCTGATTCTTTTCCATAAAATAGCTAGAGGAACATCAAGAAGCCAGGAATCCTGGGGCCTACCCCAGCACCAAGCCTGCCAGGGCATCTGGATTCTGCAAGCCAACAAGTCCTGGGAGCAGTGGGAACCTAGCTTTCATTCAATCATTCATTCAATCGTATTTATTGAACGCTTGCTGTGTGCAGAGCACTGTACTAAGCGCTTTGTCTCTTGTCTCTGGCCGTGCTAGCCATGGTGGTCCTGAGGCCTTTGCCACAACCACCTGTCAGAGCAGAAGCTGAGAAGCCTGATGGGGGATCTTGCAGGCAAGATTAGGAACTAGGAGTTTCTGGTCCCCAGCCTCAGGATGGAATGTCCTCGGGGAAATCAGTTGGAGGGGTGAGAGGACTCTGGCCCCAAGGGGAACAAGGAATAGTGTGGGGCCAGGGGGAACTCCCAGTGCCCCCCCTCCACCCAGGTGGCTCCTTGAACCCCAGGCTACAGCCAGTCAGTGCAGAGCCCCCAGGAGCGAAATGCAATAACAATGATTCTCGCTCTCTAAAAATAACCAGTTCCCCTCCCTTCACCCTCCCCTTTCCCAAATTACCAGCCTAGCCTCAGAAGCCTCAAGGTCAACAATAGCCCCACAGCCACTCAGTGGCCCAATGGAAGGTTCCTGGAGTCTGCTGCCATCGTGGAGGAAGTGGGAGGGGGTATTCCCAATATGACACTTTGATCTGAGAGTGGGGGCTCTCACGCAACACTCCTGGTCCTCCAGGATAGACCCCCGAGTAAGAGCCTCCCTCCACTGCCTCCATCCCACTCCAAATCTCCTGACTGTGACCCTTCTTCCCTGCCCCCTGCACCTACTCCTGGAGGGAACCAAGCAGGTAAGAAGGCGCAGTTCTCGAGGGTGTGTGTGTGTGTGTGTGTGTGTGTGTGTAGGGGTGGTCGGGGGAGATGGGGAGAAGTCCAGTTGCAGCTTTTCTTTCCCTCTAAATGGGAGCCAGGAGAGTCTCATCCTGAACCCAACTTGGCCCCAGTGAGCCTGAAGCATGAACCACTGCCTCAGGACCATGGTGAGCATTTGCTTAAACAGTCCAGATAATAGCAGTAGTAATAATAATAACAACAATAATAATTGTGGTATTCATTAAGCACTGACTATGTGCCAAGCACTGTACTAAACACTGGGATTGATAGAAGACCATCAGGTTGGGGAAGGACTAGGAATAGCCCTTTCCCATCAGCCTCTGAAACCCTGATCAGCTTCGCTGGGGCCATCTGGTTCCTCCAGGTATGGGACAGCAGCTCCCATTTGGACTCAGGATTGAAGTTTCCTCGTTCACCTCAGAGGGAAGGCCTAGCCAGATTCCCCTTCTGAGCCTATCCCCAACCATTGCTGCTGTTAACGTGGCTGGGGGACCCCAGTGCTGAAATGTTTACAGCTCCAGTCCCCTGCCTCCAGGCTTTCCTTACCCTAGGCCTGCTGTCCCTCAGCCACTAAAGCCTGGCCAGCTTGAACCATTCAGACCCTCTGGTCCGGCCTTTCGAGGGCTCCTACTACCTCACTCAAGGGTGGAGAGCCTCGAACATGGATGGGGGTGGGTCTGAGAGGGTCCAGGCAGAAATCTAGCCAGAGAGGACCCCCTCCACATCCCACCAAGGACACCGTAGCTGCAGCCAGATCCTCCCTCATAAAGTAGCCATTGAGGTCTGGCAGGAACTGGAGGAGGGAGGGGAGGGGGAGGAGATGCAACAGTATATTGTGGAGGTGGAGAAGGAGCCCCAGTGTCCATACTCTGCCAAGAGCTGAAAGCAAGATCCCCATCTTGGCCACCCATCCTGGGCTCCTCACCCCCTTGCTGTCCATGGAGGGGGTGAGGGAAGGAAAGAGAGAGAGGAAGGGAGGGAAAGGGACTCCTGGTTACCCAGAGGCAGGGAGGGGTGGCTGGAGGGAGTCAGCGTGCCAATCTGTTCCTTCCTGGTAAGAGTCTTTCCCCAGAGCAGGGTCCCTTGAGTAGTTTCACCACCCCCAACACCCAATAAAGGCAGCAGGGTGGAGCGGGGTAACAGCCACCCGCAGGTTGGCAAGGGAGAGGTGGGGAGGCAGCAAGCAGAGCCAAAAGCGTGGCAAGGTAAGCTTGCTGCATAGCTGGGTCTGAGTCGGGGTGTGGGGATGTCTGAGAAAAAGTGTATGAAGGTGCTCGGGTGGGGATTGTCTGGACAAGTGGAAACGTGGCAGGAGGGGGAGTTGGTGAATGAGACTGAATCTATGCGTGTGCCCGAGCTTTGTGAGGCCGGTTCAGTGCTGAGCTCAGTCCCTGGGGACAGACAGCCAGACTTTTCCCGGGATTTAGCCATCCGCAGGTCTGGGCCATGGGAGGGTAATCATGGGGGTTACCTCTCTCTCCCCACCCCACCCCACCCCTCACCCTCGCGCTGGAAGAAAACAGATTGTCATGCTCAGAAAAAGAGATGGGACAGCTGAGGAGGGGGAGGGGTGTCTCCCGGCCCTTGTAGACCTGCCTTGCACCTGCTAATAGGCCCCACCCATCTTTAGCCAAATCAAAGGAACATCTGCTGTCAGGTGGGACTTCCCTGGCACATCTGGAGCAGTGCCTCCCCCCTCCCCCCACCGCCGGCCCCAAATGTCAGGCATCGCCTTCTCCTCCCTTTCCTTCCTCCCTGGGCTCCAACCAGGCTGGGCCAATTCCAACCTTTCCTGCCTCTGCTGGAGTAGGGAGAGGGTGGGGGTGGGGCAGAGCCTGGACCAATTCCAACCACTCCTTCCATGTCTGGTGGTGGGGAGCAGAGGCTGTTGTTTTGAAGCTGATGGGGAGCGACCCGTGCCTGTGAATAAGGTCTGCCCCCCAGGCCCATGTTGAATCTTCCTTCAGAGGAGAAGCCAAGAAATGGATGGGGGGCGTGGGGGGAGACAGACATAGACAGGCCCATACAGGAGCAAGAAATCTATCTCTCTCTCTCCCTTCAGAGGCATCCACACTGGGGCCTGGGCCAGCCCAGGGTTCTTGACCTGAAAGGGATCTAGAGAAGCTATGTGGGCCAGCTCCCTGCCCCCAAGGCCAGCTTCATTTAAACTATTTCAGACCTATGAGTATCTCTCAGGCTCCCAACCTCCCTCTAGTCCCCCCTCCCCCATATCAGTGTTTAAGTACTCTGTTCTCTCACCTAAATCCCTCTTGCTACAGTACAGCTCCAATCTTATAGTGCTATTCCCCACAAGGCTCCAGGCTCATCCAGACCCTCAAATGGGTCAGGAGTGGATAGGTATGGTTCTTATGGTATCCATGGAGTGGGGAGGGAGGAGGAGGCGGGGGGAGAGAAGTCAGGTCTACATTATCAGTTATTTATTGAGTACCTACAGGGTGCTGAGAACTGAACTATGTGCATGGGAGAATACTGTAGATGTAAACAACATGGTTCCTGCCCTCAAGAAGCTTACAACCTAATGAAGGAGACAAGTCAATGCCAAAGTATCTACACATGGTTAGAGCAAGGGGAGAAACAGAGACACAGCTAGTGATAGCTAGAGAATAGAAAGATGAATAAGTGAATATTAATACCCAAATGTTTAAAAAGTAGAATACCTGAACTGCTTTATGCATAAGTGGTAGGAATAGTTATAATCAGTTAATTAATTATTGAGCGCACACTGTGCAGAGCCCTGTACTAAGTGCTTGGGCGAGTACAATGTGGGACAGGGACTGTGTCTGACCTAATTAACATGTATGTACCTCAGGGTTCAGAACAGTTTTTGACATATAGTGAACGCTTAACAGATACCATGTCCACAATGAGCTTACAGTCTAAGAGCTTAGCGAAGCCGTGTGGCCTAATGAGAAGAACATGGGTCTGGGAGTCAGAAGACCTGGGTTCTAATCCCAGCTTGGCCACTTGCCTGCTGTGTGACCTCGAGCAAACCACAACTTCTCTGTGCCTCAGTTTCCTCATCTGCAAAATGGGTGTTTAATACCTATTCTTCCTCCTACTTAGACTGTGAGCCCCACATGGGACAGGGACTGTGTCCAATCTGATTAGCTTGTATCTTCCCCAGTGCTTAGTACAGCGCTTGGCACATAGTGTTTAACAAATATCACTGTAATAGTAAAAATAATAGAGCATGAGACAGATATTGAAATAAATAAATAGAGATACCTAAGTGGTAAGGATGGCCTTTGGAATGACCCAACCTAGGATGAGGGAAAATTCATCAGGACCCTTGGAAGCGGGAAGAGGAGTCTACTCTTCCACCCCCCACCTGCCCTACCATGGCCCAGCCACTCAGAAAGAGCTTTTTCAAGGGTCTGGTTGGTGGGAATGGGGAGCTTGTTGTAGGCAAGGAGCATGTCTACTCTGTTGTATTGTAATAATAATAATAATAACAGTAATCGTGGCATTTGTTAAGCACTTACTATGTGCCAGGCACTGTTCTAAGCACTGGGGTGGATGCAAGCAAATTGGGTTGGACACAGTCCCTGTCCCACATGGGGCTCACCTCATTTTACAGATGAGGTAACTGAGGCACAGGGAAGTGAAGTGACTTGCCCAAGGTCACATAGCAGACATGTGGTGGTGCCAGGATCAGAACCTAGGTCCTACTGACTCCCAAGCCTGAGCTATTCTGCCCAGCTCTTAGTGCAGTGCTGCGCACACAGTAAGCCCTCAATAAATGACATCGATTGATCGATTGAATGATTGAGTTGGGAGCTTTTCATCTAACTGAGAGTACTTTACCAGATGGCCCCCAGGCCCAGCTCGAGTCCTAGGAGTTGTCTGGGTACAGCTAGTGTCAGCCACTTACCCTTCTGCAGGATGGGGTGGGAAAATTAACAGTAATAATAACTGTGGTATTTGTTAAGCACCTACTCTATGCGAAGCACCATACTTAGCACTGGGATAATCAAGTTGGACACAATCTCTGTCCTACATGGGACTCCCAGTCTAAGTGGGCAGGAAAACAGGGATTGAATCCCCCAATTGACAGATGAGGAAACCAAGGCCCAGAGAAATGAACTGACAGGCCCAAGGTCACAGAGCAGGCAAGTGGTGGAGTGGGGATTAGAACCCAAGTCCCCTGACTCCCAGGCCCACATGCTTTCCACTAGGCCACACTGCTTCTCGATGGAAGGATGAGGTGAGGGCAACTAGGAGTCAGGCATGGGGCTAGGGAATACAGTCTTGTCTTGACAATAAACAAGTCCTTGCACAATCCTCCAATACCTGGGCCTGGATCCCAGGATGGGGGCTGAAGGGGGTGGAAAGAGTGACTGGGTCATGGGATGCTTAAAGCTGAGGGTCGTTTAGGGTCAATTCAGAGAGACCCCAAACCAGGGAGCAGCTGGAATGGGTTGGGGATGGGTTCTTCACCGTCTCCTGGGTGCTGGGCCTCTGTGTCCCTTGACTGATATTCACAATTTGCCTATTTGCACTGGAAGACAAGGTCTTTGTTCCCACCTTGCCACGGAAAGGAGGGGCCGGGGGCCCGGGAAACTGGGGTCCACTCCTCCGAGCCCAGCCGCGATTTCCCCCCACTCCCACCCCACTGGAGTGAGTCCCTCCGTGGGTAGCTGTCGGCCCCACCCCGGGTTCCCTTAGGCCCCATCCCGAGGGGTGCCCGTTGGGGACGGAGGAGATTTCAAGGTGAAGAGAGCGATGGAGGTGAGTGTAGCGGGCGATGGGGGGTGGGGGCGGACTGGGGAGCCAGCCAGCAGCACAGCTGATGAGCTCATTTGCATGCTCGTTAGTTCCCTTTTCAGTGCTGACAATGGGGTTGATTTGGAGCCCTAATTCCTCCCGGCTTTTTCGGGAGGCGGCCACAGGGCGAGTGTGGGGCGGTGCAGGGGTGAGGGCAACAAGAGGCAGGTCCACGCCCCCTGCAGAAGCCCCATGGCTAGTAATAACAGTGGTTCTTGCTAAAGCATTTACTATGTCCCGAGCACTGTTCTAAGCGCTGAGGAAGGTACAAATCAGTCAATCAATGAACCGTATCGATGCTTACAGAGAAGCAGCGTGCTTACAGAGAAGCAGCGTAGCTTAGTGGAAAGAACATGGGTTTGGGAGTCAGAGAACGTGGGTTCTAATTCCGGCTCCGACACTTATCTGCTGTGTAATCTTGGGCAAGCCACTTCACTTCTCTACGCCTCAGTTACCTCATCTGTAAAATGGGGATTAAGACTGTGAGCCCCACGTGGGACAACCTGCTTTCCTTCTGTCTACCCCAGTGCTTAGAACAGTGCTTGGCACATAGTAAGCACTTAACAAATACCATAATTATTATTATTTTTATGTGTGATGAGCACCGTACTAAGCGCTCCTCTAGACTGTAAGCTCATTATGGGCGGGGAAGATGTCTGCTCATTCTCTTGTACTCTCCCAAGCTCTTAGGACAACGCTGTGCACATAATAAGAGCTCAATAAATACCTTTGATTAATTGATTGGAAGAGTACAATATAACAGACACATTCCCTGCCTACAACGAGCTTGCACTCTAAAGGGGGAGACAGACATTAATATAAATAAATAAATTATGGCTAGGTACATAACTGCTGTGGGACTGAGGGAGGGGTGAATAAAGAAAGCAAATCCAAGTGCAAGGGTGATGCAGAAGGGAGTGGGAGAAGAGGAAATGAGGGTTTAGTCAGGGAAGGCCTCTTGGAGGAGATGGTCTCTGCCCACAAGGATCTTACAGCCTACAAGGGGAGACAGACATTAAAATAAATTATGGATAGTGGAAATAGTAGATTATAAGGATAGGTATATGAGCTCTGTGGGGCTGGGGTGAGTATCAAAATTCTCAAGGGCTACACAGCCAAGTGCACAGTAGATGGTGAGAGGGGGGTGGGTGGGGAAATGAAAGTTTAGTCAGGGAAAGCCTCTTGGAGGCGGTGTGATTTTGGGAGGGTTTTGAAGGTAGGGAGAATGGTGGACCATCAGATGTGAAGGGGAAGGGAGTTCCAGGCCAGAGGGAGGATGTGGGTGAGGGGTTGGTGGTGAGATAGATGAGTTTGAGGTACAGTGAGTAGGTTGGCATTAGAGGAGTGAGGCGTGCTGGCTGGCTTGTAGTAGATAAACAGGGCGATGAGGTAGAAGAAGAAGCGCCCACCATTCCTGGTATGTATATTTTTTTGCTTCCGATTCATCCCACAAAGGACTGTACCCTTCATTCATTCATTCAATCGTATTTATTGAGCACTTACTCTGTGCAGAGCACTGCACTAAGCGCTTGGGAGAAGGCAATATAACAATAAACAGACACATTCCCTGCCCACAGGGAGTTTACAATCTAGAGGGGTAGACAGACATTAATATAAATAAATAAATAAATAAATTACAGATGTGTACATAAGTGCTGTGGGGCTGGAAGGGGAGCTGAATAAAGAGAGCAAGTCAGGGCGACGCAGAAGGGAGTGGGAGAAGAGGAAAGGAGGGCTTAGTCAGGGAAGGCCTCTTGGAGATGATAGGCCTTCAATGATGTACCCGGCTCATGGGCAGCAAGAGCCAAAAGCCAGAACAGACCAAGATGGAGGCTCCAATCCTTGTCATCTGCTGGCTGTATGTAGCCATTGGCCCAGAAACCCCTGAGGGCAATAGGGACCTTCCCCTCACACTATCTATAGGATAGATTGGCCCTGTGTTTGTCCTCCCCGACCTCCCCTGACCCCAACCCCCACCACCACTCAGCACACTCTTGCAGCCACTTACTGCTGTCTGAGTCAGCGATGGTGTTCCGATTAGAAATTGCTTGGTGTTTTTTTTCCACTTTAAACCCTGAGTAGGAACCAAAATGACCATTCCTTCCCTCCTTCCCTCCTTCCCTCCTTCCCTCCTTCCCTCCTTCCCTCCTTCAAGGATGTTGTCAGGAGAATTGGGATGAGTGAATGACTGATTTAGGGCCAAAAGACCATTCCAGAAGGAGGCTCTGACAGTGTTAAAAGAACAGGGATCACAGAGCTTTCTGGGAGCTCCCTTTTCCCGTAGCCAGGGCTCCTCTCTCGGCTCCTGGGCGATGCCCAACGGGCTGGTGTCTCCTGCCCTTGCCTGCTGCCTTCAGAGCTATTTTTAGTCTCTGTGGCAGCAGCTGCTCCTGGGAGACCTGAAGGGTCCCTGGGCACCAAGATTTTCTACTTCTTTGGCTCCAGCTAGGCTGAGTGGGATATATGAGCGGGGTGGGGTGGGGGGTGGGGGTGGGGTTCCGCAGCTAGAGTCTGGTGCACTGAGAGTCGCACTGACAATAGCCCAAACATTAACCCATTTAGGACCAGCTTCTGGGCTGGGCCCCTCCCTCCCAACTAGTTGTTAAGAGGGGGTGATGGGCAGTACATAGGCTTGTTGACTTGGCTGAACATCTGCATTCTACCCTCTGGTTATTTACTTGGTCATTTTCTTTTCTTGTATTTATTTACCTGCTGATTTACTTGGCTGGGTAAAACCTGGTTGTAAAGGTACTGTATATGGTTTACCTGGCCATACAGGTTTTCTACCTTGTTATATGGGAAGTCACATGGCCTAGGAGAAAGAGCGCAGTCCTAGGAGTCAGAGAAGCTGGGTTCTAATCCCACTTGTCTGTTGTGCAACCTTGGGAAGGACACTTAAATTCTCTGGCCTCAGTTCCCTCATCGACAAAATGAGGAGTCAGTACCTGTCTTCCCTCCTACTTAGACTGTGAGCCCCATGTGGGTCCTGATTATCTTGTATCTACCCCAGTGCTTAGTACAGTGCTTGGCATATAGTCAGTGCTTAACAAATGCTATTATTATTATTATTATTATTATTATTATTATATCCATACTGCATATAATAATATTAATAATGGCATTTATTAAGTGCTTACTATGTGCAAAGCACTGTTCTAAGCGCTGGATATAATTATGGCACTAATTAAACACTTACTAACCAACTAAGAACTGGAGTAGATACAAAGTTATCAAATTGGCTAAAGCGTATTCTACTTGGTCAGACAGGTGTGTTCTACCGGATCATGTAGATACTGTATATAATTATGACACTTATTAAGCACTTACTAACTGATTAAGCACTAAGGTAGATACAAGGTTATCAGGTTGGACACAGTTGTAGACTGCCTGGGTATATAGCTACTGTGTGTTTTAACTGGCCATTCCTATTGTTCTTCCTGGATTTATAGGTGTGTTCTATCTGAAAGTATAGATACCTGGATATATAATGTAGATCTCTATAATATAGATTCCTGGATAAATAGAGATACTCTTTGAGTTCTACCTGATCACCCTGGTTGTGTTCTGCCTGGTTATATAGATACTGTATGTGTTTTCCCTGGCCACACAGGTGTGCCTTTTCAGGCACCCATGCACCCATGGGTGAATTTCTCCTTCAGAGGCATCATCTCTGAGTATGAAGGACAGCTATATGTAGTTATCCAGATGTACTCTATCTGGATGAACAGGAGGGTCCTGCCTGGTTAAATAAGATATGGATTTTACTTGACAATACAGGTGTGGTCTACTAATGAACAGAGGTGTTCTCCTTAGCCATACATCAATTAATGTCCCTGGCTGAACCATCAGTCTGCTTAAAACCACATGGAAGCTGCAACTGGCTAGTGTCACCAAACCTCTTCAGCACAGGAAACAAGGGAGACACCCGAGAACCCCAGGTCCTCTAAGCCTCGGGGTTCCCTTCCTGGGGCCTTAGGATGGTCACTGGGAGAGATGGAGACAAAGCTGAGGCCCTCCTTCCTGCTCTGAGCCTCTGCTTATCCATCTCCGAACTGAGCACTATCATTCTTGCCACCTAGTTCTGCCTTCCTACTCTCTCCTCCCTTTCCCCCCCTCTCCTTTGCTCTTTCAGTTTTCCCTTTTCTCTGTTCCTCTCCAACACTCCCCTGAACTCTTCTCACCTTTCCTTTTCTTCCTCTAACGTGTGGATATATCCAGAGTGAATGGGAATATTCAGATAGGTAGATAGTCTCCCATGGGAGAGACTTATTCCTTTGTTCTTGCTTCAGCACCAAGATCAATCTATGCATGTATTTATTTTATTTAAATGGTATTTGTTAAGCACTGACTGTATGCAGAGCACTGTACTATGCACTTGGGAGAGGACAATATAACTTAGTTGGTAGACACAGTCTCTTCTCACAGAGAGCTGGCAGTCTAGAGAGGGAGACAGACATTAATATAAATGACAGGGAAAAGGGCAGAGTATAAGGATATGGACATAAGTGCTGTGGGCCTGGGTGTGGGGTGAGTATCAGAGTGTTTAAGGGGTATACGGGAAGCAGCGTGACCTAGTGGAAATAGCATGGGTCCGGGAGCCAGAGGACCTGGGTCCTAATCCCAGCTCTGCCACTTGCCTGCTGGGTGACCTTGGGCAAGTCACTTCACTTCTCTGTGCCCCAGTTTCCTCGACTGCAAAATGGGGATTCAATACCTGTTCTCCCTCTTACTTAGACTCTGAGTTCCATGCGTGACAGGGACTGTATTCTGCCTGATTAAGTTGTATCTCCCCAGTGCTTAGAACAGTGCTTAAAACATAGTAAGTGCTTAACAAGTACCATAAAAAAGATGCAAGTGAATAGGCAAGATAGAGGGGAGGGAGAAGTGGATGGGAGGGCTTAGTCAGGGAGGGGTTCTTGGAGGAGATGTGATTTTAATAAGACTTTGAAGGTGAGGAGAGTGGTGGTCTGTAGGATATAAAGCGGGAGGGAGTTCCAGGCCAGAGGAAGGATGTGGGCCAGGGGACATTAGCGAGAGGGTTAGCACTTAGTCCAGTGCTCTACACACAGTAAGCACTCAATAAATACCATTGATTGACTGAGAGCCCAGCTCTCTTCCCATACTTTCTAGCCTCACTTTAAGTTTCCTTTCATTCCTCCCAAGTCCCTGGGTCACTCTCATCTGATGATAGCTAAATTTCTCTTTGGATTAGAGGGCTGAAGCTGCTGAGTTCCTAAACCAGTAGCCCACCCCACCTGGACTGGGATCCTTTGTGAGTTTGTCATTCAATAAAACTTTACCACACCTACAGGGGTTGAGGGAGGCGAGGGGGAGGGCTGTGTTTGAGAACAGACACAGTCTCCGCCCCTAGGGAGCTCCCAGTCTGATGGGGAGGCAGGGCAGACATACAGACCACCTCCACATTTCCAGATTGACAGGCACAATCGTGGTAGGGATGAGTTGAGCGGGAGGAGTGGGCTGCAGAACCATGTGGGAGAGTGGGTGGGGTGAGTCAGGGATAATTTCCTGGAGATAGGTGGCTTTAAGTTGGGGATGTCAAGGAGTGGAGGGAAAGTGTGGGACAGACCCAGGGAGACTGTCCCGTGCAGAAAAGATAGAAGGGTTTGAATAAATTCATGGATGAGCGTTCATAATAGATTGATCATTGGAGGGAAAAATTAGGGCCATTGGATGGTCCATTCCTAACCAGGAGGATGGGTATCCAGGAGGGCAGCCATCACACAGTTCTTCCAAGCATCCTGTTGCTATGGAGATGGAACACTTGACTGGGAGGTTTGTGGGCCTGACCTAGCAATGACAGTGTGCGTGGGCTTAAGGGCTTATGCTTTTATGACAGGGTGGGCAAAGGCTTGGAGGTCAACTTTACTCCTGCTCCAGTGTCCCTTACTGATGGTAAGTTTTTCCTAATGTCTAGTCTACATCCCACCTGCTGCAATATTGCTTGGTCATGGGGTGGGATGGAGAACAGGTGGTCAGCATTCTCTCGTTTGTGAAATCCACCACCCCCATAGGCTTCCAGGGAGGGAACTTCTCCAGGCCTAACACTGTCTACAACAAAGACACAGGGGACCCAGTGACTTGTGTGGGCAACTCTAGGACTCTGACTCCTGGAGGAGAGTGGTATCCTATCAATCGTATTTATTGAATATTTACTGTGTGCAGAGCACTGTAGTGAGCAATTGGGAGAATACAATGTAACAGAGTCTGTAGACACGCTCCCTGCCCAAAACGAGCTTCTTAGCTACCAGATTTATCCCGGAGCTGTGGAGAGGAAAGATGTCAGCCATGGGCAGGGAGAATCAGGAGAGACCACAGGACAGGAAATCCTCTAGTAGTCCCCCTCTGCCATCCCAGCCGCAGGCTGCATCCTCCCTCTGTCACCCTCCACCCCACCCCCCACTGCCAGCAAGGGCACTTTAACCATCTGTCCCCACATGGCAGCACAATAAATTTTCCCTGGCGGGGATATCTTTATTGATGTCTTGACGGGATGAGGGATTTAATAAACCCCATTTATGTTGACATCAATATAACCTATTAGTGCAACAACTACTAAGCGACAGTTAATAAAATATTTACAGGGAAATAATCTCCTTGGGCTGTTTAGGGATCTGGTGTCAGGATGTAGGACTTGGTTTAGAATCCTGAAGTTTGGAACTGACCCCCGCCTACCAACCCTGGCCATCTTTCAAGGGTCAGCTCTCGGGCACAGTCCCAGTCCCAGCCTTGGTCTGGAAGGTGCCGGTGGCTGAGGGGTGTATTTTTGGGGGGGGGGGTTGGAAAACAGCTAAAGCCACTATGTCCCCCTGTTCCCCCTTCCTTGTCTCTCCCCCGTCCTCACGTGCACACATACTCTAAAGCTCCCAAAGCTTTTGAGCCCCTGATGGATTGGGAGAAATCACTGTTCGGGCTTTTCCTCCCTCTCAACCCCACTCTCCCTGCCCAGACTTGCCCACAGCTCAGGTCCAGAGGGAAAGTCATGAGTTCTGAAGTTGTCCACCAGGCTCTGAGGTGATGCTTTGTACAATGTGGGACACTTGAAAGGAGGGTGGGGCAGTGGGGGGAGGCGGGGTATTTCAGAAAATGTCCAGAAAAGAGCAAGAAAGATGAGGAAAGGGTTGGAAAACAGATCTTGTGGGGAAAGGCGAAAGGAACTGGGAGTGCTTGGTCTGGAGCACAGGAGGCTGGTGAAGGGACCGAATAAACTGTCTTCAGAGGTTTTTTATGACCAGCAGTTCTCTATATCCATAAGGGACCAAACAAGAGGAAATAGGCTTATGCTGCAGTAAGAAGCAGTTGGGTTAGATATAAGGAAGTACTTCCTGGTTGCCAGGGGGAACCAGCATTGGAACGGGTGAAGAGGTGAGCGAATGGCTCCACTGGAGAGCCTAACGAACAAAGCAGACACCCTTCTGTCCTGAACCGTTCAGGCGGTTCAGGAGGCAGAGGATTGGACCCTATGACCTCTCTAGGTCCTTCCGGCTCTGGAATTCCAGAATCCCAAACCCATTAGCAGCTGGCAGGAGGGGAGGGAGGCAGGGTGATCCGTGTTCAGGCAGAGTCCAATGATTAACCTTTCTTCTGGGAGGCTGAAGCCGCCTCCCTTCCTTCTCCTCTTCCTCCTCCTGCAACAATTTTCTCACAAAGATTGTGGCATTGGGTTAATTTTCAGGTGTGAACCTACTTCCAGGTGCTCTCTTGAAAACCGTAAGACTGTCAGGAACTTACCCTGTTTGAGTTCTCATCCCTCTGGTTGACTTGGGCTCTACCTCCTCCAGCTGCCAGGATGGGACTGGTCACTGCCCCCAACTACTCTTCTCCCCTCCTCTGCCTCCCTCTCTTCCTCTATCTTTTTTTGGTCCAAATAAAATCCTTAATAATTAGTAATAATTGCTGTATTTGTTAAGAGCTTACTATGTTCCAAGCACTGTTCTAAGCGCTGGGGGAGATTCGACTTGTCTCTGTGCGCCTCCCTGGAAAGGTTAAGAAGGGATTGGAGACCATTTTCCTGCCATAAATTCGGCTTCAATGGAGAGGCTCCATCCAGCAGATAATGGCCGTGCACAGAAGCAGAAGGCGTCTCCCTGGCCCGCTGCACCCCCCCGCCCAACCCCCACCCCACGCCTCTTTCCAGTGGCTGCGCTGTCCAGCCTGGAAACAGGGACTCTGCAGGCTGGCTCAGATCCGCGGGGCTGGGCGGCAGGATGCCCGCGGGAAGGATATGTGAGTGTCTGCAAAGGGCTTTGAAGCTACTTGGACGACAGGCAGGCAGGCACTAGGCAGGCACTAGGCAGGCACTAGGCAGGCACTAGGCAGGCAAGTGCTGGGGAGATGCAGCGTCGGAAAGTCACACCCCCTCTCAAAAGTCAAAAGTCAACCTCCTGGGGTTGGGAAGAGTGGGGCGCAGACACTCCTCAGTGATTCCTACCCCATCCTCCCTCCTCTCCGCCCACCACCCCGGCTTTGCTTCTTCCAAAATCTGTTGGCTCCTTGAGAGGAGAATGGCTCGGAGAAAAGCGCAGAATCCCGAACCCGGAGCTCGGGGTTCTCCGGAGGTGGGGTACCTCTCCTACCGGAGCGGAAGGGTAGTGAGCCCGATGCCGGCCTGCAGGAAGGGCAGCAGACGTCCCCTCCCCTCCTCTGTCCCGCCACCTCCTCTGCCCCCTCTCCCCCTCCGCCCCCAGCGTGCGCCGTCGGCTCGAGCGCGAACGAACGGTGCGGAACGCTGCGCTCCAACAGGGAAGGGGAAGGCTCGAACTGCGGCCCAGCCCGTGTGAACGCTCTGCGGCGGCCGGGTAGGGCGGATGCGGGGAACCCCCACGGGCCGGAGCAGGCTGAGGTTGCCTCGGCACCCTGCAGGCTTCTTGGAGCTCGGGCCATGAGCAGCCCCCAAGTCAGGATCGAGGAGGTGGGAGGAGGTGGATTTGTGATTCCCATTGCCTTCAGACCTACGCTCCTCAACCCTTTCCGGCCCCCGGATCCTGCGTTCTCTCCCTTGCCCGGGGCTGTTGGCGTCAGGCCCCCGTAATAGCTATCTCCTCCCCGCATTCGCCCCAGGGGTGAAGCCGGCGGCGAGGGCGATCCGGTCAGATGAGTGACGCCCGCCCGGGTCGGGACAGCCATTTGGCGAGCGGAGGCTCCCGGGAAGGAAAGGGGAGCCGCCAGAGGGGCTTTGAGCCGGGAGAGAAGTCTAGTCCCCGGGACTGAGTTGAACAAGTTTGCCAAGGGCTCGCAGGGTGGCCCCAGGCCCTGAGACGGCCCGGGGGTTGGAGTTGGGGCAGGGAAGGCAGGTGATTCCCGGGCACAGGTAGGTAAGAGCGGGGCGGCGGAAAGGAGGAAGAGCGAGGCAGAGACGTCCCGTCTTTAAATGGAAGAGGCGGGGCTTGCGGGGTCCGAAGAGGGCGTCATGAGGGTCGTGCTGGTGAAAACGACCAATCAAACGCGCCGCCAGGACTTGACCAGCCCCCGGGAGGGCGCGAGCCCCCAGCTCGAGCCCCCAGTTCGGTAGCAGCGGCGGCAGCAGCTGCAGCCCACGGAGGCGGCGGCGGCGGAGGAGGAGGAGCAGCAGAAGAAGCGGAGAAGGAGGAAGAGGAGGAAGAGGAGGAGAAGGAGGAACAAGAAGGAGAGGAGGAGGAGGAAGAAGAAAAAGTAGAAGAAGAAGAAGAAGAAGAAGAAGAAGAAGAAGGAGGAGGAGGAGGAGGAGGAGGAGGAAGAGGAGGAGGAGGGGGAAGAAGAAGGAGGAAGAGGGAGGGAGAAGGCGGCGGCGGCGGCGAGGGGCATGCACCAGCAGCAGCCGCCGCCGCCGCAGGGAACTGTCTGCCAGCGCCAGCCTCGCAGCCGCCACGCGGACCCAGAGGAGCGGGGAGCCGGGCTCCCCACTTCCCGGGGCTGCCTCCCGCGCCCGCCGCCCCGCACTCAGCCCCCGGGGCATGCTCAGCCTTGGCAGAGCTCAACTCTGCCCTCCGGCCCCTGGCAGTCCCCCGGGGACTCGGGCTGTGCCCTGGTCCCCGGGCTGGGAGCTCCGGCCCAGCGCGCCCCGCTGCCCCAGGACCCCGAAGGGTGGCAGCCGCGCTCGTGCCCAGCGCCCCCTTGCCAAGCCCCCGGCCACTGCAAAGCCGAAGAGTCGGGCTGCTGGTTGCCCCCGCAACGCCGGGAGCGACCCCCGCTGGGAGGCGGTGCCGGGGAGTACCCACCCACCTGCCCGCAGCGCCGGGGACGGGCCGGGAAGCCGGAGTCCCTGCAGCCGCAGCCGCCGCCGCCGCCACCGCCGCCCCGGGCTCACCCCCTCTGCCACCCCCCAGCCGGGGCGAGGAGCCCGCCGCAGCGCCTGCACCAATCTCCCACTCCGCAACGCGGTCCCTGCCAGCAAGAAGGGAGGAAACAGCCCCAGCCACCGCCGCAGCAACAGCAGCTACTGCTCCGAAACTTCTCTAGCAGCCTCTCGCGCTCCTCCTCCTCCTCCTCCTCCCGCTGCCCCTGGATCCTCAGCCCAGTCGGAGACGAGCAGGTAGGGCGGGGGGGACGGGGGGGCGACGACGCACTTTTCTCGAGGCTCTCTCTAGAGGGAGGGGGCTCCTGGGTCCCCGGGCTCTCGGTCACCAGAGTCACCAAGGAAGGGGAGAGGAGTCTCTCCTCCCCCACCCCCAGCTAAAGCTAGCGGGCATGGAGGGCGTGGGTGCAGTCTGGGTGTGTATGGGAGAGTGTCGCCTTTCAGTCCTCCCCCTTCCCCTCCTTCCCCGTCACCTGGCTTTCTCTGGGGACCAACAGAAAGTACGTGTGTTGTGATTCTCAAGAACTAGGGAGAGAGAACCTGATGCAGTATTAGGAGAGGGGGAGAGGGAGGGAGGGAGGGAGGAAGGGAGAGAAAGAGGCAGACACAGACAGACAGAGAGAACTAACAAAGAGAAATAGAGGGAGAGACTCACAGACAGAGCCAGAGGGAGAGACGCAGAGGTAGAAGAAGAGAAACAAGCAGAGACACACACGGTGACAGAGAGACGGGGGAGGGAGAGCGGGGAGGGGAGGGAGGGGAAAGCTGACGGTGGCAGCCAGGGGAGTGCGGTCTAATCACACCCTGCTGGTGGATTAGTGATGTGGGGAAAATCCGGATGGTAGCAAGCAAGCAGCCGGAGACACTTTTTGCAGGCAAAAGCGAAATGCAATTAGGTTTCGTAGTTGCATAAGGCGGCAGACCTTCCCTCTTTTGTCTGCGTGGAGCCCGGGTCCCGGTCCGAGTCCCTGCTGGGGACCCCGGGCATGGCACCTATGCCCAGGAAGAGGGGCAAGGACAGCAGTCCGGTAAGACCCCTCCCGTCGTCCTTCCCTCTCCCCTCTCCCCTCTTTGTCCCCTGCTCCCACTGGCTGAGGAGCGAAAAGGCAAAAAGTTTAGTGTTTGCTGTGTCCGGGGAAGGGGGCGGGCAGTCGAGCGCTGAACTCGGAGGGGAGGAGAGAGTGTCCGGTAGAGTTGGGGGAAGGTGGCGAAGAGGGTGCGGGCATCCTTCCTCCCCCTCCGAGCCCCCAAAACCTTTCCTTTCCGCACCCGGGGAAGGGCGCAGGATTCAGATTTCTTCGTTGGCTGGGAAGGAGAGGAGGAGGTGTTTCTTCCCCTCCTGCTTGCCGCGAAGACCAAGCAGGTATGCCCACTCCGAAAGGATTCGAGTCCGCCTGCCCTTGCCTGGAAAACTTTTCTAGGAATTTCACCGCGTTCGGAGCTCAGTTCGGTCCAGCACCTAGTACCTGGAGGCGTTGGCGTGTGTGTGTGTGTGTGTGTGTGTGTGTGTGTGTGTGTGTGTGTGTGTCGGGCAGGGGCGACCGATCTTATAGGTCTTCATTCAGGAAAAGTTAGCCGGGTCCAGCCAGGCCAAGGGGAAGTAACCCACTGGCTCTTCTCGCTCTCAGCTCTGACTGACCTGGGCTCCCTAACCGGGGTCTCTGATGAGGCTCCAGGGAGTGAACCCGCAGGGGAGGGTGTATGCCTCGATTCAGCCTCCCCCCCACCCCAGCTGCCAGTCGAGGCCTGAAGGTTTTTCGTTTGGGGGTGGCTGGGAAAGACGGGAGATTTCATGCTCCAAAACAGGGAGCTAGGGAAGGAGCCGAGGGGATCAGGGGAAACGTGATCGCTAGAGACAACCGGGTGTGGCGTCTCCTTCCCCCAGGGAAAGCAGAAAGTGAAATCCTTCTCCTCCTCCTTCCTCCCTCCTCCTTTCTCCCTTCCAGCTCCTGTTTTCCTCTCTTCTCCCTTCCTGCCTCCCCCTTTCCACCCCACCAGCCAACTGAGCTGGTTGAAGGGCCCAGTGGAAGGGCCATAGATGAAGTGAGACCTGTGTACTACACCAAGCTGTCCATTGGACCTTCTGGAGGGGTCGGGGAGGGTAGGATCCCCCACTACCACCAAGGGTTAAGAGTCTAAGACTGGAAAAGGAGGGTTTCTCCCAGCGCCCCCTCCGTAAGCCCCACTCCCCTAAGAGGAAGGGGCCAAGGAGATTCTTCTGATTCTTCTGATTCCTCCTACTTCCCCAGTCTTTCCAGATGCCCCCATCAGGAGTCACCCTGGTGGGGGAATGGAGGCCCAAAGAGAAGTGACTGAGGTCACAGAGCAGAGGAGCCGGTAGCCAGAATCACAGACTCCCAAATCTTCAGGATTTAGATCGCCAAAAGGAGGAGGGGTTGCAGGAAGGAATTGGGAAGAAAGGGACTTGGGGGCCCCAAGCAGCTCCCAAACCGCTGGAAGGGTCCAGCAGCAGGTCCAGGCCCCTGGGAAAAGTCCCTGGCAGGCCCATTGCTGAAGGAGAGGAGAGCAGAAAAGACTACCAAGCTTCGGAGGGGGAGCCCTGTTGGCTGGGGGTGACCCTGGGAGGTGGGCTTTCTGGACCCCATAGTCCTCTACCGGGTTTACTGGCTGACTTGAAGTAAGTCACATTACCTCTCTGGGCCTTCAGCCCCGACCTCAGAGCCCCGATGTCTGGGATAAAGGTGGAAGAATTCCTCAGACCTAAAAGCAACAGGGTCAGTACCCAAGCCAGGAAGAGGGTAGGGCCGCGGGGGCGGGGCGGGAGCTCCAGAGGGAAGGGGCAGGGCTGCAGGCCAGGAAAGAGGAGACAAGTTACTGCGTCAGATACACCGTTTGCTTCTTAAAAGAGATTCTTTCTGGGACCAGGGAACTGAGTGGCAGATGCCCCTGCCCAGGGGCCCAGCAGTGAGCCTGCTATTCTGTTCCCTGCTTGCCTCGTCGCTGGGGAGCCGGGGCGGGGGGGGGGGGGGGGAGGGGGGGGAGTGACTCAGGCCTAGGAAGGCAGGGGGAAGCCAGGGACGGCAACTGACAGCCCGAGAGCTTCTCCCATCTTATGGGTAGAACCTTAGGCCAACCCGAGAGGAGCCGGGCAGAGGGCTTAGGCATCTTCTGATCTTATCATCCGTTGGTGTCTGGACCAGGGAAAATGAGGGCGAGGGCGTGTAAACTGGTGCCCCCCTGCTCTCATTAGCCACAAGCGCTGGCGAGGCCCTGTCTTCTCTAGAGGGTGGCAGAAAATGGGGATCATCACCAGGCACACATCAGGAAGGGAGAGGGCATCAACCGTACCAAGGGCAGCCCCAGGCAGGGCTGCAGTGTTACCCATGTCTGCTTGGCGCTTGAAGATCTTGAGCTCCTTTCCCCCACCAAGGGGGTCATTTGCTCAGCTCCAGTCCCTTGCTCCCGGTCAACAGCTCAGAAAGGTTCCCTCAGCCACCACCAAAAAGGAGGAGAACTTCAGAGCAGCAGCTGGGGGCATGTGGGGGAGGCGAGTGGAGAGGTGCCCAGACCCACCCTCTTACCGCTGTTCTGTTGGAGAGAAAGGAGGGGGAACAAACACAAGGATGAGGTTCAAGTAGCTGCTCTTGCCCTTCCCACCACATGCACACACACACACACACACACACACACACACAGTCGGGTTAGTCAGTCCAAGCTTCTTCATTAGTCGTTCCCCCGCCCCCGCCCACCACTCCCCTCGTTCTCACCATTTTTGTCATTCTCTCCACTTTCTGCCAAGTTCAGCTCTCCCTGGCCTTGCCTCTCCCTCTCTGCCATCCCCCTCAGGTTCCTGAGTTTGGTGCCCAAGGGCGGGACGCTTAGTACAGTGCTCTGCACACAGTAAGCGCTCAATAAATACGATTGATTGATTGACTGTCGTGGGGGTTGTAGTCGTGGGGGTGGGGGAGTCCCAGAGAGCTTTCTGCAGCTTTAAAGACGAGCTCCGGACCAAGAGAGTCTGCCTGCGCATCCGCTGAACTGGGGAGGGAAAGAGGACTCCAGAGTCCTGACTCCCAGGTTCAAGCAGAGCATTCTTTCCCCGCAGTGCCAAGAGCCCCAGTCACCCCCACCTCCTTTCCTCAGCCACCTACCCCACCAACTGGGGAGTTACTCTGACCTTCGGGTATGGTCTGGGGGTGTTGGGTGGGGCAGCGGTTTGGAAAGAAAAGGTCCCCCACTGTTCTCCCACTCTCAATCTCCCACCCACTCTCACCTGGGCTCAGCCCCTCCTTTCCTGACTGAAAGCATCTTTCCTCGCGCCTGCCACCCGAGCACAGCTGTGTCTGGGGCTTCCTCTCCATCTTCCTAAAAGAGCCTTCTTGAGCCAGAAAAAGCCCAAACTCTGCTTCTTCTTATGATCCCTTTCTCACTCCTTTTTCTGAAGGAGAGCAGATTTGTCTTTGCATGTATGCTGGTTTATGTGTTTGAATATGTGTGTGTGTGTCTGCCTCTGAGAATCTCTGTGACTGTCTCTCTGTCTCTGTGTATCTGTATGGTTATCTCCTCTCTGCATTTATCTCTGTCCTAGCTTTCTGTCTGTGTGTGGGGGCGGAGGGTGGGGGAGGGAAGGCGGGTCGGCTCGTGTGCCTTATTCCCTGTCACTATCTCTAGCTTCAGCTTCGTCTCTGGGTCTCTTGGAGTGAGTGCGTGGGGGGGGGGGGGGGCGCGTGCCTGTGTCGCCCTCTCTTTCCCCCCTCCCCTCCCCCTTTCTTCCCCTTCTCTCTCCCTCCCTTTCCCCTCGGTGCGCTGTCCATGGTTCTGAATGCTGATGCGTTTGCTCTCTGGCCCAACCTTGATGGTTATTTTCTTCTTTTCTAGGAGACTCCAGCCCTGCAGATGAGTCCCAAAACACCTCTCACTGCTTGCACCAAACATCCCAGCCCTCTCCCCATCCTGCCTCTGCCCAGGCCAGGGTTAGGGTTCAGGTTTTCACATTTGCAAACTTCCAGTCTTTCCATGCCACAGCCTTATTTCCTTTAGACCTCAGGCTGCTTGGCTAGACTGGGAGATATCACCACTGCATCAGTGCCCACGGAGAGGAGTAAGCAGGGTCGTGTCCCCAGGCGTTGGAAGCAGAAAACTGAACATGTTTGGTAGCTGATAACCTTGAGTTCTGCCCTAATCGGTTTGGGTGGATTTAGGCCTCAGTAGTTTTAAAAGTACTCCTGCAGTGAGCTCCTGCCTGGAACAGTCCCAACCCAAATCCAGAAACCTATCCATATTGGGACAGATACAGTAGGATGGGCGGGGAAGCGGGGAAAGTGGAATAGATGTTCATCTCCTGGAAAGTCCTTTTCTATAAACTCAAGCCAAGGTGGAACGCCAAAGGCCCAGGAGCCCCCCTTCCTTCTCTCTCCCTTAATCAGTCAATGGTATTTGTGGAGCACTTACTGTGTGCAAAGCAGTGTACTAGGAGCTTGGGCTAATACAATAGAATAGAGTTGGTAGACACGATCCGTACTTTCAAGGATTTTACAATCCAGTGAGGGAGACAGACATTAAAATAAATGACAGGTAGGGGAAGCAGCAGCATGTAAGAGTATGTACATAGTGTTGTGAGGCTGGGGGTGAGGTGAATAGCAAAGTGCTTAAGGGTTGCAGACCCAAATACATTGGTGACACAGAAGGGAAGGCGAATAGGGTGGGGAAATGATAAATTATTATACTATTATTATATTTGTTATGAACTTACCAAACACTGTCCTAAACGCTGGGGATTAAGATAATCAGGTCAGACACATTCCCTGCCCAGGTGGGGCTTCCAGTAGACGAAGGAACGAGTACAGGTATTGAGCTCCATTTTACAGATGAGGAAACCGAGGCAGAGAGCAGTGAAGTGACTTGCCAAGGTTACACAGCAGACAAGTGGCAGACCTGGAATGAGGACCCAGGTCCTTCTGACTCCCAGGCTCGTGCTCTATCCATTAGGCCGCGCTGCTTCAGTTCAGGGAAATCTGTTGAGAATTGAGAGTTCTTCTCAGTTCTGTCCCTGACTTGCTATATGACCTCGGACAGGTACCTTAACCTCTCTATTTCCCTCATCCGTCTGGCCTCCTCCCCACCTCCGGGCCCCGGTAGGGGGAATCTTCCTGTGAAAGGCTCTGAGCCCCTGGGCAGTCAGGTGCTAAAGAAACATTTGGCCTTTGAATTTATTGCCACCGCATTCAGTCATTTTAATGATTCCTTTTTAACAGGGTTAAGCGTTTGTCTGCTAACTGCAGGGGACATATGAGTGGGGAATTGGATGTGGGGGGGAAGGGCTAACAACATGGAAGGTATATCTGGGATGTGGGTCAATGGGAAGTTTGGGGAGGATTTTAACTCCTCGGGGAACAACTGCAGAGGAATGACTGGGTTGGGGACATGGCAGAAGCAGCCCTTAGGGATGTTGGTGTCTCTCTGGCTTTGGCTCTGTGGATTTCTGCCTCCTTGTCTCTGTGTGTCTACATTTCTCTATCTCACTGGCTCTTTGCTTCTCTGTTTCTCTTTGGCTACTTGCAACCCTGTTGGATGCTGAAGCTCTCTGCCCTCCACGTCTCCACCCCAACCCCCCCACCCCCCATCACTCTCTTCCTTCCTCTTCAGATAGTTAGGACTCTTGAAGCGGCAGAGCCTCAGCAGGATCTTGTATTGACCTCTTCCTCCCCCCCCCCCCCCCACGCAATCTGCTGCAGCATGAGGGGTGTAGATTAGACTCGGGGAGGAACCTCGTGGGAACAAAGTCCTGAGGACAGTTGAGGAATCGCTGTTCCTAGAGATCTTTAAAAACAGTCTCATGTGGTTTGAAGCTGGTCCTGCCTGGCCAGAGGCAGGGAGATGGACAAAGTGACCCAAAGTGATTTCAAGGTCACTTCCAACTCAATGATTCCATATTTTCCTCTCTCTAGAACAGGGAGAACCACCCCTTCTACCCACCCCCCACCCCCCGCCCAAAAAAAAACCAATCCAGCGATCTGCATCCTGAGGAGGGCAGGCTGCAGTGGGGGTGGGCTGGTGGCCCCATTGATGGGGCCAGGGGGAGGAAAATGGGAAAGCCCTGCAGCTGGCAGGAGTTGACTCAATTGATCATTCACCCCAGCCCAAGATCAGGAGCAAGCTGGTGAGAAGGTAATATCCTAGTGGATAGAGCACGGGCCTGGGAATCAGAAGGACTTGGGTTTTAATCCCAGCTCTGCCACTTGTCTGCTGCATGACTTTAATAATAATAATGATGGCATTTATTAAGCATTTACAATGTGCAAAGCACTGTTCTAAGCGCTGGGGATTACAAGGTGATCAGGTTGTACCACGATTGATCAGGGTGTACAGTCTTCATCCCCATTTTACAGATGAGGTAACTGAGGCCCAGAGAAGTTAAGTGACTTGCCCAAAGTCACACAGCTGACAACTGGCAGAGTCTGGATTTGAACCCATGACCTCTGACTCCAAAGCCCGTGCTCTTTCCACTGAGTCACGCTGCTTCTCACATTAAGTGACTTTAGGCAAGTCACTTAATGTCTCTGTGCCTCGGTTATGTCATCTGTAAAATGGGGATTAAGACTGTAAACTCCATGCGGGACAGGGTCTGTGTCCAACCCAATTGGCTCATATTCACCCTAGTGCTTAGTGCAGTGCTTGACACACAGTAAGTGCTTAACAAATGTCACAATAATAATAATTATTATTAATAATAACAATAAATGCCTCCGAGGGGGCAGAGCTGAGCACGGGGGTGAAGGCCAGAGGGGCGAGCAGACATGCCCACGAGGGGCTGTCAATCAGTTTGGGGAGATAGCACACACGCACACGCACACGCACACACACGCACACACGTACACACACTATGTCCTGGGTACTGGAGGGAGCGGCAGAGGGAGGAGCAGACAGTACCCCCACCCAAGCTTGAACCAGCCCTGTCCTCTGCCTCTACTACTTTGAGGGGACCCGTGGCTGACCAACCCCCTAGTCTGTCCTGTAGGTGGTGGAACATGTTTGCATGCATGCGCATTATGGGCACGTGGCTGTCCACATGTCCATGCATATACACCTCTGCCTCTCCATCTCAGGGTCTCCTCCCGTTTTCATGGGTTCTCAACACAGCTCACCACAGCCTGGTTGGGAATTGGGAGGCTGTGCTGTGTGTATGTGTTGGGTGTGGGGGTGGCCCCCAGGGAGCGGAGGGTCTCAGGCTCAGGGGGAAGGGGCGAGGGCCGGGAGGAGGGGTAAGGCACCAGCTCGAGGCAAGGGGAGATTTGTGGGCGTGGTGGCAACGTGGATCCCAGGAGCTATTTGGCAATACCAGGCCAGGGAACTACGAAAGGGTCTGATAGAGTGAATTTGCCCTGGCACCTGGCATATTTAGAATAAGACTGTGAGTGTGTATGTGTGTGTTTGTGCGGTGTGAGGTGGAGCAGGTGGGGCTGGCCGCGAGGAGGTGGGTAAGACTTGAAGGATTCATCTCCTCTGGACCCTAGCTTACCAGCAGCTCCCGGACCCACCGCTCCCAGAGAAAGGGGCTCAGAGATTTCACTGTATGTGGGGAGTGGGGGAGGAGGAGAACGGGGCTACCTTCAGAAGTTGCAGCAGGAAGAATTCCAGTTAGGCATCAGGAAAAACTTCCTAATCCTCAGGGTGGTGAGATCCCCAGTTTCCCCATCTGGGCCTCAGTTTCCTCATCTGTAAAATGGGCATGATAATCCCTGACTCTCCCTATCTCACAGGGCTGTTGTGAGGACCAAATGAGATAACTGATGTGAAATGTCTTGGGAAAATAAACATGCCATAGAGATTTAAGGGATTGCTAAATCATTGTTATTATTATTATTACTACTACTATTATTAATAATAATAAATATCAGCCCGGTGCTTCTCTCCTGCTCCGCTGTCCAACCCTCCTCCCAGCTTTCTTTCCAGCAACGGCGGCAGCAGAGCCTGAGACTTGGGAAGGGTAAGGTGGGCGGGGGGGGCGGGTGTCGCTGACAGGTGCAGGAACAGAAGCAGGGTTGGAAGCACCGTAGCTTGAGCCCCTGAACATGGATGGTCTGTGGGCTCCAGCCCCAGCCAGAGATGGCCATCCTCTCTGGGCGAGAAGGCAGCAAAGTGGGCAGGAATGGACGAGGGTCGGAACAGAAATTGTGTGTGTGTGTATGTGTGTGTGTGTGTGTGTGCATGTGTGGATGTGGTAGAAGCGGGTGACAGGGACGCACGCTCTCTCTGACCGTCCCCACCGCCCCCCGCCCAGGTCAATGCGGACGCCCGGACGCTGAGCCATGCCGGGTCCCGGACATCGAGCACCGAGCCAAACCCCTTCACCCAGATAGCCATGAACAGCTGCAAGTACAACGGCGGGGTGGGGCAGCCCCTGAGCGGGCTGGGCTCCCCCCCGAGGGAGGCCCCCGAGCCTGAGTCCCAGCCACTGCAGCCCCTGCATGGCTCCGGCCTGGAGGTGGTGGTGTCCAAGTCGGAGCAGGAGGGGGAGGAGGAAGAGGACGAGGAGGAGGATGAGGACGAGGACGGGCGCCGCCCTCGGAACCCGAAGAAGAACCAGAATGTCGGGTACCGGCTGGGGCACCGGCGCGCCCTCTTTGAGAAGCGGAAGCGGCTCAGCGACTATGCCCTCATCTTTGGCATGTTCGGCATCGTTGTCATGGTGACGGAGACGGAGTTGTCCTGGGGTGTCTACACCAAGGTACAGCCTGTACTACCTCCTCCGTCTCACCCCCGACTGGCAGGAGCGCCCCCCCAACCCCGGGTCACTGCTGCTCCCCACTTCCTGGAGGGCGACCGTGGTGGTGGCCGCCCCAGCCCCCAGAGGATGAGGGTGCCTGGAATGGGGGGGCACAGAGGTCACCCACCTTGGTGACTCAGCGGGTGAGGGGCAGAAGGGAGCCCATTTGGCCCTACTGTGCGTGTGTTTGTGCGTGTGTGTGTTTGTGTGTGTATGTTATGCAGATTGTCTCCACAGGTGCTGGTGGGTCCAAGCTGGGCAGGTGGTTTGCATAGGTCTTGGCACCTTGGGCAGTGGGCATAGACTCCTGTACTGTCAATATCTTCAGTCTGTCACCAGGGCACCATGCCCCCACCTCTGCCCCCCTTTCTCAGATGGGTCAGACCAGGCCCCAGAATTGGAGGCATGACCCATCTCCCCCAACCCCCTCATCACACCTCCAGAGCTTCCCATGCCTGGGGAGGCCTCAGCAAAAAACTGAGATTCCTGGAGGGGAAAGACTAGACTTGAGGGGAGGAAATCCATGGAGCAAAGAGTTGAGAAGGAAAAGGAGGAAGAGGAAGAGGAGGAGGAGGAGGAGGAGTTAATCTGGGAAGACTCCCTGGAGGAGGAGGAGGAGGAGGAGGAGGAGGAGGAAGAGGACATTGAGGAGCAGATCAGGTGGAGTTGAAAGATATGGGGAAGCAGAGCTTGGACCAGACAGGCCCAGGGAAGTTGTTCCAGAAGAGAGTTAAAGACCAGACACACAGTATGCAGCCCACGATTTGGTGCACACAATGCAGAGCTCGCATCAGACCTGTGCGCCAAGATGCCCAACCACCTTCCCTTACCCCCAACCTTACCACCAGTTGCATTGATTAAGGCCTCCTGGACACTTTCCTGGGCATCCATTATGTACAGAGCACCCTGCTGGGCACCTACTGGGTGCAGGGCACTGTACTAGGCCCCTACTGAGCGCAAAGCACTATACCGGGCATCTACTGTGTGCCAAGCCCTCTGCTGGGCACCTGCTATGTACAGAACACTGTACTTGGTGTTTGGAAAGATACAAAAGAAATAAAAGATCTGGTCCCTGCCCTCGAGGAGGTTCCCATCAGACCCAGAGGAAATTTTCCATTTTTCAAGAGACGATGTTGGCTCAGGGAGTTTCCCTTAGTTCAGGAGGCAATCTGGGTTAGGGATCCTGCTACCCAACCAGCCCCAAGCATAGGCACACATAACCCCCCGTCTTTCCTCCCCACTTTCCAGTCAGATCAGATGACAGATGCCCATACATCCTGGGCCTGAAGAGGTGGGTCTCCCCTGATCTTGAACTTGGAAGGAGAACTTCTCTGGGAGGCTAACGGTCTTTCCTCTGTGGTTCTGTCTTACCCTCCCCTCGCCCCCAACCCCCCTTTCAGGAGTCTTCATATTCATTTGCACTAAAATGCCTTATCAGCCTTTCTACCGTCATCCTGCTAGGTCTCATCATCATGTACCATGCCCGGGAGATCCAGGTGAGTGAGCGATTGAGTGAATCTGGGGCCCACAACTCCAGGGTGGGGAGACTGGGGGTTTGGGAGCCGGGAGGAGGGATTTGAATTGGGAATCGCCCTAGCCGGGTCCTCCTCTGCCTCCCTTCCTGACCCTCACCCTGAGGCTCCTACCTCTTCTCAATGCCCCTCTGGGTTGTCCAGGCTCAATGCTACTCTCTGGCCCCGGGGACAGGATGCCCCACAGGCTGAAGGTGGTGGAGGGTGGGAGGCCGGGGTGGGGGAGCAAGGAGGCGGGCAAGGGCAGTGGTGGTCGGGGGGTGGGCACTGCTGGGTGGTCCATTCCCTTCCTCGGAGCTCAGCTGGCTATTCGGGCAAGTCTCGAGCCAAGGCCTCGCGTCCCTCCCCCTGCCTCCACCCTGGCTTTCCCCAACCCCCCTGAGGTGATAACCACACCCCATGGTGGAGCTGGGCCAGACCTAGGCCAGGCCTGCAGAACCCTACCCCTCACTGAGCCTGGAGGTCGGCTCCCTGCCTGGCCTGATCCGGGCCCCTCTCTTCTGACCCCACCTCTTTCTCCCCCTCCCTCGCCCCCTCCCCTACCAGCTCTTTATGGTGGACAATGGAGCGGACGACTGGCGCATCGCCATGACGTACGAGCGGATTTTCTTCATTACCTTGGAGCTGGTGGTTTGTGCCATCCACCCCATCCCCGGCCAGTACCTGTTCACCTGGACAGCCCGCCTGGCCTTCACCTACACCACGTCTGTGGCGGACGCCGATGTGGACATCATCCTGTCCATCCCCATGTTCCTGCGACTCTACCTCATCGGGCGGGTTATGCTGCTGCACAGCAAGCTGTTCACGGACGCCTCGTCCCGCAGCATCGGGGCCCTCAACAAGATCAACTTCAACACCCGCTTTGTCATGAAAACCCTGATGACCATCTGCCCAGGCACCGTTCTCCTAGTCTTCAGCATCTCCTCCTGGATCATCGCTGCCTGGACCGTGCGGGTCTGTGAGAGGTGAGCGGGGGCAGAGGGGAGCTCCTTCCACCTGACCCCGGGACCCCCACGCTCGTTTCCGAATGGGCAGGGGGGGCTGTGGACGGGACCACCCCATCCAGGATGGGCAGAGCTGCCTCGGGGCAGCGGCTGGGGCCCCCGACCCCCTTTAGGGACCCGGGAAGGAAGGGGTGGGAAAGTGGGGAAGCGCTCACCTGCTCCATCTGCCCCTCTGACCCTTGGAGCTGCCCCCGCTGGCACTCCTGCCTCTCCCTCCTCTTCCACCCAGGAACCCTCCTGCCTCTTCCAACCCTCTTTCTCCTTCTTGCTTCTCCTCCTTTTCCCTGCCACCAGTCTCTTCTCTCTTTTCATCTCTATGCCCTCGACGGTGGTCCTTCCCACCCCATCCTCTTGGAGACCCTCCCCTCCCTTACCCCGCAGGGTCCCTGGCCTTGCAAACTGGTGCTGCCCACCCAAAGGGAGCGGACATTGTGGCTGGCAGGAGTGGTTAGGGTGGGGTTGGGGAACTATTCTCCAGGTTTCTCTCCCTCGTCCTCTCTGCCCCCGCCCCCGGTCCCCGGCCCTGTCCCCGTCCCCACCATCCCCCCCCCCCCACCCCGTCTCTGCCCAGGTAGGACTTCTCATTAACCTACTCTTGTTTTCCCTCTCCGATTGCTCCGCCGATCTCATAGGGAAAAACTGTGAGTCCACCTCCTCAGCCGGCCCCAGCCCACCGCCATTCTGCACGCAGCCTGCCAGGAATTTAAGATTAGCTGCAGTGGGGAGGGAGGGGGGGCACCTGGCGGGGGCGGGGGGGGGATGGGGGAGGAGTCCCCAGGAGCTGGGAGCCTTAAAAGGAGGATCGGGGAGGGGCTGCTGTTCTGTTCCGTTTCCACTTGGAACCTCTGTCTCTGAATGGTGCAGGGGGAGACCCTGCCCTTCCTCCCCATTCCCTCCGTCCCCCAGATCTCATCACCTCTGCTCCAGGCTTATATAGCCAGTCACTCTCCAACCGTGGCCTCTTTCGTGCTTTAGGCCGAGGGGCCAGGGCACCCACCCGGAAGGAGTCCATCAGCCCCCAAAATGGTCCAGTTGGAGGACACATAAGGGTGCTGAGGGGAGGTGGGGAAAAGGACTGACTATCAGGTGACACTTTTGGCCACTCGCCTCTCCCCACCAGGTACCCCTTTGGCCCTCAGATTTCCACCAGGGTCAGGATGAGGCTGACCCATCTCAGGCACCAGCCCCTTCCCCAAGGATTTCAGTGCTGGTGAAAGATTCTGCCTCCACCCCGACCCCACCCCTATCCCACCCCGCTGATTCCCTGAGAGTCTCGAGTCCCGAGAGACCATGGGCAGGCTGAGGGTGGGGGCAGAAGGACGATCTTTAGGGGAGGAGGCTGGACGGGGGAGAGGGGCCAGGACTCCACCCACGGTTGGGGGAGGGATCCCACCGCAGATCAGGCTGGCCTGCAACAAAAGGGCTAGAGGGCGGGGGGGGGGGGGGGGAGGGTCCCCCCAGACCCACATCTCCCACGGGTACAACCCCAAATATCGTATTCCATTCTCCGTCGGGATTCATCCCCCAAACCTGTCCTCCGGAAAGCCAGGATGCCAGGGTCCGCATCTGGGTGTCTTGCTGGCTCCGCCCCCTCCCCCGCCAGTTCATGCCCGAGACCCTTCCTTCGGTCCTGCCTGAGGTTCCAAGCCAGACTTTTTCAAGGGTCGCCCCCTCCTTTCCCCTCATCCTCACCCCCACCCCGCCACTCGCACCTTCACTGCCTGAATCTCTTGTGGAGGGAGGGAGGAGTGGGAAGTCCGGGACCACTCTGCTCCCAGGCAGCCCCTATGGGGGTGGGAGCCATTTCCAGGGGACGCAGCCAATCCTAAATTCTGAGCCTCCTGTTGCTTGAGTCCAGTTCCCAGTTGTTCTTTCTACCTCTCCTTTGGACATCCTCCCCCCACCCCTCCCCCTCCTCACCCGCATGCCCTCTCTCCACCCCCTTCCCCAGGGCCCATTCCCCCCCCTCCACTCCCATTCCTTCCCTCCCTCTCCCTTTCCCGCTGGTGCTTTGGCTTTGCCTCCCTGCCCCATTGGCATTGTGTCATCGCTGCCATGGGATCCCAGTGGGCAGTACCCTCCCCCAACATCCCATTTTCCGGACCCAGGCCGCCTCCCTAGAAGGAAAGAGGTGGCCCTAAAGCCCCCATACTCCACCCCACCCCGGTCTCAGACCAGGGGAACCAGAAAGGACCCGTCTCCCCCCCCGTCCTCAGAGTCTACAGGCACAGCGCCCCACCCCCACCCCGCCCTACCTCATCCTTCCCGGGAACAGGCAGGGCAGAGGGACACTTTCACACCCACCTGTCATTTCAGGGGGAAGAGGCATTTAGATGAGGACAAGGTTACCCCAGAACCTTTCACCAGCCCCCAAATCCCCCCAATCTTGCCACCCGCATCCCCCACAGGGGCTGGGAAGGGAATTGGCTAGGACTGATCTCAGTTGCCAGGTGGGGAGTTGGGAGTATCAGGAAGGTCGTGGGGGGAGTGGCAGAGCAGGCGGCCCATGAGAAGCCCTCTCAGAATGGTATGCCCCAATGCCAGATGGAGGCCAGCCCCTGGATTTTCGTGGCCCCCGTTTTTCTGGTGGGGAGGGCTGTCCTGGGCCTGCTGGAATGGCCTGGCTGAAGAGGTGGTCTCCTGCAGCATCTCCCCGGGCAACCAAGGATGAGGGAATTGAGAGGTCAACCTGCCCGGCCCCCTACCTCCAAGCCTCCAGAGAAGGAGCCCCAGTGGCCACCCTCCCAGGCAGGAAGTCCTCCCCCATGTCTAACCAAAGCCCCTCATATTTCAGCTTAAGTGTCCTGCAACTGCTGCTCCCCAGCAATGCCCCTCTGTCTCTGTCTCTCTGCTTCTCTGTCTCAGTGTCTCTTTCTGATACATCTCCGGTCCTCTCCCTGCCTTCTGCAACCAGACCCCAGAGCTGGCCAGGGTGGTGGTGTGGGAGGGTGGGTGGGTAAAAGGGAATTGGGTACTTGGAGAGGGCAGAGGAGTTGGGGGGGGGGGGCGGTGCTTGAGGATGTGAGGACTTTGAGAGGTTATCGAGTCCAACCCCCAGGCTCCAAGCAGGAGTGGGCCTGAACTGTCTTAGATCAGTGAGAATCTCTCCTCTCTCTGGTTTTAAAGTTGGCCCGAGAGGAAGAGATCCAGTCCCCTCCCTCCTTCCCTCTTCAGCCCAGTCAGGGTCTAACAGTCCACTCCTCACTCCTTGGGCCAGGAAGTTCTTTCTTAAATTTAATCTAAATCTTTCCTGCTGCACTTTATGCCCATCTCATTGTCCTTGAGAATGGAACCCCCAGGTGTGGCGACTCCCCCATTCTGGGTTAGAGTCAGAGTCCTCGGTCCGTCCTCCACTTGGGCTCCCTGCCACCCTGAGAGGTGCCCCGGATGCTGCCTACAAGCTTGGGCACCAGAAAGGGGAGGGTGGGCTCTATGGGTCAGCTGCCCCCTTGAATACCCGTCCTAGCCTGGGGTGGTTGGATGAGGATCTGAGGGTGGGCAGAGGTGGGCTGGGAGCAGGCCCAGCCTGATCCGCCCTTCCTTGGTGCCCCCACCTCCATCCCGGCAGGTACCACGACAAGCAGGAAGTGACCAGCAATTTCCTGGGGGCCATGTGGTTGATCTCCATCACCTTCCTGTCCATCGGCTACGGGGACATGGTGCCGCACACCTACTGTGGGAAGGGTGTCTGCCTGCTCACAGGAATCATGGTAAGGGGAAGTCCAGGGAAATCCCCCTCCTCCCTGCACCCCGACCCCCAAGCCCTCCTGGAAGCTGGAGGGACACCGGGTGACCCTGACAGAGCCCGGATTCCCTAGCAGGCCCCCCACCCCCACTCCCCACCACTGCACCTAGGGCCCGGGAAACCCCAAGGGAAATAGAGGGCTGGGGATCACAGACCTAAAAGTGGCCCCTCTAGGTCCCTTCTCCTCCAGGCCTCTGTTGTGTCCCTAGGGGGCGGGATGCACTGCCTTGGTGGTGGCCGTGGTGGCTCGGAAGCTGGAACTGACCAAAGCCGAGAAGCACGTGCACAACTTTATGATGGACACTCAGCTCACCAAGCGGGTAAGGAGCCTCCAACTGGCCGTCCCCCGGCAGTGACTCGCTCCTTCCTCTGCGGTCTCGGGGTGCCCGCCTCACCCACCAGCTGGTCTCCTTCTGCCCTTCTGGGGCCCTCGACTCCGCCTCCCCTTCCTGTACCACCTGGGCCCCCTGTCCGGGATGGAGCAGCGTCTCCCTTGGGGCAGGCTGAGGTGGGGGAAGGGGATGGAGGGGGTGTCGTCATCGTCCTTATCGTCCGTAGCCCCCGGCCCGGATAGGAACCGGGAGCAATCCCTGCCCTTTCTGCCCCGCGGACTCCCGGGGCCGGGTTCCGCTGCCCTGGGGCTGATGAACTCTTCTCGCGCCCCCTGCCGGCCAGGTAAAAAACGCTGCTGCCAACGTACTCAGGGAAACGTGGCTCATCTATAAACACACCAAGCTGGTGAAGAAACCCGACCACGCCAGAGTTCGGAAACACCAGCGTAAGTTCCTCCAAGCCATCCATCAGTAAGTCCAACACCTTTACCTGCTACCGTTTTCCCGCCGGCCCCAGCGCTCCGCCCCATTGAGGACCCCCCCCCACCGGGAGGGGCGAAGAACACCGACAGGAAGCCGAGGAGAGGGCCAGGTCAGCCACACCAGGGCTGGGCTCCTCGCAAGCAGGGTCGCGGGCGTGTGGGCAGTGCCAAGGGAGGGCCAGGCAGGGAGGCCTGCTCCAGAGGCCAGAGGCCGGGGCTCTCGGGGTGGCCTCCCCTGGGGGGCAAGGTCCGACTCTGGAAGGGAGTCAGCCTCCAGAGCCAGGGAGCCGACGCGCTCGGGGCTGAGACTCGGTCGGTGTCCGGCACCCGCAAGCGTCCACTTGGTGCCCACAGAGGCCGTGCCCCTTGGGTGAGTCTTCACCAGGCATCGTCCCCTGGCTCAGAGAGGGGGACGTGTGGGGCGGGGGGCAGAGGCTGGGAACGGCGAGCGGTGGGCAGGGAGGGGTGGGGGGAGGGAAGAATGGATGGGAGGCGGGGAAGGGATGGGGGAGAGAGGGGGAGGTTCCCAAGACCCCACCCGGGGCATTCAAAGCTGGAGATGCCAAGACCCAAGCTTGGAGACAGGAAAGGGCTAGAGGTGGGTGAAGGGCGGAGAGCGGGGAAGGGCTCAGTCTGGCTCTTTCCTGAGTTTGCGGGTTCCGGGACAGGTTCCTGGAGTCGGGGGAGGAGAAACTGGGGAAAGTGGCCCAGAATTCAGGACTCTGAGCCCCATCACCCGATTGGATGAATTCTTCCCCGCAACTCCCACCCCTCAACCCCACCAGTTCTGTTGCAGGGCTTCACTTTAGCAGTTTCTGTGTCTGTGGAAGACTGTCCCTCGCCACCCCCCTTGGGCCTGCAATGGGTTTAGGCAACCTCTGGGCATTCCCTCATTGCCCACCAATCCCCTGGCTTCATGCCACTTTGGGGAAAAACTCCGTTTTTGTTTCCTGGGAGCTGGGTGCTCCTGGGCTCCGGTTGGAGTGGTTCTAGCCCCGGGGAGCCAGTCTGGAGGGGGGCAGTTTGTAGGGGGGGAGGAAAGCCCCTCTGGCATTTTCCAAGTGCCCATGGGGTGGAAGGAGGACACTGGCTCTGGGCAGGGGGACGTTGGCTTCTCTACCCTTCCCGGGGCCCTGCTGTGGGCTGTGCCTTTTGCAGTCTGAGCCTTTGGGTGCAGGGGAGTGGAAGGGAGGCAGGCCTGGGGAAACTGGGGGGATGGCGGGGCAGAGAGGAGGGTTTTGAGGCATCCGGGCACCATAAGAGCTCGGGGCTGCGTGGGGTGTTATTAAAACTCTGCGTTGTGTTTTTGTCTTTGTCCTGCTCGGTCCCTCCAGGGCTCAGAAGTAAGTTGCCCTTCTGGATCAGTCCTGTTGCTTGACTGTGACTTGCATGGTTTTCCACTGTGGAAAAGACAATATATGGCACATATATTTCCATGCAAACCATCTGCCAGTCCCAGCTCATGGACTTTCCCCCTGGGGACTGGGCCATGCCCCTGTCACCCCTCCTCCCAGGGGGCCATTCCATGCCAAGCCAAGGGGGCCATCTTGGACAGATCAATTGTGGTGCAGGAGGGCAAGACAGAACACCAGTTGGAGGGCCGGGGGTTGCGGGGTTGACCTGAGACCCACCCAGGACATTGCAGAAGGGGGTGGCTTTGTGTAGGGCTACTCACTGCTGATGGTGCGCCCTTGCTGGGCCACTTTGTAACCTGGCACCCTGGAATCACTCGGGGAGAGGGAAAATTGTCCTGGTGAAAAACAGACATCGCCCTCAAAATCTCCCACTCCTACCCTCATCCCTCCATGCCAGCTGAGCTGCTGGCATTAGCTCTTGGAGGCAGGAGAAGTCACCCCGTGACATACATAAAGCCCAGTTTATGACTCTGGCCCAGGCCCAGAAAGGGGGAAGACATGAAGGTAAAGAGTTAAGAAGGAGGAAATGGTAGGTGGGGTGTAAGGCATTTCATCCAGTCACTGCATGCCCTTTGGTCTGTGCCCCTGTTGTGGGGATTCTGCCCTTGGTACCATATGGGCAGGCGATCTGCATGGTGAGGTGGGGGGTCCCTAGGACCAGCCAGGCCTCTGGTCCCCAACCCCCACTGGTGTTTCTCCAGGTTGAGGAGTGTGAAAATGGAGCAGAGGAAACTGAATGACCAGGCCAACACGCTGGTAGACTTGGCAAAGGTGAGCCTGGTATGGGGTCCATAGCATTCATTCAATTCATTGTCATATTTATTGAGAGCTTACTGTGTGCAGAGCACTGTACTAAGCGCAAGTGTACTTAGCAGTGTACTTAGTGTACTTAGCAGGGCCAAGGGGTAGGAGTAGGCATGAAAGACAAAGACCCAAAGCTTAGAGCCCTTAAGCACAGGGTGAGGGGACATGGGGCGGGGAAGCAAGGGAGTAGGGCTGGGGCCAGGACAAAATCCTGTACTGACTCTGTGCAGGGCCTGGACCAGGTACTGGGAGAAGGACCAAACATGATCTCTGCCTTCAAGGGGCTGACAGCCTGATGGAGGAGACAGGACACACACATACACCCGCATTTGACTGGATATTTGTGGAGGGACAGAGACAGATGTAGGTGTAGTCCCTGCCCTCTAAGGGTTGCCAGACTGATGGGGGAGGCCAGGCACCCACAGACCCAGTAAGACCCACAGATACGATGTCCAAGAGATAGAAACATCAAAGCAGCGTGGCTCAGTGGAGAGAGCACAGGCTTTGGAGTGAGAGGTCATGGGTTCGAATCCCAGCTCCACCATATGTCTGCTGTGTGACCTTGGGCAAGTCACTTAACTTCTCTGAGCCTCAGTTACCTCGTCTGTAAAAAGGGGGATTAAGACTGTGAGCCCCACATGGGACAACTTGATCACATTGTATCCCCCCAGCGCTTAGAACAGTGCTTTGCACATAGTAAGCGCCTAATAAATGCCATCATTATTAAAGCACAAAGAATACCTAAGCCTTCAAACAAGGGAACGTCAGAAACATCTAAACGTGTACTTTCCAGAGATGGACATAAGGTGTGGAAGGGTTACTGGAGTGGCTCGTGGAGGTGGGTTTTTTTTTTCCCTTTGTTTCATTTTGGGTTTTTTTAGCAAGATTTTGGAGGCGGGCAATGATCTGGTTTGGTGGGGGGGGGGGGGAGGGGTCCTTGGGAAAGAAGACACGGGTCCTGCCCTCAGGGAGCTCCCAGTCTGCTCAGGGAAGCAGGGCAGACACCCAGACAATCCCCATCTGCATTCGCCCTAGTCCTAAACTCTTCCCAACCTGTGACTTAATACCATTCCCCTCCTTGCCCTTTTGGTGCTCCGCCCTCCCCAGACACAGAATGTTATGTTCGACATGGTCTCGGAGCTCCAGGAACGCAACGAAGACCTGGAGAAGCGGATCGTCGCTCTGGAGAACAAGATCGATGCCCTCAGTGCCAGCCTTCAGGCCCTGCCCGGACTCATCACCCAAGCCATACGCCAGCGGCCAGCACCCCCACCCCAGGAGGGCGGCCCTCCCCGCCCCGGTCCCGGCTCCCATAGCTCGGAGCACTCAGCCTGGACCCCCACTCGCCGGCGCAAATCGCCCTCCACCGCCCCCCATACCTCCTCTGACAGCGGGTGACGCGTGGGGGAGGTGATGTGGAGGGAGGCTCAGAGAAGGCCCGCAGGATGGTGCCCGCGGGGGGACAGGAGGGGTGGGGAACACCACGGGCATGGAAACCAACAAACCAACTCAGACGATTTATGTTTAGCCATTGTATGGCTGATTAACTCAGCTTTGTTTTGTAAAGCCCTGTATAGTTATATCTCTTGGAGTTCAAGATGCTGGAGTGAAACAGCCACCTTTATGTGGTGTCATACGGGTGAGGTCGGCCAACCTCCACCCGTCAATCCGGGTCAATTCTCCTTGGGGCCACCAGGGGGAGCTACGGGGAATGGTACCTCCAGGGATGGGATTCTTTTGAGGAGGGGCTTCTGCGGATTGGGGCGGGTCTTGGGTCATGTCACCTAGGACGGGGTAGAGGTGGAGTTTAACATCCAGCTGGCCCTGCTTGCTGTGGGTCACATCACGGTTTGCTGAGCAAATGCCCTTTGAGGAAGTCTTGACTTTGAAGACAGATGGGGGGGAGGGAGCAGGAGGTGAGGCAACATTTGATCTGACTCAGTTTCCTACCCCTGCCCCAGTCTCTCATCTTCTTTGGCCTCCTGCCCCCCCCATCCTTGGAGCCTAATTCAGCAGGCACTGCTTAGTCTTTGAAGCCTCCGCACCAGGATACCCAGGGTGAGGAGACCAGCCACTTCCCCTCCTGCCATGTTCCCCGGTCTCCCACTACCCTAAGGGGCTTGGGGAGGGTCTTTCTCTTCCCCTAGCAGGTCCAGCCCACCCGAGGGAGTCTTTTCACCTCTCGGCAACTCCTTTGAAGGACTCAACAGGCAAAGATGTCTATGGGGAAGGAGGGTACAGCCCTGATTGGCTTGGGGACCGTTTTAGAGGCATAATGTGGGGAAGCAAGGGTTAGGGTGAGGGGAAGATACTCTCTACCTTTCTCGCTCCTGTGGTGTCTGTATTCCAAGCTGGCAGCTCCCCATGGCACCAGAAATACAAATTAGTGGCTAATACAAATCTGCAGACCAATTGGGGTGGGGTGGGGGACTGCCCCCTAGTCCTTGCACCAAAGGCAGGGAGGTGTGAGGGGCTCTCTGACTTCTGGGCTCCAAAAGGGGTTGATCCCCATCTTGATGGACAAGAGTCTGAACAGCAATGGGAAATGCTGCATCTAGGTAACAGTCCCTAATAATAATAGTGGTATCTGTTAAGTGTGCACTGTTCTAAGCCCTGGGGGAGATAGAAGACAATCAGATTCGACCTAATCCCTTTCCCACGTGGGGCCCACAGTCTAAGTAGGAAGGAGAACAGGTATTGAATCCCCATTTGACAGATAAGGAAACTGAGGCCCATAAAAGTGAAGTGAAATGACTTGCCCAAGGTCCCTCGAACAGGCAGGTAGTGGAGTCAGAATGAGAATATGGGTCTCCTGGCTCTTTCCACTATGCCATACGGTTTCCCTGACCACACCTTGGGCATTTTCACTTTTAAATTGATCTTAAGAAAAACCAGCTCCCCTAACACCTCATGTTCCCTCCCCAACCCCATTTCCCAAGTAGATTTAACCCTCCCCAAGAACCTAGGAAGCTCAACCAAGAAAGGCCACAGAGCATTTGAGCTACCCTGGCTATACCCTTGCAAGACCCTGGGGATTTAAAAAGATGATGGAAATTGGGGACTAAACCCAGTTCCTAACGGCATCCAGAGGACAGGGCCTAGATCCTGGCCAGAGCCCTCGGCTTCACTCCAGCATCTGGGTTCTGATGGCAGAATCCAGAGAACTTTGTGACTTTTTTCCTTTTAAGCCAAATTTCAGTCGAATGAAACCTCGGTGAGTACGTGACAGTTCGAATCTTTATTATTTTTCTCCTTAGTATATCTGATTTTTGTAACACAAAAAAGTCCTGTCAGAGCAGTGTTTTGTCCACACTGCTGCGATCCTCAAACTTAGGAGAGCACAAATAAAATGTCTGGATGTGCTGTCTCCTGTCTCCCTTCTTTGTTTTTTTTTTCCTTTAATGGTATTTGTTAAGCTCTTAGTGTGCCAAGCATTGTACTAGGCACTAGGGTAGATACAAGATAATCAAGTGGGACACAGTCCCTGTCCAACATGGGGTTTCACAGTCTAAGTAGGAGGGCAAACAGGTACTGAATCCCCATTTTGCAAATGAGGGAACTGAGGCCAGAGAAGTTAAGTGACTTGCCCAAGATCACACAGCAGACAAGTGTCTGAGCTGGAATTAGAACCCAGGTATTCTGACTCACAGGCCTGTTCTCTTCCCACTAGGCCACACTGCTTCCTTCTCTGACTCTTTTCTCTCCTCACTGCCCACCAAACATCAGCAAAGACCAGGATGACTACTCCCTGGGAAAATTTTGAATGAAAATATCATTTTTACTTCTCTTAGGCAACTCCAGGAAGCAAATCGGCCCCTGGTTTGAATAGAGTGCTTGAAATCCTTTAGCATCTTTCAACTCTTGTCCACAACAGCCAGTGTAAGGAGGAAATGGGGGGATTGTGGAGGAAGAGAGACTCCAGGGAACTGACAAAGCTTTGGAAAAATAGGGAAAGGGGCTTGAATAAGAAGAGCTGCAGCTGCTGCTGGTGCCCCTACCCCTAACTGGCCCCCTGTTCTCTGCACTATGTGAGTTTGCTTCTAGCCAAGGCCTGCATAGTCTGCTCCTGTACGTGAAGCCCCAGAAAACCTAATATCAAGATTATAGAATTAGACACACACAGGGTTGTTTGGTTTCCACCACCTGATTTCTTTTAGGCTTTCTTTCTGAGGGGCAGGTGTGCTTGGGAGTTGACACAGTTCTGGTGATGTGTTCCAGCCTTGCAGGGAGGACAGTGACAGGGCAAATACCAAGTTAGCTGCCCAGGTACTGAAATTTCCTGTGGATACTGTTTGCCAGAAACATTTGGATCTCTGGCCTGAGGTACCATCCAGGAGCTCCAAGCAGTGGGCCATGGAGCTATGTGTGCTTAGGAAAGGAAATGCCTTTATAAAATAAACTAACATCAAATGCTTGCTGAGTCGCAGGAAGCAATGGAGAGAACAGGGCGGGGGGCTAGGGAGGTTAAGGGCAACATAGATGCCCAGGGTATCTATTCATTCATTCATTCATTCAATTGTATTTATTGAGAGCTTACTGTGTGCAGAGCACTGTACTAAATGCTTGGGAGAGTACAGTACAACAATAAACAGGCACATTCCCTGCCCACAAAGAGCTTACAGTCTAGAGCTGGGGAGACAGACATCAATACAAATTAAATTACAGATATGTAATAATAATAATAATAATGTTGGTATTTGCTCATTCATTCATTCATTCAATCATATTTATTGAGCACTTACTGTGTGCAGAGCACTGTACTAAGCACTTGGGAAGTACAACTTGTCAACATATAGAGACGGTCCCTACCCAACAGCAGGCTCACAGTCTAGAAGGGGGAGACAGACAACAAAACAAAACATATTAACAAAATAAAATAAATAAAATAGTAAATATGTACAAGTAAAATAGAGTAATAAATATGTACAAACATATATACAGGTGCTGTGGGGAGGGGAAGGAGGTAAGGCGATGGGGAGGGGGAGGAGGGGGAGAGGAAGGAGGAGGCTCAGTCTGGGAAGGCCTCCTGGAGGAGGTGAGCTCTCAGTAGGGCTTTGAAGGGAGGAAGAAAGCTAGCTTGGCGTATGTGCGGAGGGAGGGCATTCCAGGCCAGGGGGAGGACGTGGGCCGGGGGTCGATGGCGGGACAGGTGAGAACGAGGCACAGTGAGGAGGTTAGCGGCAGAGGAGCAGAGAGTGCAGGCTGGGCTGTAGAAGGAAAGAAAGGAGGTGAGGTAGGAGGGGGCGAGGTGATGGAGAGCCTTGAAGCCGAGACTGAGGAGTCTTTGTCTGATGCGTAGGTTGACTGGTAGCCACTGGAGATTTTTGAGGAAGGGAGTAACATGCCCAGAGCGTTTCTGCACAAAGATGATCCGGGCAGCAGAGTGAAGTATAGACTGAAGTGGGGAGAGACAGGAGAATGGGAGATCAGAGAGGAGGCTGATGCAGTAATCCAGTCGGGATAGGATGAGAGACTGAACCAGCAGGGTAGCAGTTTGGATGGAGAGGAAAGGGCGGATCTTGGCGATGTTGCGGAGGTGAGACCGGCAGGTTTTGGTGATGGATTGGATGTGAGGGGTAAACAAGAGAGTGGAGTCGAGGATGACACCAAGATTGCGGGCTTGTGAGACGGGAAGGATGGTAGTGCGGTCAACAGTGATGGGAAAGTCAGGGAGAGGGCAGGGTTTGGGAGGGAAGATAAGGAGTTAAGTCTTGGACATATTGAGTTTTAGATGGCGGGCAGACATCCAGATGGAGATGTCTTGAAGACAGGAGGAGACACGGGCCTGAAGGGAGAGAGAGCAGGGGCAGAGATGTAGACTTGGGTTTCATCAGTATAGAGATGATAGTTGAAGCTGTGGGAGTGAATGAGTTCACCAAGGGAGTGAGTGTAGATAGAGAACAGAAGGGGACCAAGAACTGACCCTTGAGGAACCTCTACAGTAAGGGGATGGGAGGGGGAGGAGAAGCCCGCAAAAGAGATTGTTAAGTGCTTACTATGTGCCAAGCACTGTTCTAAGCACTGGGTAGATACAAGGTCATCAGGTTGTCCCACATGGGGCTCACAGTCTTAATCCCCATTTTACAGATGAGGGAACTGAGGCCCAGAGAAGTGAAATGACTTGCCCAAGGTCACACAGCAGACAAGTGGCAGAGTCGGGATTAGAACCAATGACCTCTGACTCCCAAGCCCAGGCTCTTTCCACTAAGCCTTGCTGCTTCTCATGTGTACATAAGTGCTGTGAGGTGATGCAGAAGGGAGTGGGAGATGAGGAAGTGAGGCTTAGTCTGGAAAGGCCTCTTGCAGGAGGTGTGTCTTCAGTAAGGCTTTGAGAGTAGTGGTGGGGTGAGGAGAGTGAGTTAACACTCTCTCCCCAAAGGGCCACTTTAGTCCTTTGGGCCTAGCTCTTGGGAGCCCAATGCCATTCAGCTCTCTTCCTCCCCTTCCTGGGGTGGGGGGAATTGAGGAGGGCAGGGAAGAAGCCAGACTGGAGCCCTAGAGGAGAATGAATGTGATTGGGGGCGGGGGGGGGGGGGGGGGGGTGTAATACTAGGATTGTTGAGCCAGTTTGACATCAGGTGGAATGAGGGGCATTGAAGATGAACCGGAGCCAGAAGGGCCATCCATGCTAGTCTGGGCTGGATCATCGGGAGGGAGATCCAGCCCTAGGCCTGGCTCAACCCTTCCCAGATTTGAGTACAAAAGCAGTATGTCCCCTCCCTTGCCTTCCCCTCCGGTAATCCGATCCGCTTTTTCTTTTTTTCCGGTTGTTGAGATTTCCCCCGCCCCTGCTCAGGCGGTTTGGAGAAGTTGGGGGGATGAGGAGCAGCATGGCTCAATGGAAAGGGCACGGGCTTGGGAGTCACAGGTCATGGGTTCAAATCCCGCCTCTGCCAATTGCCAGCTCTGTGACTTTGGGCAAGTCACTTAACTTCTCTGGGCCTCAGTTACCTCATCTGTAAAATGGGGATGAAGACTGTGAGCCCTGTGAGCCCCACGTGGGACAATCTGATCACCTTGTATCCTCCCCAGCGCTTAGAACAGTGCTTTTCACATAGTAAGCGCTTAACAAATGCCATCATTATGAGGAGGTAAGTGCCAATGGGTGAGGGCACGGTGAAGGGAAAAGACTCCCAGGCCTCTGAAGGAGGTGGTGCAGAGGGAAGATTGGGCTGGGGACCCTAGAGGGCATCAGAGGTGTCTAAATGGGAGAGTGAGTGAGAGCCTCAAGCTATGGGGAAGGGCTGGCCTTTGAGAAACTGTAGGATGCAGGTCTAGTGGCAGGAGCACAGGTTTGAAAGTCAAAGGATGTGGGTTCTAATCCTGACACTTGTCTGCTTTATGATCTTGGGGAAGTCACTTCACCTCTCTGTGCTTGTTACCTCATATGTAAAATGGGGATCAAACTGTGAGCCCCACTTGGGACAACTCTCCCATCCTTCCCAGCAGTATGCTCAGATGAGATCTCCTCCCTCCTCTCAAGTGCTACTCCAGCCACCTGTGATTCTGACCCCATTCCCTCTCATTTTATGAAATCTCTTGCTCCGTCCCTCCTCCCCTCCTTAACTTCCATCTTCAACTGCTCACCCTCCACTGGTTCCTTCCCCTCTGCCTTCAAACATGCCCACATCTCCCCCATCCTAAAAAAACCCTCTCTTGACCCCACCTCCCCTTCTAGTTATCGCCCTATCTCCCTCCTACCATTCCTTTCCAAACTCCTTGAACGAGTCGTCTATACACGCTGCCTCGAATTCCTCACACCAGCTCTCTCCTCGACCCCCTCCAATCTGGCTTCTGTCCCCTACATTCCATGGAAACTGCCCTCTCAAAGGTCACCAATGACCTCCTGCTTGCCAAATCCAACAGCTCCTACTCTATCCTAATCCTCCTCGACCTCTCAGCTGCCTTCGACACTGTGGACCACCCCATTCTCCTCAACACGCTATCCAACCTTGGCTTCACAGACTCCGTCCTCTCCTGGTTTTCCTCTTATCTCTCCCGCTGTTCATTCTCAGTCTCTTTTGCAGGCTCCTCCTCCCACTCCCATCCCCTTACTGTAGGGGTTCCTCAAGGGTCGGTTCTTGGTCCCCTTCTGTTCTCTATCTACACTCACTCCCTTGGTGAACTCATTCGCTCCCACGGCTTCAAACTATCATCTCTATGCTGATGAAACCCAAATCTACATCTCTGCCCCTGCTCTCTCTCCCTCCCTTCAGGCTCGTGTCTCCTCCTGTCTTCAAGACATCTCTATCTGGATGTCTGCCCGCCATCTAAAACTCAATATGTCCAAGACTTAACTCCTTATCTTCCCTCCCAAACCCTGCCCTCTCCCTGACTTTCCCATCACTGTTGACCGCACTACCATCCTTCCCGTCTCACAAGCCCGCAACCTTGGTGTCATCCTCGACTCCACTCTGTCGTTCACCCCTCACATCCAATCCGTCACCAAAACCTGCTGGTCTTACCTCCGCAACGTCGCCAAGATCTGCCCTTTCCTCTCCATCCAAACCGCTACCCTGCTGGTTCAGTCTCTCATCCTATCCCGACTGGATTACTGCATCAGCCTCCTCTCTGATCTCCCATCCTCCTGTCTCTCCCCACTTCAATCTATACTTCACGCTGCTGCCCAGATCATCATCCCTTCAAGGCCCTACTGAGAGCTCACCTCCTCCAGGAAGCCTTCCCAGATTGAGCCCCCTCCTTCCTCTCCCCCTCCTCCCCCCTTCCATCCCCCCCACCTTACCTCCTTCCCCTCCCCACAGCACCTGTATATATGTATATATGTTTGTAAGTATTTATTACTCTATTTATTTTATTTGTACATATTTATTCTATTTATTTTATTTTGTTACTATGTTTTGTTTTGTTCTCTGTCTCCCTCTTCTAGACTGTGAGCCCACTGTTGGGTAGGGACCGTCTCTATTTGTTGCCAACTTGTACTTCCCAAGCGTTTAGTACAGTACTCTGCACACAGTAAATAATAAATACGATTGAATGAATGAATGAATGAATGAATATTTGTGCAGAAATGCTCTGGGCATGTTACTCCCCTCCTCAAAAATCTCCAGTGGCTACCAATCAACCTATGCATCAATCAATCAATCAATCAATCATATTTATTGAGCGCTTACTGTGTGCAGAGCACTGTACTAAGCACTTGGGAAGTACAAGTTGGCAACATATAGAGACAGTCCCTACCCAACAGTGGGCTCACAGTCTAGAAGGGGGGGACAGAGAACAAAACCAAACATATTAACAAAATAAAATAAATAGAATAGATATGTACAAGTAAAATAAATAAATAGAGTAATAAGTATGTACAAACATATACATATATACATGTGCTGTGGGGAAGGGAAGGAGGTAAGACGGGGGAGATGGAGAGGGGGACGAGGGGGAGAGGAAGGAGGGGGCTCAGTTTGGGACGGCCTCCTGGAGGAGGTGAGCTCTCAGTAGGGCCTTGAAGGGAGGAAGAGAGCTAGCTTGGCGGATGTTGGGAGGGAAGGCATCAGGCAAAAACTCCTCACTCTCGGCTTCAAGGCTCTCCATCACCTCGCCCCCTCCTACCTCACCTCCCTTCTTTCCTTCTACAGCCCAGCCCGCACCCTCCGCTCCTCTGCCACTAGCCTCCTCACTGTGCCTCGTTCTCGCCTGTCCCGCCGTCGACCCCCAGCCCACGTCCTCCCCCTGGCCTGGAATGCCCTCCCTCCGCACATCCGCCAAGCTAGCTCTCTTCCTCCCTTCAAAGCCCTACTGAGAGCTCATCTCCTCCAGGAGGCCTTCCCAGACTGAGCCCCCTCCTTCCCCTTTCCCTCCCCATCGCCCCCCACCCTACCTCCTTCCCCTCCCCACAGCACCTGTATATATGTTTGTACATATTTATTACTCTATTTATTTATTTATCTATTTATTTATTTATTTTACTTGTACATTTCTATTCTATTTATTTTATTTTGTTAGTATGTTTGGTTTTGTTCTCTGTCCCCCCCCCTTTTAGACTGTGAGCCCACTGTTGGGTAGGGACTGTCTCTATATGTTGCCAATTTGTACTTCCCAAGCGCTTAGTACAGTGCTCTGCACATAGTAAGCGCTCAATAAATACGATTGATGATGATGATGATGATGATTTATTACTCTATTTTACTTGAACATATTTACTATTCTATTCATTTTATTTTGTTAATATGTTTTGTTTTGTTGTCTGTCTCCCCCTTCTAGACTGTGAGCCCACTGTTGGGTAGGGACCATCTCTATATGTTGCCAACTTGTACTTCCCAAGCACTTAGTACAGTGCTCTGCACACGGTAAGCCCTCAATAAATATGATTGAATGAATGAATGACAACCTGATTACCTTGAATCTACCACAGTGCTTGGCACGTAGTAAGCGTTTAACAAATACCATAATTATTATTATTAAGTCTCCCCACCAGGACCAAGGTGGCCTCTTCATCCACCCTCCCCGGCGCCCAAAGATGTAGGTAGGTGAAAAGCCGCTTTGTCCTCTTCCTGAAAGACGAATCTGAGACCCAGAGAAGGGGGAGGGGCTTATCTATCTTTCCCCCTAACACCCTCCCCCACCCCACACATCACTCAGGGACCAACACGGATTGTACTCTCCCAAGCGCCTAGTACAGTACTCTGCACACAATAAGCGCTCAGTAAATACGATTGACAGAATGTAGAAGCCCTCAGCTCCTTTCCGGGGGCTGTAACCACTGAACGCACTCCCTCGTGATTTCTCTTAATGGGTGACCTTCTGCTCCCCTGTTCCCCCATCCCCAGTCGGGGGTGGTGTTGACGCGGGGTTCTGAGTTCAAGCTGTTGCAGTTGAGGAACAGAGTGGTGCAGAGGCACGGGCTTGGGAGTCAGAGGACGTGGGTTCTAATTCCGCCTCCACCTGACCTTGGGCAAGTCACTTAACTTTCTGTGCCTCAGTTCCCTCATCTGTAAAATGGGGATTAAGAGTGTAAGCCCCTCGTGGGAAAACCTGATTACCTTGTATCTACCCCAGCGCTTAGAACACCCGTTGTTGGATAGGGACCGTCTCTATGTGTTGCCGACTTGTACTTCCCAAGCGCTTAGCACAGTGCTCTACACACAGTAAGCACTCAATAAATACGATTGAATGAATGAACAGTACTTGGCACATAGTAAGCGCTTAACAAACACCCTCATTATTATTAAATGGAAGTTGTGATTGACACAACTGGGCCCACTCTGGGGCCACTCTGCGCGTCCTCCCCCTCCCCCCAAGCCCCGGGCCCCGGCGAGTGGACCTTCTCAGACCCAGCGGAGCAGAGAAACGGAGGCCGAGCCAACGGCGTGCCCAGGGCTCCCTCTGCTGGCCGTTCCGGCCATCGACCCACCCTGCGTTCAGATTCCCGGCCTGAGGCTCCAGCCGAGATTCCTCTTGGAGTTACGGTAGGGAACGGAGGGGCAGGGAAAAGAGAAGGGGCAGGAGCCCTTGCACTTGGATCTTTGCCTTTGGGCAGTTGATATTCGCCCCACCCTCAACCCACAGTACTTATGTACTGTACTTATGTACAGATCTTTATATATTATAAATTATTTATTAATAATAACAATAATGGTATTGGTTAAGAGCTTACTACATGCCAAGCACAGTTCTAAGCGCTGGGGTAACATCCCCTGTCTATATGTTTCGTTTTGTTGTCTGTCTCCCCCTTCTAGACTCTGAGCCCGTTGTTGGGTAGGGACCGTCTCTATATGTTGCCAACTTATACTTCCCAAGCACTTAGTATAGTGCTCTGCACACAGTAAGCGCTCAATAAATACGATTGAATGAATGAAAGGTAATCAGGTTGTCCCACGTGGGGCTCACAGTCTTAATCCCCATTTTACAGATGAGGGAACAGAGGCACAGAGAAGTTAAGTGATGTGTGCATGGTCACACAGCAGATGTGGTGGAGGAGGAATTAGAACCCATGTCCTCTGACTCCCAAGCCCGTGCTCTTACCACTAGGCCATGCTGCTTTTCTGCATGACTGTTATATTTATGTCTGTCTCCCGCTGTAGACTGTCAGCTCGTTGTGGGAGGTAACTTGTCTGCCAACTCTGTTGTATTGGACTCTCCCAAGCATTCAATACAGTGCTTTAATATTTTCAATAGTACAGTGCTCTGCACACAGTAAGCGCTGAAATACAATTGAATGAATGAATGAATGCTTTGCATGTAGTATTCATTCATTCATTCATTCATTCATTCAATCGTATTTATTGAGCACTTACTGTGTGCAGAGCACTGTACTAAGTGCCTAGGAAGTACAAGTTGGCAACATATAGAGATGGTCCCTACCCAACAACGGGCTCACAGTCTCAATAAACATCATAAGTGCTCAATAAACATCACTGGTGATGATTGACCATGAGGAGCCTTGGGGACTCAGTTCAGGGCCCACCTGGACCAGAGACAGCTGACGGATGGGAGCAAGGGACCAGTACTCTGTCTCCTGGTTCTTAATGCAGGCCCCACTTACATGATGGGGTGGGGGCAGGAGAGAAGTTAAGACCCCGTTTAGCCCACTGGGAAACTCTTTTCCTCCTGTCATCCCAAATGAAGATTAGTAATAGTGTTTATTAAGTACCTACTCTGTGCAGAGCCCTATACTCAGTGCTGGAGAAGAAATACTCAGATAAGAGTTAGGGTCCCTTTGCCCTCCAGGGCTTCACAGTCTAAGAATGAATGGCCAGGGGAAGGATTCGCTGCAGACACAATAGGAAAGATCAATCAATTAATCAAAATACCAAACAACATCAAAGACAAAGATCAGAGTCCAGCAAATTGGGGGGGAGGGGGTAGAGAGGACCTGTGGTGTAGAGTGGTCTAAAGGAAAAAATCCACCTCAAATCCACCAGGCAATTACTCTCCCCACCTTCAAAGCCTTACTCACATCTCCTCCAAGAGGCCTTCCCAGACAAAACCCTACTTTTCCTCACCTCCCATCCTTTCCACATCACCCTGACTTGCTCCCTTTGCTCTTTCCCCCTCTCCCCACCTCATAGCACTTATGTATATATCTATAATTTTATGTATTTATATTGATTTCTGTTTGTATTGATGTCTGTCTCCCCGCCTCTAGACTGTGAGTTCATTGTGGGCAGGCATTGTCACTCTTTATTGCTATATTGCACTTTTCCAAGTGCCTACTACAATGCTCTACACACAGTAAGTTCTCAATAAATATGATTGAATGAATGAATGAAAAAGGACAGGCCTGGAAGTAAGAGGACCTGAGTTCTCATCCTGACTCTGACACTGGCCTGCTGTGTGACCTTGATCAAGTGACTTGACTTCTTTGTGCCTCAGTTTCCTCATCTGTAAAATGGGGATTCCAATACCTGTTCTCCCTTCCACTTAGACTGTGAGCTCCATATGGGACAGGGAGTGTGTCCAACCTGATCAACTGGAATTTACCCTAGCGCTTAGCAGAGTAGTTGGAACAAAGGTGTTTAATGAATACCACAATTATTAATTAATATTATATCATCCAGAGTCCAGTCATGTTCAAATTTTCCAGAAGGTCTAATGTTATGAGCCTGGGAGTCAGGAGGTCATGGATTCTAATCCAGGCTCCACCACTTGTCTGCTGTGCGACCTTGGGCAAGTCACTTCACTTATCTGTGCCTGTTACCTCAGCTGTAAAATGGGAATTGAGGCTGTGAGCCCCATGTGGAACAGGGACTGTGTCCAACCCAATTTGCTTGTACCCATCCCAGCACTTAGTATAGTGCCTGGCATACAGTAAGCACTTAGCAAATACCATTATTATTATTATTAATTAATAATAATAATAATAATAAATCTGCTGCGGCCCCAGAGTGAGAAGGTGGCAGGGTTCCAGATGTTTTCCCTTGTCAATTTGGTGACGGAGGAGGGTGGGTTTAGGTCTTCATTAGTCAAGAGGGTCGGCAACCCTGAGGCTCAGCGAGGCTGAAGGAGTTACTGTGCTCTTATCAGGCCACTGGGTGGGGCTGCCGAGCCTTGTCCTGGTGTACAGCAAGCTCCCGAAAAAGGCAGCAGAATGGAGTAAGAGGTCGTCCTTGTTGGTAGATGTGAGTCTGGGTTGTTGCCTCTCTCCACTTTCTCCCTGCCCATGGCCTTTGGTGCCTGTGCCACAGTGGGAATTTAGCAAAATGGGCATTTTAGCAGTGTTCCAGGGTAGAGGGTGGAATCCGTGCCTTCTGGTGCCTGGGCTCCCCCTCCCTTCCCTACACAGTGCCACTCAGCTCCTGTCCCAGAAGGGAAACCAGAGGGCAGGGCCCGGAAGGCCTCTGGGGCTTGTTCTGAGAAGGCGTGGTCTCTTCCCACGTGTCCCTGTTGGTTAATGTTTGACTTCACACTGTCAGGCCTGCACTGGGGCTGTCGTCTCCTACCCTGACAAGGACGTGGGCTTCATAATTCTCTTGCCTCCCGGGTCACTGCCAGACCAGGAGGGACCAGCCTAGGCCTCCCTGGCCCATCCCTGCCACCCTGACTGCCCTATGCCACTGGTACAGGTAACTCCCCCTGCCGCCCCCGTCACTTGTCCCTGACCGGGGCCTCTGGGCCTCAGCTTCCTGGAAAGGTCAGGTGCCCAGGCTGCCTGGGGCATGGGATAGGTGTCCACTGGGAAATAAGCTCTTGGGTGCCATGAACGTGGCCCTCAGACTGGGGTCCTGGTGGGTATCTGGGGGCCCAGGAAGGCCCTCTCAAGGTCCCTTCCAACTCAAAGAGCCTAGGTTGCCATTACCCAGGTCTCAGGTAAAAGGAGAAGCTCATCGGCAGAGGACTTGGGATACAGGTGACCTGTGCTTTGTTGTTGGGGGGTGAGTTGCAGGAGACCTCTGGATGTGGTCAGAGTAGGATTCTTTTGGGGACCCCAAAGCCTCCAAAGTGTGGGGATTCCCAAGTGAAGGTGGCACAAGCCTGGGGAAGGGGTAGAGGCGGTCTTATAAGTGGTAGGGAGGGAAGCAGTGAGGCCTAGTAGAAAAAGCACAGGTCTGGGAGTCAGGGGACCTGCATTCTCCTCCCAGCTCTGCCACTTGCCTGCTGCGTGACTGTGGACAAGTCACTTTATGACTTGGATCCTCAGTTTCCTCATCTGTAAAATGGGGATTCAATAGCTGTTCTCCCACCCTCTTAGACTGTGAGCCTTATGTGGGACAGAGAGTGTTTCTAAGCCTAATGCTTTTGTATTAATTTTGATTAATGGTTAAAGGTTTTAAATGGTTAAAGGCCCAGTGCTTGGCATCTAGGAAGCGCTTAAGAAATGCCCCTATTATTAGGCCCCTCCACGTAAGCATCTGGGGGGCACCCAGCTCAGGGCCACAGCGCCAGCAGGTGGCAGCAGAAAGCAGGTGGCTTTGTTTTCCTGAAGGTCCTACTTCCCGCCCCTGCCCTGCTGCAGCTTTCCGGGCATTTTTTTTCCAGCACATCTGCTCTAGCTGGCCTCTCCAGCCTGCCCATTGGCCTGCCTTGGCCCCGGATGTCCGGGAGGAGGAAGTCTCTGTTCCAGCTTGCTGTGGAGTTGGCCTCGTGACTGACCTGCTGGATGGGCTGGGAGTTGGAATCTTCAGGGTCCAACAGTCAATCAATCAATTGTGTTTATTGAGCGCTTACTGTGTCCAAGGCACTGTACTAACCACTTGGGAGAGTACAGAGTTGGTAGACACATTCCCTGCCCACAGCCAGCTCACAGTCTAGAGGGGGAGATGGATATTAATATAAATAAATCAATTACAGACATGTACGTAAGAGCTGTGGGGCTGAGGAAGGGGTGAATAAAGGAAGCAAATCAGGCCATGCAGAAGGGAGTGAGAAGAGAGGAAATGAAGGCTTTGTCAGGGAATGCCTCTTGGAGGAGATGTGCTTTCAATAAGGCTTTGAAGGTGGAGAGAGTAATTGTCTGTTGGATATTAAGAAGGAACTGTGTTGTAAAAGGCCCAAACTGCTACCCACCATGTTCTCTGGGTGCCATGAACAAAGACACCGTGTCTCCCAACCCCAGAACGGGTATTTAACCAAGGCCAACCTAACCCAGAGAGTCTTGGGTAAAAGGAGCAGGGACTGGAGAGCTCTGTGGGGAAAGGAGCTGGGGATAGGAGTATTTCTGTATATTTTAATCAATCCATCGTATTTATTGAGCAATTACTGTATACAGAGCACTGTACTAAGCATTTGGGAGAGGACAACATAACAGAGTTGGTAGACACATTCCCTGCCCACAATGAGCTTACAGCCTAAAGGGGATATTTAATAGGATATTTAAGATATTTAATAAGATATTTAAATTAACAACATGTAAAGAAGATGTGAAGCATAGTAATTATAATTGTCATATAAGAGCTTAGCTCAGAGCTGGGCAGGTAGATGCAAATACAGTCAGGTTGGACCCAGTCCCCGTTCTGCATGGGGCTCAAAGTCTAAGGGCGGGAGAAAAGGTATTTTAGTCCCCATTTTCAAGGTGAGGAAACTGCGGCACAGAGAAGTGAAGTGACTTGCCTCAGGTCATATAGCAGACAAGTGGTAAAGATGGGATTAAAACTCTGGTCTCTTGACTCCTGGTCCTGTGCTCTAACCACTTGGCTATACTTCTGCTTATGTGAAACATGAAAATGATATACAAATAAGTAGCCTTAGCCAGAGGTTTAGAGAAGAATCAGCATGGCCTAGTAGAAAGAGCCTGGACCTGGGAGTCAGAGGACCTGGGTTCTAATCCTGGTTCCACCATTTGTCTGCTGTGTGACTTTGGGCAAGTCATTTCATTTCTCTGTGCCTCTATTTCCTCATCTGTAAAATGGAGATTAAATCCTACTCCCTACAATTTACACCTGGGAGCCTCACATGGGACAGGGATTGGGTCCAACCTAATTCTCTTGTGTCTACCTCAGTGCTTCCTACAGTGTCTGGCACATAGAAAGTGCTTACAAATACCATAAAAAAAAGCCAGCCAGGGACTCGAGCAACCTGGGTACCAGCTGCCTTAACTAAGCGTTCTTCCCACCATCTCTCCCCCAGGTCCTGGGCCCCTGGACCCAGCCACCGGCATGCAGGCCAGTCGTTCAAGAGGGTGAGGGAAGGCCTGGGCCCACCCAGCCTCCCCAGAGCTGAAATTGGGGTGAGCAGAGCCCCCCACCCCCGAAGTGGCCCTGGCATAATGCCCAGGGGATCGGATGAGAGCACCCGAGAAAAGAGACGCCCAATTGTGAGTTCCTCCTGGAACCTCCCTAGTGCCCAGGAGGAGGCATCCTGTAGGGGGACGTGGTCATCAGGGGACCCTCCCTGCTCCTCCCGGCCCAGCCCCCAGGAATCAGTCCCCACAGCCACCCTGAAGCCCATCCGCCGCTTTGTCCCCCGTTCCTGGAAGGACTTTTTCAGCCGTGGACGGAGATCAGGGCCAGAGGGCTTCCCCCCAATCACATACTTCCCAGCGGACACTCAGAGCTCTCTGCCGGTGAGTCCCCCAGCCAGATCAGGGCAGGGGGGAGGCGGGTGCAGGACCCAGAAATGATGGGGTGGGAGGGGTCAGAGAAAGATGGGAGCCAGAGCCAGGGAGGTCACAGTCCAGGAAGAGGCTCTTCAGGCATGCCAGGAGCTAGTCAACCCTTCTGACCTTCAGATGGACCCCTGGAAATCCTGGTTGGGCCTCCTTTGTCTCTTGGGCAGGGCTGAGCTGCTCCTGGAGGCTGTGGCCTTAGCCTATTTCTGTGCCTACATCCAGCAGAGTCACTGGCAGACACAGCTCCATGAGGACTCCTGGCTGTCAGGCACCAGCTCCTCTGGCCTTCTAACCCCCTTAATCCTGCACTGGTGGGCTTGTCCTGGCTGGTGACCGTCTGCCTCCTGAGTGTAGGCCTCCCTGCTTTCTATCAGGCCACCCTGCTCCAGGCCCCCTGCTTGCCCCTGATGGAGTTTGGGGCCAATCTGATTCAGTTTCTGCTCTCCCTTGCATATGTCAAAGACTACAGTGGTGGGAGCCTCTGCTTCTCACCCTTTGCTCCCAGCTCAGTGCTGGCATCCACTTTGCTTTCCATTTCCTCAACGCTTTGCTTTACCTGGCTGGCCCCCAAATGAGCTTCTGTATTTGGCCCCACCAAGAAGGCAGGAGAGGCAAAGACCCAGAGCTGGTGAATCCTGCTAGTCTTCATCCCCCACCCACTGGGAGAGAGCAGTTGAGGTGGCTGGGGTCATCCACCCTCCCTCTGTCTCCCTTCCCCTCGAAGCCCAAGTTGACACTGTCCCCCTGTTCCCATTTCCTCCACCCCCTTCACCACCAGCTGGCCGGAGGGGCATCTCCTGCTTCTGCTTCCTGGTGCCGTCACTGGGAGGGCATGAGGTGGCCCCTCTGGTTCAGTCAACATTCAGATCTGCCCAAATGGAGGGAAGTGGTGGGGTGGGAAATCCCAAATGGGCAAGGCAGTGGGGCCTTTGGTTGAGCGGTGGAGGGAGGAAGTCCCTAGGCCGGGCTGGGCAATGGGGCAGTGGAGAGTCCCAGGTCAGTGGGACCCACTGGACTGTGGCTCTTTTCCTTAACTATACAATATGGTGGAAGCTGATAATCCCCAGAGAGGATGAGCCCCATGGGGGAGAGTTGGGAGTTGGCCCAAGAAGGAACCTGCTCATGCCCTCTTGCCTGGAGGGAGAGTGAATGAAACCTGCCATTCCCTGAGTCTAAATTGTGACTCACCTATGGGAAGTTACAAGGGCTAATTGCGAGTTGTCATGTTGCCCTGGCTGACTAACCCCTGGGCTTGGCCTCTGGTTTCCCACCACCACCACCCCTCCAATTCTTCCCCTGTGCTCCCCAGAGCCGCCCCATCCTCGCCCAGGCGAGGTCAAAGAGGATCGTCTTTGAGGATGAGCTGCCAGCGTGCCCACCCAGGGGGCCTTCTGGGCCAGGTGGAGGGCACCCCGGGATGAAAAGGGCTGCAGTCCCAAGACACGACTCCGCGCCACCCCTGGTCCCCGACTATGTGCTGTGAGTAGCCAGGCTGGAGTGGGAGGGCTGGAGGGTCAATCAGTCCATCAATCAAGGCCACTTATTGAGCACTTGCTGTGTGCAGAGCAGTGGAATAAATGCTTGGGAGAGAAAAATAGAGTAGGTAGAACAACTGTCAGCTGTGTGACTTTGGGCAAGTCACTTAACTTCTCTGGGCCTCAGTTACCTCACCTGTAAAATGGGGATTAAAACTGTAAGTCCCCCGTGGGACAACTTGATTACCTTGTAACCTCCCCAGTACTTAGAACAGTGCTTTGCACATAGTAAGCGCTTAACAAATACCATCATTATTATTATTATACCTGCCTTCAATGAGCTGACAGTCTAGCAGGGGAGATGGCCAGTGATAAATGACAAGTAGGGGAAGCAGCGCAGTATAAGGAGATGGACCTAAGACCCCAAATGCTTAGGGACTGCAGACCCAAGCTCATAGGCAAGGCATTGCATGGGGGAAGGAGAATAGGGTGGGGAGATGAGGTGAGTCAGGGAAGGCTTCCTGGTGGAGTGTCTCCAAAAGCTGAAACAAGCGAATCCTATACCCTCCAGGGTATGGGGAGAGGCTGATGGACCCCTCACCTCTTCCCCTTCCACTGAGCTCTTTCTGTCTTCCCCTGAGGATCAGGGCTGTGCTTACTTTCCATCTGTGTAGTGTTTCCCAGTACAGTGCTCTGCACACAGTAAGTGCTTAATAAATACAATTACTACTAACTCCCAATCCCCTTGGGCTCGTCATCCACCTTTACTATGCCTGGGTTGGTGTGGACAGCTAGCCCTGGGTTCCCTCTGCCTCTTTCTCGTGCTCAATTTCTCCCCCCACATCCCCCCGCCCCCCTCCAACGCTGCAGCCCACTGTGTGGCCAGGGTGAGGATTGTTTGTGGGGGGAGTGGGGGGGGGGGGGATGAGGACATTGCAGGAACAGGGACCCTCTGGGGTGAACTCCAATCCTTGTTATGGACAGGAAGTACCCAGCAGTGGGGAGCACTAGGGAGCGGGCCCAGTTCAAGGCTGTCTTCAATGACCAGTATGCCGAGTACCGTGAGCTGCATGCGGAGGTATCTGCCGGGCTGCACAAGTTCCAGGAGCTAGAGGCCATGATGGCACAGCTTCCCCGTCACTCAGCCTCCAGGAAGGTTTGTATCCACTTTGGGGCCATCCCCTCCAAGGACAGAAGAGGGGGAAATGGGATGAAACTGCTGCTCCTAGGCCTTCTCTCTTGTCCCCCTGCCCTTACCCCTACCCCCGACCCCACACACTCTCTCCCTATGGAAGGCAAAGATCCCAGAATTCCTAGAAAAGTATTTTTCCTACTAGGGCACTGCAAACCAACATATGTATCCAGGAGGGCCACCATCACCTGGTTTCCCCCAGTTTCCTGTTACCATGGAGATAAACCTGGGCTGGATGGACCCCGTGTTTAACCGAGGAATAGCCTTGTTGGTACATGGCCTTGGGTTCAGGAGTTTGTCCTTCCATTTGTTCCTGCCCCTGACTCATCCCCTATATCCCCCCCCCCCCAGTGAATAGAGCACTGGCCTGGGAGTCAGAAGGTCATGAGTTCTAATCCCGCTCCGCCACTTCTCTGCTGTGGGCAAGTCACTTCACTTCTCTGTGCCTCAGTGACCTCTTCTGGAAAATGGGGGTTGACTGAGCCCTATGCAGGACAGGGACTGTGTTCAACCTGATTTCCTTGTACCCACCCCAGCACTTAGTAATAATAATAATAATGATGATGATGGTATTTGTTAAGTGCTTACTATGTGCAAAGCACTGTTCTAAGCGCTGGGGGATGCAAGGTGATCAGGTTGTCCCACGTGGGGCTCACAGTCTTAATCCCCATTTTACAGATGAGGAAACTGAGGCCCAGAGAAGTTAAGTGACTTGCCCAAAGTCACACAGCCGACTTGGTGGAGGCGGAATTTGAACCCATGACCACTGACTCCAAAGTCAGTTAGTACAGTGTCTGGCACATACTAAGTGCTTAATAAATACCAGAATTATTATTATTATTATCCTGATTCTTTGTGCCCATTTTTCAGATGGGGAAACTATAGCTGGAGAAGCCACCAGCCCAGGCCAGCCCCAGAGTCTGCCCAAATTGGCCAGCCTCACCTCTCCTTGACTTATGACGGTGCCACTGCTGGGGAGGCCCCAGGGGATGAGGTGGAAGTTCTTTGAAGCCTGAAACAATAACAGACTCTAGTTAGGTTTCCTTCCTGAAACTCAAAGGTGGAAAGATTGGAGCTGGTGGGACCCCTCCGCCCCACTTCCCTCCTCCTCACCTTCCCCTGCCCCAGGGCGTCCAGTTCTATTTCAGGCTAGGGAGAGAGTGATCCCTGGGTCAGGGAAAGCAGCCCAGAGGGACCCCTAGGGAGAGTGGAGAGGCACCCGGGAGGCTGGATGTGCCATGCCACTGCCCTCAGTAGGCTGGACCTTTTCCCCCTCCAGAGGCCTCAGAGGCAGATATAGAGAACAAGGGCAGCAGACAGCTGGGGAACCCTGGGGTTCAAATCACTGTAGAGCCACTCCCAAGTGGGGAAGACAAAATGGGCCCAGCCAGGGCCAAGGGCAAGCACCCGTGGAGTTGGCCCGGCCGGTGTCCATAGGGCAAGGAGAGGGTCTCAGCCAGCTGGGGAGGGTCGGAGGGCTCCAGGCTTGAAGGAATCTTCTCTGTCCTAGGCCTCAGCAGGAAACTCTCCCCCTCTGCCGGTGGCTGCCCGGCCCTTTCATGTGGATTGAGCACAAGGGCAGGAAGGAGAGGCCAAGTCAAGGAACTGAGACCTTCTTTGGCTCTGAGTTTCCTCAGCAGGAGGCTCATGTTGTGGGGGGCCCCTCCCCCTCACCCAGGAAAGGCTGAGGGGTGATCTTCCGATTGTCTCCAACTTCTGTAAAAAACGTTTTTACCCTGAGAAGAAGGCCTGGCCGGGTGCCATCTCTGCTGAGGACAGAGGAGGAGGAAATGGGCTGAAGCTGCTGCAGCAGGAGAAATTAGATTAGGCCACAGGAAGAACGTCCCGTCAGGTGACCAAGGTGGGCTGGGCATCATCTCATCTCTCTGAGCTGCTTTGAGATGCCATTCAGCTTGGAGGCAGGAGCAGGGTCTAGATGACCTCTCTGGTCCAAGAAGCCTAGGCCTTGATAACCTACAAAGGGCATTTTGTCAATCAGTCATATTTATTGAGAGCTTACTGTGTGCAGAGCACAGTACTAAGTGCTTGGGAGAGTACAATACAACAGAGGTGGTAGACATGTTCCCTGCCCGCAAGGAGCTTATAGTCATCCTCTGAGCAGGATGATGCTGACCCAGCCCAGACAGTGGAGGGGGAGAAGTGACTCCCATGTGCTGGGTACTGTAAGAAAGAGCCCTGCATTGTGATCTAGTGAAATGAACGAGGTCAGGAGTTAGAAGACCTGAGTTTTTGTCCCAGCTCTGTCACTGGCCTTTAGGACCTGAGGCAAGCCACTTAACCTCCTGGGCCTCCTGTTTACTCATATATAAAATAAGGAGAATAATACCTGCCTCTCCACCTCCCCCCTATCGGAGTGTCAGCCCTTTGAGGGCAGGGAATGTGTCGCTCTGTTATTCTGTACTTTCTGAGTGGCTAAAACTGGGCACCACACCAAGAGGGCCCTTGAAGCAGTGTGGTCTACTGGAAAGACCACGGGCCTGGGAGTCTAATTCTGGCTCCACCACTTGCCTGCTCTGTGATCTTGGTCAAGACACTTCACTTCTCTGTGCTTCACTTACTTCACCTGTAAAGTGGCTCCTTATGGGACATGTCCAAGACTGAACTCCTTGTCTTCCCTCCCAAACCCTGCCCTCTCCCTGACTTTCCCATCACTGTTGATGGCACGACCATCCTTCCCGTCTCACAAGCCTGCAACCATGGTGTCATCCTCGACTCCGCTCTCTCATTCACCCCTCACATCCAAGCCATCACCAAAACCTGCCGGTCTCAGCTCCGCAACATTGCCAAGATCCGCCCTTTCCTCTCCATCCAAACCGCTACCCTGCTCATTCAAGCTCTCATCCTATCCCGTCTGGACTACTGCATCAGCCTACTCTCTGATCTCCCATCCTCGTGTCTCTCCCCACTTCAATCCATACTTCATGCTGCTGCCCGGATTGTCTTTGTCCAGAAATGCTCTGGGCATGTTACTCCCCTCCTCAAAAATCTCCAGTGGCTACCAATCAATCTGCGCATCAGGCAGAAACTCCTCACCCTCGGCTTCAAGGCTCTCCATCACTTCGCCCGCTCCTACCTCACCTCCCTTCTCTCCTCCTACAGCCCAGCCTGCACCCTCCACTCCTCTGCCGCTAATCTCCTCACCGTGCCTCGTTCTCGCCTGTCCCGCCGTCGACCCCCGGCCCACGTCATCCCCCTGGCCTGGAATGCCCTCCCTCTGCCCATCCTCCAAGCTAGCTCTCTTCCTCCCTTCAAGGCCCTACTGAGAGCTCACCTCCTCCAGGAGGCCTTCCCAGACTGAACCCCCTCCTTCCTCTCCCCCTCGTCCCCCTCTCCATCCCCCCCGTCTTACCTCCTTCCCTTCCCCACAGGACCTGTATATATGTATATATGTTTGTACATATTTATTACTCTATTTATTTATTTATTTTACTTGTACATATCTATTCTATTTATTTCATTTTGTTAATATGTTTGGTTTAGTTCTCTGTCTCCCCCTTCTAGACTGTGAGCCCACTGTTGGGTAGGGACTGTCTCTATATGTTGCCAACTTGTACTTCCCAAGCGTTTAGTACAGTGCTCTACACACAGTAAACGCTCAATAAATACGATTGATTGATTGATTGATTGATTGACATGGACTCTCCCATAATTATCTTATATCTACCCCATTGCTTAGTATAGTGCTTAGTAAGTGCTTAAAAAGGGGGAAGAGTGGTCAATAAATGCTATTACTGCTAGGAGCGGTAATGAAATATATTGTGTGCTTACTGAGTGCAGTGCACTGTGCTTAACCCTTGGGAGATATAGCAAACATAATACACATAACAGCTGACATCGCGGAGAAGTAGCATGGCATAGAGGATAGAGCACGGGCCCGGGAGTCAGAAGGTCATGGGTTCTAATCCCGGCTCTGCCACTTGTCTGCTGTATGGCCTTGGGCTAGTCACTTCACTTCTCTGGGCCTCAGTTACCTCATCTGTAAAATGGGGGTTAAGACTGTGAGCCCTATGCAGGACAGGAACTGTGTCCAACCTGATTTCCTTGTACCCACCCCTGCACTTAGTACAGTGCCTGGCACATAGAAGGTGCTTAACAAATACCATAATTATTTATTTATTATTTATTTTGACACCCTTAGCCTCCCTCACAGGGATGCTGGGAAGAGCAAGGGAGGTCACTGATGGGTGAGTGCTTTGGAACAATCAAAGTGCTGGGCAAGTTCACGGTGTTGTTATTACTGGGGATTGTGGAGCCTGGAGAAGGTTCTGGATAGTCTCGGGCAGAGGCTAGGGACCCTGCCCCTCTGGACTCCCAGCTTGTTGCCTCCCCAGCCCCCACCCACCCTGACCTAATCCTTTGTCTCCTCTCCCCAGGAGGAGGCCCGTCTGGCCCGTGTGCGGAGGGAATACGAGAAGAAGAGGAAGGTGAGTGGGATCTGGGGAGCCACTACCAGCTCTCAGGTCCCAACTCACCACCCCCCAAGGTCTCTTCAACCAGGGCTCCTCACAGTCCACAGGGGCCCTGGGGTGGGATAGAAACCTGGGATTGAAGTCATTTTATCTGTCGCCCAGCCTCCGGCACCTAAACTGTTCAAGGTCAATGAAATTTCAGGTTCTAATCATCTCTTAGGGGAGGAAGATAAGACTTCTTCCATTGTATTTTCCAAAGGACTCCCCACCTTTATCGGCAGGAAGTTCTACCTCCTATCTAACCTAAGTCCCTCGTGCTCCACCCACAGCCAGGGGCATCCACCATCCAAACTTCTCAGGCCTCTCAAGACCATCCAGATCCTCTGGCTGGATTTCCGGAGAGCTCTGGGATTTCTGACGGGAGGGAGAGACTGAGCAAACTCCCCCACTCCCCCACTCTCTCCTGTGCCAAGGAGAGGAGACTGGTGGGGTAGCCTAGCCAGAGTCTGCCTCCATGGGAAACTTCCAAAGATTTAAGCTTTGGGATGGAATCCAACCCTCTCCCTCTCTCTACAGGACCCTACGTTCTTGGAGAAGCAGGAGCGCTGTCGTTACCTGCAGAAGAAACTGCAGCACCTCAAGGTGCAGATCCAGAAGTTCGACGAGGAGAACAGGGACGGTTCTGTATATTTCTGATCCCTGGCCCCACGACCTCTCTCCAGGGGTTTCAGCCCTGAGAAGTATTCTGCCAGAGAAAGGGTTTGGAGATTCAGGAGCAGAGCTCGGGGGCCAAGGCAAGGAGAGGGAGAGTATGAGGGGAGGGTGGCTGGAGGCTGTTGCTGCCCCCCCCATCTCTTGTCCCTTCCCTGCCATCTCACCCAGACCCAGAACTAGCAGGGAAGTCTCTGCTGCATGGAAAATCCCTCTCGGAAGGGTTTTGGCTGAGACCTTGTGGGGGCCCAGGGCAGCAGAGAGGTGAAGGGGTACCACAGCTGGAGAGGTTGAGGGGAAGCCCGAAGCTGAGCCTGTGCCAGAGGCTGTGAGCATGGGCCAGATTTCCCCTCCACTCGGGTTTGGTTTCCTGAGACCCAAAGGCTGCAGCTTCAAAGCCAAAGGGATAGTTAGAGGTAAAGTAGAATAAGATTTGGAGGTGGCAGGCGGGAAAGCAGTTCCATGAGGACCAAAGGCCACAGAATCCTGTGGCTTACAAAGACTGTGGACCCAAAATTCTACTGGAGAGTCTTTGGGGATTAGATTTGGTCCAAAGCATTGGGGGTGACTTTGTTCATATCCCACCCCAGAGCCAGCATGCCCCCTGGGCAAGATGAAAGAAGAGAGGATGTTCTTTCAACCTTCCTCTTCATCTCAGGGTTGTGGCTGGTGGGGGTTGGTGGTCTAGACTCCAGTCTGGTCTAGATTCCTTGCAATAGGGGAAGAGCCCCAGCCTGGGAGTCAGGAGACCTATTCCTGTTCTTCCTCAACCATGCTGTGTGACCTTGGGCAACTTGCTTGACCTCTCTGGTCAAGCAGGAAGCTAGAGCCTTGCCCCTCCTCACCTTTCAGGAAGCTCAGAAAGAGCTGGAGGAATTTTGGGTTCTGAGGGGTGGTGGGGAGAGGCATCAAATCGCTGGTCCTGCTTGTGGAAGCCATATAATCTCAATAGGTCATTTCATCCATCCCTCTGCCTTTGATGAGAGCAAACAAATCATCCTTGGCCAGGGAAACTCTTGCCAGTATTTAAACCCCCCCCCCACACCCAAATCCTCCCTCAGCCTGTCAAAGAAAGCTCACCCCCATGGTCAGAATGTTCTTTACATTTTATATTTAACCTTTCATTCTGTCAAGGTCCATCACAGTCTCAGGACCTCATCTTTGTGCTGGGGAGCTAGAGAGCACGGGGGAACCAGCCTGGGGGCCGTTACCCCCATCTCAGTGAGGCGAGCTCAAGCCAGCAACTCCTCTCCCATGGGAAAGAGGCAGGAGTCTTTTTTTTTCCTGAAACTCAGCAACCCACAGGCCAGCAGCAGTGGCCAGGTTGAAGTTTGATGTGAATCCCTGCAACACAAGATAGACCGAGAAAGGGCAGCTTTTAGAACGGCCTGCCAGAGCTCTCAGCGCCTAGTACAGTGCTCTGCACACATTAAAGCATTCAAAAAATATGACTCACAGATTGGCTCATGTGAGCTTCTAGAGGGCCTGGGCCTCTTTACTCCAGTTTGCTGCCAACTGCCGAGTGCAGTGCTCTGCACACAACAGAGTGGCCTGATGGACTTTCCACAGGCCTGGGAGTCAGGGGACCTGAGTTCTCATCCCAGCTCTGCCATTTCCCTGCTATGTAACTTTGGCAAGACACTTAACTTCTCTGGGCCTCAGTTTCCTCATCTGTAAAATGTGGGCTCAATATCTGTTCTCCCTCAGACTGTGAGTCCCGTATGTCTGACCTGATTATCTTTCATCAACCCCAGTGTTTGGCACATAAGTGCTTAGCATATGTCACTATTACTGTTAGGAAGACGAGTGCAGTGGAAAGACCTTGAGTCTGGAAGGCAGGAGACCTGGGTTCTATACCCAGCTTGGCCACTCACCACAGTGTGCCCAGGGACAGGTTGCTTACCCTTTCTGTAAAATGGGCATAAATTATCTGCTCTACCTCTTAGACTGTGAGTCTTCTGGGGGACAGGAACTGTATCTGACCTGATTGTCTTGGGTCTACCCCAGCAGTTAGCACAGGGCTTGAGCATATAGTGAGTGCTTAATAAGTACCACTATCATTAGTAGCCGTAAGTACTCAAATATTGATGGTAATGATTTTGTCTGTCCCCCTTCATCTTGGTTAGCCTGTGCTAAATCTCCCCCCAGACCAGTGGGTGCCACCTCCTACTTAAGAGTTCTAGGGGAGATTAGCCCACTTTGCTGGGCCAGCTGAAGCAGGGGTGTGTAACCTCAATCCTTCTTGCTGCAATGCAGCCCTGTTCTCAGTAGCGGAGAGACCCACAATGATTATAGACATACTCTTATACTCTACTTTTCCCCTTAACTTTAGTCTATTTTAATATCTGTCTCCTCTTTTAGACTGTAAGCCGTTTGTGGGCGGGGCTAACATCTACCAACTCTGTTTTACTGTACTTTCCCAAGTGCTCAGAACAGAGGCACACAATAAACTTTCAATAAATGCCATTGATTGATTGACTGATAGTCAAAGCTTTTTCCAGGTCCCAGTGTGCCTACCCCTGCATAGGCAATGGGACCCATTCAGAAAGCTTTCATCATTCCCCCCGCTCAGAGGGGGAGTGGGGCGCTCTCACCCCTCTATTACCTGAGAGGGGTCTCAGTCCTTCCCTCCAGGTCTGATGCTCTGGCCTCCACCTGAAGGTGGTGGGTGGTGCTGGAGGAGAGGGGTTCAGATCTAGGGCCTGGAGCAATTTGGGCAGATATCCAGGGGGCTTAGCTGAAGGGGGCAGTCTCTGCTTGACCTGATTATCCTGTGTCTACCCCAGGGTTTAGTACAGGCTTAGCAAGCACCATTATTTATTCTTCTTAATTAACTCCTCCTGGGACAAGATTTCCTGCCCAATTCCCTCCTTTTCAGCTCCCACACTGAGAAGCAGTGTGGCCTAGTGGAAAGAACCTGGGCCTGGGAGTCTGGGGACCTGGGTTCTAATCCTGGCTCCATCACTTGTCTGCTGTGTGACCTCGGGCAAGTCACTTCACTTTGCTGTGCCTCGGTTTCCTCCTCTATAAAATGGCGATTAAATTATTGTTCTTCCTCCCTCTTAGACTGGGAGCTCATCAGAGAAGCAGCCTGGCCTAGTGGCAAGAGCCCGGGCTTGGGAGTCGGAGGTCATGGGTTCTAATCCCGACTCTGCCACTTGTCTGCTATGTGACTTTGGGCAAGCCACTTCATTTCTCTGTGCCTCAGTTCCCTCATCTGTCAAATAGGGTTGAAGACTGTGAGCCCCACGGGGGACAACCTGATGACCTTGTATCTACCCCAGTGCTTAGAACAGTGCATGGCACATAGTAAGCGCTTAACAAATACCATCATCATCATCATGTGGGACGGGGCTGTGTCTGACAAGATTATCATGATCTACCCTAGTGCTGAATACAGTGCTTGGCACATAGTAAGTGCTTAAATTCATTCTTTCATTCAATTATATTTATTGAGTGCTTACTGTGTGCAAAGTACTGTACTAAGCACTTGGGAGAGTAAAATATAACAATAAGCAGACATATTCCCTGCCCACAGTGAGTTTACAGTTTAGAGGGGGAGGGGGACATTAATATAAATAAATTAGAGATATGTGCATTAAGTGCTGTGGGGCTGGGAGGGGAATGAATAAAGGAAGCAAGGCAGGGTGAAGTCAGGGCGATGCGGAAGGGAGTGGGAGAAGAGGAAAGGATGAGCTTAGTCAGGGCTGGCCTCTTGGAGGAGATGTGCCTTCAATAAGGCTTTGAAGGAGGGGAGGGTAATTGTCAGATTTGAGAAAAGAGGTCGTTTCAGACCAGAGGCAGGACACGGGCGAGGGGTCAGCGACGAAATAGACCAGATCGAGGTACAGTGATAAATCGTGATATTGATTACTGTCCAGGAATGGCTGTGTCACCCATTTCCTGATCCCAAATCTGTAAGTAAAATGGATGGATTGAGAGCAGGAAGTGGGTTGAGCCCAACACTTGGGGACCCCTGGGGAGCAAAGGGGATGGAGGAGAGGGGGTCATGAGCTTCCCAGTCAATGGTATTTATTGAGTGCTTTCTTTGTGCAGAGCCCTGGGGAGATCCGTTATCTCCAAGGGTCTCTTTAGGACCGTGAGCCCCGGGTGGGGCAGGGACTCTGTCAGATTGGATGATCCACCCCAGCGTTTAGTGCAGCGTTTTGCACAGAGTAAGTAAATACTTAACAAATACGATCATTATCTCCAGGGATCATCGGCAGGCCTTAGGGAGCGTGGAGAGCCGAGGCCTCGGGGACTGCCCCGCGGCTAGCGGAGAAGGAGTTAGGAGGGGCCTCGGCATCCCATCCGTCCCACTTCCCAATCCGGCCTCGATCTGATCCGAGATTTCGGTCCCGCCCTCGCCCCCCACTCCCCGCCCTCCGGCCGCCTCTCTTTATGGCTTCCCGGGAGGGGAGATTTCTTTTTTTTTTCTCCCTCCGCTAATGATTAACCCGCCCCACCATCCAGGTTCGAGGGAACCGGAGGGAGAGAGGCTCGCCCCCGGCCCCATGGGCTGAGTGTCTATGTGTGCTAGCCTTCTGTCCCTAACCCTGCCCTTGTCCCTGCCCTCGACCTCCTTCCCGCCAGGCGCCAGACCTTCCCCTCCGGCTCCCGATTGATTCCCCGGCAGAGGAAGACCAGGCAGAGGACCAAAAGTTTCCCAGGCGAGGAACCGGTGGGAGGAGGGACAAGGTAGGTTGATCGATGAGGTGGGGCAGGGATGGGGCAAGTGACTTTTGCCCGCGGGATCCGGACCAGAGCCGAGGAGAAAAACGGCTCCAATCCGCCCTGGCCCAAGAGGGACCCCTGGGGGGAAGAGGTGGGCGTTGGGGCTGGGGGTGGGGGTGGAGATGTCTCTGCCTGCTCTGCATTCTGGGCGTGTCTCTGTCTCTCTTTGAGTGACTGTCTCTGCTTTTTGTGGATGTCTGGCTCTCTGCGTCTCCGGCTGTCACTACATCCTATGTCTCTGTTCCTTTGCTCTCTGTGCTTGGTTCTCTCTGTTCTCTGCCTCTCTGCTCTCTGGGACACTCTCTCTCTCCCTCAGTGACTCTGTTTCCCCATTCTCTATGAGTGTCCCTGTCTCTGTACTCTGTATATCCCAGTCTCTCTGCTCTCTATATGTGTTTCTGTCTCTGCCCTCCCTGTATGCATCTCCCTGACTCTGCACTGTGTGTGTGTGTGCGCGCGCGCCCTCTCTGTGTGCATTACTGTTTCCTCACTCCCTGTGTGTCTCTACTTCTTCACTCTGTGTTTCAGTCCCTTCAATTTGTGTGGATATGTCTCTGTCTCGGCACTCTGACCCTAAGCTCTCCATTTATCTCTGTCTCTCTACTCTCTGTGCTCTTTGTGGCTGTCTGCTCTCTGTGTATCTGCCTGTCTCTACCCTCTATGGATCTGTGTGTCTGTCTCTCCACTTTCTGTGCGTGTTGCTGCCTGTACATGCTGTGTATAACCCTGTCTCTCTGCTCTGTCTGTCTCCCCCCTGCCCTCCTTGTGTGCATCTCTGCTTCTGCACTGTGTGTGTGTCTCTGTCTCTACCAATAAATCAGTGCTATTTATTGAGGGCTTACTGTGTGTAGAGCACTGGACTAAGCACTTGGGAGAATACAGTAGAGTCGGTAGACATATAATCTGTCCACAAAAAGTTTACAGTCTAAAGAAGGAGACAGATGTGAAAATAAATTAGGCATATATACATAAGTGCTTTGAGGCTGAGGGTGGGGCGGATATCAAGTGCTTAAAGAGTACAGACCCAAGTGTAAAGGTGATGTGGAAGGGAGAGGGAGATGGGGAAATGAGAGCTTAGCTGGAGAAGGCCTCTTGGAGGAGATGTGATTTTAAGGTGGGGAGAGTGGTGGTCTGTTCTCTATGGAAGGAGAAGAAATTCCAAGCCAGAGGGAGGATTTGGGCAAGGGGTCATTGGTGAGAGAGATGAGATCAAGGTACAGTGAATATGTTGGTGTTAGAGGAGCCAAGTGTGAGGGCTGGGCTGTAGTAGTTCAGGAGGTAAGGTAAGAAGGAGTGAGCTGATTGAATGCTTTAAAGCCGATGGTGAGGAGTTTCTGTTGGATGCAAAGATGGATAGGCAACCACAGGTGGTTCTTGAGGAGTAGGGAGATATGAACTGAACATTTTTTTAGAAAAACGATCTGGGCAGTAGAGTGAAGTAAGGACTGAAGTAGGGAGAGACAGGAAGTAGGGAGGTGAGCTAGGAGGCTGATGCCATAGTCAAGGTGGGGTAGGATAAGTGCTTGGATCATTCATTCAATCATATTTATTTAGCACTTACTGTGTGCAGAGCACTGTACTAAGTGCTAGGAAAGTACAATTCAGCAACAAATAGAGACAATCCCTGCCCACAACAGCCTGGTGGATAGAGCCCGGGCCTGGGAGTCAGAAGGACCTGGGTTCTCATCCCGGCTCTGCATCAACGTTGTAGCAGTTTGGATGGAGAGGAAAGGGCAGATTATAGTGATGTGAAGGTTGAATTGACAGGATTTTATGTCATACTGAATGTGCAGGTGGAATGAGAGACATGAATCTAGGATAATGCCAAGATTACAGGTTTGAGACAGGGAAGATGTCAGTGTTGTCTACAGTGATGGGAAAGTCAGAGGGAGGACAGGGTTTGGGTGGGAAGATGAGGTAAAGTTTGAGGTGTCAGTGGAATATGCAAACAGGTCTCCTGAAGGCAGGAATGTCCGTCTCTGCCCTCTCTGTATGTATCTCTCTGTCTCTGCACACATCACTTTATCTTCATTCCCTGAGAGTGTCTGTCTGTTTCTTCATACTCTGCATGTTTCTGTCTCTCCAGTCTGCGTGGATATGTCTCTGTCTGTGCTCTCTGGGTGCTTTTCTCTGTCCCTGAGTTCTCTGTGTGTGTCTCTGTCTCATTACTCTCTCCACTCTGTGTGTGTCTGTCTGTCTGTCAATCTCTTCTGTGTATCACTGAACTCTGTGTGTCTTGGTTTCTGCTATCTCTCTCTCTAAATCTGTCTCAGCTCTCTCTCTCTCTCTCTCTCTCTCTCTCTCTCTCTCTCTCTCCTTTTCTCTCTCCCTATCCTTGTTTTATCTGTGCCTCTCTCTGTGTCTCCCGGTCTTTCTATCTCTGAATCAGGGTCAGCCTGAGCCCAAAGCCTCAGAGAAGGTTAATGAGGTCGAAAGGATAGGTCCATACTCCCCCTGGGGGAGAGGCAGAGGGAATTATTAAAGTGGGGAGAGTTCCCAGGGAATCTGAGTGTCTTGGGGGTGAGTTGAGTTCACCTTCCCAACTCTCCCTCCCTTAATGCCCAGCTCTGGCCCCAGATTGTATGGGGTCAATCTGCTCTCTCCCTGTCCCTGGCTCTTCAAGGTCTCTCTCCCTGTCTTGTTGTCAGGACAAATAGAGGGGAGATAAAGTCTCCCAAAGGTCCTTGGGCCCTAGGTAATCCCGAGAAAAGGAGGAGGGAGTGACTGAAACAGAGGGGTTAGAAAAGGATAAAGCTTTCAGAGGTGCTAGTCTGCCTGGAGGCAGAGGCATGGATGAGATGACCTATAAAGTTCAGGCCCTTGCTTCCTTAACTTATTCATTCATTCAATCGTATTTATTGAGCACTTACTGTGTGCAGAGCACTGTACTAAGTGCTTGGGAAGTACAAGTTGGCAACATATAGAGGCAGTCCCTACCCAACAACGGGCTCACAGTCTAGAAGGGGGAGACAGACAATAAGACAAAACATGTGAGCAGGTGTCAAGTCATCAGAATAAATGGAAGTAAAGCTGGATGCACATCATTAACAAAATAAATAGAATAGTAAATATGTACAAGTAAAATAAATAGAGTAATAAATCTGTACAAACATATACAGGTGCTGTGGGGAGGGGAAGGAGGTAAGGCGGGGGGGATGGAGAGGGGGAGAGGAAGAAGGGGGCAACAATGGGTTGGGAAGTGAAACTTGTGAGATTGAGGAGGATCATCTTATCAGGTATAGGAAGATTGTTTTGTCCTCTCCTGAGGCTAACCTACCCTGCAGATAAAGAGAATAACAACCAGTCCCTTCTCCCTAGATGCTAGGACTGAGGCCCAGCCGTCTCTTTCACCCAGCCCAGCTGGGATGAAGGGTAGAAGTGGGTCTCAGTGGAAGGACTGGTCTGATTTGATTGTACTGTTTCTACCACAGCACTTTGCACAGTGCTTGGCACATATAATAAGCACTTAACAAATACTACCATGATTATTAGGAAGGGCAGGGATGTGACAGTTGTCCCAATCAATCAATCATATATATTGAGCACTTACTGTGTGCAGAGCACTGTAGTAAACACTTTTTTTTATTTTATAATGGCATTTATTAAGCGCTTACTACGTGCAAAGCACTGTTCTAAGCGCTGGGAAGGTTACAAGGTGATCAGGTTGTCCCACGTGGGGCTCACAGTCTTAATCCTGATTTTACAGATGAGGGAACTGAGGCACAGAGAAGTGAAGTAACTTGCCCGAAGTCACACAGCTGACAACTGGCGGAGCCGGGATTTGAACCCATGACCTCTGACTCCAAAGCCCGGGCTCGTGGGAGAATATAATACAAGAAAGTTGGTAGAAATGTTTCCTGCCCCCACTGAGCTTACAGTCTAGAGGGGGAGACAGACATAAATATAAATTATGGATATGTACCTAAGTGGAGGGCTGAATAAAGGGTGAAAATCCAGTTACAAAGGAGATGCAGAAGGGAATGGGAGGAAGAAACAAAGGGCTTAGTCAGGAAAGGCCTCTTGGAGATGTAATTTTAATAAGGCTTTGAGGGTGGGGAGAGTGATCGTCTGTCCAAAAACAGAGCTTCTTATCTTCCCACCCAAACCCTGTCCTCTCCCTGACTTTCCCTTCACTGTAGATGGTACCACTATCCTTTCTGTCTCTCACAGGCCCTTAACCTTGGTGTTATCCTTGACTCCTCTCTTTCATTCAACCCACATTTTCAATCCATCACCAAATCCTGTCAGTCCCAGCTCCACAACAAAGCTAAAATCCACCCTTTCCTCTCCATCCAAACTGCTACCACGTTAATACCATCACTCATCCTATCCTGCCTAGATTACTGTCAGCCTCCTTGCTGATCTCCCAACCTCCTGTCTCTCCCCACTCCAGTCCATACTTCACTCCTCTGCCTGGATCATCTTTCTACAGAAACATTCAGGACATGTCACCCTCTTCCTCAAAAATTTCCAGTCATTGTCCATTAACCTCTGTATCAAGCTTTAAAGCACTCCATCACCTTGCACCCTCGAACCTCACCTCGCTTCTCTCCTTTAACAACCCAGCCCACATACTTCTCTCCTCCAGTGCTAACCTTCTCACTGTGCCCCAATCTCGCCTGTTTCGCCACCGACTCCTGGAACACGTCCTGCCTCTGGCCTGGAATGCCTTCCCTCCTCAAATCCGACGGACAATTACTCTCCCCCTCTTCACAGCCTTATTGAAGGCACATCTCCTCAAAGAGGCCTTTCCAGACTAAGCCCCACTTTTCCTCATCTCCCACTCCCTTCTGCATCTGACTTGCTCCCTTTGCTCTACCCACCCCACACTATCCCCACAGCACTTATGTGTATCTGTAATTTTATTTATTTGCATTGAAGTCTGTTTCCCTTCCTCTAGACTGTGAGTTCGTTGTGGGCATGGAATGTCACTGTTTATTGTTGTGTTGTACTTTCCCAAGCGCTTAGTACAGTGCTCTGCACACACTAGGCTTAATAAATACAATTGAATGAATGAATGAATGAATCTGTCTGATATGAAGAGGGACTTGCCTTCCTTACCCCTCCTTGCACTTCCCTCTCATCCTTGCCCCGCCTTCCCCTTCTTCCTCTCTTTCTCCTTCTTCCCCTCTTTTCCCTCCTTCCCCTCTTACCACTCTGCACCTCACATCCTGAGCTGATGAAGAGGAAATTGGAAGCAGTAGAGGGAGCAAGGGAGGGAGAGAGCAGAGGACCCTGTCAGGGTCTCCAGGAGGAGCCGAGGGAGAGTCCACCCTGAGCCCGCTCTGAAGGCTGGGCATCACAGGAAGCAAGAGCTAGGAGTTCCCTGCTGGGAGGGTGGGGACAGGGAAGCTGAACTCCATCAAAGGAGTGGTGGGTGGGGCTTTTGACCAGAGAAGACTTTGTGCTGCCGGAGGGAGCTCTTCGAAGGTGTGAGGGAATCTGAGCGAGACCTAACTGAAGAGATTCATACACCAAGCCCCAGCTGGACAGATGAGGCTGGCCAGAGAACTGCGGTTCGTTGGGGGTTTTTGTCTCTCTCACTGAGTGGAGGGGAAGTGGGAGTCTTTGGACAGGAGTGAAGGAAGAGGTGGGCCGGGGAGCAGGCTAAGGAATGCTCTCTAGCCATAGGCTGGAGAACACAGCCTGGCTCTTTAGAATCAGGAGTTGTTGCAGGAGTTGTTGAGTTGGGGGCTGGGCAGAGGAGAGACGGGGAGGAAGAGGCCTGGAAGAGGGGAATAGAAGCCAGGGGAAAGGCTGGGGTTGGGGTGCTGATGAAAGGTCTTTCTGCCACTTACAGGTAGGTCCCGGTCCTGGCCCTACCTTGAAGATGTACGAGAAGCGGCCGTCGGTGAGCTATGGCCCAGAAGCCATGTACCGCCCGGAGGTGTACGAGAAGCGGCCTTCAGTGAGCTATGGCCCAGGAATCGTGTACCCCCCAGAGGTGTACGAGAAGCGGCCCTTGGTGAGCCACGGCCTGGGGTCTCCGCCCCCCCAAGAGGCATGCGATAGGCAGCCATCAGTGATCTATGGCCCTCCAAGGTCTCAATGTGCCTACATGGCTTCACCCCCACCTGGCTCCTTCTACCAGGAGGATGTGCCCCAGTACTTCTACAGGTGGACCTCCCCTCCTGGTTTGGTTCGGATCCTTCAGGGGCTGGTGATCCTGCTGTGTGTGACCATCTTTGCCTGCGTGGCCTCAACCCTGGCATGGGACTACAACTACGGAGGCCTGATGGGCTACGGGAGTGGGATGGGTGGCTATTACGGCAGCTCAGGCTATTACCCGGGCAGCTACTATGGCGGGACCAACCCGAGGGCGGCCAATGGCTTCATGATCTCCATGGCTGTGCTCTGCTTCCTGATCTCGCTGGGGCTCTTTGTGGCGGGCTTGTCCAAGTCACGCAGCACCCGCTCCCGCCACTTCTACCTGCTGGTGCTGGTGGCCAGCGCCATCCTGGCCTTCTTCGTGCTGATCGCCTCCATCGTCTACATCCTCGGGGTCAACCCCCGCGCCTCCATGGCTGCCGGCTCCGGGAGCTTCTATTACAACCAGATTGTGATGCTGTGCTCCCAGGTGTACTCGTCCCCAATCGGGGGTGGGATCATGAACCGCTACCTCTACCACTACTGCATGGTGGATCCCCAGGAGGTAAGACTTATCTCCCTGCAGATACTACTACTAATAATAATAATAATAGTATTTTTAAATCAATCAATCGTATTGATTTTTAAAGTGCTTACTACGTGTCAAACACTGTACTAAGTGCTGGAATAGATACAAGATAATCAGGTCCCACATGTGGCTCACAATCCAAGTAGGAGATGAGGGAACTGAGGCACTGAGAAGTTAAGTGACTTGCCCAAAGCCATGCAGCAGATACGTGGCGGATCTGGGTTTAGAACCCAGGTCCTCTGGCTCCCAAGCCCAGGCTTTTTCTACTAGGCCACACTGCACTTTGTGTTCCTGGCCTGGAGGTCAGTTCTGTCATGGAAAGGGCATGTCAATTAGCCCCTCGAGGCCTCAGTTTTTCCTTCTGAAGGATGGGGAGAAAAAGAATCCAACCTCACCCAGGGGGAGGGAGCAGTGGCTAGGGGGATGAGAGATGCAGGGTAGGAGTGGGGGACTGTTAGAAAACAAGGCAAAACAATGGCTAGGAAGCAAAGTGCGGGGGTAATTCTGAGATGTTAACATCGATAAAGTACAAGTTATTATTACTATGTTGTTCTTTTCTCGTACAATCTGGCTGTTGCGCACTATAGTGTCTTGGGCTTTAGCTAAGTACACTCCAGTTATCTCTGGTGGAGATCAAAGAAAAAAAATCTCCCCCTTATGTAACAGGCATCCAGATATTATAATAATAATAATAATGGTATTTGTTAAGCGCTTACTATGTGCGAAGCACTGTTCTAAGCGCTGGGGAGGTTACAAGGTGATCAGGTTGTCCCACAGGGGGCTCACAGCTTTAATCCCCATTTTACAGCTGAGGTAACTGAGGCCCAGAGAAGTGGAGTGACTTGCCCAAAGTCACACAGCTGACAGTTGGTGGAGCCGGGATTTGAACCCCTGACCTCTGACTCCAAAGCCCGTGCTCTTTCCACTGAGCCACACTGCTTCTCCAGATATGATCATTACTGGGTGGCTTGAGCTCCTGCGTTACTCCCTCCCACCCCTTAGCCAAGGAAGATTGAGGCTGGCTCAGTCACTAACTCAGTTTCCCCACTGACAGGCACTGCTGAGTGGCCCCTCCCCCTTCCCTGTGAGGGATTGGAAGGATGCTTGAGGTTGGGTCTGAGAGCTGAGTGGCCTGGGCTCCCTCCCTGAAAGCCCAGCCCTGGTCCCCCACCCCTTCCACCCCCAGAAAGTCCCCATGGGGCAGACACAGGAGGTGGGGTGGGGGAGAGGGTGGCTTGGTGGCTGAAAAAGCCGGGCCTAATGGAAAGAATCTGGTCCTGGGAATCAGGAGACCTAGGTTCTCATTGCTGCTCTGTCTCTAGCCTGCTGTATTACCTTGAGCAAAGCACTTCACTTTTCTGGGCCTCAGTTTCCTCATCTTTATAATGGGAATAAGAGAACTGCTCTCTCTCCCACCTTAGACTGTGAACCCCATGTAGGACAGGGACTGTGTCTGATCTGATTGGATTGTACCTCTCCTGGCACTTGGTATAGTAAGGGCATACCAAATATCACAGTACCACAGTTATTATTATTATTATTATTATTATTATCATCATCATCATCATCATCATCGTAGTCATTACTGTCATCTTGCCTTCCTCCCCAGGCCGTGGCCATCCTCTGTGGCTTTCTTATTGTCACCCTCCTCTGTGTCATCTGTTTCTTTGCTCACAAGACCCGATACAAGATCTGGAGGTTTGGCAAAGTCAACATCTACTGGGACAAGCCCCTGGCCTCTCCTGACGGCCCCAGTATAGATGACTGGGTAAGTCGGCACCCCTCACTTGGCAAGGGCAAAGCAGGGGCCTTTGGGACAGATCCCAGGTTCTCACTACGGGAGCTCTACCACCCTCCCCCAAACTGTTTATTCAAGATAGGCTGAGTTTCAGTCTGGTCAATCATTAACCCAAATGCGGTCACCATTCAGAGTTTTAAAGTCACTTTTCTCAGGGTGATACCCAGTCCCCCCGTGGGGCCAGGGGGCAGCCCTGGCTCTAACCAGCCCACCTGCTCTCTCCCTACCCCTAGGAGGGGGTTCCCCACCGTTTTATGCCTCCTCCCTCAAGCCCAATCTGGGCAAGTCCCTCACCCCTTCCAGCCCTGACTCAGAGGGCAGAAGTTAGCCCTTTCTCTTAGTCCTCTGTCACGGGCAAGGACGTCCAATGCCCACTTTGTGGATAAGATTGCTTTGGGCGGGCACCCCACCCCAGTGTTATAAGTCCAGGGCAAGGTCATCAGGGAGTGGCTGGTCATACCATCTGCTGAGCTAGCTCCCGATGGCCTGACCAGCTAGGCAGAGAGAGCGGAACTAGGGAGGAGGCAGGGATATGTGAGAAGGAATCGGTAGGGTGTGTTGGGAAGACATCATCAATCGTTTTTATTGAGTGCTTACTGTGTGCAGAGCACTCTACTAAATGCATGGGAGAGCACAATGCAACAGAGTTGATGGACATGTTCCCTGCCCACAGTGAGCTTCCAGTCTAGAAAGGGAGACAGACAGTAACAGAAATAAATAATTTATAATATATAATTTATAAGACAGAGGGAAGGAAGAGGGTGAGGGGTGTGGGAAGAGGGTGAGCGGTGTGGGGAAAGGGAGAGGCTAGGGTCCTAAGTGGATGCAAGGGTTTCTGCTCTGAAATCCTCTACTCTAGAATGGAGGGGCCTGGCTCTCATTGCCCCTTACCTGGCCTCTTCCTCCTCCTCCATGAGGCAGAGACTTTGAAGCTTTCTCTCCCCCACCTCCTTTCAACAGCCCAGCCCTGAAATAATGATGGTATTTGTTAAGCGCTTACTGTGTGCCAAGCACTGTTCTAAGCACTGAAATCTCTCCACACCTCTCCCCTCTTCCCTACCTGTCATTTATTTTAATGTCTGTCTCCCCCTCTAGATTGTCAGCTCCTTGAAGGCAGAGATGTTGTCTACCAACTCTATTGTACTATACTCTCCCAAGCGCTCAGTACAGTTCTCTTCTCACTATTGGCTTCAAAGCTCTCCATCACCTTGCCCCCTCCTTCTTCACCTTGCTTCTCTCCTTCTACAACCCAGCCCACACACTCTGCTCCTCTGCCACTAACATCCTCACTGTGCCTCGTTCTCGCCTGTCCTGCAGTCAACCCCTGGCCTATGTCCTACCTCTGGCATGGAATGCCCTCCCTCCTCACATCCGCCAAACTAGGTCTCTTCCCCCCTTCAAAGCCCTTCTGAGAGCTCACCTCCTCCAGGAGGCCTTCCCAAACTGAGCACCCCTTTTCCTCTGCTCTTCCTCCCCTCCCCATTGCCCCTACTCCCTCCCTCTGCTCTACTCCCCCGCTCCACGTCACTCGTGTATATTTGTACATATTTATTATTCTATTTATTTTATTAATGATGTGTATATATCTATAATTCTATTTATCTATTTTATCATCATCATCATCAATCGTATTTATTGAGCGCTTACTATGTGCAGAGCACTGTACTAAGCGCTTGGGAAGTACAAATTGGCAACACATAGAGACAGTCCCTACCCAACAGTGGGCTCACAGTCTAAAAGGGGGAGACAGAGAACAAAACCAAACATACCAACAAAATAAAATAAATAGGATAGATATGTACAAGTAAAACAAATAAATAAATAAATAAATAGAGTAATAAATATGTACAACCATATATACATATATACAGGTGCTGTGGGGAAGGGAAGGAGGTAAGATGGGGGGATGGAGAGGGGGACGAGGGGGAGAGGAAGGAAGGGGCTCAGTCTGGGAAGGCCTCCTGGAGGAGGTGAGCTCTCAGCAGGGCCTTGAAGGGAGGAAGAGAGCTAGCTTGGCGGATGGGCAGAGGGAGGGCATTCCAGGCCCGGGGGATGACGTGGGCCAGGGGTCGATGGCGGGACAGGCGAGAACGAGGTACGGTGAGGAGATCAGCGGCGAAGGAGCGGAGGGTGCGGGCTGGGCAGTAGAAGGAGAGAAGGGAGATGAGGTAGGAGGGGGCGAGGTGATGGAGAGCCTTGAAGCCCAGGGTGAGGAGTTTTAATTCTATTTTAATTCTATTGATGCCTGTCTACTTGTTTTGTTCTGTTGTCTCTCTCCCCCTTCTAGACTGTGAGCCCGTTGTTGGGTGGGGATTGTCTCTATCTGTTGCCAAACTGTACTTTCCAAGCGCTTAGTTCAGTGCTCTGCACACAGTAAGTGCTCAATAAATGTGATTGATTGATTGAATGAAAGAATGAAGTAAACCCTCAATAAATACCATTGATTGATTTATCTCAGGCAGGACGACTGATGCTGGGAGCCCAATAATCAATCAATGGTATTGATTGAGTGCTTACTGTGTGTATAGCATTGTGCTGAGCGCTTGAGAGAGTTCAATACAGTAGAGTTGGTAGGCACAAACCCTGCTCTCTGAAGGTTTTTCCTGGCTGGGCCAGCTTAACCTGACCCCTCTAGACTGTAAACCCCCACCAGACTGTAAGCTCGTTGTGGGCAGGGAATGTATCTGTTTACTGTTGTATCATACTATCCCAAGAGCTTAGTACAGTGCTCTGCACACAGTAAGCGCTCAATAAATATGATTGACTGACTGACTGACTGACCCGTCCGCATAGCCTGTGGGGTGTGTTTCAGGGCAAGTGAATCTGGGGCCAGGTCAGAGGGAAGGTGCAAATGATATGCAAAATAATATGCAACTTAGGCACTGGGGAGTCGTTAAGGTGAGGGAGGGTGGAGAGGGCACCCTACTGGCTGGCTCAGCTTGCTCACTCTCCCATTACTGGGTTCTGTCTTCAGTCCCCTCTACCCTGTCTGGAGGGCCCACTGCCCAGTGTCCAGGAGGTGGGTCGGAAGCAGAAGGGTGGAATAAGGCTGGACGGGTACTGCCTGTGACCTGGAGCCAGGTCTCAGCCAGGGGCCTGTCGGCCAGGATTTGATAGTGCTATTGTCCTGCTTTGGCCTGGAGTTGGGGGGGACTGGGCGGGGCAGGAAGGGGGGCAGAGATGTTTGTTTCTAGGCCCCTGATAAAGGCCTCCTGCTTTGGTCTGTTGAAACAACAGGGAACACGGTGGTTTTGTGCTTTTTGTTCTGGGAGAGTTCCTGCTAAGGGTAGGCCCCACCCTTGGTTTGCCGGGCTTCCCTCCTGCTCCCGGGCCTCTGCCATCTCAAATGCTGGTGCACCCCTGGCTCTTTGCCCTCAATTCCTAGGGACCCTCTCCACTCAGGCACAGGTGCCCACTAATGCCCCCTGCACTGCCTGGGGAGGTCAAGTGCCCCAAGGGACTGTCCTTGCCACTCTACTCCAGGAAGCTGGTCACTCCTTCCTCCCATCAAGCGGTTGGCCCCGTGCCATGCTCTGTGCCCATTCTGGGCTGGGGGAACCTCACTGGGGGACATGGTTGCTCCCCAGGAGAAGGCCACAGTGGGTGGCACTAACATCCAGGAGGACGTGGCCACGCTGGCGTATTCAGAGAAGCCCACCAGCCCCCTGACCAGCCCTTACAGTGCCCCTCCGGAGAAAGCCTATGAAGACCATATCACCAGGTGGGTTGGAAGTGGGGTCTGGTGGCATCCCAGGGAAACGGTAAGCATTCATTCATTCATTCATTCATTCATTCATTCAGTCGTATTTATTGAGTGCTTACTGTGTGCAGAGCACTGTACTAAGCACTTGGGAAGTACAAGTCGGCAACACATAGAGACGGTCCCTACCCAACAGCGGGCTCACAGTCTAGAAGGGACCCACCTGCTGGTGTATTCTGGGTAACCCTGAGCCTGGATCAGGATCAGCAGTAGCAGCAGCAGAGCCCCTCAGGGCTTTGATTTGGGTGCCCAGTTTGTCTCAGTTCCCTCCAGGCCCACAGAACAGCACCCTGAATTCCAGGACCATTCCAGTTTTCCCCAGGAAATCTGGGTGACCTGCCCTGGCCTCTGTCAATGGGCACAGACCCTTGGAGGACCCTACAGATACTTGGTGCTCTTCTCCTTTCAGGGCACCAGGACCAAAGTTGGCCCTGGCCCTTACCAATCTGCTCTCCAGCAATGGCTGCTCCTGGATCCCTTTGCTTTTCCAGTGTCCCATCCCCTGCAAAGACTGGCGTCAGCTCCCTAAAAGAAGGGAAGACAGCTGCAATCCACCTCCCTACCAGGCGGGGCCGGCACCGATACCGGCACCACCCGGACCTGGACGAGTCACAGTGTGAGACGGATTTCACCACGGCGGTGGAGTCCAGTGACGAGAGGGACCGGAACGAGTGGGTCAGGTGAGGGAAGGACAGCCAGATGGTGCAGCAGGAGAGGGGACCCTGCTCCCTCATCAGGTACTAAGTCTCCCAGACTGGCACCGGGTCACAAATTGGTAGAAGCAGCCAAAGGCAGGAAGGTGAGGAAGGGTTTGCCCAGGCTGGCTCGCAGCTGGGCCCCTCCACAACACTGTTCCAACAGAGAGTCAGCTTCCCCGTCGCTCCCTGCCGTCTCCCCCAATCCTGCCCTCTCTCTCTCCCAACCCACCTTCCTCGGGCACTAAACCATGTCCTCATCTTCAAAACCCTACCTGAAAACCTAGCTCCTCCAGCAAGGCTACCCAGATTAAGCCCACTCCTTCCAGTAATAATGAAGAAGGCTTTAATGTGTAAATCTTGGGGACAAATGTCTTGTCTACCTCTCTATTGCTCAAAGAGGAATATCTTTGATATTTAATGTCTCTGCCCTTTGAGTTTTCTGTTTGTCTGTCTGGGTTTGTGCCTGTCCTGTCCTGTCTGGCTGTCAGCCCCTGAAATAGAGATAAAATCTTCTCCCTTTGTCTTTCCCCAAAGCCCTTAGAGGGGGCGGGGGGGAGGGGAGGGAGAGAGAGTGTGTGTGTGTGTGTGCATGGGGGGGGGGGGGCAGAGGGGGGAAGGCCTTGTCTCCCCCATCAGACTGTCAGTCCTTTGAGGATAGGGACTGTGCCTGCTCCTCCTCCTGTCCCTAGATAGAGTGCCCTGTGTTTTGTGTGTGTGTGTGTGTGAGAGAGAGAGAGAGAGGGAGAGAGAGAGAGAGAGAGAGAGAGAGAGAGAGAGAGAGAGAGAGAGAACCACCAATCTCTCGAGGACGGTACTGGGGACTGAGTCTTCTTTCTTTGCCCCTTCCCCACCATCTAATCCAGGATTCAGCCCAGACTGGGGATGGCCAGGCTAACTGACCGCCCCCACCTCACACACACACACAACTATCTACACAGCCTCTACCCACCCATCACCTCGGATGAAGCCCGCGAGGCATACAAGACAGAGTTTGACATGGACCTGAAGCACTACAAGAAGCTCTGTGCCGCTATGGATGACATCAACGACCAACTCAGCCAGCTGAGCCGGCAGCTGGACAACCTCCCTGAGGATGGGCCTGAGTACCAGGTAGGGGGACCCGGTGGTCAGCACCCCCACCACTGGGAACCCAGAGGCCTGGGCCCAGGGAGCGAGGGGGGCACCATGGTGTCCAGCCCTTCCTGGACCGTGGGGTGGTGGGGAGGGAGGGAGACAGTGGCTGGGCGGTGAGGCCGGGACTCCAGAGCAGGCACATCAGAGAAAAGCCCACATGCCCAGACTAGAGGTTGGGGGACAGGGCCATAAAAGATAGAATTCCATCCAGAAGCCCCTCCAGACTTCAGAAGGTTCCCCAACAAATAGTTGCTGCCTTGATCTATTGGATAGGCCAGCCCTGCCTGCCCCTTCCCGCCCTCATTGAGTCCTCCACCTGCCTGACCCTGCTCACCCGGAAGCTCCCGGCCCAGCTGGCCCCGGAGACCTGGTTTCCCCATACAATGGCCAGGGCTCACCAAGGCCTCAAAAGGCTCCCTTTGTTCCTCCCTGACCGGGCTCTCCCCACCCCACCTCCCACCTCTCTGCCTTGGCAGCAGCGTCCAGGAGGTGGGCCGGGGAGGGACCGGAGACGTCCATCTCCCTGACCCATCTCCCCCACAGGCCACCGCAGAGGAATACAACCGCCTGAAGGACCTGAAGCGGGTGAGGCCCCTGGCTGTGGCTCTGGGATTCCTCTCCCCCTCGGGGGTTTCGGCCCCTCCCTTGGCCCGCACCCCCTTGGGTTGCGGCCGGGAGGGTATCCTGAGCCTGAGATCCCATCTGCCTGGTGGCATACACTCCCCCCCAGCCCTGTCTGCCCATTAGCACCCTCCCCCCATCACTCCACCCTGACCTGGCACGGGGACAAAGACAGAGGCCCAGGAAGGGGCCCACTGGCTCCCTGAGGCTAAGGCTGTTGGAGGCACTTTGCCACCCACCGTCGTAAGCTGGGGGGATCTTGTGTGTGCCAGGCTGGGGGTGGGTACATGGGGGAGGTTGGGGAGACAAAGCTAGGCCCCATAGCAACTGCCCCCTAGACCAGACTCACCCTGCTCCCCTTTTGCCTCCCAGATGCCCGATTACCAGACCAAGAAGCTGGAGAGCAAGAACCTGCGCAGCAAGCTCTTCCACATCAAGCGCATGGTCAGCGACTACGACAAACACCGTGGGTAGAGGCGAACCCACCCCCTCCACCCAGACCTCCCAAAGTTCTGGGTTTCCTAGTGGGAGCAGGGTGGGGGCCTGCCCATGGAGCCAGATGGACCTTCCCAGCATTCTCTGGGCCATTACCTGCCCTTGCCCACCACCCTCCACTTCCCAGAGACCAGGCTCCCGACAGCTGGGTGGAAGGAGGCCAAAAGGAAAGGGATCTGTCCCATCGGTACCCTTTTTTCAGAAGGAGCTCATAAAGAGGGATCCCAGACTTCAGGCAGGTCACCCAGAGAGCAGGCACCCCTGGGAACGTACCCATCGCCCCAGGGTACAAATTGCTTTGAACCCCACCCTGGCCTGCTCTTTCTCTGGGGCAGGGAGCAGCAGATTCCACTCTTTCTCCTTTTGAGTGTGGCCAGGGATTCCCGTCTCCAGGATCTTATGTCCTGTCCCCCATTTCTCCCTCCCCACCTAGGATGGATCCCTTGGCCTCACTGAACCCCTTTAAGGCCCCTTTTCCACCCCACATCCAGGCCCAGGGGAGAGAGAGACAGAGCTGAAAGAGGAGAGCCTTGGGCTGGGGGTAGAGAGGAGAGGGGAGAAAGAGAAAGGGCCTCGCCCTCTCTGTCAGGCCTCCAGCTCCCCCTCTGCCTCCCTCCCCACCCCTCTGCAGCCACGGCAGGGAGGGGCCCTGGGAAGTGAGAACCACCCAAACCAGCTGTTTGTGGAGCTGCCCAGTCCCCACCCTTGGGGTGGGAAAATCTGTAAACAAATGTGAAAAAATAAACACTTCCATCTGAGATGGGGCTTCTCCCTCCTCTGGATTTTGAGGCTTCTGACTCAAGACTTGAGTAGCTGGTGCAGCCCTGCAGATGGCAGGGAAATCAAGCAGCGAGGCCGAAGAGGACCTAGGCAGTGGGCAAGGAAGCAGTCAGATGACGGGCCTCAAAGAAGTGGCTTTTCTCTTTTCTGACTGTTGAGAGGCATCCTGGTGCCCTGAGAGGAGGGTGTTGAACAGTGGGAGGGGGTCAGGGGCGGGAGTGAGCATGTGAGGCCCAGTGTGTCCCCTAGCTCTGCAGGGCCTGTCACTCTTGTCAGCTTAGACCATCAGCCCACCGGCAGTGCCATTCCTGTATCAGACCACCCCACACCCATCCAGCCCAGGGTTCTTTCTCCAGGGCAACAGGATGCCCCCATGGACATCCACTATCCTAGTTAGGGACCAGGTAGAGAGTGGGGGGAGGGGTGAAGGTGGGGGCACATGAAGCTTTTAAAGTAGTAAATGATCAGGGGTTTGGAAGAAATTAGGGATATTGAACGGGCTTCTATCTTGGTTTGGGTCTCATCCCCTTCCCCTATCTCTATCCTCGTCCCCTTTCCGAAACAGATGAACCTCTTCTCAGTACGCCTGCACTGGTTCACAGGGCTAGGGTCTGAACGGCGCCTGGGGCATCTGATGGGGCTGGTGGTTGTCCTCACCCACTCTGCTGCACATCTGGAAAGCATCTGGGCGTCTCGTCCACATAGCCCAAGTCAGGGGGTCCTGGGCGATAGGATGTATTAGTTCCAGGCAAAGTCCAAACACATGGTGGCAGGAGGGGACAGGGAGAAGGGGGAGCAGTGGACAGGGTGGAGGAGGAAGGGGTAAGGTTGGGGGGGGAGGCAGGGAAAAGGGAGGGGAGGGCAAAGGTGAAAGGACAGGGTGGGTTTAGAAGTGGATTTTGTCCTGAGAGTTCAAGTTGAAGTCCCTTAGCTCAGCATGAGGATAAGGCAAGACATTTTTAGCCTGCCCTCCATTTGGCTGGCCCAGACTTTCTGGCAGAGTTCAGTTCACCAAATCCAGGAGAGAGGCTGACCCGGGTATCTCCTGATGCCCCCTTGATGCACGGAGAAAGGAAGCAGGCTGGCAGGGGGCATAAGAGGGCATCACCTCCCCTGCAATGGGGGAGGCACTGGGTCGGGTACCGAACTGGAATCCTGGTGATAAACGGTGTTGACAGCCTGCAAGGGTGGGCACCTGTGCCAGGCCCCTTTTTTGAGCATTGACAAACAGCCTCGCACCTGTAGAGTGCTGGTGTGCATGGGCACTCATTCATATGTCTAGTTTTGCCCCATGTCTAACGTGGCTTTCCCACCGGCATGTATTAAGATTCTGAGTCCCAACCGTGGGCAGAATGAGTTGCTGTGCCCCCAGATGAATCCTGGGAGGAAGGAAGAACTCAAGGGATCCCTTTGCACATGTCTCCCCCACCTTCATCACCTCCAGCCCCATCACATCACTCCTAACCCTACCTCTAGTGGTTTCCAGGCTCAGCCTGCAGCTTCTTTGTGGGATGGCCACTGGGCAATCTCCTCCTAGGAGGAAATGGAAACTCCAAGAGGGCTTGGACTCACTAGCAGGCAGGAGCAGTGGAAGATGTAGGTACCCCAGCCCATGCCAACCCCTGCACCCAAATTGGCTGGTGACACTGGGTGGGGAAAGGGTGCCTCTGGGTCCTCCCTGGTGCAGGGTGTGGTTTATGACATCCCCAGCACAGCCTGAGGAGCAAAAGGGAGAGCATGAGGGGCTGCCGGGAGCTCTACCAACTGCCCGGCCAGGCGGCTGCAAAGATGGCTTGGGTCTAAGTTGATTCACCCAGCGGCAGAAATGCCAGATGTAGCACTGCATTTGCCCTGAGGCTGCCCCCCCGCCCCCCGGATACCTTCTGGGAGAAAGTCAGGTCACATGCTTCCAGCTAGCTCAAGGAAGGGTTGGTAGGGGAGTGGCCGCCCCCAACCATGAAGGAGCTCGCCCATTCAGGTAAGAAATGTCTTTATTAAGTTGCCATTCATTTGTTTAGTAGCGTCCAACAGATTATATTTTAAGTGAATCAATCTAAATTACACGTCCTCCAAACCCTCTCCTTCCACTAGACTATCCTGGAGACCCTCCCTCTTTGCACTCAGCCCCTGGGGGTGGCAGCAGAGTCAGGGGCCTAGGCCGACCGGTCCGACAGGTGGGGAGGTGTGTGCTCTCCCTGCCATCTGCCCCCCCCGCCAACCAACCTGGGCATGGGGCCAGCGCTGGCTCAAGGCCAATGGGGAGGGAAGGGAAGGGAGAACTCAAATATCTGGAGGCTCCCAAGAACTGGGTCCCTTAATAGGGGTGGAAGCCCCTGACCTGTTAGACCTTAGCACGCAATTAGGGAGTAGAAGAGAAGGAGGAGGAAGACAAGAAGGAGAAAGAAGAGGAAGAGGAGTGGGCTGGGGGGGGGGGGGGGGGCAGTGAGCAGAAAGAGCCTGATTCCAGAAGGATGGAAAGGCACCAGTATTGCGGGGCTCACTCCTGTTCCGCCAGAGGGGGGATATATATGGTGGGCTCCATCCCCCACTTCCCCCACCAACACTTTATTTGGTCAAAATTGGTTCCGTGGCGGGGGGGGGGGGGGGGGGGGGTGTTGGGGGGGATGAGCCCTGCCCCTTGACAGGTGCCAGGAGAAGGACTAAGGGACTTTAGGGCCATGGCCCAGAGAGTGGAAGGTGTTGCAAACCAGGTCTGGGTTTTTTTATTATTTTGTCATCTTTCCCCATCACCTCCCTCTTCTTTCTTCCTGGGCATTTCACAGAACAGTTGCCTGGACACCCCAACCCTCGTCCCCATCCATCCTCTGTGCCCGTCTGCCCCGTAACCTTGGATCCTGCCTGGACAGCAGGGGCTGAGAGGTCAGATCAGGGTACCTCCCCTACCCCACAACCTCCACCTGGGCCCTGCTGGTGACAACAGCTACACTGGGCACCAGAGGGTGAGCCAGGCACCAAGGTGGGAAGAGCTGGACTGGCATAGGACTCTGGGTGCCTGGGTGGGCACTACGCGGCAGGGGGAGGAGCCACGATGGGTCCACAGGGAGGAGGGGCACAAAGTCTGAGAGCCAGGATCTCCTTCCCAATCCCCTGGCCCTTCCCCTGGGGCTGAGGCTGAGCCCCCAGGAAGCACCAAAGCCACCCCTCTCCCCTGGTGGGAGGAGGTGGGGGAGGGAGGGGGGAAGGGGGTGTGTGACAAAGGAGGGCAGGAAGGGGGGCTGCTCCAGCTGTCTGTCACCCTCCCCCTACTGGCCGGTGGTGTAGGGCCAGTTGAAGGTGCTGCCTGAGAGCAGCATGTCCCGGATCAGGGTTTCAATGGGCGTCTTGCCCACCAGCCTCATGAAGAAGAGCTGGGAGATGAGGGAGGCGGGCACGGCCCGCAGAGCGGGCAGCCGCAGCAGCAGCCGGCCAAAGCGCTGGGGCTGAGAGGGGTACTGGGCCCGCACGTACTCCGTCAGCGCCACCTGTGCCTTCTCCTGCAGGCTCTCCACGTGGGCTGGGTCCGACAGGCCGCAGGCGTCTGGGGAGAGACGGGGAGATGGGTCAGGAGGGAGACGCAGAGCTGGGGCTGTTAGGGACCCTGAAGCAGAGGAGGAGATTAAGGTGGTGCAGTGGGTTGGAGGGGGGGGTCAGGCAGCATGAGCTCTGGGCAGCTGGAGGGGGCAGGGGGGAGACCAGCAGGACCTTTGGGAAAGAGAAGGCTGCAGCAGCTCCGAGGTTAGTCGGACCTGTGGAAGAGGAAATGAGGTTGTGGGGGAGGGGGCGGGGGACGCGAGGCGGGGGTGTCACAGAGCCCCAGGGGCCGGGGGAAACCGGACTGAATAAATGCATCAAGTGATTATACTGGATACCGTTCTATTACAGTCAAATTTGTTGTGATACGTTTTAATAGTCCAGGCTCCATTGGCTCCGGGTCGGGCTCTCTTAGCCTTCACCCCTTCTTCTCCTTCCGTCTTGCCCTCCCTGCCCCTCGGGAATCTCCCCAAGTGCTCGGGCCTAGCTGCACTTCCCTTTCCCCTCAGCCGCCGTCGTCAGCAGCAGCAGCAGCAGCAGCAGCAGCAGCAGCAGGGAACGCGATCAGGCTGTGAGGATGGGCCGGAAGGGAGGCGATTTCGACTCCCTGCTCTTGCACGGCCTGACCACCGGAGGGCAGGATGGACACAGAATCGGCTCCTCCAGCTGGTGGAGACAGCATGGAGAGCCAGGGAGGCCTCAACGGGGGCGGGGGGCCCTCAATGCACTAACACTGCCCTCACCCTCCAGGCCCCACTCAGGTAAGGCAGCAGGGTCCGGAGGGGTGTGGGGTGTCCAGAATTCCTTGCTTCTGGTCCTGGCTCCATCATGGGATGTTCTAGGACCCAGGGGCTGGTCAGGCCTCCTTGGACTCCATCTTCCCCACCACACACATACACACTCACACACATACACACCAGGTCTGGGTCCATTAGAGTGCAAGCCCCTCCAGGGCAAGGACCGTGTCTTTTACTTCTACTGTGTAGCAGAGCTGACTGAATGCCCACTGGGCAGAGTGCACTGTGCCAAGCACTTGGAAAGGTATGCCAGAAGCATGAGACACGTTCCCTGCCCACAAGGAGCTTACAGTCTAACTTCATTGAAAGCATTCCAGCTCCCAGTCTTGTGCTCCCCATACAGCAGACCTCGGTAAACGCTCGTTGGTGATGACGCCGGGGCCAAGGAGCTTGGTTTGGGGGACGGGGCGGCCTAGGAGAGGAGGGCAAGTGGTGGGTAGGGTGCAGACCAGGCCAGCTGCTCCAGGTTGGCCTTGTCCTGGGCAGGTGCAGTCCAGAGGACCCCGGGGAGACTGGGTCAGCCCCTGGGCCGACAGGGTTCAGACCAACCGGCTGGGGTCAGGCCTCAAGGGGCCTGCCCTCAAGGTGGTCCCGGCCTCCCAGGGTCCGGCCCCCCTCCGCTCGCTCCCGGGCCCCCCAGTCCAGCCTGCCTCTGGGCGGGCCTCGTGGGACTGGGGGAGCCCTGCGAAGGGGAGCTCAGGAGGGAGAGGGGCTTGGGGGGGATCAGGGGTCAGCCCCCACCTGGCGTGAAGAGGGCAATGGCCTTGAGGCAGCTGTACTCTGCCGAATCCACCTGGAGCCGACTGAGCTTCTCCACTTGGTCCTGGAAGACACGGATCTGGTCCATGAAGGAGACGACACGGTCAGCGGACATGGGGGAGGCGTGGAAGCCGGCGGCCGCCAGCAGCGGGGCCATATGCAGCGGCAGGGCCGACTGAGCCGCATTGAGGACAAAGAGCTCGCTCCAGCTGAGCCGCAGCAGGGACACCTGGTCGGAGACGGGCAACTCGGGGAAGAAGGGGATGTTGCGGGCCCACTCCACGGTGCTGAAGAGCAGACGGGCAGCCAGCTCACAGATGTTGTCGATGCCCATGACGCTGCCCTGCTGGGCATACTGGGATCCATAGCGGGCCGCTGGATAGGGCTCGGCCCGCAGCAGCTGGGAGATGAGCTCGGACACGGGCTGACCGTTGAAGTACTCGCCACTGGGCAGGGCCGTGGGGCTGGTGCTGGAGTGGCTGTGGGGGATCCGGCCCCGCTGCACGGCTGGGGAGGGGGAGGCAGTGGGAGACGGGGGGGGGGGGGGGGGGGGGGGGAGAGAGAGAGAGAGAGATATGGGGTCGAGGGGGAGAGATGAAGGGAGGGAGGCCGGCCAAGGCAGGGAGATGGGATGTGGAGGGAGAGAGACGGGAGAGATGTAAATAGAGAAACAGAAGCAGGGAGACAGGGTGGAAGGGAAGAGATGGGAGAGGAAGAGACAGAGATAGAAAGTCAGGAGGAGCCAAAAGCACAAGCCAAAAGGCAGAGCAAGAAGGGGCAGAAGGGGAGGAAAAGGGAGAGTTATTAGACTCTGGGTCAATTACCTAGGGATACTGGGGGGGTCCCCTCTCCCAGACCTCCCCCAGAAGGAGCACAAAATTGGGGACTGCTGGAGATCCAGAGCTGGAACCCTCAAAGAGCTGGCCAGAGCCACGACCTTTCCTAGCCAGCCCCTCCCAGTGCTCCCTATACCCTATTGGAACCCCCCTTCCCTTGTCTTCTGTCTTCTTCCTCCTCGGCCAAGGCAGGAAGCCTCCAGGCGGATTCATTATCCAGAAGAAGCAACACACAAACAGGTAAGAGATGTCCAGCTCCCAGGCTCTGCCCTACCCCCTCTAGGGTGGGGAGGTGCGGCAACGGGATAGGGGGCAACTATATCCAGGGTGCCCCCCTTCCTGGGCTGGGGTGAACCCCCAAGGGCAGAGGAGGAAATTGGCACTCTGTGTCAGGGTCCTGGGAAGGAGGGGGCGTAGAAAAACACAGGCGCACACAGCTTTGGAGTGGAGCCCGGCCAGCCTGGAGTCTGGTGCCTGCTCGGGCTTGGTTTCCCTCCCCTCCCTCAGCCCCCTTCACCTCCGCCTGGAGCCAACTCCCTCCGCATCAGAGCAGCTGTGGCACGGTGACCTTGGGTGGCAACGGGGCCCAGGTGCCAGCCAGGGTGTACTCTCCCTAGTGATGGGCACGCAACCTCGTGCCCAGACCACCCCACATCTGGTGAATAGCAGCCATCCCTTGGGGAACAGAGGGTGAAAGTGGCACTGGGGCCTCACCTGGGAATTGGGAAGCTGATCTGATGGTGTTGTAGGTACCCCAGAGCTTGGCACAACGCTTGGTACAGAGTAAATGCTTCATAAAGACCCCAATGATTATTATTTCTTGCCTTCTCTAAGCCTCAGCCTCTTGCCCTGGAATTGATCAGACAGAATCCCTGCCCTACATGGGGGGCTCTGTAAATAAGGCACCCCATTCCCCTGCCCTGAACTCCTGGACACATGGGACCCGCAGATAGCATGAAACACAAACACACGCATGTGCGCACGCACACACACACAGTCTCTCTCCCCCCACCCCATTAGGCTCTGGGGCCCATCTACCCCCACCCCAACCCCTCACCAGGTGCCAGTCATGGCTGATGCCTCAGAAGGACTGAAGGGGTGGAGAAGGGTCTGGGTTGTTCCCTATCCCCCCAACCCCCCACACATCCAGGGACATAGCCAGGAGGCCTTGTTTGTGGCGCCCAGGGCCAGAGGGAGAGGACTGGCAATTACCCATCCTCCCCCACCCACCCGGGAGGCAGGGAGAAGAAAGGAAGAAAGAAAACCCGGGTTTTGGAATCAGAGAGCTGAGGGACCTCATAGGGGGCAGGGAGTCTGGAGGGAGCAGGGGTCGCTGAAGTCGAGAGAGAAAGCTTCAGAGTGGCATCTGGGTAAGAGAAAGGTGCCGGACTGGGAGGTTCTGGGGGTGAAGGGCCAAAGGAAGAGAAGAGAAGCCAGGGTAGAAAGAGGGGAAAACCAGAGGGGTTTTTCAGGACACTGAGTCACCGACACTGGGCGGGCACCATCTGGGCACGGCAAAGGCAATCACCCCTTCTTTCCTTTCACTTTCCCATCCCAAGACCCTGGCATCCTGAGAAATGGCAGGGTGGGGGGCCAGCATGGGGGTCCCAGCCTGTGCCAAAGTGCCAGCTGTCCACTGCCTCTTCTTGGGGCCACAAAGCTCGTGCCACATGAAGGTATGAAGGTGGTGCCTAAGCCCATCTGGAGCAGGAGTTGGGGGGAGCTGTAGCTACTGTAGCCGCTGTAGCCGGTGCTGCGTTGGGGTAGGAGAAGTTGATGATGGGTCTGGGGACCCTGACCCCAGCCAGGAGGATGGGGGGGCGGTGGGGGAAGGGTTGTGGGGGATTCCACCCACTCCCAGCTGGGAGACAGTTTTAGGAACTGATTTGCATGTTTGAGTCAATCGTGGCGCCTTGGTGATTGGGCTAAGTTTATCTCCTGGTTCCATCTCTGACCTTTCAGTCAACATGTAGGTCACCCAGCCCGGATAGAAGCCCAGGTGTGTCACATGATACCAGCCAATCGACCACAGGGTTGTATTTCCCCCAACACACACATACACACACACATACGAGCACACACGCCACCTGTTTGACCGGTAGGGCAACCCTTGGGGGTTGGGGGGAGGGCTGAATTCTCCCCTTTTCTTGGTATAATGTCATATCTGGAAGGGGTTGAGATCCGGCAGAAGTGCGTGTTGTTGTTAGTGTTTGATGCTGGTTTGCCCCCACACACACCCACTTCCCAGGGAATGGTGAGAGAGGAGGGGAGGGGGCTAGGCAGCAGGACTCCAGCCTTCTTCTCCCTCACTCCCCCACCTGCCACAATGCTGGGGGTTGAAGCAGAATGGTGTTGAGACTCTCGGCTCAATGTGGGGACCCACATCCACTGGGAATACTGATCCTGATTCCTGAGTGCTATGCCAACCTGTCTTGTCTCCCACACTTGCCTCTTCTGCCTCTGAGCCACTGTACACACTGCTCCTGCCACCTGGAACACCCTCACCCCTTAATCCCTCCTCCTCACCCCTCCAAAAGAAGGAAGGGCCCACCTCCAAGAAGCCCTCCCAGAAGGGCCCCACCTGGCTCTGGTCACGCCCTTTAGGGCATACTTTTAGCTCTGAAAATGAAGTCCCTTTGTTTCTGTCATGGCAGTTCCTCCAATTCCTCAATAATGTTTCACGTTTCTGTCTCTTGAGTCCCTGTCTTGTCACTCCCATCAGACTATGGCCATCCCGAGGGCAAAGCCTGTATCTGGTTCTTCTGGTCTCTCCCCACAGCCCTGGATACAGGCTCTGCTCATGGCAGGTGCGCCAGACTTGGGAAGGTGGGAGCAGGTAAGGCCACCAAGACCCCCTGACTTCTTGGAGGGCTTAAACACTACACTACTTAAACACCCAAATTATGTGCAACTGGGGAGAGGGGTGGGGCTAAGATTTCCTAGTCAGAGGGAACACAGAACTTTGGTTCCTTGCCCCTCGGTTTCAGAGGCTCCCACTGGCCGTTTCCTGTGAGGGGACTGAGCCTGGCCTGTGGAGAGCTGGCAGTGTTGCCAGGTTGGGGGCGGGGGGTGACAAGCCCAGGGGATCCTTGTTGGGGGAATCCCCAATGTGACCCATTTTCTCCAAGCCCAAGCCTTTCTCTGCCTGGATTCTTTCCACCCTCCAGCTGCTCCCAGGTGACCTTGGAAGGACAGAGAGGCCTAGAGAGTCACTTGGCAAATGGTCCGCAGGGTCAGGAATAAGGAGCCCTTGGGACTAGTCCTAGGGCAGCTGGCCCTGGGTGCTGCCAACAGCCATCCACCCACTCACCCAGTGCCAGCCCTGATTTGTGCCAGGTAAGACCCCTAGAGTGTAGGGTTTTTTTTGTCATTTTTAAATCTGAGGGCTTCTGAGAGGGTGGGGGTCAGAGAACTAGCCAGACAGGTAACTGGAGGGAGGAGGCACAAGGGTGTTGGCTGGCTTGGCATGTGTGCGTGCGTGTGTGTGTTGGGGGCATGCTGGGGGGAAGGAAGTAGGAAAGGAGATGGTGAAAGATTTGGAGAAGAGTAAGAGGGAGAGGGATATGGAGTCCTGGGGAAACCGCAGGGGACTCTGAGCACCGAGAACTCCCTGTGAAGAAGGGGCAGAAGCCCCAAACCCTGCACATGGGCTGGAAGGGAGGGAGGAAATGAAACCAAACCAAGCAGGACGATTCCTTGGGGAAGGGGAGAAGGTGATTTTAATATTTAAAAAGGACCTTACAGACACACACTATTTATTGCCTTAGTGCCGAGGTTCCGGGTGGGGAGCGTTCAGGGATTTCGTGACCCAAAAAAAAAAAAATCCAAATGGAATCTTCTCCTGCAGCCAGAGCGGGGCCGGCAGGAGGAAGGGCTCAATCACCTTTCTGCAAGGGACTGGCTAAGCTGGACTGCCAAGGCCCCACAAGGTGGAGTGGACAAGATGGAGTTGGGGAACTGAGGGCAGAGAACTGAAATCCGTAGACAAAATTTGAAGGCCCCAAGTTTGGCCTTTGGGGTCAATCTCCCCTCACTCAGCCTTTGGCCCATGTCAAGGACAGGTTTGACTGTCTTTTCCGGGTCCCTGCCCTCCTGGGGTACTTGAACAGAGTCTCAGTCAAATGGCAACAAGGAGGGAGAAGATGGAGCAGAAGTGGGGGTTAGGAGGGAGGAAGGAGGAGCAGCAGCAGCAGCAAAGAGCCTGTGCAACCCATAGACTGGATCTTCCCAAGTCAACCTTGCTTCCCAGACAGACCCAAGACATGGGGCAGGTGGGTTCCAGCCTGGTTTCCTGGGGAAAAAAATGGGATGGTAGGATTTGAAAACTACTAAAGAGGCAGGAAAACTCAGTCTCCTACTCACCTTGAACTACTCATCCATCGGGGCCCTGCCCCAAGAGGGCAACTAAAGGAAAGTAGGAATGAGAGGAGCTGAGAGCTCCAAACCCAGGTCTACTCCAATGCTGAGGTCACTTGACCGCTCTACCACCCCTCCAACCCTTTTAATGGTATTTGTTAAGTGCTTAATATGTGCCAGGCACTATATTGAGCCCTTGGGGAGATACAAGATAAATGGATTGGACACAGTCCCTGTCCCAGACAGGGCTCACAGTCTTCATTCTATTTTACAGATGAGGTAATTACAAGGATGGTATTTGTTAAGTGCTTTCTATGTGCAAAGCACTGTTCTAAGCGCTGGGGGGATACAAGGTGATCAGGTTGTCCCACGTGGGACTCACAATCTTAATCCCCATTTTATAGATGAGGGAACTGAGGCACAGAGAAGTTAAGTGACTTGCCCAAAGTCACACAGCTGACAATTGGCGGAGGTAATTGAGGCACAGAGAAGTTAAGTGACTTGCAGGAGGTCATGCAGCAGACGAGGTGGGGCCGAGATTAGAACCCAGGTCCTGATTTCCAGGCCTGTGCTCTATCCACTGGGCCATGTTGCTTCTCAGTTCACCCCTTGTCATGTCCTCCCTCTGGCTTGCAACTCTCTCCCCCTTCACATTCGACAGACCACCACTCTCACCACCTCGAAGCCTTATTAAATCACATCTCCTCCAAGAGACCTTCCCTGCCTAAGCCTTCATTTCCCCTACCTGCCCTCTCTTCCGCGTCACCTATGCACATGGATCTGCAGCCTTTAAGCACTTGACATTCCCCCCCACAGCGCTTGTATACATATCTGTAACTTATTTATTTATATCAATGTCTGTCTCCCACTCTAAACTGTAAGCTCCTTGTAGGCAGGGAACATGTCTACCAGCCCTGTTGCATTGTCCTCTACCAAGCACTTAGTACAGTGCTCTGCACACAGAAAGCATGCCCTCGTGGAGAGCACAGGCCTGGGAGTCAGAAGGACCTGGGTTTTAATCCCAGCTCTGCCACATGTCTGCTGTGTCACCTTGGACAGGTCATTTCACTTCTCATTGCCTCATTAGAATGGGGATTAAGACTGTGAGCCCTATGTGGGACAAGGACTGTGTCCAACCTGATTGACTTGTATCTATCCCAGTGCTCAGAACAGCGCTTGGCACTTAGTAAGTGCTTAACAAATACCATAATTAATTAATTATTAGCAAGCACTCAATAAATACCATCCATTGATTGAAGGACTGGGCCTTTTACTTCCTTGGTGGCTCCAAGGGGCCGGAAGAATGGTAGATTCTGCAGAGGGCCAGGAACCCTCCTCTCCCCCTTCTCTCTGCCTTGCTGGCCAGCCAGACAGAGGACCACCACTCCTGCCCTGAGCGCCCCCCACCAGTCTTTCTCCAATGGCCAGAGGCCCTCGCTAGCCAGGGGCAAGGGACCAGGCGAAGTGACCTCAAGGTCCCTTGGAGCCCGAGGATTCAGAGACTTCCTAGACCCACCAGGGCTGAGGGATCTCAAGTTCTCTCCAACTGCTGCTTTTCTAGCACGTAGCGTGCGGCCTCTAAAAATAAACTCTCCCAGCGGCGAGAGAAAAACGAGGGCAGCAAGAACGTGGATGCTCAGATGAGTTCTTGGCATGTGTCTCTGTATCGATCTGGCCATCGGCCCTCAACTCAGCAGCCCCTCCCTCTTCCCCTACTGCTCGCGGATGCAACCAGGAGTCGACTGCACGGAGACAGGTGGTCATCTGCTTACTGGTCTGGGTCCAGCCCGGGGCCTCCCTGGGGGTCCACACCCAGCGGCAACAGCCTCTGGAGGGCTGTGCTGACCCTAGAAGACCCTAAGTCTGTTCTGGTTAGGGTTGGCCTGACCCAGTGGACACTTGGATATTCCCACGTGGTCTCAGGGAGTGGCAGCACCTCGGCCCTGCCCCCTAGTGATGTCACCAATCCCTGAAATTCCAACCCCCGGAAGCTCCACCCAGTGGACTGGCATCTTGAGAATTTCTCTGGATACTGGGTCCTGAACTCAGGAATTTAGTTCAGGCTGAGGCCCCTTCCCGGGGCCAACTGGAAGGGTCCAGGATGCATCCTGGAATCCCTGCACAATCCGGGCCTGACCTTCACCAAGAGGCCTTGGGTAGAGTGCTGCTTTCCCAGGATGCATTTGGATCACCCTTCACTCCCTCTGCAGACTTGCCTCCTACGTGCCTCCCACCCCATTCCCAGGCCCCACCAAGAGATCCCAGAAACCCACTCTCCCCTGCTGAAATCTCAGTCCATTTCCACGGTCTTAGCTCTGGGGACAGGATAAAGGGGTGAGCGCCCTGAAGAAAACCTCTGGGGGCACAGAACGAGTTAAGAGCCCAGAGGTGCAATAAAGAGGGTCAGTAAGGACTGCGATATCAGAGGAGCCTGCAGAGTGAGTTCTGCTTGGCTCTTACATTGTCTGTCTGTCTCTGTCTCCCGCTCTAGACTGTAAGCTTGTTGTGGGTGGGGAATGTGTCTGTTGTACTCTCCCAAGCACTTAGTACAGTGCTCTACACACAGTAAGCGCTCAATCAATACGACTGGCTGACTAACTGAGAGCCGCATGAGGGACAGGGACTGTCTCTAATTCCTCTGCTGTGTATTCTCTCCTACTGCTTAGTACAGCACTCTGCAAGCAGCTAGCGCTTAATATACACTAATACTGCTACTACTACTTCTCATCATCAGCCTCTAAGGTTTCCTCCTCCAGTAGAAGTCTGAGTTGGTGAAGTTTTTTCTTTGGAAACTTTTCAAGGTCTCTGTTCTGCCTGGGTTCAGGCAGCTCCCCTCCACGTGCTGGTGCTTTGGGTCACGATGACCAGGGCTTGGAGCCCAGCTTGGCTTGAGGGAACCAGTGGAGGGACTGGGGGTAAGTGCACAGGGCTGGGAGCAAAGAAACCCAGATTCTGATCTCGCCACCCCCTACAGCTGGCAGGGGACCCCGTTCAGCCCCACTGTCTCCTCTGTCATGCTGTCCTCAGTTTCCCTTCCCTTGGAGGGGATCCTTACCCTCCCTCTCCTTCTACACCCCACCCTTGGTGGGAGGGGGAACCGCTCCTATTGTATTTGCCAGTGGAGTAGTAGCCATAGCAATAGAGCCGCACCCAAGCTGCAAAATCCAAATTGTCCCTCCTAGCACCTGCTCTGGACCTTGCCTGCCCGGCCCCTCCCCACCGGCCTTGCTTTTTGGTCCACTTGATTTAAGCTCCCTAAAGGAAAGGGACGGAAAGAGGGTAGGATGAGGAATTCATGGTCTGGGGGGAAGGGGATCTGCAAGGGACATTCCTTATGAGAAGCAACATAGCCCAGTGGAAAGAGCCCAGGCCTGGGAGTCAAAGGACATGAGTTCTAATTCTGACTCTGCCATTTGCCTGCTGTGTGACCTTGGGTGAGTCACTTTGCTTCTCTGTGCCTCAGTTTCCTCATCTGTAGAAAGGGTGTTCACAACCTGTCCTCCCTCCTATTTAGACCTTGAGCCCCGTGTGGGACAGAGACTGTGTCTGACCTGATTAGCTAGTACCTACCCCAGCACTTAGTATAGTGCTCGGCACACTGTACACACTTAACAAATACGATATTGATGATGATGATGATGATCATGGTGAATAATAATAATAATATTAATATGCAGGTCAATACCTGGCCTAACTTATGTTGCTACTTGGATCTGCAGTTGAACCATAGGCAACTGGGTGTTTCAACCTGTTTGGTGAGGCTGTGTGACCTTGGGCAAAGGGCTTAACCTCTCTGGGCCTTGGTATTGCCACCTGTAAAATAAGCAGAAAAACTCCGGGGTCCCTGGCACTGTATGGAAATGGTCCTGTACTGTTGTGAGAGCAAATGCCCTAACAGATCTTCCGGGTGCCTTGGAAGGACAAGTGCAATGAAGAAACCCAAGCTCTGTATTATTGGGGTCATTATTTAGGTCAAAAAAAAAAATTTGACCAAGACCCTACTGGCAGCTTGTAGCCACCCTCCCTCAACACACACACACACACACTCTCTCTCTCTCTCTCTCTCCCTCTCTCTCTCTTCCTCATTCTCATTCTCTCCCTCTTTCCTAACTCAGAAGTCTTCCCTAGATTTCCTTGAGGGCTAGATCCAAGCCCCTGCCACAGTCAGGAAGGTCATGCTTGTATTTGCCTATCATTTAAATAGGCCTCCAAAGACTGGATGGAAAACTCTCCAAATTAAACTTGGATTCTTCCTCCCTAGAAGGCCATTGGCTCTTGACTGTTCTCTCACTGACCAAGTCAATGATCCAAGTTCCCCGTCTACAGAGCCACTGGCCGAGAGGAAGGAAGGGGGCCCAGAAAGTCAAAGCAGGATGGAATTGGGGAGGGTGGCTCCTCCTTGGACCTGCCCCAGGAACCTTTCCATAAAGAGCCAGAGGCCAGGTCACTGGAATGGCTCCATGTGCATTTCAGCCAATGCATGTGCCACTTCCCCTGACTGAAATGCCCTCACTTCCTCTTTGTCAAACAACGCCCTTCCCCTCTTTCAAGGCACACTGACAAGGCTGCCTCCTCCAAGTAGCCCCCCTGGATCACTCCAGCTCCCCACCAGCACTTTATGCTTGACTCTATAAGTTACACAGATTGGTTCTGAGCCCTGGGCTCCCAAGGATCAATGGCCTCCATAACACTTGTGCTTGATGCCCTCAAGTGTCCCCACCTGAGAAGTGGACGTATTCTAGAGGCAATGTTGCTAGGGTGGCATGCTGGGACCCCTGAAGCAAGAAAGGACCCAACCGGGACAGGGAGGGCAACCACGTGGCTACTTCCATTTAGGTGGCCTTCCAAGCTGGCTCATGGCTCATGCCTGCCATAGAGACTGGCAGCAAAAACGACAGATCAGAAGTCTGAATTACTGGGTTCAATTCCTGGCTTAGCCACTGGTACTCTGGGTAACTTCAAGTAGGTCACCTTCCCTCTCTGGGCCTCACTCTCCTCATTTGACCAGGGGAAGAGCATCCCCTGGCCCTCCCAACTTTCCAGGGAGAAAGGAGATAATAATAATAATGTGGTATTTGTTAAGCACTTACTATGTGCCAAGCAGTGTACTAAGAATTGGGGTAGATACAAGATAATCAGGTCCCACATGGAGCTCACAGAGTAAGTAGGCAGGAGGACAGGTATTGAATCCCCCATTTTATAGATGAGGGAACTGAGGCTCAGAGAAGTGAAGTAACTTGCCCAAGGTCACACAGCAGACACGTGGCAGAGTTAGAATTAGAACCCTTGTCCTCTGACTCCCAGGCTCGGGCTCTTTCCACTAGGTCAAACTGCTTCTCAACGTGAGGGCCCTGGAGGGCAGAGACTGAAGAAATCCGAAGTAGGACTATTAACATCACCATCAACTTCATTCATTTACCTTCCTTCCTCATGCCCACACGGAAGCACTTCTTCAGCCGGCAGTACTGGCACTGATTCCGGTGATGCTGGTCAATCTGGCAATCCCGGTTGGACCTGAGGTGGGTCACAAACACACAGTCAGGTTATGGGGGAGGGGACATGCACCTTTCAAAACCCCTAACATCTCCTGCAAAGCAACCCAGATCACACACCCTGAGGTAATGGGGCCTGCAGTGGGGGGAGCTTCATTTGAAAGAGTAGCCTAGTCTGGCTGGTATCTCAGCCGGAGGCCACCATTACAATCTGCTCAGTGATCCATCTAGTCACCATTCGTGATCACCAATCTGCACAATCGCTACCAACTCCCTCCTGCCAAACTACAGAGCCCTAGATTGTACACTCCTGGAGGACAGGGAAAGATGAGTCCTCCCAGGGTTCAGTATCTCTGCTCAGAGCAGGAGCCACAGGGAACTCAGCAAACATTACCCAATGTGGATGTCATGAGTCTGTCTCCCCTACCCTCCCGACCACCACGCACGCTGACTGGGGGGCGTTTGTGGGGCCCTGATGTGCTGAGGATCCCCTGGGCGTGTTGGGCAGCATGATCCGGAGAAATGAGACACAGTGGCTTGGTTCCATCCACCTGGCTGCAGGAAGAAGGCATGGAAGAGGGGTTCCCCCTCAAGATCTCCCTCCAGTGGGTACTGCCCAATATCACATAGGGCTGGATGTGGTGCTGAAAGCTCACCCCCTCCCTTGCTTCACCCCCCCCCCCAAAAGACTGACCCACACTTCACACACCAGAGGGAGGTAAATCCACAGTAAATGGGAGTGCCCATGGTGGGTGGACTATCAGGAGTGAAGGCTCCCAACCAAAGAACCACCTAGGGCACCCTGCGAGGTGGACAGGCCCAACAGAAATCGTGAAAAGTGGCTGGCGGACATGGAGGGCAGAGACCTCTGCAGCTACCGAGGCAACCGCCCGTCCAGCTCTGCCGTGCTGTGGTTGCTTGGGCCATCAGTGGGTCCTGCGTGTAAGACATCTTTGTGTGCCCTTTGCCGTGTGCCACACTTCTGCCTGCCAACTTGCTTGCTGCACCCCGGGCCCTCGCAGGAACACGACTGGCAAGGACGGGAGAGAGCGCATGCAGCAATCAATTCTGGCACCAGGTTCTCGGTCCCGCAGCGGTTGTGACTGGGCCAAACCTCACTTGTCTTCATCCCAGGGAGTTGGGGGGTTGGGTGGGGATGAGGAGAAGGCAGCACATCCAGCTTCAGTGCCTCCTGCCAGTCCACACCGAGTCACTAAAGCCAGATGGCAGTGGGGAGGAGGTTGGGGGGCATATCCTGGATCTTTGCCCCTTCAAGAGTGCCCACTTCCACAGCCCCCTGGGAGGATCCCAGCCATGAAGGGAGCAGCATCAGGTGAAGCTCCTCTAGAAGGCTCTCAGAGGACGGGAAGCAGATCCCCGGCCCTTCCCAGGAAGCCGACTGCTTGCTCAAGAGCCTACTCCCGTGGCAGTCAGTGACCGGATTTTCCTCCCCGCCCCCTCCTCCCACTAATTGCTTGGCTTTTCCGGGAGCCAAAGCGCGTGTCCGAGAAGGAGAAGAAAAGAGGGTGAGAGAGGAGGGAAAAAAGAGAAAAGAAAACTGGCTCGGGGGCCATCCCTTTGTCCTGAGCTGCCTCTGAGGACCTCGGCTCTGGCTGCGGATGGCTTGATGGATTCTCAGTTGTTGGAGGGAGGAGGACTAGGGTCAGAGGAAGGAGGGCTTTGCCCTTTGAGAAGAACAATCGAGGCCATCTAGCTGGGCACAGGCAAAGGTACATAGGGTTTGGGGAGTTTCCTGAGGGAAGGGATATTCCACAGTTTGGCACTCCTCTCTCCAACGAGGACTTCAGTTCTTATTCAAGCCAGGCTCAACCCACGATCCAGTCCCGCCCAAACCCACTGCCCACCCCCAACCCCAACATCCCAGCCCAAGCAGGACAAGCCTGAGATACAAAACTCACAAAAAACCTAAGTCACAGACCAGAGGCCTGTTGACCCACCCTCTCCCAGGCAGCCCCAGCCCAGTCCCCTCCTCTGCCTGCTACATCGCGCCCCCCCCCCCCCCCCCCGCCCCAACAAACTGCTTTCTCCTTTCCGAAGTTAAAAGTCCGAAGTTGGCTGGAAACAAAGCCTGCATTTTCCATTCTCCTTTGTGTGGGATGTTGAAGACAACGGGGACACTCAGATGTCTGACACGACTTGGCTTTATAAGGGGTGGGTCCTGTCGGTTTCAACCAAAGCACTTATTCCTTTAGATTAAACAAAGGACGGGTTTCGAGTTTGGCTCAGAAGGGGAATGGAGATAATCAATTCTGTACTTTAAAATTTCTTGAGGTCTGAAGGATCCCTGCACCCCCCCACAAACCAACCCCTCCAACCTGACAGGCCTCTGATGTAAACAAAAAGTGGCGGGCACTCTGAAACAGAGATAAGCGCCTCCTGAAACTTCAAGAGTTGCATTCCATCTGATGGGGGGGTGGGGGAGGGAGGGTTAAGGGAGGAAAACCTCCAGGGTGGATGTAAACAGGGAGGAGGAGAAACCGAGACCCCTGGGGGGTTCCCGGCACAGTGGGAAGCCAGGAAAATCCAATGTGGACAAAGGGACCTGGTTGGGGATGACTGGGAGTGGAGGAGACTTTCAGGACTGGGGACCAATTCCACTTTTGTCAGTCAGCCTGGTTGCCCTATGAGAAAGCTTCTATAAAGGTCTCAGGTGCTCTATTTCTTTTTTAAAGTCCTGATAAAAATGGCCCCAGTGTCCAAGGGGGATCAATCAAACTAATACCCAGCCATAAATTGTAACGTGGTGGCAGCCATACCCACAACCTTTGGCCCCCTCACTCATGTGGATGAGCTTTTTCTGCTAGGTGAGAAAAGAATACTCATTATTTCTACTTTGTTTCCTATGATTTGCTCCTGCAAGGGAAAGGGTGGGCTGGTATCCATTTCCCTCTCCTCCCCCCACTCCCAAAAAGAAATGGTGGGGGGGAAACAAAGTGATTGGCTGGTGTTTTTGTTTGCAAGGCTGAAATAAAGATAGGAGGAGCTCTGCAGGGGGGAAATGGAGTGTAATGGAGGTGATTTCAACTCCTAGAAGAAAACGCCTTAGAGTCCCCAGGCCTGGCGCTGCTGCCAGTTTCCTTCTGCACTAAGCCAAGCTCTGTCCTTGGAGAAAAAGTAGTTTGGGGCCTCCCTGGAGCCAAGATCAAGGTCTTTCCACTTGACCCAAAGGCAAGGGAGGACATCAGGTACCACTAAACATTACCTTCAGGGTGGCAGCACCAGGGACCCACTAAATGGGGGAACCAGGGAGTGCTTTCCCCTGCCCGCCCAGCTTGTCCCCGGATGTTTAAAAACAACAAAACCCCCCAAAACAACAACTCTTAAATTTTAGGGGCAGAAGAACCTAAATCTTGGATAAGCAGCTGGTAGATTCTACCCTAGTCCCAGTTCTGCCCCTGGTGTACTGTGTGACCTGGGGGGAATCACCTACCCTTTCTGGGCTTCCATTTCTCCACCCTCCCTGCCCCTTCCCTGGGAAGGGTTAGGAGGCTCTAGGAAAGAAGATGGTCTCCCCATTGGTGCTTACTGCTTTACATTCACAAAAGGATTAGGGTTTCTCGGGAGCGGGAACAGGACAGAGTCTCTGGTACGTTCTGTTGAGTGCCATCCTGAGGGGCTGGCAGTGGAGACACTGAAACTGATGACCGTGATGGTGGTAAAGCCTCCAGATGTTAAACCAGATGTTCAACTAGGCCACTTTGGGGACTGGGAGCTTTCTCATTGGGCCAAACAGCCGAAGTGAGGTCATGCTCATGTCTGCAATGGCCCCAAAGCGGGAGGAGGGGGGTCAAAGGCACCGGGATCATTGGGGGTAGGGGTGCTGACGTGGATCTCCAAAATAGTAATTTCTCCACTCCCCACTCAGCCCAAGCAGCTTTTGCCTCAATATCAGGCAGCAGGCAAGAGGGGAGGGGGTCAGGGAGGGGGAGAGTTTCCTCTCGAAATCTCCCAAGTTTCCATTTCCATCAAATTCGGTTTGAAACAAACAAAAGTTCAGATCTTTCCGAGCCAGTCCCAACGCCTCCATCTGGCAGCTGCGGATGGGCTCGGCAAACGTTAAGGATGGAGTGTGCGTGTAGGGCGCTCGTTACATAATTAAGACTCCTAATTGCGGAGCACGAGCGCTGAGATGATCCTGCCGCCGCTTCAAATCCTGAGGAAATTTGGGTTTGATGCTGTTTATGCTGAGCCTGACGGCTGCTTTCACAAAACAGGTGGCAAAGATAATTAGGCTCTTTAAAAGCAAAAAAAGAGAGCGAACTCTTGAAGGGGTGGGGAGGGGGGAGGGGAAGAAAATTAGCTAATTCCCTCCAATAGATCAAGAAAAATGGGAACCAGGCAGACTGGGGGTGTGGCAGGTGAGGGCCTGGGGTGGGGGACGGACACCACGACGACACACATCAGAGAAAGCAGTAGCAGGCACCAGGGGCAAGGAAAAAAGCAAGATCCCTGCCAGATACCTTCTTCTCCCCTCCCCACTGCCTCAGTCGCATGCAGCCCAACAGTCTTGAAACTGAGCTGTCTGCAGAAGGGGGAGTTTGAAGCCAGTGTCCCAGTGGCCCAGGCTCGATTCTGTGAACTTCAGGATCAATCCCACCTCATGGCCTCATTGTGATCTGGTGATACACGAGACATTCCTCAATCTGGAGAGCAGTAAGGGGCAGGCAGGAGGGAACGGAGAAAGCTTTCAATGAAGAGTGTGCCCTCTGGTTTTGAAGCACTCTGGGTTTTGAGCTATATAGGGAAAGCACACACAGTCTATCTCTGATCTCACCTCTCACATCTTTAGAGCAACCCAGAATGTGCTTCCTTAACTCCAACCGCATCACCACCCGCAGCTCGACCCCGGGGTGGGGGTTATGACTCAGCACTTCAAGGAGGGGAAGGATAAAGGATGGCCAATAGAGGTGGTAGGCTGGTGGAGCAGAGGTGTGTGGAGCGAGGCAGGGAAGAAGAAAAACAGCCCCTTGTAGTCAGACTGAAACCCCAAATGGAGAATCTTGGCTCACTGGGTTGATAGCGGGCAGTGCCCTCCACCACAAGAAGGGAGGAAGAGGGCTTTCCTGCCTGTGAACGAATGTCCTCTCGGGCATAGGTGCCTACCTCGAAGCAAAGAGCAGGGCAACAGACTGGCTGCTGCTGTAGCCAGCTCCAACCAGCTCAGGTGATGCTCTCCAAATGTCCTTATATGTTGCCGACTTATACTTCCCAAGCGCTTAGTACAGTGCTCTGCACACAGTAAGTGCTCAATAAATAGGATTGAATGAATGTCTTTACCTGGAACGGGCACCGCAGCAGGGCTGATGAGCCCAGAGTGGCTCAGCCACTATATCCCACTCAAAGCTTTAGGGCGAAAGAGTTCGCTGGGGCCAGAGAACTTTCTAAGCTGGGATCTGGTGGCCCCGGCCCCCGTGGTTCTCACTCTGCCTTGCCAGTATTCCCACTAAAGGGCAAACCAGGGTTCTCACTGGGGGGAGGCATGTTGGGGAGATGCAATTCCCACTGGGGGTGTTCTGACCCCTTCAGTCCCATCCTGGAAAGGGCGTAAGGTAGAGTAGGCAGGACCTAATAAGAGCCAGGAATTGGCACCTGAAGCAGGAGCTCTTCTATAATGCCAGGTACCTGGAGGGTATCTCAGGTCTCAAGACCTCTTTAGCCTGGGGCCTCTCTGTCCAAATGCCTCCAGCCTGCCCCTCCTCTGCTCTCCCTGCTCTCCCCCCACCTCTGTGCAAACCTGAAATAAAGCACATGCGGGGACACACACACACACACCCCACCCCCCACCCCCACCACCCCGGGGTTGGGAAAATGAGCCCCCTTCCAAATAAGTAACCTGAAAAGTGGGATTTAAGCAAGTTTAAAGCTTCTGGGGTTTAGCCCTCTGGTTGCTAGAGCCACCCCATCTAAAAGTTCTCAAAGTCAGTTGTGGAGGTTTAAAGAGACAAAAGGTCCTGTAGGACCATCTCTGTCCTGGGCTGAGTTTAGGTAGCAGACATGGGCATGAATTAAATTCAGAAGCTAGAAGAGATACCCTCCCGCCAGCTATTTTAATCTATGCTTTGCCTGATACTTAGTGTGTCATCAACACTCATCCCACTAGATTGTAAGCTTTTTGAGGACAAGGATCTTGTTTTCTACCTCTGTTCTATGTTCCCAAGCACTTGGAACACTGCTGTTTATACAGTAGGTGTTCAGTAAAAACTAGATTTGATTTAATCAATAATCACTATTAAAGACCTTCTGCCCCCCCACCCTTCACCCCACCCTACAACCTCCCTTGACAAGAGTCCCTTCTCTTGGTTAAAATTATTCTTTTTCCAGGACTCGGCCTCTCCCCCAAGCACTCCCTCGAGGAAAGGGGGTGAGAGTCAACCCCCTAAAGGCAAGTTAGATAAATTAGGTGGGATAGGGGAGCCAAAAAAATGGAAGGAAAGAGAGGAGAAAGAGCTGGGGTAGAGAGGAGGATGGATGGGTGCAGAGCGGGAAGGCGATTAGGGGAGGGGCAAAGGGCTGCGGGTCAAGGGAAGACTGGAGGAAAGGTCAAGAGTGAGGAGGGGTCAGAGGACAAAATAGGAAGGAGGGGGTTGGAAGGACAAAAGGGGAGTAGGTCAAGGTAGAGTATGACAAAGAGGAGAGGGGTAAAGGTGAGGGGAGAGTTCATTTCATGCAAGGGGAACCCTTCCCTGGACGCCCGGTCCTCGCCCCCCACCCCCCACCTACCTGCAGGTGTAACTGAGATTGCGACGGATGCTGCGTTTGAAGAAGCTCTTGCAGCCTTCGCAGGTGAAAACCCCGTAGTGTTTGCCGCTGGACTTGTCCCCGCACACCACGCAGTCCACCTGGATGCCGGGCTTGTCCTCCTCGCCGTGCTCCGGGTCGCTCCCGCCGCCTTGGGGCGAGGCCGAGTCCTCCTCCGACGTGCGGGGGTAACCCCCCTTCTCGACCCCGTTCGTGTCCCCGTTGGGGTCGCCCCAGCCGCCGGTCACCATGGCCATGCTCCCCCCCCGAAGGGGGCGGAGGGGGCGCCCTAGGTTCAACGCTCCTCTCTCCCGAGAGGAACTGGAAGGCGAGGAAGGTCCGCGCCCCCAAAGTTCATTAAGACTCCTCCCCAGAAGCAGCTGCAATTGAGCGGGGGGGCGGGGGGCGCAGGGTGCCTCGGGCTGCCGGGGTCAACGTTAAAAATAAAACCGGGAGAAGCCGATAGTACCCACCTCCCAGGCGGAGGGGGGGCTCCTCTCTTCTGTTTCCCCTTCTCCCTCTCCCTCCCCGGCCGCACTCAAAAAGAAAAAAAAAGAGGGTTTTGCAACAACTTTCTGCAGTCCGCGCGAGGCCAATACTAGAGAACTGGTCGGACGAGTTCCAGGCTGGGGTTCCCGCTGGGGGGAAAGAGCAGGGCGAGAAGCAAAACTTTCCCACGCGCCTGGCACCGGGAAAGGTGGGAAGGAGAGGGAAGGGTGGGGGCGGAGGGGGGGGCGTGCAGATTGCAAGGTAGGCCGGCTGCCTCTCTGCAGAGCCCAAGGGAGAGTCGGGATGCAGGCTAATAGCGTGTGCCACCGGCCCCGGGGGCTCGCGCCTCCCGCCTGGCTCGCGCCGCCCTTCTCAGTGGCCCCAGTGACAGCCCGGCCCGGTCCGGGCCCATTGCGCAGGGGACCGTCTCGAGGAGCATACCCCGAAAAGGGGCGCGGAAGGGGCAAGCAGTCACAAGAGGGTAAGAAGGGGAAGCTTCGAGGAGGGAGCCTCTCCGGATTGGAGGGGTCACTTTCGAAATGTCCCGATCTCGTCCCCTGCAAAGTCCAAAGCTGCTAGCCTGTGCAGTGCATTGACCCTAGAAGCGAGGTGCGGGAAGGGGTGGATTCAAAGGGCAACCAGATGCCCCGGACAGCAAAGCCGTGGGGGAAGGCCCGGGCCGCGGTCCCTCGGCCACTGGAGCCCGAGAGCCACAGAGTCCTCGGCTTCCTCCTAGCAGCTCGGGTGCAGCTCCGCCCCCGCCCCCCGCTCCCCTCGGCTTCTTCCTCCTTCTCTTCTTCCTCCCTTGCTGCTGGGCTCCTCTCCTGCTCTCTCCCCGCCCGCTGCTGCTGCTGCTCGCTGGTGCTCCGCTCCCTCCTTCCTCTCTCTCTCCTTCTTTCCCGGGTCTTCAAATAACTACTACTCTCCCTGCTGCTGTTGCCGCTGTTGCTTCTGGAGAAACTTGGAGATTTGTCATCCGTGCCTCTGTTGCCTCCTCCTCATCCTCCTCCTCCTTCTGCTGCTGCCGCTGCTGGAACCAAGCAAGGGGGAAAGTTTGGGCGGAACTTGAGGCGGTGCAAGTTGCCAGCCGGCGGCAGCAGCGATTCGCCCCCTCTCCTCCTTCTCCACCTCCTCCTCCTTGCACTGTAAGGGAGGGGCAGCAGAGAGAGAGAGAGAGAGAGAGACCGGAGCTGGGGGCCGGCTGCCTGGGTCCAGCCCCCACCCTGGCTCTGCCCCCGCCCTCTGCAGCGCGCTCAAAGGCTTGGGAGGGGTGGGGGTGGATGAGAAACAGGGCCGCTGTTACTGCTGCTGCTGCGGGGTCAGGGCCGCCCCTTGCTGCCCCCGCTGGCCGTGTCGGTTTGCACGCTGCGGGCTCTGTAGCTCCTCTTGATGCTGCTCCTGCTGCAGCCCCGGCTGCTCCTGGCTCTTGCGCTGCGGCCGGTTTGACACACAACGTTCCATTCGGGAGGGAGGGAGGGAGAGGAATGGGGGGGGGAGCGGTTGCCCCGGCGACGGCTGCCCTTATAAGGACATGGGTGTCAGAGAGCGCGCGCTGGGCCCGGGCACGGTGGCGAGGGGAGGGGAAGGAGAGGGGAGGGGGGAGAAGAGGGAGGAGGGAGGGAGGAATGTGCCTGCTCAGGCCTGACCCTCCCCCCAGGGCGCGAGCCGCGGAAAACCTTAACCCCTTTGCTGCTGCTTTGCAGCCCCAAAGCGTTGTTGCTTCCCCCCCCCCCACCCCCAACCCCGCTTCCCCGACCTTCCTAGGCTCCCCATTCCCCCAGCGCTCCACTGCCCCTTGGGCTGCTGCTGCCACCTGGGCACCCGCTGAGCATCTGCCTCTGCTGTCTCCCGAACTGGGAGAAGGGGTGGGGACGAAAAAGTCACATGGTGGGTGAATCGTGAGGAAAGGGGCACGGCACCTCCCCCACCACACACCCCCCCACACACACACACTCACACCCCCACACCCCACCACCACCCCCGCCCTTACCGGCCGTGTAAAGCTTTAAACGGGACCGGGTTGGCTCGCGAAGATGGTGCTTGAGATGGAAAGACATCTCCAGCACCGGGTTGCAATAGTCTAGGGGGTGGGGGGGTGCTGCCTAACCCCAAGGTATCCTTCCCAGTTTCTTTGCCTTTTTTTTTCCTTCTTCCCAGAAAGTCACTTCCCCCGGGCCCCCAGCATCCTCCTGGCAGCGTTCATACCAGAACGAATGGAGATGGGGGAGGTGAAGCCGGGACAGAGCTGGCTCTGTACCCTGGAGGAGATGCCGGCCTGAACCCCCCCTCCCCCCGACACACACATACACACACGCAAACACCCCTTACCCCATGCAAGTCATTGTGTTTTATTTGTGTCATTTTAAATAATAATAAAGGCACTGCCGTCAGCAAAACGTGCGCATCTGCCCCTCCCCACCATCTCCCCCTCCCCCTCACACACACACACCCCTTAGCCTTAGTAGTGAAGCAAAACCTCGGGCTAGGGCGAGCGTGACATTTCATTTTAGCTACACATACCAGGGGGCCTGGGGAAAGTAACTGGGTTTGAACCCGGGAGGTGAGGGGGGGGGGGAGCCACGGCCAACCGGTTTCCCGCCCCTAGGCCCAAATCTCCGGCCTTCCGAGGAGGCCCCACGGCCACCGGGGACTGGGGTCAGGGTGTCCTATGAAACAGAAGCTCTGGGATCCATTAGCAGATCCCGCCTCCTCTCCCCCTCCTCTCTCCCAAACCTATCCTTCCCATTTGCCCCGCTCCCCTTTTTTCTTACTTTTTTTCTTTTCAAAAAACAGAAAACGTTTGGAGTGGAGCAAACAAATGCCTTTCCGAGTAAGATCTGCTGCTAAAGCAAACGGATTTCAAATGTGCACGCAGTCCTGTTTCAGGGGTGGGGGTGGGGGTGAGGGAGGCACGCAGGCGAACTGAGTTGAAACTCTCCTATCTGAACTATTTTGGAATTGCCCCAAATTCCTCTGCATCCTTCCAAACCGTGATATCACCCCAAAATCAGCTCTGTCCCTCTTCCCCAACACCAGCTAACTGCAGGGAGAACCTAGAAATGGGGGAGAAATTGATCACCTTTTCCCTGACTGGACGTCTCCTCTCTGATGGGTCTCCCTGTTCCTGGATCCGGGTTCTCGTAGGAACGGGCTGTGTTGGGTGTGTGTGATTTTTGGAAACCTCCGGGCGAGACATTGCTAATCCTGTCTGGTGAGCCCAGAGCTCCCCATACATCTCTCTCTGCCCCCGCCCCCCCCCCCCCCAACACACACACACAGCTGCCCAGGGAAGGGGCACCAAGTTCTCCAATACTGCCTTGCCCCTGAGGACCATGAGCCTGGGTAGGGGGGAAAACACAACTATTTACATTTCTGATCACCCTGTTCTCCAAAAAAGGGCTCTTCTCCAAGGTCTTGGAAATCTGCGCCCCCACCCCCACCCCCCCACCCCCATCGTGGGCTGTCACCCAAGCCCAAGCAGAACTTTGTGAAGTCCTTTCATTTGGAAACCTCCCCTCTGCCTTTAGAGCTCATGGGGTGGCCTGCTTCCTCTCTCCCTGCCGGCTAGAGTTGCCCCGGGTACTGCCCTTCTCAGATTGATACAAAAAATGGGCTCAAATATGCCTAAAGGAGGAGAATTTGGGAGGCCTCAACACCCAGACAGCCTGGCCAACTAGGCTGTGACCTCTGACTTGGTCCACCAGTTCATCCAGTCGCATATCAAATCTGTCCAACAGCCCATATCAATCAATCAATCAATCGTATTTATTGAGCGCTTACTGTGTGCAGAGCACTGTATTAAGCGCTTGGGAAGTACAAGTTGGCAACATATAGAGACAGTCCCTACCCAACAGTGGGCTCACAGTCTAGAAGGGGGGTCACAGTCTAGAAGGGGGACTTCTAGACATATCTGAAGGGATTGGCTTTTCTCTGATTTGGATTTCACTGTCAGATGCAGGTGCTCCCCCCCGACACCCCAGCAACTTTAGCCATACCGCTAGATGTAAACTATGAGACGGAAAGGAGAAAATTTATCTGGAGGCTTAGAGAGAGAGAGAGGTCCAGCTGTAGGGGTAGGAGAGGGTTGGGTAGGTGGTTAATGAGTCTTCTAACTCCATTTTAATTTTAGTTAATGGAGTCTCAGTATTAACAATCCAATCCTAGTGAAGTGATCGGAAGGGTGGCAGCCCGCTCCATTGTGCCTCTGCACGGCTCACTTGTTAACGTTAATAATTAACCACCCCAGCGAACTTCAAATGGGGCTCCAGGCCTGGGAAGAGGATCCTCGGGGTTTAATGTCCTGGCCTTTCACCCCTGCATGCCAGCTTGGGCCACAGCAAAAATGAGTTGGCCGGGCCTCAGCTCCTCCCCTCTCCCACCCAGTGGCTGTTATGCCCTCTTCAACAGCACCCTGGTGGCTAGGGCGGGCAATAGGTGAGGGAGGGAGGGAAAGAGGGAGGTCAAGGCTGAAGGGTGTGCCCCTAGAAGCGTGGGAGTCCCAGATCTGGAAGGGCAGAAGGTGACACAGGGCAGGTTGGAAGGGCGTGGGCACAGCCAGGGAGGGAGGCAGAGCAGAACTTGAGAGATTGGAATGGCAGAGCCATTCAGACAGGACAACAGGACAATAGAACAGGCCAGGCAGAGGGTTTGGCCTCTGAGCCCAGCATGAAAAAAGTGTCAGGGTCACCCTGACAGTTTGGAACCGCATTTCCTTGGCAAAGTTTGAGGGCAGGGTACTGTTTCCCTAGTGCCCATGTATCCAGGTGCCACTCCAACCATCCACACAGTAGCAGACCCACCCCCTTCCGGGTGCCTGTGGGCCAGGTGGGGATGGAGTTCAAAAACACTCTCAGCCTGTAACCAGAGCCTTCCGCCCGGTGGAATGCAACCCTGGACACATGCAGTCTGCTTGCTCGCTTTATCTAAAGCTGCTGCCTGCATTCAAGATCCCTTCTGATCATGGCAGGGTGGCGCTGAAGCAGGCTTCAGGAGCCCAAGTCTGCTCCACTTGAACCAGGCCCCCTGAAGCTGGCAGCTAGAGCTCCTTCATCTCAAAAGACAAAACAAAAGCTGCCACCCCAGAGCTCAGCTCCCCCACAGTCCAGCCCTAAGATTGAGTGAGCCCTGCCATGAGACAAAAGAGAAAACTTCCTAACACCACAGTGAGTGACCCGACCTGGCAAGGTTGTGAAATCTCCTTCTCTAGAAATCAGGAGGTGAGACAGTCTGGGTAGATTTAAGGACTGGCTAACCCGGAGGCAGGGGAATGGACAGGATGGTCTGTGGCTGGGGGGGTGGGGTGGGGGGCCTGGTGGGCAGGGGACTTGCTTCCAGCTCCAGAATTTGGTATTCAGAATGATTGAGCACATGCTGGGCACAGGACACCCCACCAGGATCTTGGGGAACAGAGGAAGGAAATAACCAGCCCTTCCCTGGCCTTGGAGGGGCTCACAGTCTAGTGGGGGGATTCAGTGGACATAAGGCCCAGGGGAAATAACAGTGATGGGGCACTCAGAACTTCCACAAGGGAGACTTCCAGTTAGGCAAGTTTGAGGGGAACAGTGTCAGAGGGAAGAGAAACTGCTGCACAGAGTCCGGAAGCCAAGGAGCCAAGCCTGCTTAAGAATCCTCTCCCAGAGGATCTGCCTCTTCTTGCCCCCCACCCCCACCGCCTCTGAAATCCACACCCCAGAAAGAAGGGAGAAAGCTGGAAGAGGCTTCCTCTCCCTACTCTGGCCCCTTCCCTGCCTCAGCCCCCTCTGGGAGGATGTGTTTATTTTGACATAGTGTCCAGTTGGTGATGCCGTTTGATCTCCGGCAGGGACTGGACTGCCCGGTACTGCTTGGCTAACCCTGATGGCCTGCAACATAAAAGAGCTCACCGTCCTCCCCTCCCCACCCCCCCACCCCCACCCCTATGGCCCTGTCGAGAACCCTGGATGGGAGAGGGAGGTCAGGGGATGAGGCACAGGCGGGGGTGGTGGTGGTGTTTTCTTTCAAAAGGAAGAGGATCGGGGGCAGCCCAGTCAGGGGCACAACATTCCTTAACCAAAAGCCAGAACAGAACAAAGAGAAAAGGCCGGCCCCAGGGAGAAGGTTTAGGGGGGCAGGGAGACAAAGAACCCCACCACCACCACCACCACCCACCTAGCTTTCCTCCTCCCTCCAGTTCCCATCCCAGACTCTGTTGCAACTCAGAAAGACTATTGGTTGGCCTCCACTTGGTGTATGCCGAGTTCCTCCTACTTTATTACTCCTCCTACATGGCCCTCTGAATTTGGAGCCTCCCGCAGATCCCCTAGACTGTAAGCTCATTGTGGGCAGGAAACACACCTACCAACTCTGTTGCATTGGACTCTCCTAAGTGCTTAGTGCAGTGCTCTGCATGCAGTCGATGCTCAATAAATGCCATTGATTGATTGATTGATAGGTAGGGAGTAGGGGCATGTAAGGAGGAGAGAGGTGCTGGCTGTTGCCCGAGCAACTACCCCAAGAGGTTACTCAAGTTTCCCGTGGCCCCTGCACCCTCAGAGTCAGATGGACAGTGTGTCTTTTGAGTGGCTACACAAGTTGTAGTTTGGGAGGGCAGGACAAGAACTCCTCCCTCCCCCACAGCTCCCAATCAATCAGTGGTTTTTATTGACGCTTACTGTGTGCACAGCACTATACTAAATGCTTGGGAGAGTACAGTACAACGGAGTTGGTAGATACATTCCCTGCCTACAATGAGCTTATAGCCTACAGGTCTGTAGAGTACTATAACCACCTCTCCTTCCCATTTTGTGAGTCAGTCCATCCACCTACAAGGAACTGACATGGTTGAGTTTGATGCCAGCTCTCCCAGAAGTGGTGGAAGAGAATTTTTCTAAAACATTGTTCTGCATGTGGCTCCCCGCTCCTCAAAATATGCCCAACCATTTCCTCATCAAACTAAAACTCCTCACCATTGGCTTCAAGGAGCTAAATCGTCTCTCCCCCACCTCCTTATCCTCATTCCCCTCCCACTGCAACCCAGACTACACACTTTGCTATTCTAACACTATCCTACTCACTGTACCTCATTCTCATCTCTCTCACCTTCGACCCTTTGCTCACATTGTCCCTTCTGTGTGGAACTCCCTCCGCCTTCATATCATGTCTGTCTCCCCCTCTAAACTGTGAGCTCACTGTGGGCAGGAATGTGTCTCTTGTTATAGTGTATTCTCCCAAGCGCTTAGAACAGTGCTTTGCATACAGTAAGCTCAATAAATACAATCGAATGAATGAATGAATATCCTAGAAACCACCACTTTCCCCATCTGCAAAGCCCAAATAAAATCATATCTCTCCCGAGAAGCTTTCCCTGACTAATCTCTCTTTTCCCTACCCTCTTCTTCCTCCCTTCTGTATCTCCTGTGTACTTGGGTCTGTACCCTTTTAGCACTTTGTTGCTCACCCAACCCCCATCCCCACAGCACTTATGACCATATCCTTATACTCTGCTTCTTCCTCCATCTGTGTTTATTTTAATGCCTAGCTCTCCTACTAGACTGTTAGCTCCTTGAGGGCATGGATCTTGTCTCCCAACTCTATTGTATTGTATTAGGTGTGGCATAGTAGAAAGAGCATGTGCTTGAAGTCAGGAGACCTAGATACTAATCCCAGTTTTGCCACTTGCTTCTGTGTGATCTTGGGCAAGTCATTTGACTTCCCTTGGAGAAGCAGCATGGCTCAGTGGAAAGATCACCGGCTTGGGAGTCAGAGGTCTTGGGTTCAAATCCTGGCTCCACCACTTGTCAGCTGTGTGACTTTGGGCAAGTCACTTCACTTCTCTGAGCCTCAGTTCCCTCATCTGTAAAATGGGGATTGAGACAGCCCCATGTGGGACAACCTGATCACCTTGTATCCTCCCCAGCGCTTAGAACAGTGCTTTGCACATAGTAAGCACTTAAAAAATGCCATTATTATTATTATTATTATTACTCTCCCATGTGCTTAGTACAGACTACTGTGCTTAGTCAATACCTTCGATTGACCAATGGAGTGTTTGGTTGGTGGGGAGCTGTGGTCTTGAAGGAATATTGGGCTGGACAGAACTGGGAGAGACCCTCTCAGACAAAATCCAACCCGCAGTTTCCCCAGGCCGGACAAGAATCTTTTCATGGGGAAACTGAAACCTGGAGAGGTACAGGACCAGAACCAGAACATTGAGGATGGAACTCATGCTTTTTGACTCTCAACTGTCGGCCTTTTCTCCCCAGGCTCCTTCGGGAGATCTGGTCTGCTCCAGGGCTACCCCTCCATCCTCAGCAGATGGCATGGACCCCCAATCCTGAAAGGAATAGTAATAGAATTGACTAAGTGCTTACAGTAGTAGTATTAGTCATCACTGTTGTCATCATGATGATGATGATGGCATTTGTTAAGAGCTTACTATGTGCCAAGCACTGTTCTAAGTAATAGTATTAGTAGTAGAAGTAGTAGTAATAATTATTAAGTGCTCACTATGTGCAAAGTGCTGTACTAAGCACTGAAAAAGAAATACATGGATCAGAGTTGGACACAAGGCAGAAAAATAATCCAAGCTTCCTTCATCTGGAAAATTGGTGATGGGAAAGGTGGGTGGGGTTCCTCTCTTCTCTTCTTCTGCCCTTTCTCCACCTACAACCCCTCTGGGACCAGCCCCCCTACCTGGGATTTCCCTAGCCCCAACCCTTGATCACCTAAAGGAGTATTTTCTCATTTGCTCTTTTCCCCAGACGCCCACCGACCCAGGGGCAAAGCTTGGCCAGCAGGGGTTCTGAAGGGGAGACCAGTCCCAGAAGCTTCCCTGTTCTTTCGGTTGGGCCTCTCTTCCCCTAAAATTCCCACCCCCTCCCCCAAACTTCCCTTCTCCACACTCCCACCCGCCCCCAACCCAGCATGGCCTCCTGTGTCCAGGGGAGCCAGGAGCTGGGAGCCGAGGATTTAGGTTTCAGCCTCAGTGAAGCTAGAGAATGAGGGCTGTCACGGGTGCGTGCTCAATCCCGTGATCAATACTGCGGCCGGGGGCAGGGGCCCCACGTCATCCAGCCCCCCTCTCGGCTCCACGCAAGGCTGAACACAGCACAGTCCGTCCCCAGTCCTGGAGTTTGCTGGGGGGACCCAGCCAGGAGTCTTCGCCTTCCTGGACCAGGCTTGGGCCACCCTGGTTCCAGGGTGCCAGAGAACAGCAGGAATTGGCCCCTGATGTGAAAGAAAATTTTCAGGGCCCCGCAACCCGGCCCCCACATCAAGCCATTCTGAGCTGGGGTGGGTGTGGGTGTCTGGGGCAAAGCCCAGGAATTCAGCCACGTCAGGGACAAAACCCTGCTCATTTTTCAGACTAAGGAAGAATAAGGCTCTTTCCCTCCACCCTAAAGCCCACCACACACCAGAAATCCTCCAATCCCCCGTTTCCATTTCCCTCTCTGAAGTTGAGAAATAGGACAAGGGGGTCTGTTGGAGTGTGAGGGAATGTGGTAGCCTCTCCCCTCTCCTCCTCTCCCCTCCCCTCCCTCTCTGGCTTCCTTTCCTCCTAACCATTAACCCCAGGGCTGCTCCCTTCCTCCACCCCCTCTCATTGCGGAGCAGCGACCTTTGCCCTCTTCATCCTGTGGGGCTGGGTTAACATTTGACCTTGCCGGGGCTGAAACGCCAACCTTAGGCCTGGGCGGGAGGAGGTGAAGCTCTCCCAACAAAAGGGCCATCCCACTCCCCGCGTCCCAGGACCATCTGCCAGGCTGGGTCCTGTGAGAACCCAGGCCGCTAGCCGTTCTCATTTTCCCCCTTGCTGCCTTGAATCCAGAGGAGCAGCCCAAGGAATTCAGTTCTGCAGGAATGGGTCCGGGGAGGGGGATGGCCCCGATGTTAATCACCCTGCCCTCCAAACCTCTCTTCCCCATCCCCTAGCAGACTTTCTGAATCCCTCTCTCCCCACTTCCTACCAGCCCACCCCCACCGGCCCACACAAACTGGGGAAAACTGCTAAGAGGTAGTGTGACCTAGTGGAAAGAGCATGGGATTCTAATCCTGGCTCAGTCATTTGCCTGCCTTGTGACCTTGCTCAAGTCACTTCTCTTCTCTGTGATTCAGATTTCTCATCTGTCAAGTGAGGATTCAGTATCTTTTCTCCCTCCCCGTTAGATGGTGAGCCCCGTGTGAATCTACTACAGTGCTTGGCACATACTAAGCACTCAACAAATTTCACAATTATTGTTATTAAGTCCTGAGGGGCAGCAATCCAGAGGCCGCCCAACCCCTTTGAAAGGAGGAGTCAAGAGTAGAAGCAGCCAGAGCCAGGCCACCTGGCAGAGCAGGAGGAGAGCACACCTTCTATCCCATGTGGGACAGGGACTGTGTCTGACCTGATCATCTTTTATCTACCCCAGTGCTTAGTGTGGTGCTTGGCTCATAGTGAACACTTAACAAATATCATATTATTACCATTAATTACAGTATTTGTTAAGTGCTTACTATGTGCCAAACACTGTTCTAATTGCTGGGGTAGGTACAAGTTAAACAGGTTGGACCCGGTCCCTATCCCACATGGGGCTCACACTCTTAATCCCCATTTTACAGATGAGTTAATTGAGGCTCAGAGAAGTTAAATGACTTGCCCAAGATCATACAGCAGATAAGTGGTGGAGCCAGGATTAGAATCCAGGACCATCTGACTCCCAGGCCCGTGCTCTATCCACTAAGCCACGCTGCTTCTCTATCATTATTATGATTATTACAAGAGCAGTGTGGCTTAGTAGAAAGAGCATGGGCGTGGGAATCAGAGGAATTAGACCTGGGTTCTAATTCCAGCTGTCCCAGTTGCACCCTGTGTGAACTTGGGCAAGTCACTTCTTCTCTGGGTCTCAGTTTCCTCATCTGTAAAATGGGGATTCAATTGCCTCTTCTCCCTCCTGCTTAGACTGTGAGCCCCATGTGGGACAGGGATTGAGTTTGACCTGATTATCTTGTATCTACCCCAGTGTTTAAAACAGTGCTTGACACATAGTAAGCACTTAAATGGGCAGGGAATTTGTCTGTTTATTGTTGTATTCATTTATTCATTCATTCAGTCACATTTATTGAGTATATACTGTGTGCAGAGCACTGTACTAAGCACTTGGGAAAGTACAATACAGCAATAAAGAGAGACAATCCCTGCCCACAAAAGCCTACAGTCTAGAGCAGGGAGACAGACATCAATAAAAGAAAACAGACATCAATATAAATAAATAAAACTGCAGATATAAACATAAGTGCTGTGGGGCGGAGGGGGGGAAGAGCATAAGGAGCAAGTCAGGGTGATGCGGAAGGGAATGGGAGATGAGGAAAAGGGAGCTTAGTCTGGGAAGGTCTCTTGGAGGAGATGTGCCTTCAGTAAAGCCTTGAAGGGAGGGAGAATAATTGGTGAATTTGAGAAGGGAAAGCATTCCAGGCCAGAGGTAGGACTTGGGCCAGGGGTCGGAGGCGAGACAGGCGAGAACAAGGCACAGTGAGAAAGTTAGCACCAGAGGAGTGAAGTGCTCGTGCTGGGTTGAGGTAGGTGCTTAGTACAGTGCTCTGCACGCAATAGATGCTCAATAAATACGATGGAATGAATCAAATGAAATACAAAAATAATAATATGTTATTGTTATCATTATTGTTATTATTATTTCCCCAGCTAGAATCCTAGAGTGTCCTAAAATCCTAGAATCTCCCTTTTGTCCATTCCCAGCCAGGAGGCAGCTGGAAGGCCATTTTAAGTTGTGAAAACAGAGAAAAAAGAGAGATACCTAAAGGTCACGCAGTATGTCAGTGCAGAGCTGCTGGTTGGTGGGGAGGAGTGGGGAGGGAAGGGTCAGGGCCAGGGGTTGTCAGTGGATGGGGAGGTTGGGTTGGGTAGCAGCCAAGGTCGGGTTGGGGAGGGAGGGCCATTCCCCACCCAGCGTTTCCTGCCCCTTCCTGGTCGACGTTATTTTCACACTCAGAGTGGGAGTCCGACTGTGTCTTCCTGTCCTCTGGGTCAGAGGCTAGAGCTGCAGCCACAGTGGGTGGGAGGGGAGTCCAGAGATCAAGGACTTCCATGCCAGCTCCCAGCTGTACTCCTAACCGGGCAGAGAGACCCCATTGCTGCCCCCTCCCCCACACCCCCACTTCCTCCCACCGGATCAGCCCAGGCAAAGGGAGGAGAACTTTGTTCCTGCTCACCTTCCCTTCAATCTCTCAACTCCTTCACCCGACCAGGGCCTCTTGCCATCCCCTGACCTTGTGGGCCCTGTCAGCACCCCGACCTCTGTTCCCGGGAAAAGCAGACTCCCCCTGCCCCACCCTGCCCTACCACTCCTGGGGTCAGAGCCAGACTCTAAAAATACCTCCCCCAGGATCCCACCAGTCTGGCCTCAGAGCTCCCAGGCCAGTCCTGTCCCTCTCCCTCTCCCCTGGGTCCTCCCCCAATCAATCAATCAATCAATCAATCATATTTATTGAGTGCTTACTGTGTGCAGAGCACTGTACTAAGCGCTTGGGAAGTACAAGTCGGCAACACATAGAGATGGTCCCCACCCAACAGTGGGCTCACAGTCTAGAAGGGGGAGACAGAGAACAAAACCAAACATATTAACAAAATAAAAACTCCCCACTAAATAATAATGCTGGCATTTATTAAGTGCTTACTATGTACAAAGCACTATTCTAAGTGCTGGGGAGGTTACAAGGTGATCAGGTTGTCCCGGGGGGGCTCACAGTCTTAATCCCCATTTTACAGATGAGGGAACTGAGGCCCAGAGAAGTTAAGTGACTTGCCCAGAGTCACATAGCTGACAAGTGGCGGAGCCGGGATTTGAGCCCATGACCTCCGATTCCAAAGCCCGTGCTCTTTCCACTGAGCCACACTGCTTCATAAAAGGACAAAGAACATTCATTCATTCATTCAATTTTATTTATTGAGCGTTTACTGTGTGCAGACCACAGTACTAAGCGCTTGGAAAGTACAATTTGGCAACAGATAGAGACAGTCCCTACCCAACAACGGGCTCACAGCCTAGAGAACAGAAAATTTCAACTTGGAAATGCAGTTCATTCATTCAATCGCATTTATTGAGTGCTTACTGTGTGCAGAGCACTGTACTGAAAGTGCAATTCAGCAACAGATAGAGATAATCCCTGCCCAACAACGGGCTCACAGTCTAGAAGGGGGAGACAGACAATAAAACAAAACAAGTAGATAGACATCAATAGCACCAAAATAGATGAATAGAATTATAGATATGCACACATCATTAATAAAATAAATAGAATAATAAATAAGTGGGAGGGGAGGGGAGGTGGGGGCAAGATTCAGGACTAGGCAGCCCCTTCTGCCCACCACCTGCAGGGGCACAAATGCTGGTCCTGGTTTCCAAGCAGAGGGAGGAGCTAGCTCCAACCCCACTGGGGAAAAGAGCAGAAGGAGAGATGGAAAGGACCCTGACCCTTTTTGCCTGAACACCCCAAAACCACTCCAGCCAGACCGGCCAGACACCCTCATCCCTCTGGGAGTAGTGGTTGTAAGATAATTTATTAAGTGCTTACTGTTTGCAGAGCACTGCACTAAGTGCTGGGAGAAAATACACAGGAGGGAAGTAAACACGGTCTCTGTCCCTCATGGGGTTCACAATCTAAAAGTTTATGTGGGGAGAAGGGATTGGAGGCAGACACAACATTGTCCAGAGTGGTCCATAAGGGGAAGGGGGGGGTTGCCCCCCGCCCCACCCACTAGGGGAAAAAGCTTCTGGAGACTTGACCTGTAGGGTAGCAGACTCAAATCTGGATCCCTGGTCCCTGGGCAGTACACAGCCCGGCTTTCCTGGTCACCCCTTTCTGCCGCATGACACTGGTAGTAGTAGAAGTAGTAGTAGTATTTATTGAGTGCTTGCTGTGTGCAGAGCACTGCACTAAGCACTGGGCAAGAATATACAAGTGAAAACTAGGTATAGACCCTGTTCCTCGAGGGGCTTGCCTTCTATGAATATAGGTGTGGTGGGGACGACTGGAGACATGGTCTGATTCCCTCTCTCCTCCTGCCACACCTACATTGGCAAAGATGAAAGGTCCCTGGACAGTCCATCAGGAGGGCTGGGCAGAGGGGTGGAGGGTGGGGGGGTGTTCTCTCTTCCTGCTTCTGCCACTTCCTAATAGCAGAAATAAAGCTGGGGAGGGGAGGCTCCTGAGAGCCCCTGTGACTTGCAGCCACCTGGTAATTCGGGGTTAGGTTACCACCTCTACCCCACCACCCCACAGCTGGGAGTCACTGCTGCTTAAGCCCCCTCCCCTCTCCCCCGGCTCAGCTCTGTGTCTGTCTCTCTGGGCGTCCCAATTATAGAGACACCTGTGATCCACGCTGCTGGGAAATAATGTCACTCATTCCCATCGGTCCTTGAGGCCGGTCCACAGGGTCCGAGGGGCTACTGCAATCACCCCTTCACTTTGGCTGACTTGTCAGCAGGATTGGGCAGCCTTGTCAGAGAAGACAAGCTCAGGGAAGGGGGAAAAGGGAGCTGAAGAGGGGGCGTGGGCAAGATGGAGTCATGTTGCGAGCAAGGCTGGCTGGGTCCCAGCTTAGTCATCGCGGGCTAAAGGAGGGGCTGGGTGACTGGGAGGGGTATCAATGCATTTTGCCATTTCTGAAATACCATGCAAATGATATGCCAAACAGCATGCAGATCAGCGTTTTGGAGTCAACAGCTCAGCCACTTCTGGCAGTTACAGGACTGCAATCCTGAAGGACAGAGGTCAGTACCAGTTCAGGGACTTGAAGGTGGGGAGGGGCTAGAAAGGCTTAGGTTAGCTGGTCTCCTTCAAGGCAGCTGCCAAGACACCACCAACAAACCACCAGTCAGTTGCCCAGGGGAGATGAACATAGTGCCAGGGGGATGATTCTAGGTGAGCTTCTGGAGTAATAATAATAATAATAATGGTGGTATTTGTTAAGCACTTACTATGTGTGAAGCACTGTTCTAAGCACTGGGGGGATACCAGGTGATCAGGTTGTCCCACGTGGGGCTCACAGTCTTAATCCCCATTTTCCAGGTGAGGTAACTGAGGCACAGAGAAGTTAAGTGGCTTGCCCAAGGTCACACAGCTGACAAGAGTCAGAGCCGGGATTCGAACCCATGACCTCTGACTCCCAAGCCCGTGCTCTTTCCACTGAGCTTGGGCACCTTGCCGGCCAGAGCAGAGGGGTCGTCACAAGAATTGGGACCTGCTAATGACAAGGGGGACATCGGGCCCATACCAAGGGAGTGTTAGATGATGCTTGGCTCTGCCACTGGTTCTCTGGGCAGCTTTGGCAAGGATCCCTGGCCCATTGGGCCCCTGGCTCTTCAGAACAGTTTGCATCCTCCTTGGGAGTTGGGACAATGAATGGAGCCCTTGGCTGGTATCAGGACTCCTGCATGTCAGGTTGTCTGTCTGTCCCCCCCCGCCTCGACCCCATCCCTCCTCCTTGACCTGAGCCTCTCTGGGCTGCCTGGAAGGGGCAGATGGGTCCAAGTAACCACTGAATTCCAGGCAATCCAAGTGTCCAGGAAAGCACAGGGACCACATTTCTATTAATATTTGTAATTAATGAATGTGTGCGGAGAATCTCTCTAGAGTGGAAACAGAGGAGGCCACGAGTGACTGTCTCTCTTTCCAGCAAGGGAGTCTCCTCAACTTTCCCTTTTCTCTGCTTCAGCTCTCTGTCAATCCCTGGCTCTCTAGGTGTCTGGATCCCTGTCTCTCTTTCTGAATCTCTGACTGTCTCTGTCTCCCTCTTTGCACTCTGTTGGTTTCTCTGTCTCTGCCTCACTGTCCCCACAGTCTCTGGGCACATGTCTCTGTGCCTTCTTCCTGACACTGTCCTCTTCCTCTCTCTGTCTGTCTCTGTCCCTGTGTGTGTCTCTCTCTCTCTTCTCTCTCTTCTCTCTCTCTCTCTCTCTCTCTCTCTCTCTCTCTCTCTCCCTCTCGGTCTCTATTTCAAAAGCTCAGTTGCTCTGTGGGCTGTTCCCAGCTTGTCTGGGAGTCCGAAGGGACCCAGAAGCAGAGAGAGGCCTGATTTGAATATGAAAAGGGCCCTGGGCCAGAGAGCTGACCTTCACCCTGGGGGTCAGACTTTACATTCCGTCTGCCACCCGGGCTGGGCCTGCTCCCCCCGGGATCCCCTATGTCAAGAAGGGGACAGACTTACAGCAGCCCGGAGTCAAAGAGTTGAGAAGGGGGCGGGGGTGAGGGCAGAGGGGGATCAGCTGAGCAGGACAATGGGCCAATCCTCAGAGCTGGGGGCAGGGAAGGGGGAGATCCAGACTGCCCTGAAACTGGGTAGGGACAGGACTGAGTTGGTCAGGAGATCTGGAGAAATCTCGAAGCTGCTTTGTGACCAGAGTAAGCAGACTCCCTCCTGTCCCCTCTCCCTGCCCCTCCCCACCCACTCCGTCATCACCAGGACCCAGTGAAGATTCCTCTAGCAGGCTTGGGATCAGCAGAGTTCAGAATGAATGGTATTTATTGCGCATTTACTGTGTGCAGAGCACTGTACTAAGCCCTTGGGAGAGTACAATATAAAAGAATTAGCAGACACATCCCCTGTCCATAATAAGTTTACAGTCAAGAGGGAAGTCAGGAATGGCCCCTTGGGGGAGAATGGGAGCAGGAAGTAATATCCAAGGGCAGGCTCTGATCTGGGCACTACTGAGACAGGGTCAGGGGGGATATTTCTCCCCTCCTTTGCCCCACCCCATCCTCCCATTACTTCAAGTTTTATTTTAAAACCTTCACACCCATACCATCACCCCTCTGCCTCCTCCTCCATCACCCTCCAAAAACATAGCCAGAGAGAAGGTTACTCTGTTACCACCAGTAAGGCAAGTGATGAGTCCAATGTAGTTGGGAACTGAGTGAGAGGAAAGCAGGTGGGCTGCTCCAGCCAGGCAAGATAAGGTAGGATGGCTAGGGATCTGCCTATCTCTCAGCACTCAGAGTGGGGGAAAGCCTCGCAACCCACCTCCTACTTCTTTTTCCAGGGCATATCACTGCTGTTCAAGATGCCCAGGCACAGCTCCCTTCACAAAAGTCTATTTTTTATCCTAGGCTCTCCTTCCTCCTGCTCCCAACACCCCCTGCCAGCACATGAGGTTAGGCAGCCTGGGGTCATTTCCATTTGAAAGGCCGGTGACCTTGGTCGACATCACTCCCACCTCTGGACTCTGACACTTGACCCCTGCCAAGGACTGCAAAAGCTGAGCAGGATGGATGAATAGGACTGAGAGGGTCAGTGACCCCTGGGACAGGCCAATCCCCAGAGGCTCCACAGTCCTGAGCCTCAAAGTACACTAAGGTGGGTGAAGAGAGAGGTTGCTCTCCCTGTAGCCAGCAGGTGACTCTTCCAGGAGAAGGGATTGGTCTCTTGACCTATCCCTCGCCAACCCAATGTTTGTAGAAAGTCCAAGGCCAGTGGAAGGGTCCTGTGAAACTGATGATCCCTGCTCTGTACTGTCAGGTAAGAGATCTGGCCTGTATCTCCCCATTTGATTCTCTAAATCTTCAGATAAGCCAAAGGAGCAAGAACTTTGTCAGCCATCAGCTGCAAGCTGCTTTTCTGAGGTATGTATGGAAGAGGCAGTTAGGGCTTCTGCCTGGCTCCCCCAACTCATGGATATTCTTCCAGGGCCTCCTGCCAACACCACCATCACCTCTCATCTCTCAGTTGTCAGGAGGAGGGACAATTTATTTATTTTCTTAATGATGTGTATATATCTATAATTCTATTTATTTTGATGGTATTGACACCTGTCTACTTGTTTTGTTTTGCTGTCTGTCTCCCCCTTCTAGACTGTGAGCCCATTGTTGGGTAGGGACTGTCTCTATATGTTGCCGAATTGTACTTTCCAAGCACTTAGTACAGTGCTCTGCACACAGTAAGTGCTCAAGAAATACGATTGAATGAATGAATGAATCTTCATCTGGGTTTGGGGTAGGCTAGTGGTCAAAGGGGATGGGAAGCAGGTTTGGGGAAGGTCAGGTGAGTTCTTCTGAATAAAATATGGGCAAGATGGTATAGGCTCTTTGACGTGGCATGGCGTAATGGATAGAGCACAGGCCTGGGAGTCAGAAGGTGATGGATTCTAATCCTGTCTCCCCCACTTGTCTGCTGTATGACCTTGGATGTCACTTCACTTCTCTGTGCCTCAGTGACCTCATCTGTAAAATGGGGATTGAGACTGTGAGCCCCCATGTGGGACAGGGACTATGTCCATCCTGATTAGCTTGTATCCACCCCAGCACTTAGTACAGTGCCTGGCACATAGTAAGCGCTTAACAAATGCCATCATTTTTTTTATTTGGTCTGTGATAGTCTACCAGAACTCTGGATCTGCAGGGCCAGGGGAGTGAATGGTCCCCTTACTCCATAGAGCCATCAGCCCTCGGGGCCATCTTGTGTCCAGAACAACCCCTAAAGGGGCAGACTGAATGAGGTCTAGAGTCCTTGACTCTCCTAGTCTCTCCTCTCTGCTCTCCACTACCCACTGGTTCCTGATGCAGCCTGAGCAATCCCTGTTGAATCACACTGACAAACTAGAATGGGGTCACCCTGTCGCCTCCAACCTCCCCCCTACCCCTTGTTGCATGTTCCCCACCCTTCCAGAGACAGCCAAGTGGCCCCCAGCCAGAGACTGGGCTCTAAGCACTCACTTTACTCTGGAAGACAACAGTCATCATTTCTTATGTGCTACTGCCTCGATGCCCCAGATGTCACCAGCTCTGGGGAGGAGCACAGCTGCCTAGAATGGGAAAGGGCTCCCCCAGCAATCCACATCTCGGGACACAGGGGCAGGGAGAAGCAAGGTATCGGCTCCTATCGGCCCCACGCATAGGACAGTTGGTTTGCCCAAGCTCCCTTTCCCTGGGCTAGGGAGAAGGCAGAGACTCTGGCTGTTATCTCTTTAATGGTCCTGGTTGGGCTCTTTCTGGCCCTTTAAGAGGTTCCCCCCCCACCCACCCACCGAGTTCTTCCTCCCCGCGAGCCTCCCCCTCTCCAGTAGGAGTCCGCCTGCTTCCAGCTGGGGTCTGTGGGGGTCATGCCGTGGAGGACCCCTCCCGGGACCGCAAGGAGACCCCCATTATGGGCGGGGCGGCTCAGACGGCTGGCCGGGTTGAGGCTCCCTGGGGGGCCGCCCGTGACCCCGCTGACAGCAGAGGCGGCCGAGAGGGCCTGGCCCTAGCTGGACTCTGCCTCTCCACCTCTCGCCAGCGCAGCCCCCGGGGCTCCTGGCAGGCGGGCCGGGTGAGAGGGCTCGGTAGGGGCAAAGGGCATGCTGGAAGGGCCAGGGGAGGAAGGGGTAGAGTCCAGTCTCAACCTTCTCCCCCGTCCCTGGGCCTGAGTCGATTGATGTCCGCTCCCTCCCCAGTGCCCCAGTGCCCTCTCTCTCCCGATCCCACGTCTCTTGACATTTTTCCGTCGCGACGGCTTCGCACCCCATCCCAATGGGGCGAGTCCTTCAGGTCACGGGGCAGGCAATCCTGGCCCCGAGGGGGCAAAGCTGGCACGTTGGTTGGTGCCCTCAGGAGGGCGAAAGAGTCTGGCTATGCCCACCTCTGTCTCTCCTACTTGGCATCCTAAAATCCTTCCTTGCCCCCACCCAGCCTGGGTTTGCCCAGCAGTGCCTGTTCCGAAGGGAGGGAAGGGGGGGGGGGGGGAAGAGGGAGAGAGGGGGCAAAGCCTGCGTGCTTCATTTCGGGCTTCCTCTCTGCTCCGGTGGCCTGGAGCACAGAGGCTCGGAGCAGCTGCTCCCTCCCTGTTTCCTGCGTGAGGCTTTTTTATTTTATTTTTTTATTATTTTTTTCTTTGCTTCCAGCTCTCCGGCAGACCAATTTGTCCTGGGAGGCGTCAGAGTGGGAGTGATGAATAGGCCGACGGGGCTGCTGCAATGCAGCGCTGTGTCTCTGCAGGGCTCGCCAACTCGGCTCTCCCCGCGTCCGCCCCCTTTCGCCCCCTCCCTCCCCTGACCCCTAGGCGGGTGTGTGCGGGTGGGGGAGGGGATTGGGGGCCGACGGGGGTGTGTGTGTGTGGGGAGGGAAACACGCCCTGCCTCGCTCCCCCCAGGCTTTTCCAGGAGATGAGTCAAACGAGGGTCCCTCGGTCGACCCCGCCTCCCGCCCCCTCCTCAGCCTCCCGCTCACCCCCCCTCCTCCACGCCTTAGGCTTTAGCAACCCTAGGGGCCGGGTGGTGTGGCTGGGAGCCGACAGCCCCTCCCCGTTCCGGGATCTACCCCACCTCCTTCTCCCTCCTCCACGGCTCCGGGTCCTTGACCGCAACTCTGCAAGGACCGTCCGTTCCCTAGCCCAGGAGGCATCCTTCCGCCCGCCGCCCGGCCTGCTGCTCGGACTGCCTTCTCCCCCAAGTTCTGCCTGGATGGCGAGGGGTTTCGGGCTCCCCGCAAGGACCCCACACGCTAGCCGGGAAAGGGGAAGAGAGAGCAGTCCCGGCCCGGTAGTAAACCAGCTTCAGTCCGAGAGGGCCCTTGACTCGCCCTTTAGGGGATCAGCCCCCACTGAGCTCCCCAACCCGGCCATGCCTAGCCTCGCCGGGATCTAAATCGGCGACCTCAGACCAGCCGCTAGGCTCCCTCCATCTAGGGCGTTGGTGCCCTGTGTACAGGCGCCCTCGCTGGGTAGGCCCTGGTACTGCAGCCACGAGGTCTAGGCTTCAGGAGTGGTTGGGATCCGGGCAAGGGGTAAAGAGGGAGAGGTCGCCGGGAGGGAGAGGCTTCCCAGAATTGAGAGGATGACCATCTGGAGGCTGGCAAGGGGGCAGGCAGAGGGAAAGCTGGTCGGGGGAGAAAGTGGAGGCGTGGCTATTCACTCGTCCTAGCAGTATGGCCCAGCCCTGGGGAGGCGGCTGGGGCGGGACAAGAGCCTCAGAGGGAAGTTTCGCCCAGAGGCCCCACGGCCCGGCGCTCCTCCAGAACCCGGGCCGTGCAGGCCAGAGTTTCAAGCCGCTCCGCATGCCGGGCTGACATCAGCCCCATCTGTGCATCCAGCTGCCGCAGCTGCTCATCCTGCTTCCGCTTGGCGTTGCGGAAGGCCAAAACCAGGGCACTGTGGAGAGAGGGACAGGGCTGGCACGAGGTTGGGGGTGGGGTGAGACCAGTCCCAGGGGAGAGAAAGATCCTACAGGGGTAGGACAGGAGACTCTTAACAGGATCCTGGGGAGGGGGGTTGGGGGGAACTTTCACCGACAAAAGAGACTGAACAAGATGAAAAACACTGAAGTTGCAGCATGAAATGCTCAGAATAGGCAAAAGGAAAAACTTCCTAACTGTCAGGGGGCTTCAGAGTAGGAACAGGCAACCAGTGGAGATTGTGAATTTTCCACACTTTCCTGGAAGGTTTGGGGCATTCACCAAAGCCCTCTAGGCAGGGGACTGGATCAGATGACCTCTCAGGGTCCCTGGCTGTTCTGGGGATTCTGTTTAAGATGAGGAGCTGATGGGCAGAGGGCAGGGTCAAGGCTTGGTGTAGGGAAAGAGTGAAGCTGGATTTAAGTCAAAGCTTGGTGTAGAGAAAGAGTGAAGCTGGATTTAGGGTTGCAGGAGGCACGATCCCTGGCCCACCTGTGGGCTTTGAAGAAGTCACTGGTGAGTTCCACACACTGTGCCCTCTGGACTTGTCCGGTGCTGGCAAGTTTCTCCAGTGATGCCAACAGCTCTTGGATTCGGCTTTGCAGTTCCTGGCCCCTAGCACCCAGGAGCATCACAGCATCCAAGGAGGGTGAGATGTCTCCCAGGGCCCCAGAGATGCCCCGGTACCTCTCTCTACCCAGGGTATCCTGAGACCTTCCCCTCCCCAGCCGGGACTCAGAACCCGATCTGGCAGGCTAGTAGTGGCGGGAGGGGGGTTGCTGCCCCCATCTCCCCGCTCCCCCAAAATGATGCCCAGGACCTCTCAGAGGTCCCAGCCTGGCACAGCTGCCCCTCCTGCAGCATTAGGTCATAGGAAATGCTTACCGAGCCAGAGAACTTTCCAGTTCCTGTGCCATCACCTTTGTGTCCCGGGCCACCCTAGGTTTCCCCAACATTGCATCTCCATCGCCAGGTTCCTGCAAAGACCATGGGGTCTTAACCCCATGGCAAAGCCAACGAAGGGGAAGGGGGCCCAAAACACCCAGAATTGCCACCCCCACCTTGGTACCAGCTTCAGGTGGATCCCTCCCCCAGGTGCCAAGGCTCAGGGCGGGCATCACGGCACTCACCCCAGCACAACTGCTGCAATCACTGTCGCTGCTGATGCTGCTGCCACCGCTGGAGCTGAGCACCGTGCCAAGCCACCCGGGCCCATGGCTCAGCTCCCACTGCAGGTGCTCAAGAAGCAGGAGGTAGGTGGCCCCCTGGGCACGGTGGGCATAGTCCCGCAGCTCCAGCCCACGTTTCTCTTTCTCCAGAAGGCACAGCTGGGTCTTCTGGTCAGCCAGGGCCTCCTATGGCAGGAACAGCAGCTGGGCCCGGATCCGGCTACCCCGAAAGGCCCCACCAGCTTGCAGGAGGTCTCCCCTCAGCTGGGTCTGGTCCGTTCCAGACAATTCCCTTCCTATCACCTCCCACAAATCCTGGCTTCTGGGTGAGTGGTAGGCCTCTGCCGTAGGCTAGGTGCCTGCAGCTGGGTGTGGGTGAAAGAAACCTAAGTGAGTCTTTATCAAAACCATTTTCAAACCCTACGCCCAGCCCCAGGGCTGAGTGCTCAGTGCTGGCTGGGGGTGGGGCTGGGTAGTGAGATTGTCTCTTGGTGGCTTGGTGCCAGCTCTAGAATACCTAGGCACATAATAATAGTAATGATGGTATTTGTTAAGTGCTTACTATGTGCCAAGCACTGTTCTAAGCACTGGGGCATATACAAGGTAATCAGGTTGGACAAAGTCCCTGTCCCACATGGGACTCACAGTCTTAATCCCCATTATCCAGATGAGGTAACTGAGGCACAGAGAAGTGAAGTGACTTTCCCAAGGTCACACGGCAGACAAGTGACAGACAGGATTAGAACCGATGCCCTCTGACTCCCAAACCCGTGCTCTTGCCACTAGGCCATGCTGCTTCTCCCTGCCACCCTTTGGCTTGTGCCCTCTCATGCTTCCCAGGCTCCATTTAAGATTAATAATAATAATAATAATGATGATGGTATTTGTTAAGCACTTACTATGTGCAGAGCACTGTTCTAAGCGCTGGGGGATACAAGGTGATCAGGTTGTCCCACGTGGGGCTCACAGTCTTCATCCCCATTTTACAGATGAGGGAACTGAGGCACAGAGAAGTGAAATGACTTGCCCAAAGTCACACAGCTGACAATTGGCGGAACCGGGATTTGAACCCATGACCTCTGACTCCAAAGCCCTTTCTCTTTCCACTGAGCCATGCTGATTCCCAGTAGATAGCTCCTTGCCCCCTAATGCTAGGCCAGGGACCCCAGCCCCCAGCATAGCAGGAGTTTCCTCTTGCCAGGATTGAGGCCAAAGGGGTGGGATGGTGTCAGCTGGTACCCACTCTGATGGTGGCCAGCTCCTGCAGAATCTGCATCTTCTCCAACCTTGGAAGAGCACCTCCAGGCTGGGCACCCAGCACCGCCTGCATGATATCCTCTAAGTTGGGGCGGATGGGGTCAGGGGCTGGGTGGCAGCCATCCACTTGGGAGATCTTCAGCAGGGCCTGGCGCTCCCTCAGATTCTGGATAAAGCTCCTCAACAGTGTGGCCGCCTCCTGGGAATTCGCCGGTCTTGTCAAGGGATCCACACTGCTGCCCTCAGGACTGGAATGCACATCAAGAGCAGTGCCAGTCCCAATGGGCTTTATCATGCTAGCCCTTGGGGGGGCGGGCAATGAGAGCAACCAGGGTGCCCCGCCCATAGACCCCCCACCCCCACCCCGCCAAACCCCAACAATTCCTGGTACCAGCTCTCCTTCTCCTTGTTCCTTGAGACTGATATGCCAACAATCTCTTACCTGGGATGGGCACCTCTTCCCTCTGGAGGCTCCTCTTCCGCCAGCAGTTTCCCAGCCTCAGCCAGGACCATTTCCATCCTGTCGAAGTTCTCTGGGATTCCTTCTGCTCCGAGGACTGGCGCAATCCCCAGTTCTGCCTGACTCAGCGCAAGCAGCACCCCGTAAGCTTCCGCACATTGCTCGCTGTTGGGACGACCACAGCCCTGAGCCTCCAAAGAAAAAAATGCCCCTCACCCAAACTCCAGCCCTCCCGTACCGCTAAGGTGTCGCTCCCTTCTGTGAATTAAATCCAGTTCCAGTCTCCTTCCCCCAGGCCAGGGGCAACTATGCCTCTGACTAGTGCTCCAGATCCACCAGATGGAGTAAAATACACTTAGGAGGAACTCAACCAGGCATTTTTTTTTAGGCAGGGCCAGCTCCACTTAACCCAGTGAGGGGACATTAAAGAGAAAGGGGCTGGGGAGTATAAAGGGGAGCGGGCATATTCTCTGTACACTTTGGCATCAAATGAGCAATATGCAAATGTATGCAAAAGTAGTAGACTGATTTCAAGAGTCAACAGCTCAGGAGCTCTCTGCAACTGGCCTCACCTGTACTGCAGGGCCAGACGCAGGGCCGTGCTGTCAGACTCCTGCTGGCCCAGCCGCATGCTCAGTGCCTCCGAGTCACTCTTGCACTCCCGCAGGGCTGCTGAGAGCAGCTGGTTCAGGCACTTGAGTTTCTCAATGTTCCTGCCTCCGGACAAGAAGGGTGGCGGGGTGGGGGGAGAAAGGGCGAGAAAGTGAGAGTGCAGAACCAGAAAGGCCAAGGCCCTAGTGCCTCCTCCCAGAGACCCCCCCTCCCCTCATGCCAAAGGGTGCTCTGTTTCCAGAGCAACTCCTGCCCTCACTTGCCCAGGCCATCCTGTGGGTGCTCCCGGCCAGGGGAACCCAGGTTCTTCCCTGCCCTCCCCGTGCCAGGGTTGGGATCTCACCCCCGCAGTTGTTCCATTTGGACTTCCAGGTCTTGCATCTGGGGAACGAGGGGCTGAGGCTGGGGCCGGAGGTGGCCCAGGAGCTGGGCACTGGAGCAGCTCCGGGCTCGTCGGAGCAGGGGATGAGACACAAAGATGGGGTCCTGCCAGGAGAGCACCAACCGTGACCCACCTGGGCCCACCAGAATGATGGGGGGGGCGGGGTGTGTGTGTGTGTGTTTGGGGGGCGGGGGGAGGGACACGAGGGAAGAGAGAATCCCGGTCTCTTCTTCAAAAGTCATGAGTTCAGCATAGCCACAGCTCCTGACACCCTGGCCTGCCCCAAATCCCATCACTCCCACCCCCATTTGCTGCTACTAAGGTACACCTGTTCATTGGCACATACCCACCTGGGATCCCCAGGTCTTGCCCGCTGCTCCCGGGCTGCTAGAGCCACTGATGGAGCCTGCCCTTCTGAGGGGCAGGGGTGAAGATGGCTCCAGCCTCAGCAGAGAATCCTGCAGCTCCTGGACCTGAAGGGGGCAGGGGTGGGGTGCAGGAGAAGGGTTGGCATAAGTACTGAGGGGGCCCCATCCCTGCCCCCTCCCCTCACCGCCAATTCTAGAAACCTAGCTTCTGGCCCAGCTCCCCACCCCCAAGACAGAAGAATGTCTGTTCTTGATTTAAACTTCGCACACCCTCCTGCGGCCTGTGTGCCCCAGCCCCCTTATGTCTAACCCACCTTCCCCTGGCTGTAGTCTGTCCCATCTCCCCATCCAGCCTTTGTCCTTCTCTCTCTGTCCCCTCCTCCTCTTCTCCCTCCTCTCCATCTTCCTTACCTTTTTCTGCAACCTTTCCTTCTCCTCCTGGGCGGCCCGTAAGGCTCCCCGAGAATGGCTCAGCTCCTCTTCCTTGTTCCCCAGTGCCACCCGGAGAGAAGCATTCTGCTCCATGAAGCTGGCCACCTCCCGCCAGTACCAGCTCCTCTCCTCTGTGGGCAGCCCTTGGCCTGTCTCACTCCCGCACTTCCCTTCTTTCTGCCCTCCTGGGTCCATCTCCCAGCTTTCAGCCAGCTCTTCCAGTTTCTGGAAAGATGACATCACCCCACCCACCGCCCCGCGACCCCCATTATCACCCAACCACCCACCCCAGCAGGAGCTCAGGACTGGGCAGGAAAAAGCACTCTTGGTTAGGCCTACCCCTGGCCCTGGGACCCCCTCTGGCCCTGGCCCACCTTGCCCCACCCTGCCCCCTGTATACATCTCCATGCAAGGCCAGGCCCACCTGGTTTGCCTGTCCCAACTCCTCTGTCACTGGCCCCTTCCCATCAGGGTCTGTGCCCTGGTGGCTGGAGGCCCCCTGGCGCCAAGCAAATGCTGCCTTCTCCAGTGATGTCACTGCCTGCTGCAGGTCCAGGAACACATTGGGGCGGTGTCCTGGGGAGAAGCCAGATGCCCCAGCATGAGAGGTGAGAGATGGGAGGCAGAGGAACTGAGGGCTGGGGGAGTTGGGGCGGCGGGGGCGCTGAGGAGGTGGGCTCTGTAGAACTGAAGACCCTTCTCTTTGGGGGGGATAGAAGGGCAGATCCACGAGCCTGGAACTCCCCAGGGACATACCTCTAAGGGCAGGATCCGATCTTGAAGAGGGAACTCAAGTAGCTGGGGGAAACCTAGGGGCACTGGGTAGCTCCATCATCTCTGGGCCCAGCCATCTTCCCAGATGGAACAAAACTTACCCTCCTCAGTGCCCCCAGAAGGAGGCAGACAGAGGCCGCAGGCAGGGGGCTTGGCCCGGCCCTCCCAGGGCAGAGTGTTGTACTCCGAGCTTCGCTCTGCATCCTCTTCTCCCTCCCTGCGGGGATAAAGCTGGAGGCCAGAGACCAAAGAACCCAGGAATCCATGTGCCAAAGCCAACAGCAGGAAGAGGGCACTCCCCACTTCCAATGGCGGCTGGGTACTTCCACCCAGTTTAACCTGGGCCCATCCCTTGAGCAGATCTGGATACCAGTGAGTGGGAACCAACCAGTATGGGCCTTGGAGTGCAGGCAGCCACACGTGTTCATGTGTTTGTGTGTGTACGTTTGTGTGTCCTGTCTCCCCATCAAACTGTCAGCCCCTTGAAAATGGGGCTTGCTCTGCCCCTCCCCACAGCACCCAGTACAGTGTGTGTGGAGAAGGAAGGAGGGTGGGGGGGTGGGGGTTGTGCAGACCCCACCGTAATCTCCCATTCCTCCTGGTGCACAGCATCTCCTTACCTTGCCCTAGCTTGCTGCAGCTGCTCCAACTTGCCATGCAGCTCGGCAATGGTCACTAAGAGCTCGGTGATCTGCTCCTCATACCGCAGGACGGCCCTCTCATCCGGCCCCCCAGCTGCCGCTGCCACCACCTCAGTCTCCTCTGCGCTCTCCGCCACGGGGTCCAGCTCCCCCTATAGCCACTCAGCCTTTTAGAAACCCCCCAACTCCCCGACCTGCCCCCCCCACACAAAAAACCCCTGGGATCTTGGCCCTGCTTCTGCTGCGAAGGCAATTGATTCTGCCTGACCCCCACATCGGCCTCCCCACTCCCTGACCATCCACAAGATTTTCCGTCTGCCCGGCTCTCAGGATGGGCCTTCTCCCACATTCATTCATATCACCCCGTCCCCACCGTTTCACCTGTCCCCTCCCCACTGGACTGCCTGTCCTTCCCCACTGAATCCTGTGGGATCAGGGTGGGAGAGGAAGCGGGAGCCTCCGGGATGGCTTCCTGTTTTCAGAGAGAACAATGAACGGGTCGGCCGGTGGGGTGGGGCCCAGGACTGCTCGCCTCCCTGCTTTCCTCTCCCCTGCTCCCGGCTTTGGGACAACTCACAGGGGGTGGAGCTCGGCCCCTACGGCTGCGGGGCCGGTTAGCCCTGCTGCTCATGGGCTCCTGGCCTGTAAGAGACAGAGAGGGCAGGCGGGCTGAGACCAAAAGCAGAGAAAGAGGCAGAGATCCAGGGAGAGATCGGAGCTTCACCAAGCCAGCAGTTTCCATCTGAAACCGCAATGGAGTTGGGGGTGTGGGGTGGGGGGTGGGTTGTGTGTGTGTGTGTGTGTGTGTGTGTGTGTGTGTGTGTGTGTGCGCGCGCGCGCGCTTGCATATGTGTTTCATCTCTACTGCCACCAGCCTACCCCAACCCATGGGATCTCTGCCTCTCCCACCTCCGGGCTCTGTAAATCCTAACAAGTTTGGGGTGGGCCTGGGGGGGTGGGACATGACTGCCAACTGATTCGATTTTCCCCACCTGGACCAATTTATAGGCATCCACCAGCTCAGTCTACACTGGGCATTCCCTGGGTCCAGAGCCGTGGACTGAGGGCCTAACGGGATCAATCAATGGTATTTATTGAGTGCTTACCGTGTGCAGAGCACTAGACTAAGCACTTGAGAGAATACAATACAGTAGAGCTGGTAGGCACAATCCCTGCCCACAAGGAGCTTATAGTCTAGGCAGCTCTACTCAGCCTCCAATGCAGGATGCCCAAACCTTGACTGTGGGAGCCCAGAATGCAGAACAGGGCACACTCATAGGGCTCTTCCTCTGGGTGTTTGGGTGCACTTATCAAGTCAAGCCCTGTCCCCTTATGGGAAAGGTGAAAACTGAGGCCTGGGGACTTGCCGGAGCCATGTGGAAAATCAACAGAGATGGGAAAGCAAAACCCAGGTAGCAGCATGGCGTAGTAGATCGAGCACGGGCCTGGGAATCGGAAGGCTGTGGGTTCTAATTCCGACTCCACCACATGTCTGCTGTATGACCTTGGGACAGTCACTTCACTTCCCTGGGCCTCAGTTACCTCATCTAGAAAATGGGGATTGAGACTGTGAGCCCCACAGGGGACAGGGACGGTGTCCAACGCGATTTGCTTGTATTCACCCCAGTGCTTAGTACAGTACTTGGCACATAGTAAGCGCTTAACAAATACCACCATTATCATTATTATTTCAAACTTCCTCCCTTTTCCCCCTCCCCACTTTCTCAGCCATTCCCTTTATTGTATTGGAAGCAGAGGTTCTGATTTCTATACTCAACTTTCAGGCTTCCTCCTTCCCAGGATCCCCTGCCCTGTAGCAAACTGGGGGCAGCAAGCCCCACTGAGTGTGCTGGCATTCCCCATGGGTGCCATGATCCATCTAGTCCCCATTTGTTCTAACCTTTCCCAAACCCCACCCATTGAGGTTTCCATGTTGGAGCACTGAGGATGTCAGGCAGGAGAAATCCTGTGCCCTTCCAGTGGGGAGGGCATCATTTGCCCCCTCCCAAGCCAGGTTTTCCTAATTGCCTCCCCTTCCAGCTGCTTCCAGCTGCTTAACTGACAAGGGGCAAACATGAAAAACCCCAGGGCCAGAGCCTAGCCATATTCCAGGGAGTGGGAGAAAGCGCCCGCTAAGAACCACCCCCCTCCCCGCACTAGAAAGGGCATGGCATTCCCTCTCTACCTTACAGCTCCTGGCTCCGTTGGCTGGCCACGAGCTGAGACGAAGGGGCCGGGATGCGGGCAGGTGACCTGGTAGTTGGACTGCCCTGAAGCTGCACTTCCTGGCAAGGCACACTGGAAGCCCCTTCCCTGCTGCTGCTGGCCTGGGAGGTGGTTGTGACCAGAATGAGGGTGGAAAGCTGAACTCCCCCCACCCCTACCCTTCTGTCACATGACCTGGTTATTGTTTTTCTCCCAAACCCCTGAGTTGCAGCTGTTTCCTCTCCTCCTCCATCCTCGGGAAACACCTCCCCCCCCTCAATACGCACATACAAACACCCCATCCTCTGCCAGTCTAGACAGGCTCCTTGTAAGGGAGTGGCAGGAGACTGGGGCTTAAGCAGGACCATGCTGAGGAGGTGACAAGCCTTCAATAAATATCACTGATTGACTGATTGATGTGACAAGAATATACTCAACTGCCAAATTGTATATTCCTCAATTTAGGTCTACTGTCTCCTCCATTAGCCGGCATGTTCCTCAATCAATCAATCAGTGGTATTTCTGAAGTGCTTACCGTGTGCAGAATACTGGACAAAACGATTGGGAGAGTATGATACAGCAGCCCTGCCCACAACCATTCATTCATTCAATCGTATTTGAGTGCTTACTGTGTGCAGAGCACTGTACTAAGCGCTTGGAAAGTACAATTTGGCAACAGATACAGTCCCTACCCAACAACAGGCTCACAGTTTAGAGGGAGGAGACAGATAACAAAACAAAGCAAGTAGACAGGTGTCAATACCATCAAAATAGATAAATAGAATTATAGATATATACACATCATTAATAAAAATACACATCATCTAGGAAAGCAATGTGGCTCTAGTGGATAAAGCATGGGCCTGGAAGCCAAAGGACTTAGGAGCTAATTCATTCATTCATTCATTCAATCATTTATTGAGCACTTACTGTGTGCAGAGCACTGTACTAAGTGCTTGGGAGAGTACAATACAACAATAAACAGACACAATCCCTGCCCACAACGAGCTCACAGTCTGGGAGGGGGAGGGCGCAGACATTAATATAAATAAATTACAGATAAGTACATAAGTGCCGTGGGGCTGGGAGGGGGGATGAACAAAGGGAGCAAGTCAGAGTGACGCAGAAGGGAGTCAGAGAAGAGGATGCCCACTCCACCATTTGATTGCTCTATGACCTTGGGCAAGTCACCTCTCTTCTCAGTGCTTCAGTTTCCTTAACTGCAAAATAATAATAATTATGGTAATTGTTAAACTCTTACTATGTGCCTAGCACTGTTCTAAGCGCTGGGGTAGATACAAGTTAGGTTGGATACAGTGTCGGTCCCACATAGGGCTCACGCTCTTAATCCCCATCTTACAGATGAGGTAACTGAGGCCCAGAGAAATGAAGTGACTTGCCCACGGTTGCACAGCAAACAAGTGGTGGAGTCAGGATTAGAACCCGTCACCTTCTGCCTCTCAGGCCCGTGCCCTATCCATTTACACTGTTCTGCTTCTCCAATACAGTGTAGCCCTTAGAACTGTGTTTGACACATAATAAGCACTTAACAAATACTATTTTAAAAAAAACAACATTTTCAGTCTAGAGGGCAAGAATCTAGTCCCTCCATGGATATGTACCAACACCTAGGGTAATCTGTACATACATCATCCTCCCTGTTTTTGAAGTCTGCAACCTCCACAGTATCCTTGACTCCTCATGGCCTAGAAGAAAGAGCACACACTTGCGCATCAGAGGACCTGAGTTCTAATCCTGCCTCTGCCACTTACTTGATGTGCAACTTTGGGCAAGTTACTTGACTTCTCTGGGCCTCAGTTTCCTCCTCCATCAAATGGGGATAAAATGCCTGTTCTCCCTCCCACTTAGATTGTGAGCCCCATGTGAGACAAGAACTATTTCTGACCTGATTATCTTGCATCTACCCCAGTGCTTAATAATAATATTGTGCTCAATAATAATATTATATTATATTATAATAATTATATTATTATGCTTAATAATAATGATGATGGCATTTGTTAAGCGCTTACTATGTGCAAAGCACTGTTCTAAGTGCTGGGGAGGATACAAGGTGATCAGGTTATCCCACGTGGGGCTCAGAGTCTTCATCCCCATTTTACAGATGAGGGAACTGAGGCACAGAGAAGTGAAGTGACTTGCCCAAAGTCACACAGCTGACAATTGGAGGAGCTGGGATTTGAACCCATGACCTCGAAATCCCAAACCTGTGCTCTTTCCATTGAGCCACACTGCTTCTCCACTGAGAAAATACCACATCTATTATTATTATCTCTCAAACTCAGCCGCTTGCTAAATCCTGCCGCTTCTTTCTCCACAACATTTGCCAGAGCAGCTCCTTTCTTTCCACCCATTTGGCCACCCCCAGCGGCCACCTTGGCTCAGGAACTTGTCATATCCCAGCTTGACTCCTAGATCAGCCTCCTCATTGGTCTCCCGACCTCCAGTTTTGCCTCTCTCCAGGCCACACCTCACTCCGCCGCCCGGATCAATTTTGTAAAACATCGTTCTACACTCGTCTTCCCATCTCCTCAAAATCCTTCATTGTTGAAAAAAAGCAATGTACTAAGTGCTTGGGAGTTAGTCAATATTATTTATTGAGTGCTTACTGTGTGCAGAGAACTGTATTAAGTGCTCAGAAGAGTACAATAGAGCAATATAACAGACATATTCCCTGCCCCTAACTAGCTTACAGTCTAGAGGGGGAGACAGCTGTTAATATAAGTAAACAAAATTACAGATATGTACATAAGTGCTGTGGGGCTAGGAGGGGTATGAATAAAGGGAGCAAGTCAGGGTGACGCAGAAGGGAGTGGAAGAAAAGGAAAAGAGGACTTAGTAAGGGAAAGCCTCTTGGAAGAGATGTGCCTTCAATAAGACTTCGAAGGTGGGGAGAGTAATTGTCTTGCTGACCTCCCAGCCTCCTGTCTTTCCCCACTCCAGTCCATACTTCACTCTGCTGCCCAGATCACTTTTCTACAAAAACATTCTGGACACATGGCCCCACTCCTCAAAAGACTCCAATGGTTGTCCATCCACCTCCGTATCAAACAAAAACTCCTCTCCATTGGCTTTAAAGCACTCCATCACCTTGCCCCCTCCTACCTCACCTCACTTCTCTCCTTCTACAACTAAGCCCGCATGCTTTGCTCCTCTAGTGTTAATCTTCTTACTGTGCCTCGATCTCACCTGCCTCACTACCGACCCCTCACCCATGTTCTGCCTCTGGACTGGAACACCCTTCCTCCTCTAATCCAACTGACAACCACTCTCCCCCGCTTCAAAGCCTCATTGAAGGCATACCTCCTCCAAGAGGTATTCCAAGACTAAGTCCCACTTTTCCTCATCTCCCACTCCTTTCTGCATTGCCCTGCCTTGCTCCCTTTGCTCTTTCCCCCCTCCCAGCCCCAAAGCACTTATGTACATATCTGTAATTTCATTTATCCTTTTGCCCTTCCCAACTCCCAGCCCCAAAGCACTTAAGTACATATCTGTAATTTTATTTATGTGTAATGAGGTCTGTCTCCCCCACTCTAGACTGTGAGCTCATTGTAGGCAGGGAATGTCACTGTTTATTGTTATATTATACTTTCCCAAGCACTTAGTACAGGGCTCTGCACAGAGTAAGAGCTCAATAAATCTGACTGAATGAATTAATATGAAGAGGGAGGGAGTTCCAGGCCAGAGGCAGGACTTGGGTGAGAGGTTGGCAGCAAGATAGACGAGATTGAGGTACAGCGAGCAGGTTGGCATTAGAGGAGTGAATTGTGCAGGCTGGGTTGCAGTAGGAGAGTGGCAAGGCGAGGTAGGAGGGGGCAAGGTGATTGAGTTCTTTAAAGCTGATGGTAAGGAGTTTCTGTTTGATGCAGAGGTGGATGGGCAACCACTAGAGTTTCTTGAGGAATGGGGTAATGTGACCTGAATGTTTTTGTAAGAAAATTATCCAGACAGCAGAGTGAATCCTCCCCGCTTCTAGACTGTGAGCCCGTTGTGGGCAGGGATTGACTCTATTTGTTGCTAAATTGTACTTCCCAAGTGCTTAGTACAGTGCTCTGCACACAGTAAGCTCTCAATAAATACAGTTGAATGAATGAGTGAATGAATGAAATATGGACTGGAGTGGGGAGAGACAGGAGGCAGGGAGGTCAGCACGGAGACTGATACACTAATCAAGGCAGGATAGGATAAGTGCTTGGATGGAGAGGAAAGGGTGGATTTTTAGTCAATTAATCAATCTATGGTATTTACTGAGTGCTACTGTGTGTAAAGTGCTTGGGAGAATACAGTAGAATTAGTGGATATGATCCCTGCCTGCTCTCTAGGATTTAACAATCTAGAAGAGATTTAAGGACTCAATAAGTATTATTGATTGATTAGCTGATTGAGATTAGTATGTTTGAAGAGCCACTGACTGTTCAAAATCATTTTGTGTGTCTCCCCTGCGAGAGTGGCTAGAGCTCAAGCCTGGGAGTCAGAAGGACCTCGGTTCTAATCCTGGCTCTCCCACTTGTCTGCTCAATGACCTTGGGCCAACAAGGTCTTCACTTCTCTGGGCCCCAGTTCCCTCATCTGTAAAATGGGGATTAAGACTGAGCCCCTGTATGGGACAGGAACTTTGTCCAACCCAATTTGCTTGTATCCACCCCAGCCCTGTGCTCCTTCCACCAGGCCATTGGACTTCATCTACTGTATTCTATTCCTCCAGACTGTAAGCTCATTGTGGGTAGGGAACGTGTCTACCAACTCTATGAATTGTACTATCCCAAGCACTTAGTCCAGTGTTCTGCATACAGTAAGTGCTCAATAAATACCATTGATTGATTGATGGATAGGAAACTGTTAGACTGTCAGCTCGTTTGTGGGCAGTGAAGGTGTCTAACAACTCTGTTGAATTGTATTCATTCATTCATTCAATCCTATTTATCGAGCGCTTACTATGTGCAGAGCACTGGACTAAGCACATGGGAGAGTACAATAGAACAATAAACACATTCCCTGCCCACAATGAGCTTAGTCTCTCCCAAGCGCTTAGTCCAGTGATCTGCACACAGTAAGTGCTCAATAAATACAATTTTTTAATGGTATTTGTTAAGCACTTACTATGTATCGAACACTGTTCTAAGTGCTGGGGTAGATGCAAGTTAATTAGGTTGGACACGATCCCTGTCCCGCATGCGGCTCACAGGCTAAATAGGAAAACTGAGGCACAGAGAAGCAAAGTGATTTGCCCAAGGTCACACAGCAAGGAATTGGCCAAATTGGGATTAGAACCCAAGTTGTCTGACTCCCAGGCCCATGCTCTTTCTACTTGGCTAAGTTGCTTAATAATAATGATAATAATAATAATAATAGTACTTGTTAAGTGCTTACGATGTGCCAAACACTGTTCTAAGAATTGGGGTAAATACAAGTTAATCAGGTTAGACACATACCATGTACTACATGGGACTCACACTCTTAATTCCCATTTTACAGATGAGATAACTGAGGCCCAGGAAAGTGACTTGCCCAAGGTCACACAGCAGATGAGTGGCAGAGCAGGGATTAGAACCCAGATCTTTCTGACTCCCAGGCCAGGCCTCTATCCACTAAACCACACTGCTTCATTTGATTCATTCATTCATTCAATCATATTTATTGAGTGCTTACTGTGTGCAAAGCACTGCACCAAGCGCTTGGGAGTGTACAATACAAGAACAAATAGACACAGTCCCTTCCCATAACGAGCTCACCCCAGAAACAGATATATACAAAAATAAATACATAAATTGCAGCTATATACCTATGTGCTGTGGGGCTGGGAGGGAGGATGAATGAAGGGTTCAAGTCAACAAAGGGAGTAGGAGAAAAAGAGAGGAAGGCTTAGTCAGGAAAGCAGCATGGCTTAGTGGAAAGAGCCCAGGCTTGGGAGTCACAGGTGGTCGGTTCTAATCCCGCCTCCACCACTGATCAGCTGTGTGACTTTGGGCAAGTCACTTGACTTCTCTGTGCCTCGGTTACCTCATCTGTAAAATGGGGATTAAGACTGTGAGCCCCACTTGGGACAGCCTGATTACCTGGTAATCACCATGCCAACCTCGTTCACTTCAAGTTTATCCTTTCCTGCCTTAACTCAGCCCTCTCTTCTGCCAGACAAAACTATTTCTCCTGCCTTATTGACACCCATGCCCATCACCCCCGCCAGCTCTTCCGTACATTCAACTCCCTTCTCAGGCCCCCGGTTCCTCCCCCTCCTCCTTCCCTCACCCCCAACGATCTGGCCTCCTACTTCATTAACAAAATTAAATCCATCAGGTCCGACCTCCCCAAAGTCTCTTCCCCCCTTTCTCCATCCCCCCGGCTCTCAACACTCTCTGCTACTCTCCCATCCTTCCCAGCGGTATCCTCAGAGGAACTCTCCTCCCTCCTCTCAAGTGCTACTCCGGCCACCTGTGCTTCTGACCCCATTCCCTCTCATCTTATGAAATCTCTCGCTCCATCCCTTCTCCCCTCCTTAACTTCCATCTTCAACCGCTCACTGTCCACTGGTTCCTTCCCCTCTGCTTTAAACATGCCCATGTCTCTCCCATCCTAAAAAAACCCTCTCTTGACCCCACCTCACCTTCTAGTTATCGTCCCATATCCCTCCTACCATTCCTTTCCAAACTCCTTGAACGAGTTGTCTACACGCGCTGCCTAGAATTCCTCAACAACAACTCTCTCCTCGACCCCCTCCAGTCTGGCTTCCGTCCCCTTCATTCCACGGAAACTGCCCTCTCAAAGGTCACCAATGACCTCCTGCTTGCCAAATCCAACGGCTCATATTCTGTCCTAATCCTCCTCGACCTCTCAGCTGCCTTTGATACTGTGGACCACCCCCTTCTCCTCAACACGCTATCTGACCTTGGCTTCACAGACTCCGTCCTCTCCTGGTTCTCCTCTTATCTCTCCGGTCGTTCTTTCTCAGTCTCTTTTGCAGGCTCCTCCTCCCCCTCCCATCCTCTTACTGTGGGGGTTCCCCAAGGTTCAGTGCTTGGTCCCCTTCTGTTCTCAATCTACACGCACTCCCTTGGTGACCTCATTCGCTCCCACGGCTTCAACTATCATCTCTACGCTGATGACACCCAGATCTACATCTCTGCCCCTGCTCTCTCCCCCTCCCTCCAGGCTCGCATCTCCTCCTGCCTTCAGGACATCTCCATCTGGATGTCCGCCCGCCACCTAAAGCTCAACATGTCGAAGACTGAGCTCCTTGTCTTCCCTCCCAAACCTTGTCCTCTCCCTGACTTTCCCATCTCTGTTGACGGCACTACCATCCTTCCCGTCTCACAAGCCCGCAACCTTGGTGTCATCCTCGACTCCGCTCTCTCATTCACCCCTTACATCCAAGCTGTCACCAAAACCTGCCGGTCTCAGCTCCGCAACATTGCCAAGATCCGCCCTTTCCTCTCCATCCAAACTGCTACCCTGCTCATTCAAGCTCTCATCCTATCCCGTCTGGACTACTGCACCAGCCTTCTCTCTGATCTCCCATCCTCGTGTCTCTCTCCACTTCAATCCATACTTCATGCTGCTGCCCGGATTATCTTTGTCCAGAAACGCTCTGGGCATATTACTCCCCTCCTCAAAAATCTCCAGTGGCTACCAATCAATCTGCGCATCAGGCAGAAACTCCTCACCCTGGGCTTCAAGGCTCTCCATCACCTCGCCCCCTCCTACCTCACCTCCCTTCTCTCCTTCTACTGCCCAGCCCGCAACCTCCGCTCCTCCACCGCTAATCTCCTCACTGTACCTCGTTCTCGCCTCTCCCGCCGTCGACCCCCGGCCCACGTCATCCCCCGGGCCTGGAATGCCCTCCCTCTGCCCCTCCGCCAAGCTAGCTCTCTTCCTCCCTTCAAGGCCCTGCTGAGAGCTCACCTCCAGGAGGCCTTCCCAGACTGAGCCCCTTCCTTCCTCTCCCCCTCGTCCCCCCTCCATCCCCCCATCTTACCTCCTTCCCTTCCCCACAGCACCTGTATATATGTATATATGGTTGTACATATTTATTACTCTATTTATTTATTTATTTATTTATCTTACCTGTACGTTTCTATCCTATTTATTTTATTTTGTTGGTATGTTTGGTTCTGTTCTCTGTCTCCCCCTTATAGACTGTGAGCCCACTGTTGGGTAGGGACTGTCTCTATGTGTTGCCAATTTGTACTTCCCAAGCACTTAGTACAGTGCTCTGCACATAGTAAGCGCTCAATAAATACGATTGATTGATTGATTGATTGGTATCTACCCCAGTGCTTAGAATGTGGCCGGCACATAGTAAGCACTTAACAAATACCATCATTATTATAAGTATTAGTGGATAGAACATGGGCCTGGGAATCAGAAGGTCAAGGGTTCGTAACCCAGGTATATCACTTGTCTGCTGTATGGCCTTGGGCAAGTCACTTCACTTCTTTCTGCTTCAGTTACCTCATCTGTAAAATGGGGATTAAGACTGTGAGCCTCCTGTGGGGCAGAAACTGTGTCCAACCCAATTTGCTTGTATCCCCTCGGTGCTTAGTACAGGGCATGGTGCATAGTAAGCACTTAACGACTACCACAGTCAAGGCTTCTTGGAGGAGATGTGCCTTCATTAAGGCTTTGAAGTTGACTGTACTCTTCCAAGCGCGCAGTACATTGGTCTGCCTGGAGTAGGTGCTCGAGAAGGCCATGATGTTTGTCTCCCCCTCTCTAGACCCTGGGCCCGTTGTGAGCAGGGATTGTCTCTTTCCAAGCGGTTAGCACACAGTAAGCGCTCAATACACACGACTGGATGAATGAACGTCTTAATCATTGCAGGGTTGGGGAAGGGGCCTGCGGGCGACTCCAGGCCCCTAACCGTTCTCGGCCCCTGGTGGAACTACAACTTCCAGCAGGCAGTGCGGCCCGCCCTGATTTCCGGGAGAGAAGATGGTGGCCGCCTAGCTGGGCTCCGCGGCCTGGGCCAGCGACTCCGAGCGGATCGAGGCGGTCGGCGCTGGTGAGTTGGGCCGGGTCGAGCCGGGGGATCTAGGGGTGCCCCGGATCGAGGAACACGAGGGAACTGTGGCTCTTTCTTTTGTGGTCCGGATGCAGCCGCGTTCCCCCCCACCGGTCCTTCCCCTCATTTCCCCCTTCCGGGTTGTTCGTTTTCATGGTATTTGGTGAGCGCTTACTGGGTGCCGGGCACTCTCCTAAGCGCTAGGGCAGGTGCAAGGTAGTCAGCCCCTACAGGGGGCGCAGTGGATAGAGTACGGGCCTGGGAGTCGGAAGGTCGTGGGTTCTAATCCCGCTCCGCCACTTATGAATAATAAAATAATAATAGTTAAAATGATATTTGTTAAGCGCTTGCTATGTGCCAAGCAGTGTTCGAAGCGCTGGGGTGTACACGAGGTAATCAGGTTGTTCCACGTGGGCTCATCGTCTTAATCTCCATTTTGCGGATGAGGTATGGAGGCACGGAGAAGTTAAGTGGCTTACCCAAGGTCACCCAGCAGACAAGTGGTGGAGCGCGATTAGAACCCACGTCCTCTGACTCCCAAACCCATGTTCTTACCACTAAGCCACGTGTAACCCTGGGCTTCACTTCTCTGGGCCTCAGTTACCTCATCTGGAAAATGGGGATCTAGACTGTGAACCCCACATGGGTCAAAGACAGTGTCCAACCGAGTTGCTTGTATCCACCCCAGCGCTTAGTACAGTGTCTGGCACTTAGCACTTAAATACCATAATTAGTATTATAATTATTAATCCCCATTTTACAGATGTGGTAACTGAGTCACAGAGACGTTAAGTGACTTACCCAAGGTCCCACCGCAGACAAGTGGCAGAGCCGGGATTAGAACCTAGGTCCTTCTGTCTCCCAGGCCCATGCTGTAGCTACTAAGCCACACCATGTTGCATTGTACTCGCCCAAGCACTTAGTACAGTATTCACCACACAATAAATTATTTTTTTAAACGGCATTTAAGTTCTTAGTATGTGCCAGACACTGTACTAAGCTCTGGGGTAGATATGAACTAGTCAGGTTGGGCATAGTCCATGTCTCACATAGGGCTCACAGCTTTAATCCCTATTTTACAGGTGAGGTAACAGAGGCACAGAAAAGTCAAATGACATGCCTAAAGTCACCCAGCAGACAAATGGCATAGCAGAATTTGAACCCAGGTCCTCCGACTCCCAGGCTCGTGGTCTTTCCACTAGGCACACTGCTTCTCCCATTCAATAAATACCATTAGTTGATTGATATAGGGGATCTCATGTTTTCGTATTTTGCCAATTAGTAGCGTGTATTGAGGTCCAATTTTTGTTTGTTTCTTTTAATGGTATTCACTATGCCAGGTACTTTATTAAGTGCTGGAGTAGATACACGTTAATCAGGTTGGACACAATCCATGTCATTCATTCATTCATTCAATCGTATTTATTGAGTGCTTACTATGTGATACAACCAAAAACAGTTACATTCCCTGCCCACAACGAGCTTACAGTCTAGAGGGGTGGAGACAGACATCAATACAAATCAATAAAATTACAGATATGTATATAAGTGCTGTGGGGCTGGGAGGGGAAAGAGCCAAGGGAGCAAGTCAGGGTGATGCAGCAGGGAGTGGGAGATGAGGAAAAGTGGGACTTAGTCTGAGAAGGCCTCTTTTAGGACATGTGCCTTCAATAATCAATCAATCAATCGTATTTATTTGAGCGCTTACTGTGTGCAGAGCACTGTACTAAGCGCTTGGGAAGTACAAGTTGGCAACATGTAGAGACAGTCCCTACCCAACAGTGGGCTCACAGTCTAGAAGGGGAAGACAGAGAACAAAACCAAACATATTATCATCATCATCATCAATCGTATTTATTGAGCGCTTACTGTGTGCAGAGCACTGTACTAAGCGCTTGGGAAGTACAAGTTGGCAACATATAGAGACAGTCCCTACCCAACAGTGGGCTCACAGTCTAAAAGGGGGAGACAGAGAACAAAACCAAACATACTAACAAAATAAATAGAATAGATATGTACAAGTAAAATAAATAGAGTAACAAATATGTACAAACATATATACATATATACAGGTGCTGTGGGGAAAGGAAGGAGGTAAGATGGGGGGGATGGAGAGGGGGACGAGGGGGAGAGGAAGGAGGGGGCTCAGTCTGGGAAGGCCTCCTGGAGGAGGTGAGCTCTCAGTAGGGCCTTGAAGGGAGGAAGAGAGCTAGCTTGCCGGATGGACAGAGGGAGGGCATTCCAGGCCAGGGGGATGACGTGGGCCGGGGGTCGACGGCGGGACAGGCGAGAATGAGGCACGGTGAGGAGATTAGCGGCAGAGGAGCGGAGGGTGCGGGGTGGGCTGTAGAAGGAGAGAAGGGAGGTGAGGTAGGAGGGGGCGAGGTGATGGAGAGCCTTGAAGCCGAGGGTGAGGAGTTTCTGCCTGATGTGCAGATTGATTGGTAGCCACTGGAGATTTTTGAGGAGGGGAGTAACATGCCCAGAGCGTTTCTGGACAAAGACAATCCGGGCAGCGGCGTGAAGTATGGATTGAAGTGGGGAGAGACACGAGGATGGGAGATTAGAGAGGAGGCTGATGCAGTAGTCCAGACAGGATAGGATGAGAGCTTGAACGAGCAGGGTAGCGGTTTGGATGGAGAGGAAAGGGCGGATCTTGGCAATGTTGCGGAGCTGGGTCCGGCAGGTTTTGGTGACGGCTTGGATGTGAGGGGTGAATGAGAGAGCGGAGTCGAGGATGACACCAAGGTTGCGGGCTTGTGAGACGGGAAGGATGGTAGTGCCGTCAACAGTGATGGGAAAGTCAGGGAGAGGGCAGGGTTTTGGAGGGAAGACAAGGAGTTCAGTCTTGGACGGCAGGCAGACATCCAGATGGAGATCAATCAATCAATCAATCAATCGTATTTATTGAGCGCTTACTATGTGCAGAGCACTGTACTAAGCCCTGAAGGCAGGAGGAGATGCGAGCTTGGATCCCGGAGGAGTTGGGCCGCGATGGACACGGGATGCCTTTCGCCATTAGAAACGCCTCCGGTCACACGGCTCTCGATCAGCGTGTCCGCCACGTGGCTGAGGCTCAGCTCCACCATCCCCGATTCTACCTGCAGGGCATAGGAGAGTAGGAGCCTTCAAATAAGCCTTTGAAGGTGGGGGAGAGTAATTGTCGGATTTGAGGAGGGAGGGCATTCCAGGCCAGAGGCAGGATGTGGGCGAGAGGTCGGCAGTGAGACAGGCAAGATCAAGGCAAAGTGAGAAGGTTAGCGCTAGAGGAGTGAAGTGTGCAGGCAGGATTGTAGAAGAAGAGAAGCGAGGTGAGGTAGGAGGGGGCAAGGTGATGGAGTGCTGTAAAGCCAATGCCAAGTTTTTGTTTGATACAGAGGTGGATGGGAAACCACTGGAGGTTTTTGAGGAGCGTCATGACATGTTCTGAGCATTTTTGTAGAAAAATGATTTGGGCAGTGGAGTGAAATATGGACTGGAGCGAGGAGAGACAGGAGGCTGGGAGGTCAGCAAGGAGGCTGATTCAGTAATCCAGGCGGAAGAGGATGAGTGATTGTATCAACGTGGTAGCAGTTTGGATGGAGAGGAAAGGATGGATTTTAGCGATGCTGTGAAGGTGGGACTGACAGAATTTGGTGATGGATCGAATATGTGGGTTGAATGACAGAGTCAAGGGTAACGCCAAGGTTACAGGCTTGTGAGAGTACAGTGCTCTGCACATAGTAAGTGCTCAATAAATACGATTGATGATGAAGGATGGTGGTGCCATCTACAGTGATGAGAAAGCCATGTCCCACATGGGGCTCACAGTCTTAATCTCCATTTTACTGATGAGGGAAATGAAACTCTGAGAAGCGAAGGTCAAGGTCTTTTAGACTCCCAGGCCCATGCTGTTTCCACTAGGCCAAACTTCTTCTCATGTTACTGAGATATGTATATTGCCGACTTGTACTTCCCAAGTGCTTAGTACAGTGCTCTGCACACAGTAAGCGCTCAATAAATACGAATGAATGTTACTGTGTGCAGAATGTTGGATCAGGCGCTTAGGAGAGTAGAAGACACGATCCCTGCCCTCGAGGGACTGATGATCTAAACAGGGAAGACAGCCGTGAAACATTTTACAGGAAGGAGGTAAAAGAGTGGAGAGATGGAGTTGCAGATGGGTCAAGGTTGAAATAGGGTCTGTCAGATATGGATCTCAGTGCCCACAGTGGCTGAGATCGTGTAGGTGCTGAGTGCATACATAAGTATCATTTGGAAGGGATGGGATTTCAAATGGGTTTTGAAGATGGAGAGAGCTGTGGTCTGGATCCCAGTGGCCAGGTGACTGCTTCAGCCCCCTCATTGGTCTTCTGGCCTCCAGCCTCTCCTTTCTTCAGTCCATACTTCACTGTCTTGCCTGTAGCATTTTTCTCAAACATCATTCTGCACCCATCTCCCCATTCCTCAAAAACCTGTATTAGCCATTTGTCTCCTCATCAGAGACTCCTGAACATAGACTTTAGGCTGTCTATCAGCTCTCCCTCTTGCTCTATTTCTCTCTCTCTCTATTTCTCTATTTCTCTCTCTCTCTCTCTCTCTCTCTCTCTCTCTCTCTCTCTCTCCCTCTCTCCCTCTCTCCCTCCCTCCCCCCGACTCCCACCTCTCCTATCCAGCCACTCTCTTCTCCCACTACACTATACCCCTGCTCATACTCTTCATTCCTGTCATGATTACCTACTCACAGTACTTAGTTCATGCCGTTCTCCAAGCCTGGAACTCCCACTCTTCCCCAATCCAACAAACCTCAAGCTCTCCCCATCTTCAAGGCCTTTCTGAAACTACATCTCCTCCAAGAGGCCTTCCCTGATTAATCTGGACTCTCTCCAGATTATGTCCCCCCAAAACCTGCCTGAAATCACATTTTCTCCAAGAGGCCTTCCCTGAGTAGCCCCCATTTCTCCTATCTGCACTCCCCTCTGTGACACGTATGCACTTGGCTGTGTATCCTTTAAGCACTTTGATACCTCATCCCCACAACTCTTATATACAGATCCTTATACTTTGCCATTTTCCCTATATGTCATTTGTTTTAATGTCTGTTTCCCCCTCAAGACTGTAAACTTTTTATGGGCAGGGATCTTGTCTACCAGTTTTTATTGTATTGTGTTTTTATTGTATTGTATTGTACTTTCCCGAGTGCTTAGGCCGAGTGCTTAGGCCGAGCACTGTATTAAGCACTTGGGAAAGTACAATGCAACAATATTGACAGTCCCTGCCCACAACAAGCTCACAGTCTGCAGGCGGGGAGACAGGCATCAATACAAATAATCAATCAATCAATCAATCAATCATATTTATTGAGCACTTACTGTGTGCAGAGCACTGTACTAAGTGCTTGGGAAGTACAAGTTGGCAACATATAGAGACAGTCCCTACCCAACAGTGGGCTCACAGTCTAGAAGGGGGAGACAGAGAACAAAACCAAACATATTAACAAAATAAAATAAATAGAATAGATATGTACAAGTAAAATAAATAAATAAATAGAGTAATAAATATGTACAAACATATATACATATATACAGGTGCTGTGGGGAATGGAAGGAGGTAAGACGGGGGGATGGAGAGGGGGACGAGGGGGAGAGGAAGGAGGGGGCTCAGTCTGGGAAGGCCTCCTGGAGGAGGTGAGCTCTCAGTAGGGCCTTGAAGGGGGGAAGAGAGCTAGCTTGGCGGATGGGCAGAGGGAGGGCATTCCAGGCCAGGGGGATGACGTGGGCCGGGGGTCGACTGCGGGACAGGCGAGAATGAGGCACGGTGAGGAGATTAGCGGCAGAGGAGCGGAGGGTGCAGGGTGGGCTGTAGAAGGAGAGAAGGGAGGTGAGGTAGGAGGGGGCGAGGTGATGGAGAGCCTTGAAGCCGAGGGTGAGGAGTTTCTGCCTGATGTGCAGATTGATTGGTAGCCGCTGGAGATTTTTGAGGAGGGGAGTAACATGCCCAGAGCGTTTCTGGACAAAGACAATCCGGGCAGCGGCATGAAGTATGGATTGAAGTGGGGAGAGACACGAGGATGGGAGATCAGAGAGAAGGCTGATGCAGTAGTCCAGATGGGATAGGATGAGAGCTTGAATGAGCAGGGTAGCGGTTTGGATGGAGAGGAAAGGGCGGATCTTGGCAATGTTGCGGAGCTGAGACCGGCAGGTTTTGGTGACGGCTTGGATGTGAGGGGTGAATGAGAGAGCGGAGTCGAGGATGACACCAAGGTTGCGGGCTTGTGAGACGGGAAGAATGGTAGTGCCATCAACAGTGATGGGAAAGTCAGGGAGAGGGCAGAGTTTGGGAGGGAAGACAAGGAGTTCAGTCTTGGACATGTTGAGTTTTAGGTGGCGGGCAGACATCCAGATGGAGATGTCCTGAAGGCAGGAGGAGATGCGAGCCTGGAGGGAGGGGGAGAGAGCAGGGGCAGAGATGTAGATCTGGGTGTCATCAGCGTAGAGATGATAGTTGAAGCCGTGGGAGCAAATGAGGTCACCAAGGGAGTGAGTGTAGATCGAGAACAGAAGGGGACCAAGCACTGAACCTTGGGGAACCCCCACAGTAAGGGGATGGGAGGGGGAGGAGGAGCCTGCAAAAGAGACTGAGAATGAAGGACCGGAGAGATAAGAGGAGAACCAGGAGAGGACGGAGTCTGTGAAGCCAAGGTTGGATAGCGTGTTGAGGAGAAGGGGGTGGTCCACAGTGTCGAAGGCAGCTGAGAGGTAGAGGAGGATTAGGATAGAGTATGAGCCGTTGGATTTGGCAAGCAGGAGGTCATTGGTGACCTTTGAGAGGGCAGATTCCGTGGAATGTAGGGGACGGAAGCCAGACTGGAGGGGGTCGAGGAGAGAGTTGGTGTTGAGGAATTCGAGACAGCGCGTGTAGACAACTCGTTCAAGGAGTTTGGAAAGGAATGGTAGGAGGGTTAAATAAATAATGTTACAGATACATACATAAGTGCTGTGGGGCTGGGAGCGGGGAAGAGCAAAGGGAGCAAGTCAGTGTGATACAGAAGGGAGTGGGAGATGAGGAAAAGTGGGGCTTAGTCTGGGAAGGCCTCTTGGAGGAGATGTGCCTTCCATAAGGCTTTGAATCGGGGGAGAGTAATTGTCTCTCAGATTTGAGGAGGGAGGGCGTTCCAGGCCAAAGGCAGGACCTGGGCCAGGGGTTGGCAGCGAGACAGGTGAGATCGAGGCACAGTGAGAAGGGTGGCACCAGAGGAGTGAAGTGTGCAGGGTGGGTTGTAGAAGGAGAGAAGAGAAGTGAGGTTTGAGGGTGCAAGGTGATGGAGTGCTTTGAAGCCAATGTTGAGGAGTTTTTGTTTGTTATGGAGGTGAATAGGCAACCACTGGGGATTTTTGAGGAGAAGGGTGATGTGTCCTGAACGTTTCTGTAGAAAGATGATCCGGGCAGTGGATTGAAGTATGGACTGCAATGGGGAGAGGCAGGAGGTTGGGAGGTCAGCAAGGAGGCTGATGCAGTAATCTAGGTGGGATAAGATGAGTGATTGTAATGACATGATAGCAGTTTGGATGGAGAGGAAAGGGTGGATTTTAGCTATGTTGTTAAGGTGGAACTGAGTATTGCCACTGGTTACAGTTTAAACTCATTTGCTTGTGTTCAGTCTTTGAATAGCTGTTTTGAGCCTGTGAAATCAATCAATGGTATTTATTGAGTGCTTACTGTGTGCAGAACACTGTACTAAGCACTTGGGAAAGTACAGTGGTGTGGGACAGAAACTGTGTCCAACCTGGTTATCTTGTATCTACCCCGGCACTTAGAACAGTGCCTGGCACATAGTAAGCACTTAACAAATACCATAATGATTATTATTACAGTATGATAGAGCTTGTAGTCACGCTCCTAGTTAAAGTTTCTCCTCTCCAGGCTCAGCTCTAGTCTGGCGGGGTTTTTCCTGAACCAGCCTCCAGGTGCTAATGGAGGCTGCTTCAGGTCGTTTGTCAGCTTTCTTGACTTTGAAAGTCTTGACTTTAAAAGCCAGTTCCCCAATGGAGACAATCGAGCCTGGAAACCCAGTTGTTGAGGAGGAAGAGGAGGAGGAGGAAGAGGAAGAAGAGGAGGAAGAAGAGGAGGAGGAAGAGGAGGAGCAGGCGGCCGAGCAGAGACCCAGGACCCGCTCCAATCCCGAGGGGGCCGAGGACCGAGCCCTGAGTGCCCAGGCCAGCGTGGGGAACCGGAGTGAGGGGGAGGGAGAAGCGGCCAGCACCGACGACAGCCCTCAGAATCTACCCAGCACTAATGGGAAGCCCTGGCAAGTCCCTGTGCAGGCTGTGGAGCTCCAGATCCGCACCCCCAGGGTGAACTGCCCAGAGAAAGTGGTAGGTGGTTGCTTTCCAGGCGCTTACCGGTTTTTCTGTCGAGCTCCTGTCTGATCTCTGGTAGGATTTCCCCCAAGAGGAGCCGCCGACACCATTTTGCCAAGCCGGGGTTCTGAAGCCCGGGCCCCTCTTGCCCCTGGAAGCCATTGCTGGGAGCTAAAACATTCACTAGGTGTTTCTGTGGTCTTGGGTATTTTCTTAGAGTATGATAACAACAACCTGACAGAGATGCCCACTCCGGGTGCCCCCACCAATTGGCCTGCCAGCGGATAGAAAGCGAGGCTAGTCGATTTGATGCTTACCCAAATCCAGATGCTTGTAATCTAACTGCCAGCGGCTGGCTGTGTTCAGAGAGCCACCTGATCACTGAGTGCTAGGCCAGGCCCTCTATCTGTTTCTTCCCAAATACTATGTTGCCTCATTTTTGCTCCCAGCAGGGCGCTACTATATTGCATTGTTATAGGTTTGCTTTGGCCACCATGAATTTCCCTGTACTCTACACCCAATTATCCTCTAATGCGAGGGTTGTGTTCTCTCAAAATCCCCTGCATTAAGGAAAACTCAAGCTCCTATTCTGAACCCACACGTGAGTGCCAGTATTCTTTCTTCTGATACTATCGATTGTTTGGTCTATTGATGACAGCCAAACGGGCTCACGCTGTCAGACAAATATTCCCCGATTCCCTAACGGCATTCTAGTGGAGTGAAAATGCATTATGAAATAACTGAGTGTATCTCTTTGGTGGATGGCATCTGGGCAAGACCCAGCACACTCCGTGTTTCAGTCCTGCACGGTTTGAACTGAGGAAGGTGGCCCGTGGCGATATGTCGGCTTTACGGGCCGGGGCTGCAAAATCCAGACGGATCTGTGGTCCCGTCCAAAGTCTGGTGGTGGCATCCAAGGCAATCAATCAATCAATTGTATTTATTGAGTGCTTACTGTGTGCAGAGCACTGTACTAAGCACTTGGGAAGTACAAGTTGGCAACATATAGAGATGGTCCCTACCCAACAGTGGGCTCACAGTCTAGAAGGCAGATTCAGGAGTTCAACTCCATGTTTCTAGAAGGCTATCCATCCACTTTCTCATAATCCATGTTCTCTTTCCTTGCACACAGATCATCTGTCTGGACCTGTCAGAGGAGATGTCTTTGCCCAAACTGGAGTCTTTCAATGGGTGAGCAGATGGGCTTTGGCTTCTGGTTCACTGCTTTGCCCATCAAAATGAGCTTTCAGTGGCCACCAATCCTTCCCCCTAACTCCCACACCCTCCCCTAAACATTCGCTCAGTCTCTTCCAATTGTGACCAGGGCAGATGGAGCGAAGTAGGGGAGAGGAAGAGGAGTCTGTCTGCCCTCCATCCTCTGTGAGCCATCATATTGGATCAATCTCCATGAGAGATTATTAGCAATCCATCACGGCCAGGACAATCTCCCCACCCCCCCTTCCATTTGTAAGTTCCTTGTTAGGCTGTACGTGGGGGACCGTCTGCCATTAAACAGAATGCCAAGTAGCAGTTTGCTTTCAGTGGCTCTGTGTCAGTGGGCAGAATAGATAAAGGAGATGTCAGTCATATTTATTGAGCACTTATTGTGTGCAGAGCACTGTACTAAGCGCTTGGGAGAGTAGAGTACAATAATAAACAGTCACATTCCCTGCCCACAACAAGCTTACAGTCTAGAGGGATACATCCCATCACCAGGAGACCCTGCCACGTCGGGGGAGCTGGGTAGGTCAGCCAGGGGCTCTGAAGGGGGCTGCATGCTGCCACCCATCCCTGAAAGGCCTTGTGCAAATCCCAGAAGCCCCCAGGGACAGCTGCTCTCTGGGCCGGGCTGGGCGCCCGCTCCCAAAGCCTCAGTCACACTTTCCCCGAAGCCATCTGGCTCTCTGCCCCCCGGGAAAGAGGTGGTGGTCTCTGGGGAATGGGAGTCTGGGAGTGGCTAGGGCAGAGTGGGCCCTCTGTCCCGTGCAGCTCCAAGACCAACACGCTGAACGTTTCCCAGAAGATGATCGAAATGTTTGTGAGGACAAAACATAAGATTGACAAGTGCCACGAGTTTGCCCTGGTGGTGGTGAATGATGATGCCACGTGGGTGAGTGAGAATTTGCCTTCTCCTTGTTCCTTCCCTTCTTCCTTGCCCCTGACCCCGGCGGGCAGGTGGTTCCAGAACCAAAGCATTAGTCTCTTCAGCCTGGTCTCCCGACCTTAGCAGGAACCCCTCTGGTGTGGCTTGGTAGATGATGACCCAGGGGTGTCTGGCAGGGCTTAGCTGATGCTTGATCACATTGCCAGGTGAGTTGGAGTCCCCTGCCTGGTCCTTCCTGTGCCCCACCCTTCATCATCATCATCATCAAAAACACTTACCGAGCTGCCTGTGTTGGCATTCAGAGTGGGAGGCTGTCTGTGGGGACTCATATTAGGAAGAAAACTTAGGCTCTGCCCTCAAGAAGCTACAGAGAGGCAGCATGGTCTGGTGAAAAGACCAGGGATCTTAGAGGGCGGAGACCTAGGTTCTGGACCCAGCTCTGTGGCTGACCAGCTGGGTGACCTAGTCCAAGTCTTTTGACCTCTCTGGGCCTCAAGCTATAAAATCAGAATGCCTGTCAACCTACGCATCAAGCAAAAACTCTTCACTCTTGGCTTCCAGGCTCTCCATCACCTCGCCCCCTCCTACCTCACCTCCCTTCTCTCCTCCTACAGCCCAGCCTGCACCCTCCGCTCCTCTGCCGATAACCTCCTCACTGTACCTCGTTCTCGCCTGTCCTGCCGTTGACCCCCGGCCCACATCCACCCCCTGGCCTGGAATGCCCTCCCTCCAGACATCCGCCAAGCTAGCTCTCTTCCTCCCTTCAAAGCCCTACTGAGAGCTCACCTCCTCCAGGAGGCCTTCCCAGACTAAGCCCCCTTTTTCCTCTCCTCCTCCCCATCCCCCCCGACCCTACCTCCTTCCCCTCCCCACAGCACCTGTATATATGTTTGTACAGGTTTATTACTCTATTTATTTTACTTGTACATATTTACTATTCTATTTATTTTGTTAGTGATGTGCATTTAACTTTAATTCTATTTGTTCTGACGACTTGACACCTGTCCGCATGTTTTGTTTTGTTGTCTGTCTCCCCCTTCTAGACTGTGAGCCTGTTGTTGGGTAGGGACTGTCTCTATATGTTGCTAACTTGTACTTCCCAAACGCTTAGTACAGTGCTCTACACACAGTAAGCGCTCAATAAATACGATTGAATGAATGAATGAATGAATGCTACCCACCTCTCCCTACCTTCCTGGGTGGTTGGGAGGATAAAATCAGATGGTTTGTGTGACAGCACTTTGGAAAAATCAAAACACGCTATGCATTCAAGGTGGTGGTGGTGTTCTTCATCGTCTAAGGGGAAGAGAAAAGACTGGATGGGAAAATATAATAGCAGGTGAACCAAGGTATGTGAACAATCCTCTTTGTTTTGCTTTCAGCTGTCAGGATTCACCTCTGACCCCAGGGAAGTGTGCAGCTGCCTGTATGATCTGGAAACTATCAACTGCAAGTCCTTCAGTATCCTTTAAGGGGCCGGAGGGAGGTGCTGAGAGGATTGGAGCCTGTTAGCCACCCTAGCTGACTCTGGGATCGTTCCCCCAGTGGTCAGATCACTGGTGGGCAGGGGCTGGGGTTTGGTCATTGGGTTGTAGTATATGGAATGTTGGTCTTTGAGGATATTCCAGTAGGGGAAGGGGGCAGTCTGAGGCGGGGGGGAATAAAATCCCAAAGAAAGTCCATAATTGTGCAGATTCCAGATCCTCTCTATTCTCCATAAGGTTAACCTAGAATTAAGCAATGGTATGTATTGAGCAGTCTTCTATGCAAAGCACTATACTGAGCGCTTGGGAGCGTAGAGTAGATGCAGGAAAGACGATCCTCGCCCTCAAGGGGTTTCCAATCTAACCAGGGAGATGGACACATGGTGATTTATAGATAGGATGAAGAAGTTCTTAAATAGGTAAGTCGACATGTCCGAAAATACAATGGTAGGTTGAGGGTGCCAAGTGCTGAGGTGCTGAGATAGTTTGGTGAGGATGAGGGAAGTTCGGGATGGAGTGACAGACTGACTGTGCGAGTTGGAAGAGAGCGAGGCGTCAAAGAGAACGCACAGGTTGCAGCCTTTAGAACCCTGGCAGTTGGTGATGTCGGCTGGGATGGGAGAGCTAGCTAGAGGGGAGGATTTGGCCGGGGAGGTGAGAGGTTCAGTTTTTGACATATTGAGTTGGAGGTGTCAGTAGTCCCTGTGGAGGGGTCCTGCAGGCAAGAGGAAATGCGAGATTGCAGATGGGAAGAGCGATTGGGACTCGTGAGATAGAGTCTTGTCTTATGCCGTCGAGTCATTTCCGACCCATAGCGACACCACGGACACATCTCTCCCAGAACGCCCTGCTCTCCATCCGCAATCTTTCTGGTAGTGTATCGATAGAGTTTTCTTGGTAAAAATACGGAAGTGGTTTACCATTGCCTCCCTCCACGCAGTTAACTTGAGCCTCTGTCCTCGACTCTCTCCCATGCCGCTGCTGCCCAGCATGGGTGAGTTTTGACTTGTAGTAGATTGCCCTCCACTTGCTAGCCACTGGCCAAGCTAGGAATGGAATGGGTAGGCCTCTGCTTGACTCTGCCTCCCATAGCCGAAACTGGTAGAGTACTGGAAACTCTCCAGGTGCGACCCTGAGAGGGCAATAGATGTTGAGGAGACATGAATGTAGAGATGGTCGCTGACGCAACGGGGATGGATGAATTCCTTAAAGGAGTGAGTTTAAAGCAAGAAGAGTAAGGGACCCAACCACAACCTTGAGGGACTCTGCATTTGGGGCAGGGGGAGGGGGACAGGTGGAAGAGGAGCCAGAGAAAGAGATGGAGAGAAGGAGGTAGGAAGAGAACCAGGAGACGATGCTGTTTGTGAAACCAAGTTTAGATGGTGTTTCCAGGAGAAGAAGGTGGCCATGGTGTCAGAGATGGCTGAGAGGTCCAGGAGGACTAGGAGAGAGTAGAGACCATGGGATCTGGCAAGGAAGAGAGCATTAGGGACCTTGGAGAGTGTGGGCTTGTGGAGCGAAGGGGGTCGAAACCAGATGGTAGTGAGTCAAGGAGGCAATTGGAGGAGAGAAAGTGAAGACAACCCATTCGAAGAGTTTGGACAGGAGTGGAAGCCAGGAAATGGGGAGGTAGTTGGAGGATGCAGTGGGATCCAGAGAAGGCTTTTTTAATATAGGGGAGACTTACAAGTGTTCAAAGGCAAAGGGAAGGGAGCCATCAAAAGAGAATCAACCGACCAGTCAAATTTATTGAGTGCTTACTTTGTGCAGAGCACGGTACTAAGTGCTTGGGAGAGTACAGTGTAACAGAGTTGGTAGACGTGCCCCCTGCCCATAAGGAGGTTGCGGTCCAGAGTGGGAGACAGACAGTAAAATAAATTATGGATGTGGATGTTAAGTGCTGTGGGACTGAGAGTGGGGTGAATATTAAGTGCTTAAAGGGTACAAATCCAAGTGTAAGGGTGAGGCAGTGGGGAGAGGAAATAGGGGAAATAAGGGGAAGGCCTCTTCGAGGAGATGTGATTTTAGGAGGGCTTTGAAGGTGGGGAGCATGGTGGTCTGTCGGATATGAAGGTAACGATTATAGGTGACAGAGAGGAGACTAGGGTAGAAGCTTGTATTTTTAGAAGGGGGTGGGGTCCGAGGCCTGTGTAGAGGGGGTAGCTTTTGAGAGCAGGGGGAGAGCTCCTCTTGAGATGGCTTGGAAAAGGAGAGAGAGGAGGGGATTGCTGCCTCAGCCTCCTTGCATACCTCCCTGCCTCCTGTCTCTCCCCACTCTAGTCCATACTTCATTCTGCTGTCTGGATCATTTTTCTACAAAAAAGTTCAGTCCATGTTTCCCCTCTCCTCAAGAACCTTCAGTGGTTGCCCATCCACCTGCAAATCCAACAGAAACTCTTTACCATTGGCTTTAAAGCACTCAGTCACCTTGCCCCCTCCTTCCTTACCTCCCTGCTCTCCTACAACTCAGCCTGCACCCTTAGCTCTTCTAATGCCAACCTACTCACTGTACCTTGATCTTGTCTATCTCACCGTGGACCTCTACCACTCGCCCACATCCTGCCTCTGACCTGGAACATCCTCCCTTTTCATATTCGACAGACGATCACTCTCCCTGCCTTTAAAGCTTTATTGAAGGCACATCTCCCCCAAGAGGCCTTCACCGACTCGGCCCTCATTTCCTCTTCTCCCACTCTCTTCTGTGTTGCCCTTGCACTTGGATTTCCTCCCTTTATTCACCCCTCCCTCAGCCGCACAGCACTTATGTATGTATCCATAACTTATTTAAATATCTGTCTCCTCCCGAGACTGTAAGTTTGTTGTGGACAGGGAACTTGCCTACCAATTCTGTTATATTGTACTCTCCCAAGTGCTTAGTACAGTGTTCTGTTCAGAGTAAGTTCTCAAATACAATTGATCTATTGATTGATTCGGGGAGGGAATTGTGGGAAGCTTGCACCTGATGTTTTCAATTTTGTTGAAGTAGTTGGAGGTGAGAGAGGAATGGGCGCTGGGAGAGACAATGGAGTTAAAGGTCTGGACTATTCAATCGTATTTATTCATTCAGTTGTATTTATTGAGCCCTTACTGTGTGCAAAGAACTGTATTAAGTACTTGGGGAAGTACAATATAACAATAAACACACACATTCCTTGTCCACAGTGAGCTTGCAGTCTAGAAGGGGAGTAAATGTTGAGGGCCAGAGGCATGGGATTTAAGGAAGAGGAGAAGTAATGTTCTCCTCCAACAGGAGGAAAGTAGGGGTGAATTGGAAGAGGCCAAAGCTGCCGTGGTCCTGAATTTCTGCCAAGAGTGCTCTGTGGCTGGAACGGAGGAAGTCTGCTGGAGGTTGGTGGTTCCAGCTGGACAGAGTGACAAAGGGGTGAGGGGCTGGAGCTGTGTCGAGGGTGTGGCTTTGTGTATCGAGGGAGGGGAGATTCGGAAAGGAATCTAAAAGCATTGAACAGAGGAGGTCCAGGTTTGTGGGGTTGGGGGGGAATGTGACAGCCATTGCAGATTAAGAGGCTGTGTTTAGAAATGGTGAGGTGGTTTGGGACGGTGGAATTCATAGAAATTCAGGAATGTACCTAATAACAATAATAATATTAGTAGTGGTGCGAGTTAAGGGCTCTGTGCCAAGAACTGTACTAAGTCCTGGTGGGGGATACAAGATAATTAGGTCAGACACAGTCCCTGTTCCACATGGGGCTCTGGTCTAATAGTGGGAGGGAGAACAGGTCTCTTATCCCCATTTTACAGATGAGGCAACTGAGGCACAGAGAAGTGAAATGACTTGCCCACGGTCAAACAGCAGGTGTATGACTGGTCAAAAAAAGTGAGCGGCGGAGCTGAGATATGGATCCAGGTCCTCTGATTCTTAGGCCTTCACTCTTTTCACTAGGCCTTGCTGCCACAGCCTTGAAATCAGGCTCTGAGTCCTGAAAGTGTTGGGTGTGCTTCAGGTGTGAGGGTTTTGCAAATTTCTTCAAGGGTAGGGTCACTGCTGGCTCCATCCAGCGAGACTTCCAGCCCCATGGTGACAGGCTATTTGGTGGAACCCTGACCATCTTGGACAGTGTGGTCTAGTGGATAGAGCATGAGCCTGGGAATCAGAAGAACCTGGGTTTTAATCCCGGCTCCACCACTTGTCTGCTGTGGGACCTTGGGCAAGTCACTTCTCTGTGCCTCAGTTCGTTTATCTGTAAAATGGGAATTAACACTGTGAGCCCCCTGTGGGACAGGGACTGTGTCCAACCCAATTTGCTTGTATCCATCCCAGTGCTTAGTACAGTACCTGGCACATTGTAAGCACTTAAATACCATTATTTTATTATTGATGGTGGTGATGGTGATGATTATTATTACCATCATCATCCTGACAGGCCTTGAGAGCTGTCTACCAGCAAGCCTCAGGCTCCCTGTCTCCCCTCTCCTGTATCACCCTAGCCAATTCCCTTCCAGCTCAGCTTTGTCTTCCCAGAGCTTTCTCAGGCTTCCCTCCCCAACCCCAAAGCCTTTGCCCGAAACAGTCGCCACCTCTTTTAAACCACCGCTCGAGGAAGCTATCCCCGAGTAACTCCAACCTGATAACACCATCTCGACCCACTCCACCTCCTCAGCTCTTTTTTGTAATGGCTGTACTCTGTGTGCTTGGGCGCGTGTGTGTGTGTGTGTGTGTGTGTGTGTGAACTGAAAGAGACTATGTTTTCACTGTGTGTCACATGTGGGTTGCCTTTTGTTGAGTTGCCGTGACCTACTTTCAGTTGGGGGCTGCTGCCTGCCTGACTCTTGCTTCTGATTAAATAGCCTCTTGGTGCCACCGTGTTCCAAGGTCGGGGAGCTGTGAGGAGGCTGTCCTGATCCCCACGGATCCTATGCTATTGTACTCTCCCAAGCACATCTCAGTCTGGGTGTTACAGGAATAGGGGCCTGGTGGGTTCAGGCTCCTAAGTAATAATAATAATATTAGAGGGAGGCTCCTAAGTAATAATAATAAGAAGAAGAAGAAGAAGAATGATATTTGGTAAGCACTTAGTATGTGCCGAGCACTGTCAGGATGAAGCCCTGAAGATTTGAAGTGCATCTTGCCATAAGCACCTTGAGGCCAGGAACTGCATCTATTCTAAAAGTGTAGAGCTGTACCCCCTGATGATGGGGGTGGGAAAGGCTCGTGGCCCCACGGTAGCAACTCCGCCCACAAGCCGAAGCTGTCGAGCAGGCTTGATCCCAGTCGTCCCGGGTGCCCGGCTTGGGGTGGGTAGATTTGGGCCAAGATCCGTCCTTTCCTCTCCATCCAAACCGCTACCCTGCTTGTTCAAGCTCTCATCCTATCCCGTCTGGATTACTGTATCAGCCTCCTCTCCAATCTCCCATCCTCCTGTCTCTCCCCACTTCAATCCATACTTCACGCTGCTGCCCAGATTGTCTTTGTCCAGAAATGCTCTGGGCATGTTACTCCCCTCCTCAAAAATCTCCAGTGGCTACCAATCAACCTACGCATCAGGCAGAAACTCCTCACCCTCGGCTTCAAGGCTCTCCACCACCTCGCCCCCTCCTACCTCACCTCCCCTCTCTCCTACAGCCCAGCCCGCACCCTCCGCTCCTCTGCCACTAATCTCCTCACTGGGCCTCGTTCTCGCCTGTCCCGCCGTCGACCCCCAGCCCACGTCATCCCCCTGGCCTGGAATGCCCTCCCTCTGTCCATCCGCCAAGCTAGCTCTCTTCCTCCCTTCAAGGCCCTACTGAGAGCTCACCTCCTCCAGGAGGCCTTCCCAGACTGAGCCCCCTCCTTCCTCTCCCCCTCCTTCCCCTCTCCATCCCCCCGCCTTATCTCCTTCCCTTCCCCACAGCACCTGTATATATATGTTTGTACGTATTTATCACTCTATTTATTTTACTTGTACATATTCTATTTATTTTATTTTGTTAATATGTTTTGTTTTGTTCTCTGTCTCATCATCATCATCATCAATCGTATTTATTGAGCGCTTACTGTGTGCAGAGCACTGTACTAAGCGCTTGGGAAGTACAAGTTGGCAACATATAGAGACAGTCCCTACCCAACAGTGTGCTCATAGTCTAAAAGGGGGAGACAGAGAACAAAACCAAACATACTAACAAAATAAAATGAATAGATATGTACAAGTAAAATAAATAAATAAATAAATAGAGTAACAAATATGTACAAACATATATACATATATACAGGTGCTGTGGGGAAGGGAAGGAGGTAAGATGGGGGGGTGGAGAGGGGGACGAGGGGGAGAGGAAGGAAGGGGCTCAGTCTGGGAAGGCCTCCTGGAGGAGGTGAGCTCTCAGGGCCTTGAAGGGAGGAAGAGAGCTAGCTTGGCGGATTTGGGGAGGGAGGGCATTCCAGGCCCGGGGGATGACGTGGGCCGGGGGTCGATGGCGGGACAGGCAAGAACAAGGTACGGTGAGGAGATTAGCGGCAGAGGAGCGGAGGGTGCGGGGTGGGCTGTAGAAGGAGAGAAGGGAGGTGAGGTAGGAGGGGGCGAGGTGATGGAGAGCCTTGAAGCCCAGGGTGAGGAGTTTCTGCCTGATGCGCAGATTGGTAGCCACTGGAGATTTTTGAGGAGGGGTGTAACATGCCCAGAGCGTTTCTGGACAAAGACAATCCGGGCAGCGTCTCCCCCTTCTAGACTGTGAGCCCACTGTTGGGTAGGGACTGTCTCTTTATGTTGCCAACTTGTACTTCCCAAGGACTTAGTACAGTGCTCTGCACACAGTAAGCGCTCAATAAATACGATTGAATGAATGAATGAATGGGTGCTGAATCCATGTTCGCCCTGGTCCTTATCTTCCAACCACCAGATCTGGATGGCCTGTTCAACCTTATGTAAGTCCCAGCTGTCGTCACCTCCAGTCACCTCCAGTCATAGAGGCGGAAGCTTCTCGGTTGGGTTGTGATTCAGAATACAAAGCCCCATTCTCCTCATGCCTGCTGGCCAAGGAGCACATTGGGGTCAGTTTTCACTGTTCTGAAATGTGCCCTCTTCCCCCTCCCTTTCCTTCTTCCTCTTGTTCCCTTTTCTCCCTCCCTTTCCCTCCTCCCTCTCTCTCCCTTCCTTTCCCTCTCTTTTCCTCTCCTTTTCCCTCTTCTTCCTCCCCTTTCCCTTTTCTCCTTCCCTGCCCCTCTTCTCCCTCCCCCGCCTTCCTTCTCCCTCTCCCCGTCCCAGACAGCAAAAGATCGAGCTGCCTGTCACAGAGAACGTGCAGACCATCCCGCCGCCCTATGTGGTCCGCACCATCCTGGTGTACAGCCGCCCGGCCTGCCAGCCTCAGTTTTCCATGACAGAGCCCATGAAGGTGGGTTCGAGAGGAACAGGGATTGTTTAGCCAGAAGTCTGGTAGGGTGGTGGGAACCTCACCTCCTCTAAGGGCCAGAAGGTGGAACAGGTTGTGGATGGACAGTCAAGCACTTTGAGGGCAGGGGATCACATCTGACTCCCAGACCTGGGCTCTTTCCCCTAGGCCACGCTGCTTCCCACTGGAGGCAGGGACATGGCTGAAAAGACTGGTGGAGGTTTTTCCCAGCCCTAAAGTTCTCAAAGAGGAGCTGCCACCCTCCCCACCCTCTCGGTAAGCTTCAGTAAGCCACATTCCAACCAGAAATAGACCCTTGACTCCCCTTTGAGGGTAGAGCGGCTGAGTTGGATCAGATGTTTCCGGGGCCATAGACGCGATTAGGAGCTATTCAATTTGGAGTTAAAAAGGATGCAAGCTACAGGGAGAGATTTAGGCTGTCTTTTTTTTTTTCCTCTCCTCCCAGAAAATGCTCCAGTGTCCGTATTTCTTCTTCGACGTGGTGTGCATCCACAATGGGGCAGAGGAGAAAGAAGAGGAGACAAACTGGAAGGTGAAAAGAGTGGAGTGAAATCCATTGCGGTTGGCTCTTCCCTCCTCAGCCCTTCCAAAACCCAGGGCCAGAGATTTTGGGTCCGGGGTATCTGGGGACAGGTGTCCAGATAGGGTGAAGGGAGTCCCTGCTGTGCATTTCTAAAAGGGGCCTGGCTGTCTCTCGGACCATCTGGGGGGTATGGGGGGTAGAGGGGGCGGGGGGAGGGGAATGACCGGGGAACGTTTTGACCAGGCCGGGGTCCCGGTGGAAATGTCTGTGGAGAGCAGAGAGTGGAGACTGCAATTTTTCTAATTCTAATTCATTCGTAGTTATTGAGCACTTACTGTGTGCAGAGCACCATATTAAGTGCTTGGGGGAGAGTACAATATAACAATAAACCACCACATTCTCTGCCCACAACGAACTTACAGCCTAGAGGGTGAGAGACATTAATATGACCAGGCTGGCCACTTGGACTCCAGAGGAGCCAGGAGAGGCAGCAGAAATGGTAAGGGGCCTGGCACGGACCCAATCCCTGGGCACAGTGACATCAGACCCAATCTGGCAATCGATGAGTGGCATTTAATGGGTGTCTACTGAGTGATAGGCACTGCACTAAGCCCTTGGGAAAATACAACAGTAGCGAGACACAATATCCTGCCCTCAAGGAGCTTACCGTTTAATAGGAGAAAGACAAGAATTTTTTACACATAACGAACAAGGATAACGCAGGAAGCAGTACGCACCCATCAGGATGAAACAGCGAAACAAACGCTTGCGCATACTAGTAGAGAAATGATCTGTAAAGCTATGTATATTTAGGGTATGAACAAGAATGCTGACACTAGGACACAAACTAGAAACTGGGATGAGATCAACATTTTTCACTTATATCCAGAAGTGAAGAAAGGAGGGCCATCTCCAGGGGAGTCTGGAAAAATAGACCCGAATGACTGGCTCCCAGTGAGAGGTGGGAGAATACTGCTACCAGGCCACCAGCAAGCCAGGATAAAAAACAGTTAAGGCAGATTGGAAATGCCTCAGGGAGAGCCCACCGACCCCAGCTCCCTGGTTGCTCAACTTCTGCCCACCGAAGGCCCCACCCAGAAGAGTTATCTGGATTCAGGCCTCAGAGAGGATTGCATTGTGTTGCCACATGGACTAGTGGAAAGAGCCCGTGCCTGGGAGTCAGAGGACCTGGGTTCTAATACCAGCTCTGCCACTTGTCTCGTGGATGACCTCGGGCAAAGTCACTTCACCTCTCTCTCTCTTTTTTTTTTTTTTTTAATGTGGTATTTGTTAAGCACTTACTATGTGCCGGGCACTGTACTAAGCACTGGGGCAGACACAAGGTAATTGAGTTGGACACAGTCCCTCTCCCACATAGGGCACCCAGTATTAATCCCCATTTTGCCAGTGAGGTAACTAAGGCAGAGAGAAGTTAAGTGACATGCCCAAGGTCACACAGCAGACAAGTGGAGGAGCAGAAATTAGAACCCCAGGTCACCTGATTCCCAGGCCCTTGCTCTTTCCATTAGGCCACGCTGCTACTCTGTGCCTCAGTTTCCTCAATTGCAAAATGAGGATTTGATACTTGTTTTCCCTCCTACTTAGACGGTGAGCCCCATGTGGGAGAGGGACTGTGTCTGACCTGACTGATATGTATCTACCTCAGTGCTTGACACATAGTGAACACTTAACAAATACCATAATCATTAGTATTAGTATTATTATTATCATTCCCTTGCTGGGTGCTGACCTGCCTCCTGTAGCTGTGCCTCCTCCGGGAGGAGGTCAGGGTATAATGGTCAGAGGGCAATTATGAAAGAGCTGGGAAGAGAAAGCCTAGCCTACCATTCTCCACATGCCCTTCACTGTCAGAAACATTCCCCGCCCACCCCCTGCAACAGCCCATCCACCCACTGCGGGCACTGAGAAGCAGCGGCACCTGGGGGAAAGAGCCGTGTGCCTGGGAGTTAGGAGATCTGGGTTCTGGTCTTCCCCTTTTAGACTGTGAGCCCACTGTTGGGTAGGGACTGTCTCTATATGTTGCCAACTTGTACTTCCCAAGTGCTTAGTACAGTGCTCTGCACTCAGTACGTGCTCAATAAATAAGATTGATTGATCCCAACGCTGCCACTTGCCTGCTGTTTGACCTTGAGCAAGTTGCTTCACTTCTCTGGGCCTCAAGTTTCTCATTTGTAAAAAGGGGAAAAGGTATCTGTTCACCCTTCCCTACGGCATGTGAGCCCCATGTGGTTCAGGGACTGTGTCCTATCTGCTTACATTATAGCTCTTCCTCAGCGCCGAGTGCAGTGCTTGGCACCAAGGAAGTACTTAAGGAATGATGATGACGATGACCGAGACCATGGCAGCCAGGGCCAAGTTTTGGACTCCTGTTGAAATTTGAAAGTTCAGTGAAAAGACAGCAGGAGAAAGGGCCTCAGGAGGAAAAGGAATTGGGCTTGTTTAGTCCAGAGAAGAGGCCGAGGGATGTTTGTAGGGGGGCTGGATCCCCCCCGTTTGTGGTCGCCAGCCTTGAGGTCTCCAAAACATAGAGCAAAAGCTGTGCCTCAGACACACCCAGAGCCCAGCGGTCATGCCCAGTGTCTTTTCCTGTCTCTGGAGGTTGAGCTGCAGGGTTTTGGACAGGAGGAGTCATCCTCTATCATCCCTGGTCCCCTTCAGCCTCCCTACTGCTAAAGCAGGCAGGGACAGAGAGAAGAGAGCAGCCACACAGGAACTCCAAACAGTAACAGCTCTGAAACCAGAAATGCTCATGCCCATGCCAGGCAGGATGGCCCAGGGTGCCACCCTCTGGCCCGGGTGCCAGCGTTTGCCGATCCCCCTGCTCTAGAGGGGAAGTTCCCCCGGGGCAGTGAGAGTGTCTCATCGATGGCCTTACCCCAGCTGCCACCCTGTTTTCCACCCCCAGGAGATGTACATGTTCTTTGGGAACCTGAACTCCAGAGGCACCAACTACAAGTACGAAGTGTCTTCAACCGGGCCAGCGGTGGAACTGCACAACTGCATGGCTAAACTGCTAGCTCACCCGCTCCAGAGGCCTTTCCAGACCCACGCGTCCTACAGCCTCCTGGAGGAAGAAGAACCAGTGGAAATTGAAGCCACCGTGTAGCCGCTGGATGTCACGTCCCGCGATCCTCTTCCACCAGGGGTGCTCACCAGAGCCATGTGTGGAGCTCATCCCTAGCCCCCGTCCAGTTTTAGCTCAAAGCCCAAGAGTCGAGTTTTACTTGACTCTCATTTTCTGCCCCCATCCCACAGATCACTCTGACTGTACAAGCAGCAGTTGATCTGTTGTACTGTTAGCCATCACTGATATACCCTGCGAAAATTAAAAGATCCACTGTTGGCCTCTGATTGAAAATGGGAAGGTCATTTTGTCCTACCTCTCCTTCAGGTGGTTGGGAAGGGGAAAAATGAGCTTGGAGTGGATGAGTTGGTGGCAGGACTTGCAGAGACAATAGCTGTAGCTTATTCCCCAGGACTGGGACTTTGCTTAGTGCTCTTAAGAAGAAGGGTCAATGTCAATCAGGGGCTTTTCCAATGAGATTCTGTCACATGGTGAGTTTGTGAACTTTTGAGCTGAACTCATGGAACTTCATTCCTAGTGGGGAAACTTTTTTCCAGCCAAGCAAAATGGTTTGTCTTTTGAGGGGATGGGGAGAGCCTAAATTGGTCAAATGTCTTTCTTCTGCCCTGTGGATTTGGGGAGAAAAGCCTCATGGATTTTCCACAGCAGCGATGGATACCTCTCTCGAGGTCTCAGTAACAGCAAATCTTCCTTCTCTCTGACCTCCGGCACTGCAGCAGTTGCAGTTTACATCAGACTTCACTGGACTGGAACTGTTTTCTTATGTGACCATGGTGAGACTCATGCCACCCTCCCCTCTTCAATCAATCGATAGATGGTATTTATTGAGTGCTTACTATGTACAGAGCAGCATACAGAGTCATTGGGAGAGGACAGTAAAACAGAGTGGACAGCCATGTTCCCTGCCCACAATGAGCCTGATCGGTTTCCCTTTATCTGCCATTTCTGTACTCCATTAGCACAGATCACTGAGAATTGTCCAAATACCTTCCAACGGAGTTGACTGATAAATTCAGATCCAGTTCACTAGACTGTTCATTCATCTGCACAGATGCAGAGGATGAAACAGCCTCACAGTAATGAAGATGCCCTTTCACTAAAGTTCGTGTCGGCGGGGGATAAGGCAGTTGGAAGAGCGCTAGTGTGGATGAATCGAAAGAAATAGCAACTAAAACCCAAGGGTCGGGAACAACTGCCTTGGTGTTCCGCTTGGATCCTGCCGGTAATTGAAAAGTCCCCATGGGACCTTGTTGACCGGTTCCCACGGGGTGAGGGAGGGTGCCGTCAGGATCCAGCCTCTCCCACTCTGGCCGTCCTGGAGTCTGAGGAAAACTGGCTCCTGGGTCTCTTGTGGCTTGGCACCATGGTAGCGACAATTTAGAGAGAGAAAAGGTAATCCTTTGAGGGAGCCTGAAATCCCTTCTCCAACTCCCGCCTTGTTTGCTGTAGCAAGAAAGAGATTGTCTGCTGCCGAGCCAGGATGGGCAGCCTCAACAAGCCCATAATCAGACCGCAGAGCCAAGAAACAAGCAGCAGGAGAGAACAGATCCAACAAAGGAGAGGCAGACACTAGCCTCCCAGGCCCTATCAGATCTAGACATAAACTACTCTTGCTGGTGCTGATTGATGGGCCCTGGATGGATGAAAAAACTGGAGGTTTCTGAGGTGAAATGGAAACCATCTTGTGCCCTGCACACAGTAAGCGCTCAATAAATAGGACTGATTGATCTTGGTCTGTTGCCCAACTTCTGGGTTTTAATGATCGTAATAATGATGATATTTGTTGTTTTATGGAAGCCCTAGGAAGAGTACAGTAGAGCAGAGTTGGTAGACACGTTCCCTGCCCACAACGAGCTTATGGTCTAGAGGGAAAGACATTAAATAAATTAAATTGTGGATATGTATATAAGTGCTATGGGGCTGAGGGAGGGGTGAATAAAAGGTGCAAATCCTAGTGGTTGGGTGATGCAGAAGGGTGTGGGAGAGGAGGAAAATGAGGGCTTAGCTGGGGAAGGCTTCTAGGAGGAGATGTGATTTTTAATAAGGCTTTGAAGGTGGGGAGAGTAATGTCTGTCAGATATGAACACGGAGAGAGTTTCAGGCCAGAGGCAGAACGTGGGCAAGAGGTCAGCGGTGAGATAGATGAGATGGAGGTAACGGTGCTGGGGATTGTGGCTGAAAGATGTTAAAATGGGGCAGATAACTGAAGAAGTGAATTCTGTAGTTAAATGCTCTAGTGAGCTGAAGCAGTAGCTGATGCTCTTGTTCCATGTAGGTTGAGTCCCCTTTGTATGGAATTGGATATCAAATTTTGTATTTCCTTAAGTTGTTTAAGCAGCGGGCCATAGTGGAAACAGCATAGATCTGGAAGTCACAGCAAGTGGGTTCTAATCCTGGCTCTGCCACTTGTCTACTGTGAGACCTTGAGCAAGTCACTTAACTTCTGGGCCTCGGTTTCCTCATCTGTAAAATGGACTTTTTACAGATGGCATAGTGGACTTTTTACGGTAGCAGCATGGCGCAGTGGGTAGAGCATGGACCTGGGAGTAAGGTCATGGGTTCTAATCCCGTCTCTGCCACTTGTCTCTTGTGTGACCTTGGGCAAGTCACTTCACTTCTCTGGGCCTCAGTTACCTCATTTGTTAAACGGGGATTGAGACTGTGAGCCCCGTGTGGCACAGGGACTGTGTCCAACCCGATTTGCTTGTATTCACCCCAGGGCTTAGTTCAGTGCTTCGCACATAGTAAGTGCTTAACAAATACCATAATTACTATTTAAATCCTACTCTCTTCTACTTAGATTGTGAGCCCCCATGTGGGACAAAGGGAATGTGTCCTACCGAGTCATCTTGTATCTACCCCAGCTCTTAATACAGTGAGTGCTTGGTACATGATAAGCTATTAACAAGTACCATAATTATTAGTAATAGTAATAGCAACCCAAGATGCTTTCACACCAGAGGTGAACTATGCTTAGAAACCAATTGATCTTCCTAACACATGCCCTTAACTGAAGTAAATTTTACTTCTTTTGAGGGGCACTGTTTGAATCAAATTATGAGGCCCTGCAGACAACATTATGGTTTCAATAAATATAATATGAAGAAATCCATTACCTACTACTAATAAGCTAAGTCATTTCGCTTTCCAGGTTCCACTGTGACCTCTGGTGTGTTGTGATACATAACTGAAATTAACCCAATCACTTAGGGGCGTTAGCTTATAGGCTCAATCTGCTATCCAGGCATAGAAAACATTTGTGGGTTTTTGTGTTGTTTTTGTTTGCGTTAGTGGAAGTTGCATACGCTAGTCATAATGTCTGCTGATATTTGTCAATATCAATACTGCATTTTGTTGTTTTTGTTTGGGTTAGTGTAAAGTTGTGTACATTAGTCATAATGACTGTTGATATTTGTTAATATCAATACTGCATTAGCTGCCAGACTACATTGCATTTGGTGAGAGATTCTTTGGGTCAGGTTTACACTCCTTTCAACCTATATGTTGAGAGGTGTAGAACCTTGCCAACTCCCCAGGGCCATCAATTGGCTGCGTTGAGTCACCAGCCTGGGTCACTCATTTAAGTGACTGGGAACCAGCTCCAGATAATGGTGTCCTTTGTTTCATTGGAACTTGGGAAGAAGATGTTTTCTGGAGCCAACTCAGCTCACCCTGGGTATCCTCAAAATGAAGGAAGATGGGTCGAACACTAGTAGAAAGGTTGCCCAGTGGTTGATTTGGTCTCATCTGCCAGGGATCTATACCTCTAAAACAGTTGTATGCTATTTCAGCAGATCATCATGCTCCTGTTGAAAGGTGGTGGAATTTGCGTAGCCATATTGGAAGGCTGTTTCTGGCAATGAAATAAAGCTCCTATCATCAAATGCTGTGTCTTGGTCCTTTAAAGCAAGATGCTTATTGCAAGCTGACACCTGGAGCTTAGGTCAGGTCCGAGGCTCCATAATATTACCTGCATAAAGCCCAAGAGCTGAACATAGTGGGCTTCATAGAGGAGAGGACTAGATCACATAAGAAGCAGCGTTGTGTAATGGTTAGAGCACGGGCCTGGTAGTCAGAAGGACCCGGGTTCAAATCCCAACTCCGCCACTTGTCTGCTGAGTGGCCTTGGGCAAGTCGTTTTACTTTTCTGGGCCTCAGTTCCCTCATCTGTAAAAGACTGTGAGCCCCGTGTGGGACAGGGACTGTGTCCAACCGGATTACCTTGTATCTATCCCAGTGCTTAGAACAGTGCCTGGCACATAGTAAGCACTTAGCAAATACCCTATATTATTATAGGTTGGCATTAGAGGAGTGTAGTATGCGGGCTGGGCTGTAATAGGAAATCAAGGAGGTAAGATAGGAGGGGGCAAGGTGATTGAGTGCTTTAAAGTCTTCAAGCCCTTACTATGTGCCAAGCACTGCTAAGCACTGGGATTGTTCCATTTAAGGATATTAGACACAGTCCCTGTCCCACATGGGGTTCAGAGTCTGAGGTAGGGAAAACAGGCATTTGATCCCCATTTTACAGATGAGATAACTGTGGCCTAGAGACGTTCCGGTCACTCGGTGGGCTAGCAAATGGTAGAGCTGGCCTAGAGAAGCAGCATGGCTTATCGGATAGAGCACGGGCCTGGGAGGTCAGAAGGGCCTGGGTTCTAATCCCAGCTCCTCCACTTGTCTGCTGTGTGACCTTGGGCAAGTCACCTAACTTCTCTGCGTCTATTACCTCATTTACAAAATGGGGATTAAGACTGTGGGCACCGTGTGGGACAGGGACTGTTTCCAACCTTTGTATCTACCCCAGTGCTTAGAACAGTGCCTGGCACATTGTAAGCTCGTTGTTGGGTAGGGACTGTCTCTATATGTTGCCGATTTGTTCATTCATTCATTCATTCAATTGTATTTATTGAGCGCTTACCGTGTGCAGAACACTGTACTAAGCGCCTGAGAAGTACAAGTCGGCAACATACAGTCCCTACCCAACAACGGGCTCACAGTCTAGAAGGGGGAGACAGACAACAAAACAAAAACATGTAGACAGGTGTCAAAGTCATCAGAACAAATATAATTATAGCTATATGTACATCATTAAAATAAATAGAATAGTAAATATGTACAAGTAAAATAGAGTAATAAATCTGTACAAATATATGCAAGTGCTGTGGGGAGGGGAAGAAGGTAGGGTGGGGGGGTGATGGGGAGGGGAGGAGAAGAGAAAAAAGGGGGCTCACTCTGGGAAGGCCTCCTGAAGGAGGTGAGCTCTCAGTAGGTCTTTGAAGGGAGGAAGAGAGCTAGCTTGGCGGATGTGTGGAGGGAGGGCATTCCAGGCCAGGGGAAGGATGTGAGCCAGGGATCGACGGCGGGACAGGCAAGAGCGAGGCACAATGAGGAGGTTAGTGGCAGAGGAGTGGAGGGTGCGGGCTGGACTGTAGAAGTAGAGAAGGGAGGTGAGGTAGGAGGGGGCGAGGTGATGGAGAGCCTTGAAGCCGAGAGTGAGGAGTTTTTGCTTGATTCGTAGTTTGACAGGCAACCACCGGAGATTTCTGAGGAGGGGAGTGACAAGCACAGAGCGTTTCTGTACAAAGATAATCCAGGAAGCAGAGTGAAGTATAGACTGAACTGGGGAGAGACAGGAGGCTGGGAGATTAGAGAGAAGGCTGATGCAGTAATCCAGTTGGGATAAGATGAGAGATTGAACCAACAAGGTAGTGGTTTGGATGGAGAGGAAAGGGTGGATCTTGGCCATGTTGTGGAGGTGAGACCGGCAGGTTTTGGTGATGGATTGGATGTGTGGGGTGAATGAGAGAGCGGAGTCGAGGATTCATTCATTCATTCAATTGTATTTATTGAGTGCTTACTGTGTGCAGAGTACTGTACTAAGCACTTGGGAAGTACAAGTTGGCAACATATAGAGATGGTCCCTACCCAACAGTGGGCTCACAGTCCAGAAAAATCTCAAAAATCCTCAAAAATCCTCCTCAAAAATCTCCAGTGGCTACCAATCAATCTGCGCATCAGGCAGAAACTCCTCACCCTCGGCTTCAAGGCTCTCCATCACCTCGCCCCCTCCTACCTCACCTCCCTTCTCTCCTTCTACAGCCCAGCCGGCACCCTCCGCTCGCTAATCTCCTCACCGTGCCTCGTTCTCGCCTGTCCCACCGTCGACCCCCGGCCCACGTCATCCCCCCCGGCCTGGAATGCCCTCCCTCCGCACATCCGCCAAGCTAGCTCTCTTCCTCCCTTCAAGGCCCTACTGAGAGCTCACCTCCTCCAGGAGGCCTTCCCAGACTGAGCCCCCTCCTTCCTCTCCCCCTCGCCCCCCACTCCATCCTCCGTCTTACCTCCTTCCCTTCCCCATAGCACTTGTATATATGTATATATGTTTGTACATATTTATTACTCTATTTATTTTACTTGTACATATCTATTCATTTATGTTAATATGTTTGGTTTTGTTCTCTGTCTCCCCCTTCTAGACTGTGAGCCCACTGTTGGGTAGGGACTATGTTGCCAACTTGTACTTCCCAAGCGCTTAGTACAGTGCTCTGCACACAGTAAGCGCTCAATAAGTACGATTGATTGATTGATTGATAGAAGAATGAATGAATGAATAAGCACTTAAATACGATAAGAGGATGACACCGAGGTTGTGGGCTTGTGAGACGGGAAGGATGGTAGTGCCGTCTACAGTGACGGGAAAGTCAGGGAGAGGACAGGGTTTGGGAGGGAAGATAAGGAGTTCAGTCTTGGACATACTGAGTTTTAGATGGTTGGCAGACATCCAGATGGAGATGTCCTTCCCAAGATTGTACATCCCAAGCGTTTAGTACAGTGCTCTGCACACAGTAAGCGTTCAATAAACACGATTGAATGAATGAATGAACAATCAATCAATCAATCGTATTTATTGAGCGCTTACTATGTGCAGAGCACTGTACTAAGTGCTTGGGAAGTACAAATTGGCATCACATAGAGACAGTTCCTACCCAACAGTGGGCTCACAGTCTAAAAGGGGGAGACAAAGAACAGAACCAAACATACCAACAAAATAAAATAAGTAGGATAGAAATGTACAAGTAAAATAAATAAATAAATAGAGTAATAAATATGTACAACCATATATACATATATACAGGTGCTGTGGGGAAGGGAAGGAGGTAAGACGGGGGGATGGAGAGGGGGACGAGGGGGAGAGGAAAGAAGGGGCTCAGTCTGGGAAGGCCTCCTGGAGGAGGTGAGCTCTCAGCAGGGCCTTGAAGGGAGGAAGAGAGCTAGCTTGGCGGATGGGCAGAGGGAGGGCATTCCAGGCCCGGGGGATGACGTGGGCCGGGGGTCGATGGCGGGACAGGCGAGAGCGAGGTACAGTGAGGAGATTAGTGGTGGAGGAGCGGAGGGTGCGGGCTGGGCAGTAGAAGGAGAGAAGGGAGGTGAGGTAGGAGGGGGCGAGGGGGCGAATAAGCACTTAAATACGATTTTTTAAAAAAAATGAAAGCTGGGATGAGAACTGTGGTCCTAGGCCCGTTCTCTTTCCATTCGGCCACGCTGCTTCAGAGGATGCTATCACAGTAGGGGGTGCTTTGGTAGCCATTTACTGTCACTTTTTCTTAGGCTTTACCCAAACAGGGAGCCGGAGGCCCAAGCTGGCCGCAGCCTATCCCATCTACTCGTTATCGCCTTGGGCCAGAAGCGTTTATCCAAGCTATGGGCGAGGCGGGGCCCACGACCGCCCCGCTTATTGCCGCCCTCGGGACCACCGCCCCGGGCCCCCATTGCGGCCCAACTTGCGGCAGAGGAGGCGCGGCAGACTCTGACTCCTCTCCGCGGCTCCTCGTCATTGGCCGCGGCGGCCGAGAGGAAGGCGGCGCAGGCGCGCTGAGCGAGGGAGGGAAGTTCGAGATCGCGGCTGTCTCGGGGGCGCGCACGCGCGCCCAGCCACCAACCTGCCGGCATGACTGCGGCCGCCCTGGCGGGTAGGCTTCGCGCCGCGCTGCACAACGAGGAGGCGCCGTAAGACACTCTAACCCTCGGGCCCCTAGCAGCCGAATCCCTGGCATTCTGAGCCTCCAGGCAGCCCCCTTGTCTCTAGCATCAGCCCCCCTCTTTCCGGCGTCTGCCACTCTTCCCCTCCCTCCCCTAGGCCACGTATTTGTCCCCTGTTCCCTCTTGCCCCCTATTTTCCCCTCATCCCCCGAGTTGGCCTCGGCCACGCCATGCATGCCTCATTCCGAGCGCTTTCCAGGTCAGGCCAGGGTTTCCAGCACCTCCGGGAAGGGTCCCGACAGGAAAGAAGAACCGACTCCTTAGTGTACAAAGCCCGGGGTGGAAGTGAATACTCTATCGATGCTATTGATTCCTGTTTACTTGTTTGGATGTCTGTCTCCCCCTTTCTATACTGTAAGCCTTGTATGGGCAGGGATTGTCTCTCTTTAAGGCTGAATTGTACTTTCCAAGCGCTTAGTACGGCGCTCTGCACCCCAGTAAGCGCTCAATAAATATGAACGATTGAATGAATGGAGGACGGGTAGAGCCTTGGGCAGGGGGAGGGAGGGGGATTAAAGGGGAGAGCAGCCGGGCCGTGGGGTCAGAGGTCTTAGACAAGGGGAGCTGGATGCCGGCATCAGTGGCGAGGTGGTGTAGCTGCAAAGGGCCCAGCCTTGAGGGCATGTCAGACACCCAGATTGTCCCCGATATTGCCCAAGTCAGAAAAGGTCCAGACGGGGTCCTAGCTGGAGACTCCTCCAGCACTAGCCCCGACTTGTTGCTAAACTTTAGATGACGCAGGGGTTTAGGGGTGGGGCAGGGAAGTTACAGAGAAGAGGAAGAAGAGGATGTTAAACGATGTTGATGAGTAAGTGCTGTAATAATAAAGCAAGCAGGGTGATATGGACTAGAAGCACTGAGGTGATATTTGAGAAGATGTGACCTGAGGCAAAAAAAAATCAATCAGGGAAGGCCTCCTGGGGACGATGAGAAGAACTGTGGTCTGGCTGCTTTGAAGGGGGAGGGAGTTCCCCAGCAAAAAGGTCGGCAGAAAAGATGAGAACGAGGCACAGTGAGTAGGAGTTGTCTTGCTTTCTTTTTAAATGGTATTTGTTAGTGCTTACTACGTCCCAGGCACTGTACTAAGTGCTAAAGTAGATACAAACAAATCAAGTTGGACACAGTCCCTATCCCACGTGGGGCTGGCAGTAATCCCTGTTATGCAGATGAGGTAACTGAGGCACAGAGAAGTTAAATGACTTGCCCAAGGTGACACAGCAGACATGTGACAGAGCTGGGATTGGAACCCAAGTCCTCTGAGTCCCAGGCCCTTTCCACCAGGCCAAGCTGCTCTGAATAGGTTGACCTGAAAAGAGTCTAGTGTGGGAATGTAGTGGGAGGAGAGTGGATAGGTAGGAAGGAGAGAGGTGATGATTGAGTGTTTTAAAGCCAAAGGTTAGGATTTGGGGAATGATGTGGAGAGGCATAGGTAAGTAACCACTGGAGGTTTTTGAGAAAGAGAAAAATACAGAATTACATTTCAGAAAAATGATCTGGACAGCAGAGAGAAATATGGACTGGAGAGGTGAGAGGCTGGAGGAAGGGAGACCAGTGAGGAGGCTGGTACAGTAGTCTAGCCGGAATCCGAGTAGACTCGGACCAGGGTGGGGGCCGCTTGGATGGAGAGGAAATGGTGGATCTGGAAGGTGTGGAGGGAAAACTGACAGGATTTAGCAACAGACCGAATGTGGGACTTGAAAAAGTGAGAGGAGTCAAGGATAATGTCTAGGCTGCAAGGTCTCAGAGTTGGGGAGGATGGTGTTGATTTCAACCATGATGGGAATAGCCCTTACTTCTGCAGCCAGTGGTAAATGTGGCAAGGGGGTATGGGGGAGATGAGGGGACAGGGGATTGGAGGGATGCTTGCTGGAGAGCACTCCATCACCTTGTCCCCTCCTACCTGACCTCGCTTCTCTCCTACAACCCAGCCTGCATGCTTAGCTCCTCTACTGCTAACCTCACCGTGCTTCAATCTTGCCTGTCTCTTTGCTGACCCCTAGCCCACATCCTGCCTTTGGCCTGGAACTCCCTCCCTCCTCTAATCCAACAGACAGCTACTCTCCCCCGCTTCAAAGCCTTATGGAAGGCACACCTCCTCCAAGAGGCCTTCCAATACTAGGTCCCACTTTTTCTCATCTCCCACTCTCTTTTGCGTCACCCTGCCTTGCTCCCTTTGCTCTTTCCCCCCTCCCAGCTCCAAAGCACTAAGGTACATATCTGTAATTTTATCTGTTTGTATTGATGTCTGTCTCCCCCACTCTAGACTGCGAGCTCGTTGTGGGCAGGGAATGTCACTGTTTATTGTCGTATTGTACTTTCCCAAGCACTTAGTACAGTGCTCTGCACACAATTAGTACTCAATAAATACGATCGATTGAATGAATGAGTGAGTGATGAGATCCAGCGATCCCGGAATCAGGGTACTGTTGTATCATTTGGCCACAACCCTGTTTTGAGCGCCCTCCAGTGGCAGAGTGGTGTACCAGTCTGTGGGCTTCCCCGCCAGACAACTGACTTGCCCTTAGGGAGATCCTGATGGGGGTGGGAGGGAAACAGGATCAACAGCAACTGCCTAGTACAGTACTCTGTACCGAGTATGCGCTCAATAAATATTATCGATGGGTCTATTCTAAATTGCTACTGCATAGATTCATTCATTCATTCAATCGTATTTATTGAGTGCTTACTCTGTGCAGAGCACTGTACTAAGCGAGGCCTCAGCCTGGGGTCACACTCTCCCCATCAGGAAAGACAAGGTGGGCTGCCTTCTCTGTCCCACAGGAGCGTGGAAGCACTTCTGAAACGGGGTGCGGATCCCAATCTGGTGCTGCCCGATGGCGCGGCTGCCATCCACCTCGCGGCCGGCAAGGAGCGGGAGAGCGGGGTGCGCTGTCTGAGTCTGTTGCTGCAGCATGGTGGGGATCCCAATGCCAGGTAGCTGTCCCCCAGGGGCTGCCGGGATCCTGAGAACCTGAACCCTTGGGGGTCCAGATGCTCAGTGCCACCCCCCATCTGAAGTCCCTTGAGGGCAGGGATTGCATCTACCAACTCTGTTGCTATGTTCCATGCTCTGCACGCTGTAAGTGCTCAGTAAATACCATGGATGGATTGATTTTATCCAGAAAGCTGAGCTTCGAGGGAGGGACACCCTACATGCCCCTTCCTGGGGCTACTGACCCCCGGAGTGGACTGAGATCCAAACCAGGCTCCGTGCCGGTGGTTGGCTCGGTTCAGGCCGTCCCTTGTCCCCTAACCTCCCAAAAGTGGCTCGTGTCTCCTGATCCCCTTTCGGGATTTGCGGGGGAGGAGACTGAATTTCCCCCTCCCGCACTCCACCCAAACTCCAGGCTTTCATTTTAGGTCTGTGGATGCACTGACTCCACTGCACGTGGCTGCCTCCTGGGGCTGCTACAAGTGCTTGAAGCTCTTGCTGAAGAAAGGAGGGAACCCCGAGCTTCAGGATCAGGTCAGCCTCAATCAGTTAATCAATTCATCAACCAACCAATCAGTCCTCACCCTCAGAACCCACCAGACTGTCAAAGGCAGGGACCGTGCCATCTCCCCCTCCTCCCACCCATATCCCCTCTCCTCCTCCCCTTCATGTCTAGTACAGGCCAAGCCACAGCCATGGTACTTGATGGGACCTCAGACTCCCTGACCCCCTCCCCTCGTCCCCGCAGCTGAACTCGGCCCAGCCTGTGCAAGGCTGTCCCTTCTCATCCCCCTGAGGATAGAGGTGGGGGGTGCCCGAGGACCCTAACTCAGAAGCTTTCTCATCCTGATGGTCCCCAGGATGGAAACCGAGCCATTGACCTGGCCCTGGAGCAGGGGAACAAAGAGTGCGTCCGGATCCTGCGGGAATGCCAAGTTTCTGTGGATGAGAAAGAGGGGCCGTGTGGTAAGCCAAGGTGCCCCGCAGCGGGGGAGGGAAGAGAGCGGGTAAGGCAGTGTCGGAGAGTTCTGAAATCCAGACTCTTCTGGTCGACGTTACCCGAGTCTGGCCACCAGGTGGCGCCACTTGATAGCTTTCCCCACCTGGAGTTGGCCCGGAAGCCGGGCCAGACACTGGTAATAATAATAATGATGATGATAATGGTATTTATGTGCCAAGCACTGTTCTCAGCCCTGGGGTAGATATAAGGTTGTCCCACGTGGGGCTCACAGTCTTAATCCCCATTTTACAGATGAGGCACAGAGAAGCTGAGTGACTTGCCCAAAGTCACACAGCTGACAAGTGGCAGAGGTGGGATTAGAACCCACGACCTTTGACTCCCAAGCCCGTGTTCTTTCCACTAAGCCACAAAGCTTCTAGCAATGGAGTTAATTGGTCTAGTTGGCGAGGAGCATGGAAGAAGAATTCAGGATGCGCTTTACTCCCACAAGCCTTTCCATTTTCTGGGACCAGCATCAGAATTGCTGTTATTATTATCATTACCATTTTAAGCACTTCTTATGTGCCAAAGCACTTAGTGCAGGTCTCTGCACGCAGGCACTAAATACATACTATTTGTTGATTGGTTAATTGATTAATAATAATTATGGTATTTGTTAAGCACTTACTATGTGCCACACACTGCTCTAAGCTCTGGGATAGATACAAGTTAATCAGGTTAGACATAGTCCCTGTCCCACATGGGGCTCATACTCTTAATTCCCATTTTACAGCTGAGGTAACTGAGGCACAGAGAAGTGAAGTGACTTGCCCAAGGTCACACAGCAGAAGAGTGGTGGAGTCAGGATTAGAACCTAGGTCCTTCTGACTCCCAGGCCTTTACTCTATCCATTAAACCACATTGCTTCCCTTTAGGATTAAAGTTCTAAAATTCCAACTCTTGCAATAAGACTTCTGAATAACTCCACCCCTCTCAGGGTCACACCTGGAGAGCTCCCAGTCCTTATCATCAATCGTATTTATTGAGCGCTTACTGTGTGCAGAGCACTGTACTAAGTGCTTGGGAAGTACAAGTTGGCAACATATAGAGACAGTCCCTACCCAACAGTGGGCTCACAGTCTAAAAGGGGGAGACAGAGAACAAAACCAAACATACTAACAAAATAAAATAAATAGAATAAATATGTACAGGTAAAATAAATAAATAAATAGAGTAATAAATATGTACAAACATATATACATATATACATTGACTACAGGAAGGAGAGTCAGGCAGAGGCATTTCCATTCCTAGCTTGGGCAGTGGCTAGTGAGTAGAAGGTAATCTGCTACGAGTCAAAACTCACCTGCGCTGGGCATCAGTGGCATGGGAGAGAATCAAGGGCGAAGACACAAGTTTACTGCGAGGCAGGAGGCAATGGTAAACCACTTCCTTATTTTTACCAAGAAAACTCTATGGATACACTACCAGAACGATTGCAGTTGGAGGTGGGGCATTCTGGGAGAGATGTGTCTATGGCGGCTCTAATGGGTCGAAGATGACTCGACGGCATAAGACAAGACAAAAATAACTCCACATCAGACTGTGTTCAATCCAATTTGCTTGTCTCCACCCCAGCGCTTAGTACAGTGCCTGGCATATAGTAAGCGCTTAACAAATGCCATAATAATAATAATAGCTCATTAGCTACCACTATCAGTCGTACAATCAATGGTATACATTCAGTGCTTACTGTTTGCGGAGCACTGTATGGAGGGCTTGGGAGAGTACAATATAATGGGTAGACATATCCCTGCCCTCAGGGATTCTACAATCTAGTGTTTAAAATAGCGCTTACATAGCTGTAGTAGTAGTGGCCTTTGTTATGCACTTACTGTGTACAGAACCCTGAACTAAATGTTGGGAAACCTTACCAAAAAGAGTAATCAGAATAAATTGATTGTATAATTAGACACATAAAAGCAAGTGCTGGGGGCAAGCTATAAATGAATGTGTAACCCAGTACCCCACTGATTTTGTTTTTATTTTGTGTATTTGTCCTTGACTTTTAAGTTGTTTTGGTATTTTATTGTTTCATTGTTCCTTATATTCCTGTCACCAATCCCCTCCCCCTACCTTATATTCTTAGACTGTGGGCCTCTGTTATGCACTTACTGTGAACAGAACCCTGAACTAAGTGCTGGGAAAGAATTCATGGGTGGGAATTAGACATGGTCCCTGGGTTCCGGGGCTCACAGTCTAAGAATATAAGGTAGGCAAAGGGGATTGGTGACTGAAATATAAGGAACAATGAAACAATAAAATACCGAAACAACATAAAAGTCAAGGACAAATACACAAAATAAAAACAAAATCAGTGGGGTACTGTGGGTTACACATTCATTTATAGCTTGCCCCCAGCACTTGTGTTTATATGTCTAATTAAACAATCAATTTATTCTGATTACCTTTTTTATAATAATAATAATAATTGTGGTATTTGTTAAGCACTTACTATGTGCCAGGCACTGTACTAAGCACTGGGGTGGATACAAGCAAATTGGGTTGGACGCAGTCCCTGTCCCATGTGGGGCTCAGCCTCAATCCCCATTTCATAGATGAGGGAACTTTTGTATGGTTACTAGATTTATCTGGACCTCGGTTTCCTCATCTGTAAAATGGGGAGTAAATCCCTGTTCTCCTTCTCTCTTAGAGAAGCAGCGTGGCTTAGTGGAAAGAACCCGGGCTGGGAGTCAGAAGGTCCTGGGTTCTAATCCCTGCTCCGCCACTTGTCTGCTGTGTGATCTTGGGCAAGTAACTTAACTTCTTTGTGCCTGTTATCTCTTCTGTAAAATGGGGATTAAAAGTGTGAGCCCCATGCAACCTGATTACCCTGTATCTACCAGCATTTAGAAAAGTGCTTGGCACATTGTAAGCACTTAACAAATACCATCATTATTATTAGACCGTGAGCCCCATGTGGGACAGGGACTGGGCCTGATCTAATCATATTGTATCATTCCCCAGTGTTTAATACAGCACTGTACAGTGCTAGGCTCATAGTAAGCACTTACCAAATACTCCGTTGATGATGATGATTATAGAGATAATCAGATCAGGCCCATCCCACAATCTAAGAGGTGGGGCAGGGCCAGGAAGTATCTGAGCCCCATTTCATGAATGAGGAAACTGAGGCTCATAGAGGCTAAGGGATTGGCAGGACAGTGGCAGAGCTGGGATTAGATAGCGGGTCGCAGGTCGTCTGACTCCCAGGCCCAGGCTCTTTCCTCTAGGCCCCCGAGCACGGTCCTAGCCTTGTCCCTTTTCCCTGAAACTAAAGGAGAAGGAGGAGGGAGGAGACTTTGGAGTGGCAGGGGGCTAATGTGCTTTCTGGGCATCTCCCAGCTCCTGCCCGCGGCGAGGACCTGGGCAACAGCCTCTTCTCCGTGCTCGACTCGGATGGGATGGACCCCAGCCATCTGTGGGAACTTTCCGATGTGACTTCCGGGCCTCTGAGCAGCACCTGCCTGGTCCTGGAGGAGGACTTGGCTGGCTCCTTCCGAAGCAACGGCCTCGGGAGCGCCCCGGGGCCACCAGGTTGGGCAGGGGAGGTGCTGACCCTGGGAGGGTCTAACCCCGGAAGCCCCAGGCTGCCTGATCCCCAGCTCCAGGAGAAGAGCAGACTCGTGTGTCCTCTGGGATCTGAGGGGCGCCCCCAGACCTGCTCCTCTGAAGCGGAGGGACATGCCCCGGCTGACTTGTCCGACACCATCACCATTGGGGGCAAGGGATGTGTCTTTGGCCCATCCCCACAGGGGCAGCTGGCCTGGGGTCGGGAAGACCTTCCTCTCAGCTCCCCAGGAGCCCTTGGAGCCTCTGACCTCTCCTGTCCTGCCGGCTCCCGAGATCTCAGCCGGCTGCTGAGGTCGGCTGCCGTATTCCCAGATCGTACCTCCCTGTTCTGGCAGAGCCGCTGTGCCACCCCTGGGGCCCCAACCAAGGCGGAGCCCCGAGACACAGGTCTGGGGGCTAAGTCGGGGACTCAGGGCAGCAGTGGCACTAGCAATTGCCTCCAGGCTGTCCAGGACAAAGACGCAGAGGGCACACCAGGGAGCAGCAGCAAGGAGGCTGGTCCTTCCCAGAAAGAGACCCAAGACACATGTCCTGTTGCTCATCTCGGGTTTGGGGACACCGAGATCAGCCCTGAGGAGACTTTTGGACTACCACCACCCCCTGCCAAGTGTGGTGGGGTCTCGTGGGCAGCGGCATCCCCCAGGGAGGGGCCAGTGAATTCTGCCCTCAGGGCCGAGCTCCGAGTCATGATGCTGTCCACCAAGGTCCCCCTGCCCACGACCCCCCATGCCCAGGGCCGGGCCTCGGAGTCAGACACCATGCCGATCGCAGAGATCGGTGATCTGGATGCTTGGGTCCCCCCACCCAAAACCCCTGGCAGCCCTGGTCCTGGGGAGCCCCTAAGTGCCATGCTGCAAGGGATCCTACTGGCCCCCCCAGACGACCCCCACCAGGAGTCCTACCGCTTCGTCACCCTGCGTACTCCCAGCCGCCTGCGGGCCTCAGCTTCCCAGAACAGCAGCAGCTCCACCACCCTCTTTGATGAGAGTCTGGAGCTGCCACGGAGGGTCCAGCGGGTCCGCAGCCCCCCACGGGGGGCCCCACCTGGTACCGCCAGCCCGGGTGATGATGATGGCGATGCAGGCAGCAGCAGCCACAGCAGCAGCCAACTCTCCGGGAACCTTCCTCACAGCCTTAGCAGGCCAGGCACCCCTCTATCTTCACCTCCAACCTCTCAGGGTGGCCTTCTAATACCTGGGGGAGATGGTCCCCCACCCTTAGTCTCCTCTGATGCTTTGGCTGGGCCCGGTGCCCAGCCCCCTCAGAACACCCCAGGGGTGTTGGACGATTCATCCAACAATTTCCTGACAGATGACCAGTCCTCCCCAGACAGTGAAAATAGTGTCCAGAGGTGGCTGACTGAAGAAGAGGAGTCCTGGGTGCCCCAGCCCCTCTGGCCCTGTAGCAGCTATGCCCAAAGAGGGGCAGAGGAACGAGCTCCTGGGGCCCAGCACTCAGCCCGACCTCGCTGCAGCTTCAGCCGCCTGTCTGCCCAGGGACCACCCCTCCCTGAGCCCCCCCTTTCCCCGGGGGGAAGGCCCCTGCAACTCTCGGGGGCCGAGCCCGTGGAGTATCTGTACACAGACCCTGTGGCCGGGCACAGCCTGATTGAACGGCACCTGCCGGGCACCGAGGAGAACGCCAGCGACAGTTCAGCCTCTGATACCACCATTATCTATGACTGGCGCAGCTGTATGGGGCAGCAGAGCACAACCCCTGCAGAGGCCCCCCGCTTGGCAGACATCTCTGACCAGGACCTCCTGCGCCGGCTGCGTGCCCACGGGAAAAGCCCAGGGCCCGTTACCCCCTTCACCCGGAAACACTACTTGAGGTGGCTGCAGGAGCTACAGGATGTGTCACCCACCTCTGTCCCCAGGCGGCCAGCTGGTGAGTCTCCCCTTCCCACCCTGTCCCCTCCCCTACTATGCCTTGGGTCAGTTAGAACCAATAGAGCCTACCTGGGGTGGGGCAGGGGGCTGGAGGGGGGCAGGTGGGGAGGCACGCCTAGGGCAGGAGAATCCTTCTGAGGTCTAGGCCTGCCAGACCCAATTCGAGCTGGGACCAGAGTCTCCTCCCTCCAGCCTGGCTGGAGGACCCCATGGTTGAGGCCAAGATAGGCCCCAGGTGCCACGGTCCTGCGAGGTCTGGCTCTGACTCAGGTTCTTCCCAGCTGGCTCCTCCATGGTGCCTCGGGGGCACAGCCCGGAGCTGACCCTGGCCTTACGGACGGGTCAGGTGCCCGATGCCCAGGCGGATGAGGAAGCCTTGGCCTGGCAGTTCGATCAGCCAGACAAGAGCCAAAGGTGGCGTGAGGGCATCCTCAAATCCAGCTTCACCTACCTGCTGTTGGACCCCAGGTACAGCTGTGGGGGGATGCTGCCTGGGGGGAGAGGTTCCCAGAGGGCCGGGGGAGGGCACCCAGAGAACCTCCCATCTCCTTCCCAGGGTAACTCAGAACCTGCCAGCCCGCTGTCACTCCCTGAGCCCGGCCCAATGCTTCCAGACCTTTGCCAGTGCCATCTTCTACGTGGGCAAGGGGAAGCGGTCCCGGCCCTACCAACACCTCTACGAGTCCCTAAAGCACTACCGCAGCAGCAAGAAGCAGGTGACCGGGGTGTCCCGTCCCCACTGTCCTCCTGGCTCTGTTGCCAATAACCCCAGCAGGCTCCCTGTCTCCCTCAACGCGTCCCCCAGGGGCAGTTGCAGCAGGACCGGCCAGTCAGCCTGGGGACTGGGAGACCTTGGGCCCAGAGGCTGACTCGGCTTCTGCCTCAAGTTGAGAGGGTGGCGGGGAGCAGGATTGGGTTAGGACGGCGAGGTTGGGGGGCCAGCCCTGACTCCCTTCCCCCAACCACCCCTCTCCCCTCTCCAGGCCTGCCCCAAGGTTTGCCACATCCTGGAGATATGGGCCAGTGGGCAGGGGGTGGTGTCCATGCACTGCTTCCAGAATGTCATCCCAGTGGAGGCCTACACCCGCGAAGCCTGCCTGGTGGACGCGCTGGGTACGTTGCCCTCTTTGTAGGGGGATGGGTTGGGGTCAGGATGCCCTTGATGGGTGCCCATCTTGCCCCACCTTCCCTCCTTCACTATTTGATGCTGTACTCCAGACCCCCTTTACAAGATGGGTCCCCTTAGGGTCTTCCTCTCCCCTCCAGGGATGCGGACGCTAACCAATCAGAAGAAGGGGAATTATTATGGTGTGGTGGCGAGCTGGCCCCCCCGGCGGCAGCGGCGCCTGGGCGTCTACCTGCTGCACCGTGCCCTGCACATCTTTCTGGCTGAGGGTGAGAGGCAGCTGAGACCTCCAGACCTCCGGGCTGGGCCGTGAACCCCACCTCAGAGCTGGCCGACGGGGGAGGCCCCGGGTGGCCGAGGACCATCAGACCCACGCCACCTCTGTGAGATGAGAGGGGTTCAGTGGGGTGTGTGGTCTCTCTCTGGGGCACATTGGGTCAGCCCTCCCCGACCCTGTGAGCTCCAGCTGGGCCTCTGCTGGCATTTATACAGCCGGATTAAGTTATTCAAGGATTTAGGGAGATTGGGCCTCTACTGCTTCAGAGTAAGTTGGCTCATGGTGGAGGCAACCCTCCTCCTTCCCACCCCCTGGAATCGAGCTAGAGGGGCTGGCAGTTTCTGGCTTCCTTCTGCCCCCTCCTTGAAGGGCAACACTAACCTAACCCATCCTCAGGGTCTTCTTCAGCCTATGCTTCTATCCCCTTTGCTGTCTTTCACCCGTCTGCTTTGGCTCCCACCCTGTAACTGTGAGAATCCCTCAAGGTTCAGTTCTGGGTCCCCTTCTGTCCTCCATCTACACTCACTCCCTTGGAAAACTCATTTGCACCCATGGCTTCAACTATGCAGATGATTCCCAAATCTACTTCTCTAGCTGTGATCTCTCTCCCTCTCTGCAATCTCATGTTTCCTCCTGCCTTCAAGGATGTCCTGCCAACACCTTGAACTTCACATGTCCAAAATAAAACTCTTCATCTTCCCTCCCAAGCCCTGTCCTCCCCTTCTCTTTCCCATCACTGTAGACAGCACCACCATCCTCCCTGTCTCAGAAGCCCGTAACCTTGGCATTTTCCTCAACTCATCTCTCTCATTCAACCCACATATTCAGTCTGTCATCAAATCCTGTCAGTTCTATGTTCACAACATCACTAAAATCTGCCCTTTCCTCTCCATCTAAACTGCTACCACCCTGATTCAAGCACTTATCCTATCCCACCTTGATTACTGCATCAGTCTTTTTTATGGTATTTGTTAAGCGCATACTAAATGTCAATCAATTAATCAATGGTATTTATTGAGTACAGACACGTTCCCTGCCCATAATGAGCTTACAGTTTAGAGGCAGAGACAGACATTAATATGAATAAATAATTTATAATATACAACTTAAAGATATGTACACAAGTGCTGTGGGGTTGGGGGTGGGGCAAATATCAAATGTCCGAAGACCACAGATCCAAGTGCATAGATGACACAGAGGGGAGAGAGCTGAGGAAAGAGGGCTTAGTCACTGTTCTATGTGCTGGGGTAGATACAAGCTAATCAGATTTTTTGGGGGGTATTTAAATGGTATTTGTTAAGTGTTTACTATGTGCCAAGCACTGTACTAAGCGCTGGGGTAGATACAAAACAATCGGGTTGGACACAGTCCCTGCACCACACAGGGCTCAGTCTTAATCCCCATTTTACAGATGGGGTAACTGAAGCACAGAGAAGTTAAGTGACTTGCCCAAGGTCACACAGCAGATAAGTGGCAGAGTCAGAATTAGAACCCAGGTCATCTGACTCCCAGGCCCATACTTTTTCCATTAGGCCACACTGCTCCTTACTGACCTCCTTACCATCAGCTTTAAAGCACACAATCAGTTTGCCCCATCCTGTCTTACCGTGCTGATTTGGCTTCACTCATCCAATGCCAACCTACTCACTGTACTTCGATTTTGTCTATCTTGCCACCAACCCCTTGCCTGCGTCCTCCCTCTGTCCTGGAACTGTTCTCCCCACTTTCAAAGCTTTATTAAAATCACATCTCCTCCGAGAGGCCTACCCCAAATAAGCCCTCATTTTTCTTACTCCCTCTCCCTTCCGCATCACCCATGCACTTACATCGTACCTTTTAAGCACTTGATATTTGCCCCTCAGCACTGTAATTTAGTTTAATGCCTGTCTCCCCCTCTAGACTGTAGTAAGCTCCGTGTGGGCAAGGAATGAGTCTACCAACTCTGTTGTATTGGACTCTCTCAAGTGCTTAGCACAGTGCTCTGCACACAGTAAGTGCTCAATAAATACCATTCCTTGTTTGATCCGGATGGACTCAGCCAAGGAGAGCCGGGATAGGAATGGGAACCCCGTCTATGACTGAAACAGCCCCAGCACTCGGACTCCCCACCACCATCACCGCCACACAGTGCTGAGTGAGAACTCTGTGGAAGCCAGGGGTCCCCAGACACTAATTTTGTCGAGGATTGCCTGATGCGCTGGACCAGACTTCTCGAGTTACAATGAACGGCACGGACGACATTTCTAAATATATCCACCACAGACGGTCGACACATCCCTTTTACTTCCAGTGACGTAGAAGTTGGGAAACCTCTCCATCATTTAGGAGCAATACGGCTACAAGAATCAAGTACACAATTCTGGCTAAATTGGGTCAAAAAATAGGGTGTCCGACCTTGGGTCAAGAACCAATATCCCGTCTCAAAAAGATTGTTCCTGCGGAGGAACCATTGGTTCCTGCAGACTGAATCCGAGGACTGCCTGGATTTAGGTGGAGCTCCTGGGGGCTGGAACTCTGGGTGTTATCCATAAAGGGGTGGTTAACGTAAAGTGGAGGAAGTGCAGTCTAGCCCACATGCTGGGTGTCTGCCTTCAGGTCCTAAGCGATACTGCTGCCAGGTAAGACTGCATCCGTAAGCATCTTTGAGAGTGCCCGCTCACACGTGGTGCCCAGGAAAAGACAATCAGGCACCTTTTCTGGCCCCCTTGCCATTCAGGTAAGCACTGCTTAATAATATAATAATAATAGTGGTATTTGTTAAGTACTTACTCTGTGCCAAGTATTTTCGAAGATAGAGGATAATCAGATCGGACACAGTCCCCATCCCACACGGGGCTCACAGTCTAAGGGGGAGGGAGAATAGATATTGAATCACCATTTTACAGATGAAGAAGCTGAGGCCCAGAGAAGTGAAGTGACTGGTCCCACGTCACACAGCAGGCAAATGGTGGAGCCAGGATGAGAGCTCAGGCCGCCTGACGCCCAGTCCTGTGCTCTTTCCAATAGGCCACACTGCTTCTGAGAGGGGAAAGGTATGTCCTACTGTCATGGAGGACTCATACTTGAGTTGTTTTGCCATAGGGGTGAGGCTTTGCACTGAACCATCCATACTCTCTTGCTGAGTCCCTCCATACCCAGAGGCACACACCGTGAGATGGCTGGCAGAGGAAACGGGGCCAGCCCGTGGTCACTGAACAGAAGAGCTCTGAGACCCCAACAGCAGCAGACAACTCTGTATCCTCGCCCATTTGGCATTGTTCAGTAGAATACTCAGATTGGCTTAGTAAGGGGTGGGAGGTTCTTTTCCAGTTTATTGTAAAAACCAAGGGGAAAGGGGGGAAAAAATACACAGTTGCCCTTTGCGCAGCTAGACAGACCAGAGTCAAAAAAACCTCACCAGACCTTATATCTCTGGGAAGATTGGAAAGCCTGATCGCAGTTGTCTCCCTTCTAGACTGTGAGCCCGTTGTTGGGTAAGGACTGTACCTGTTGCCAAATTGTACTTTCCAAGCGCTTAGTACAGTGCTCTGCACACAGTAAGCGCTCAATAAATACGATTGAGTGAATGACTGTGAAAACATCCCTTGGGCAGCTGTCACTTCATGGAAGAAAGACAAGCCAGAAGCCACCGAGCAAATGCCTGTCCAACTTTGTGGCCAGAAGTGTCTAGAGCTGAGGAAGACAGGACTCAACGGCTAGATTGGAAGCTCCTCGAGGGCAGGGGTCAGGTCTACTAACTCCATTGTACTCCAAGTAGTCAGTACAGTGCTCTGCACACAGTAGAAGCTCAATAAATAGCACTGATTGATTGATTAGCTCAACTCAGCTATCTCCTGGCCTACCCCCTCCTTCCACAGGAATCATGAGACCAAAAGTTTGAAAACCAGTGTAGATGAGAGAGTTCAAATTTGAAGACCAGTACATTGTAAGCGTCCTGAGGGCAGGGAGCAAGCAGGCCCATTCTTTAACATGGACCCTGAGAGCCTGGTATAGGCTCCTGCCCTCTCTGTGGGCTCAAATGCCGCTTTTTGACTTGGTGGTGGGGCTTTTTCATTACACGATCACCTGACCTGATAAACCCTATACCTGTTAACAAAGGGAAAAGGGAGGGAGGTGATGGGGGTGTCTGGATCCAGGTGGACTCAACTTCAACCAGGACAGACCTGATGCTGGCTTGAGACCCCCCAACACTTCGTCCTTCACTACAGTGGCCAAAATCCACTCAGCCCACACCCCTCCCTGGGACGGGGAGCTCTGATTGTCAGTTTATTTGATCGCCTGTGATTTGCATTAAGTACACCTCCCACCCACTGGGTTTTTCCAGTGATCTCTCTACAAGCGACTATTAAAATTCTTCCAACTCTCTGAGGAGCGGGGAAGGGTGAGGGTGGAGAAGCGTCCTGTGGCAAATCCTCCTTCCCGACCCTGGCGGTCAAGATGCTGGCATGATGGAGAAAGGTCTGGCCCCCAGGAGGGGAGCTGGACAAAGGGTAGGCCTGGTTCCCGCAGACCAGTTTTAAGGGAAAGGTCCCGGGCTGCTAGAGAACTCGGGACGACAATGCAGGCAGGTGACACAGAGTGGCGTGTTGGGGTGGTGGAAGGGCAGCGTCCAAGCACCTGGCAACGCAGTTGGGCCAGCCGAGCCCCCAACCCCTTCCTACAAGCAGGCGGATCCGTCTGAGTGACTTCTCCATTTGAACCGATCCCCTGGCTCGGGACGGGAGACCCCAAGACAGACTGGATGCGGCGTCGATTCAGGGCCCGCTTTTCAAGCAACCCCCAGTGCTGAGGCTCCTGGCCCTACCTCTACACCCCCTCCCCTCCACCCACCCCACCCAGCAACAAGAGGCAAGACAGATGAGAGAAGCAGCGGAGACCTAGGAGAGGGTCCCTCCTGGCTTGGGGTTCGCCCCCCTGGTCCTACCCTCCAAAGTCTCCACCAGCGCTGCCATTTCAAGCCGGGGCCGGAGGGGGTGGGGCCTAGACCCCTTCCCCTCCCACCTCACAGCCACGCCTCTCTGGCTCCTCCGGCTGGATCTGGCCACCAGAAAATCCCCTCCCCTGCTAGGGAGGGCAGCCGCTATAGGCTGCGCTCTTCTCATCTTCTTCGAGATGCCCGACTTGAAAAAAAATAACCCCACACGATTCCTCATTTCTTCAGCTCCAGGGCCGCTGGAGGCCCCACGGCGTCTGGCTCCCAAAGCAGGAACTCGTGCAGAAGGGTGTTGACCAGCTCGGGACACTCCAGCATGACCATGTGGCTGCCTTCATCTATCAACTTCAGGAAGGCCAGGAGCAGGATCTAGGGGAGGGAGGCCACGAACAGGGCAGGGAGAGGTCACCAACTCCCTGGGTCACCCCATCAGACCCTTCCCGGCCACCGGGATGTCCTCCCTTGCCTTGGCCCTGTTTTTCCTGCTGACGTCTTGGCTCTCTCAGCACCCCAGCCCCTCCTGGACTCAAGTTCCCCTGTGTGAGGGCCCGCCTTGGCCTGGCCCCCTAACCTTCACCCGCTCCCCCAGCTGCTCCCGGCCCATAGCCCCGCACCTCCGCCATGCGCTGGTCCTCTTCCACGGGCACAAACTTGTCGTGCATGCCGTGCACCAGCAGCACGGGTACCGTCAGCTCGGCGTGGTAGACCTCATCCCCCTCTGGCCAGTATTGGCCACTCATCATGGCCCTCAGTACGAAGGAGGACACGTTGAAGGCATTGCCCTCTTTCAGCAGCTGCTTCTCCTTGGCTCCTTGGCGGGCGAAACCGGCCCTGATGGGGAACAGGCGGAGAAGATGATGCTGGGCGTTGGGCTGGGGTCTGGACCATGTTGTCCCTCCCGCCCCCTCTGACAGGAAACCAAGCACCGGGAGATGGTCAGGGTCCCGTTTCAAGCCCCACTGACTGGGCCTCCCGCTCCTTCCAGTGGGTAGAAAGGCCTATGACCAGAGCCCAATGCTCTCTGAGGGCAATTCCCCCACCCCACCTCCTTCTAGTTTTCCAAGCATCAAAGGGTGGGGGTGGGGGGAAGAGTTGGCAGAAACAGCAACCCCCTGCTCCAACCAGAGGTGCAGCACCTGTGGTCGGTAGCATCCCTCCCTCCCCCAACAACCCGCCCCTGAACCCCCATTTACTTGAGGAAGCTCCAGGCCAGGCAAGGGGAGAGGCAGCGTAACACACACGTAGGCATGTTGAAGATGGAGCAAAGACTGGGCTCCAGGGCCGTTGGCCCCCCGCCATTGATCATGATGACCTTGTGCACCAGGTCCGGGTACTCGTGGGCCAGGAATGTGCAGAAGGAAACCCTGCAGGGGAGGCAGGGAAAGGGGCGTCACTGGGGGGCAGAAGAGGAGGCCCCTCCCTCCCCACAATGGCGTCAGAGGTCGCCATGACCACTTCCTGTTGGGGTGGTCTCCCTCCTAGGGCAGCTGGCCTCTAGGGATGGGGAGATCTCAGAGGCCACAGGGAGAAGCAGATGGGCCATTGAAGCCCTGCAGGAATTGGCTCTCCCTGGCATGCAAGGTCGCTCCCAAGGACTGCTGGGAGTTGTGGCCCGAAATGCCAGAGAAGGGGAGGCCGGGGGGGGGCCGGGGGGAGGGAAAACAGCCGGAAGAGCAGGTGCTCCTCTCCCTGGCCCCAAGGGGCAGGGCAGACGGATTCCCCAGGCCCGGCCCACTGCTGCCCGCCCGGCACCCTCTCACCCATAGGAGTGCCCGATGAGCACGTTGCGCTGCTTGGCATAGCGCTTGAAGATGGCGCGCATGTCCTCGGCCAAGGCGGAGAAGGTGTAGGCGGCGGCCACCTGGGGGGCCGAGCTGGCGCCATGCCCAGCCAGGTCGGGCGCCACCACCTCGTATCCCAGCCGCACGAAGAAGTCCAGCTGCTCCTTCCAGATGGCGAGGGAGCCTCCCACCCCGTGGATGAAGAAGAGCACCACGTCCCCGTGGATGCCCTTGCAGCTGGTGATGCGCTTCTTGCAGTCGATGTCAATGATGCGTTTGGGCCGCCGGCCCCGCCGCCGCCGCCCCGCACCACTGGTGCTGCCGCTGCCCGCCCGCTCCGGGCCCCCGGGGCCTGGCCGGGCCCCCTCGCCAGGCGGGGTGCCTGCGGTGCCTGCCTCCCCCACCTCCAGCTCCACTGTGGCGGCTGGCTCCACCCCCCCGTTCTGCCCATGGAGCAGGTCCGCCCGCAGGGTGTCACCCAGGTTTTCTACGACCAACTGCCCATTGCGGTAGAGGGTTATGCGCCGCTTGCAGTGGACCAGGCCCTGCTCCTTGTCGCCAGGCGGGGCATCGGCCCCCTCGATGGCCGGGCGGACTGGGACCCCGTGCTTCACCCGCAGCACCCGCCCCGGCTTCACCTCCACAAAGCTGTAGCCGTCACTAGACTCCACGCTCTCCAGGGGCACTACGGCCTGGGGCGTCTTGCCCAGAAGGCAGCACATGATGCCATCTGTAATGCTGCTCAGCATTCTCGGTCCTGGTGGGATAGGGGGCAGGGAGAGGAAGAGAGGAAGCTGGCATGAGATGAGGACATCATCATCGTCGTCATCTTCACCAGGGGTCTGGATTGGGTGCTGCTGGGTACAATAATGATGATGATGATGATGGTATTTATCAAGCACTTGATAAATTCCATCACTACACTTGATAAAGTGTAGTATAGTACATGCTTGTAGTGTACTACACTACACTTCCCTCTAGACTGTATGCTTGTTATGGGCAGGAATTGTCACTATTGTTATATTGTACTTTCCCAAGTGCTTAGTACAGTAAGCACTTAATAAATACGATTAAATGAATACACGCTCACTGGGGTAGATACAAGGTTCTCAGATGGGGCCCAGTCCATGTCCCACAGTGCTTTGCACATAGTAAGTGCTTAACAAATACCATTATTATTATTATTATTATTATTATTATTATTATTATTATTCCTCATCCCCATTTTACGGATGAGGAAACTGAGGTGAAGAGAACCATCCAAGGCCACCCAGCAGGCCAGTGGCCATGCTGGGGCTGAAATCTGGGTCTCTCAAACTCACAGTCCAGGGGGTTTTCCATTAGGCCACACTGCCTCCATTTGGTGCTTGGGAGAGTCCAATAAAAGACCTGGTTCCTGCCCTCATGGAGCTGATAATCTAATGGGTGCCTCTGTGCCCACCAATTCCCGTCACTCACATCCTTCAGCCTGGATAGGGTTGGAGGAAGAATAAGAGAATGTGTGCACGCGCACTCTCTCTCTCTCTCTCTCTCTCTCTCTCTCTCTCTCTCTCTCTCTCTCTCTCTCTCTCTCTCTCTCTCTCTCTCTCTCTCTCTCTCTCTCTCTCTCTCTCTCTCTCTCTCCCTCCCTCCAGCCATGGGCTTGCCTTCTTTAACTAGAGTATGCTCTCAGGCAATGGGACTGGGTTAAGGGTCACTGCCCAGCTACTCACTTTTGGCTACCCCCAGGATGGCCGAGTACACCATGGCATCTTGGAAGGATCCGGGCAGGGAGTTGGCAACACCTGCTTCCTTCTCTGTAGTAGGTCATCTCTTCTCCCTCCACTAACCAGGCTTCCAGACCCCTGTCACTTCCTGGCACCGAACCAATCAATTGATCAATCCATGGTATTTATTCAGGACTTACTGTGTGCAGAGCACTGTATAGTTAGTAGACATGATCCCTGCCCTCAAAGAGCTCCTGGTCTACTGTGGGCACAGAGTACTGGAGTAAGCGCTTGGGAAAGGTCAGTTGGTAGATGTGACCCCTGCCCTCAATGTAGTAGGGGAGTTCATTCATTCATTCAATCATATTTATTGAGCTCTTACTGTGTGCAGAGCACTGTACTAAGTGCTTGGAAAGTACAATTCAGCAACAGAGTCAATCCCTGCCCACAACTGGCTCACAGTCCAGAAGGAGAGTTGGACACTAAGACGGGTGTTGAATCCCCATTTTACAGATAAGGAAACTGAGGTCTGGAGAAGTTATGTGACTCACCCAAGATCCTACAGCAGGCAAGTGGTAGAGCTGGGATCAGAACTCAGGTCCCCTGACTTCCAGGTCTGTGCTCTTGGGGTTAAGCTCATGGGGTTAAGCTCATGGGGTGAACTAAGACCAGGACTACTATGAGGAAGGCAGGCTGGTGGGCTCTGTGGGAGCCAACAGTGGCTGGCACTGAGTGGGCAGAAACACCAAGCCAGTGTGACCCAAGCACCGTCAGCTCAGCATGGTAACTACTCCTCCCAGATCTATGGGAACCACCCCACCTCTCTAAACATGCAGAGCATCTCTGCATGCAAAAGACACCCCCTAAAGGGCCCATGTGGGTGCAAAACCCATATGTTTAAGGACAAAGCTCACGTGGAGAACATATGCATCTAGACTGTAAGCTTATTTTGGGCAGGGAATGTGTCTGCTAATTCTGTTGTATTCTCCCAAGTGCTTAATACAGTACTCTGCACATAGTAAGCACTCAGTAAATACCACTGATTGGTTGACGTACAAATCACATGTGCAAAGCCTCTGAGCCCCAGGGATGAAGACAGACAGACAGGCAGGCAGGCAAAGAGCCTCTCAAAAGCCCCTAAGCTCCCTAAGCCTGTGAGTGTGGAGTGTGTGGGGGTGGTGGGGGCTGAGTCTTAAAGGGGAGGGCATCACCTTTGCCTAGCTTGGGAGGGAGGCAGCGCTGCTTCTGAACGTAGGTGCTCGCCGTCTCTGGGCCTCAGTGGCCTCATCTGGAAAATGGGGAGGTGAATCCCAAGTGTCCCTCCTTTGTAGAGCGGGAGCCCAGGGGGACAGGACGGGGACCGGCTCGGATCGGCTCTTCCTGTCTAGGTCACTCAGTAAGCGCTCAATGAGCCCCGTAATAATTAATCAGAGAGGAAGAGGGAAGGGCCTGGCTTGAGAACGGGGGTGTGGGGTGGGGGACGGGGGTCCAGAGGGTCCTTCGAGAATGGGAGGGTGGGTCAGAAAACCCAACCACAAATAAAAACCAACCCCCAAGGAGGGGGGTGGGGGGGAACAGGGCTGGTGAGCAGCGAAGCCACTTCATGAACTGATCCCCATGATTCAGGGCACTTGGGATGTGCGGATGAGGTGTCCAGCACTGTTCTTCCAGCCCTGGGTGTCAGTGGGCAGGGGGGAGGCCCTTCCCCAACTTTGATTCAGACACTCAGACACTCCGAGACACTCCTCCCCCTCTACACTGGAAGCTCCATGTGGGCAGGGAATATGGCTGTTATATTGATCTATTGGACTCTCCCAAGGGTTTAGTATAGTGCTCTGCACACAGTAAGCGCTCAATAAATATAATTTAATGAATGAATGAAACAGCAGCCCAGCGCCCCCTCCCTCCACCCCCCAATCTCTCCACCCTTCTCTCCCTCCTGCTGCTGCACGGCACGATGCTACCCTGATGGGACGGATTAATGGGCCCAGAGCCTTGCCTGCCTTCTCCCACCTGCCTTCCGCCCCCTGCTCCCATTCCCCCCCATCTCCTTCAAGCCCCCCACCCCTAGCCCACCCTTTATGTTCGTTCATTCATTCATTCAATCGTATTTATTGAGCACTAACTGTGTGCAGAGCACTGACAAAGCGCTTGGGAGAGTACAATACAATAATACACAGTCACATTCCCTGCCCACAACAAGCTCACAGTCTGGGGGGTGGAAGGGGGGAAGACAGACATCAATACAAATAAAAACAATTAAAGATATGTACATAAGTGCTGTGCGGCTGGGGATTGGGGGAGAGCAAAGGGAGCAAGTCAGGGTGACGCAGAAGGGAGTGGGAGATGAGGAAAAGTGGGGCTTAGCCTTGGAAGGCCTCTTGGAGGAGATGTGCCTTCAATAAGGCTTTGAAGCGGAGGAGAGTCATTGTCTTTCAAATCTGAGGAGGGAAGACATTCCAGGCCAGAGGAAGAAGTGGGCTAGGGGTCTGCAGCTAGACAGGTGAGATGGAGGCACAGTGAGAAGGTTGGCACTAAAGGAGCCAAGTGTGCGGGCTTGCAGAAAGAGAGCAGCGAGGTGAAGTAGGAGGGAACAAGGTGATGGATGAGGAGTTTTTGTTTGATGCGAAGGTGGATGGGCAACCACTGGAGTTTTTTGAGGAGTTGTTTTATCTGTAATTTATTTATATTAACGTCTTTCTCCGCCTCTTGATGATGGTATTTGTTAAGTGCTTACTATGTGCAAAGCACTGTTCTAAGTGCTGGGGGATACAAGGTGATCAGGTTGTCCCACATGGGGCTCACAGTTTTAATCCCCATTTGACAGATGAGGTAACTGAGGCACAGAAAAGTTAAATGACTTGCCCAAAGTCACACAGCTGACAGGTGACAGAGCTGGGATTAGAACCCACGACCTCTGACTCCCAAGCCCAGGCTCTTTCCACTGAGCCACACTGCTTCTCTACTCTTGACTGTAAACTCGTTGTGGATGGGGAATGTGTCTTCTGATTATTGTTCTATTGGATCTCCCCTCCCCCCCCCCAAGCACTCAGTACAATGCTCTGCACACAATAAGCACTCAATAAACATGATTGAATGAACTGAATAAAATAATATTCACGGAGGAAGTGAAGGCCCCAGTTCTGGTTTGGGGAACCAGATAGGGTTGGAGGGCTATTCTCAGTGAACACACACCCTATCCCATCCTAGATCCCAATTGGAAAATCCCAGAGGGCTTGGGCCACCCCACAACTCCCCTCCTTCCTTCCACCAAAAGGTTACCAGGGAAGGGAGGGGTGATTACTTGGGAATGCAAGTCATTAGCTTAATTGCCTTTTAATTGAAGGAGCCATCTGCCCTGAAGCTGTTATTCTCGGTTCCTCCCAGAGCTCCCCCCTCCCCTCTTTCCTTGGGTTGGGGGAAGGAGGAAGAGGAGAACTAGAGGGCTAGGAAAAATCCCTCCCACTGTGATCCTCTTTCTCCTCCTGGGGGAGATGGACTGTAGCGAAGCCTCAGTAATATTAATACTAATAATAATGGCATTTATTAAGTGCTTACTATGTGCAAAGCACTGTTCTAAGCGCTGGGGAGGTTATAAGGTGATCAGATTTTCCCACGGGGGGCTCACAGTCTTAATCCCCATTTTACAGATGAGGTAACTGAGGCCCAGAGAAGTTAAGTGACTTGCCCAAAGTCACACAGTTGACAATTGGTGGAGCCAAAATTTGAACCCATGACCTCTGACTCCAAAGCCCATGCTCTTTCCACTAAACCACGCTGCTTCTCAGTACCAAACGAGGTTTGGGGGACAAGGGGGACAAACCCGAGAAAGGAGCTGGCTGCTATATGTCCCACTGTCTCTCCTCCTAAGTCTCTCTGCCTTATCCCCACACCACCCCAGTCCTCCCAAAAGCCTGGAAGTTCATTCTCCCAGATACGAGTCCATCAGTCTGCAATAGGAACCACAGCCACACAGAACATCCTGGAGACCTAGCCTGCTTCCTTCTTCCACCATCCACTCCTGGGGACTCCCAGTGGCTACCATCCTCTGAAGCAACCTAGCCAAGACCTTGGTGTGACTCCGACAGAGCAAGCTCTCCCCCAAATCAAAACCTTAAACTGTCCCAAATCTATCCTTTGGCAACCGCCTGCAGCTCCTTTCTGCCCACCAGCCTGGCCTCAGACTAAGAGTTCAGTCTGTCAGCAATCTTTTGGTCTCTGCATGAAATAAATGCCCATTTCTAACACCAGCCTGTGTGAGGCTACTTGGGGGTGTTTGTGGACAGCCTGCCAGCTGGGCACTGGTCAGAGGAAGAGTTGTGATCAGGGCCAGTCAATGCCAATAGCCAAACAGACTAGTACTGCCTGGGTTGATGGTGCTGGGGAGCTGGTCCTGAGAGAGAGAGAGAGTGTGTGTGTGTGTTTTGTGTGTGTGTGTGGGGGGGGTGTTTCCCTGCAGAGTGGAGAGAGAAGGGAGAGTCCCCCAGCTAAGGTGAGGGAGGCAGGAGCTTAAAATAAAACGTCAGCTAGCCACTTTTGCCACTCACACTCCCCACACCTCAGATGGTGATGAATTCCTCCTGGCTTCTCACCTGAGTAAGGAAGCAGGCCAGGAAGGGCAGGATTGCTAGCTGCGAGGGGCACATGGGTTGTGGTTTTTGCTGTGGTTTGCATGAGGGTCCCTTAAGGGGAAGAGAGAGAACCAGAGGCAATACAGGTCAAGGCCTTCATTTCCTTTTCTCCCACTCCCTTCTGCTTCCGCCTCATACTTGAATTTGCACCCTTTATTTACCCCTCCCTCTTCCCCACAGCACTTATGTACATAGCTGCAATTTATTTACTTATCTTCATATCTGTCTTCCTCTCCAGAGTGTGAGCTCGTTGTGGGCAGGGAACGTGTCTACCAACTTCGTTATATTGTATCTCTCAAACACTTAGTACTGTGCTCTGCACACAGTAAGTGTTCAATAAATACTATTGATTGATCAAGGGCAGAGGGTGGCACTTGTTGCAGGCACAGCACTCTTGGGACTGCAGTCATGGCTGCCATCAAACCCACTACTGGGAAGTGGGGGCCCGAGGTGGAGGGGTGGGGCAAATTCCCATGGCCTCCACCTTCTCCCCAACCTACCAGTTTACTGACACTTGAGGGTGGAGGTAAACCAGAGCCAGCTGTTTAGGGTCTGAGGGGGGTTGGGAAAGGGACAGTTTCCTTCCAGTCAGCCTCAGCGTCCCCTTCCACTGGCCCCCTGCAACACCCAGCAGAAAATGCAAATTCGAGTGAGGCCTGGCCCTGGGTCTCCCTGGAGAGGGGTGCTCCTAGGGGTGCCCAGTGAGACATCATTAGGAGGTGGCTAGGGTCCTACAGCTATGCTGCTGTTCTCCACCCACCTGTGGAAAAGGGCAGCCAAGGAAGAAATGCCTAAAGGATCTCTGGGAATAGTCCATCTGCACACTTTTCTCCCTGGGGAGACCCCTCTTCAGGGTGAAAGTTTGAGAAACCCCTTCAATGAAAGTGAGCCCACTCTTCTAGACTGTGAGCCCACTGTTGGGTAGGGACCATCTCTATATGTTGCCCACTTGTACTTCCCAAGCGCTTAATACAGTGCTCTGCACACAGTAAGCACTCAATAAATATGATTGAATGAATGAATGAATGAATGAATGAAAGAGACTTCCAGAGGTTTTCTTGTCAACCTCTCCCATTTCAGATAGATGGGAATTTCTCTGGTTCTCAGAAGCAGTGTGACCTAGTGAAAAGGTCAAAGGACCTAGGTACTAATCCTGGCTCTGCTACTTGCCTGCTGTGTGACTGTGGATAAGTCACTTAAGCACTTGAGTCTATACCCCCTAAGCAACTTTGATACTGATCCCGCTCCCAGAGCTCTTATGTCTATATCCTTTTTCTCTCCTTATAATCAATAATACAACTGATTGATTAATTGACTGCTGCTTCCTCTCCCCGTGATTTATTTTGTCATCTTCCCCACTAGAATGTAAGATCCTTGTGGGCAAGGATTGGGCCTACCATCTCTATTAATAATAATAATGGTATTTGTTAAGCGCTTACTATGTGTCAAGCATGGTTCTAAGCACTGAGGTAGATATAAGGTAATCAGGTTGTCCCAAATGGGGCTCACAGTCTTGATCCCCATTTTACAGATGAGGAAACTGAGGCACAGAAAAGTTAAGTGACTTGCCCAAAGTCACACAGTTGATAAGTGGCAGAAGCGGGATTAGAACCCATGACCTCTGACTCCCAAGCCCGGGCTCTTGCCACTAAGCCACACTGCTTCCATTGTACTCTCCCAAGCACTTAGTACAGTGCTCTGCACACAGTAGGTGCTCAATAAATACCATCGATTCTGTGCCTCAGTTTCCTCATCTGTACAAAGGGAATTCAATACCTGTCCTCCCGCTACTTAGACCATGAGCTTTATGTGGGACAAGGACTGTGACTGACCTGATTATCTTGTATCAGTGCTTAGTACAGTGCTTGGCACATAGTAAGCATTTAACAAATACCACAATGATTATCCTCATTATTATTAGAGCTCCTTAGGGAAGGAAATTCCATAATCACCCCTAGCCACTGGATTCAACATTTCTCAACTCTGGCTCATGGGAAGTTCCTCCTGATGTCTAACCTCAATCCCTCCTGCTGATGCAAGACTTTCCTTTCATTCTGTCTTCAGAGATGGAGACCAGCCAGTCACCCTCCCCAATAAGGAAAGGAATGTCCGTGAATATTTGGGAATTAAAGGGGGTGGGGCAGAGAGGTAGGGATCATCAGAGTTGCCTCTCATGGAGGCAGGGCAGGGTCAGAGGGCAGAGAGTAGAGGGCCATGAGGCCATTCATTCATTTATTCATTCATTCATTCATTCATTCATCCAGCCCACGTCATCCCCCTGGCCTGGAATGCCCTCCCTCCCAACATCTGCCAAGCTAGCTCTCTTCCTCCCTTCAAGGCCCTACTGAGAGCTCACCTCCTCCAGGAGGCCTCCCCAGACTGAACCCCCTCCTTCCTCTCCCCCTCCTCCCCCCTCCATCCCCCCCACCTTACCTCCTTCCCTTCCCCACAGCACCTGTATATATGTATATATGTTTGTACATATTTATTACTCTATTTATTTATTTATTTTACTTGTACATATCTATTCTATTTATTTTATTTTGTTAATATGTTTGGTTTTATTCTCTGTCTCCCCCTTCTAGACTGTGAGCCCACTGTTGGGTAGGGACCGTCTCTATATGTTGCCAACTTGTACTTCCCAAGCGCTTAGTACAGTGCTCTGCACACAGTAAGTGCTCAATAAATATGATTGATTGATTGATTCATTCATTCATTCAATCAATCATATTTATTGAGTGTTTACTGTGTGCAGAGCACTGTCCTAAGCGCTGGGGAGAGTACAATACAACAATAAGCAGGCAGATCCTCTGCCCAAAACGAGTTTACGGTATAGAGAGGCCAGCCCCTGGAGGTCTAATTTTCATCTGGTTATTCTTTCCCAGCCCTCAGCACAGTACTTAATCAATCAATCGATGGTTTTATTGATTAAGACTGCAAGCCCTATGTGGGGCAGGGATTGTGTCCAACTCGATTATGTTGTACCTACCCCAGCGCTTAGTGTTGGCACATAGTAAGCGCTTTAACAAATACTACAATTATTATTATTATTATTATTAAGCACATACCGTTTGCTGAGTATTGTGCTAAGTGCTTGGGGGAGTGCAGTAATAATAATAATTAATAATGATGGTATTTGTTAAGCACTTACTATCTGCCAAGCACTGTTCTAAGTGCTGGGGTAGATGCAAGGTAATCAGGTTGTCCCACGTGGGGCTCGCAGTCTTCATCCTCATTTTACAGATGAGGTAACTGAGGCCCAGAGAAGTTAAGTGACTTGCCCAAAGTCACACAGCTGACAAGTGGCAGAGCCGGGCTCAGAACCCACGACCCACGACTTCTGACTCCCGGGCTCTTTCCACCAAGTCATGCTGCTTCTCGGTACAATAGAGTACAATACAACAATGCAGTACAATAGAGATGGTAGATGCGATCCCTGCCCTCGAGGAGCTTCCAATCTAGAGGGGAAGGCGGGCATTAAAATGAGTGACAGGAGAAACAGAAGAGCATAAGGATGAGTACTTGAGTGCAGTGGGGCTAGGGGTGGGGCGAGTGCTTAAGAGGTACAGATCCAAGCACGCTGGTAATGTAGAATAAATACTATTAAGCACGGGCTTAATGAATACTATTACTACTAGTCAGTGGAATCCCGGACCTATGTGGGCTAACAATGCCTTCCCGATCTCCTCCCCCTCCCACCCCTTCTCTGCAGACAGCAGCCCGGGAACAATACGGTGCTCGGCTTTATAGGGGAGCCCTTGTCAGAAGCCCGCCGGCCGGGGTCGAAAGAGAGTTCCCGGCCATCCGGGACCCCACTTTAACCCCTCCTTCCCTCCCTCCCACATCCAAATCCATTTCGAAGCTCCAGAAGCGGATCCCATCTCAATCGGACGTTCCGGGCGAACGACCCTCCGGTCTCTCGCTCTTCCACTGCCCTCCCCGCCCCCCAGGATGGGCGCTTCGGTGGAAAGTCGGGGAGCGACAAATGTGGGGGGGGCTACGTTGGGAAATGGAAGGAATTCAGCCCTGCGGGGGGTAGGTAGCAGAGAAGACTACAGGTCCAGGGTGGTGAGGGAAGAGGGGGGCTGCTTTCGGGCTTCAGACTGGGCCCTGCCTCCCCCCCGCCCCCCCGGCCGTCAAATCAATGTGCCATTCTAGTCCGCGCCTGAGGCCGGTAACCATGGCGACTGGCTGGAGCAGTCAGCGCCCACCCCCAGCGGCGGGGAAGGAGCCTGCGCCGGGTTGCATAACGGGGAGAGGGGAGGTGGGAGGGGGAAAGAAGCGCCGCAGAGAAAGCACCCCCCCCCCCAGCCTTGGTCACCCCAACTAGACCTCTCCATGTGGGTGACGGGCAAGAGCAGGGAAGAGGGAGTGAACCCGCCCAGGGAGGGGGGGTCCCAGGTCTACAGAATGGGGACGGGGCCTGGCATTTCGTAGAGAGGACCATGGATGGCAAGGTGGAGGACGGGGGATGGTGAGGGGTAGATGGAGAGGTTGGGGACTTCATTCATTCATTCAATCGTATTCATTGAGCGCACACTGTGTGCAGAGTACTGTACTAAGCGCTTGGGAAGTACAAGTTGGCAACATATAGAGACGGTCCCTACCCAACAGCGGGCTCACAGTCTAGAAGGGGGAGACAGACAACAAAACATATTAACAAAATAAAATAAATAGAATAAATATGTACAAGTAAAATAGAGTAATAAATATGTACAAACATATATACAAATATACAGGTGCTGTGGGGAGGGGAAGAGGTAAGGTGGGGGGGATGGGGAGGGGGAGGAGGGGAGAGGAAGGAGGGGGCTCAGTCTGGGAAGGCCTCCTGGAGGAGGTGAGCTCTCAGTAGGACTTCTGTTGGGGGGGGGGCGGTGAGGGTGTCAGTTGAAGGGCTGGGTAAGGAAGAAGTCCTGGCCTCCACATCCTCCCCATTCCCCAATCCTTTCCGTCCTGGCAAAACAGAGCCAAACACGTCTAGGCTGACAGGGGAAAAATTCTCTCCTTGAACTGGGGGAAAAGAAGGGCTTGGATGAAAGGTTAAAATCTTCCTGGACACCTACCTGGTAGGTCCCCTCCTTCTGCAACATCCAAACGGTGTGTGTGTGGGGGGGGTGTCTGTGTGTGTGTGTGTGTGTGTAGGTCTGTGTGTCCGTGTGTGTGTCCGTGTGTGTGTGTGTCCGTGTGTGTGTGTGTGTCCGTGTGTGTCCGTGTGTGTGTGTGTTCCTCTCAAGCTCTGCCCTGCACCTGGCAGCTCTGATTAAATGTTTGGGGAATTGAATGAATAGGATAGGGGGATAATTCCAGGCCAGTCACCTATTGCCAAAGATGATCAAGATTCAGATCGTTCAGACAAAGTGAGCCCGTTGTTGGGTAGGGACCGTCTCTATATGTTGCCAACTTGTACTTCCCAAGCGCTTAGTACAGTGCTCTGCACACAGTAAGCACTCAATAAATACGATTGAATGAATTTGCAGGGGACCTGGAGCCAGAGAGCCAAACCCCAAAGATCTTCTCATCCTCATCACCTTACTTAAGCTATTACAGCTCTTGCCCCCAAAGGAATCGACCCAGAAGAAAGGAGCTCTGTGGTTTCACGCTCTTTAAGCCTGTCCCAGAGATGCATCTGCTCAACAGCTGGTGAAGCAGGCCCCTCTTGCCAGGTGCCAGGCTCGCGGCAGGTCCTTGGCATTTCACGGACGAAGACTGGCCCGGATCATCAAGGGGAACCTGCCCAGTGCCAGTCAGGACCCAAAGGACGGAAAGAGGCGAACAGAAAACCTAGGATCCCTTCCCCCAGCCCCTTCTGACCCCACCCGTGTATCTCGGTTTTGAGGACTCTCCCCTCTTGTCCCCCCGCGCCCCAACTTCCCTTGCCTGTAGCATTTCTAGGCATAAGGGACCTGGATCCTCCCAACCCCTATCGCAGAATAACCCCGCAGAAGCTTAAGCACCTGGGCCAGAGACCTCATCCTTCTCCTCCCAGAATAAGAGGAGGAATTGAGAGTGAGAGAGCCAGAGAGCGAGAAATCAATCCTGCACCATCCTGGTCTGCGATTCCCCCGTCCTTCCTCCTCCCCCCAGAAAATCCAGCCTGTTCGCTGTCTCTCCAGCGCAAAGGAATACTGTTCCCTCCCTCCCTCCTTCCCTCCCTCCCTCTCTCTCTCCCTCCTTCCAAGTCCTGATCCTTTTACTGCAGTTGCATCATAAAGCCCACTGAGCGCCAGAGCCACTCTGAGGGGCTGGGGTTACGGATTTTTTTAGGGGGGGAAGGGTCCCAAAAAGCCAGAAAAGAATCAGGGGGGCCTCCTCACCTCTGCGTTCCTTATGGCCATCTTGCTCTGGCCACCCCCCTCCTCCCGGCTCCCTCTCCCTCCGTGGCCAGCCGACAACTTCGTCTTACCCATCCCGGCTTACTCCCTCACCTCATGGACTGCTGATCGCTGGCAGGGGCGCTGGGACCCGGGGCGCGGGGGGCTGGTTCCAGACAGGAGGGAGCGGAGGGCTCCAGGTGTGTTTGGGGGGGGGTCCGGGAACCCGGGCATCCAGGGCTGGCCGCTGCTTAGGGAGGCTTCTGCTTTGCTTTACATTTTGGCACGTGCGGCGAGAGGTCGGTGGGGCTTCCTGAAGACGTCGGGGAATTTAAAATTGCTTTTCTTCTTCCATCGCCGTCCCATTTCCCACCGCGGGGACGGGAACGCTGTCACCATCCCCTGAGCCTGGCCGCTTTGAGAGGGTTATCTGTCCTTGTACGCTGTAGCCATAGAGAAACCCTTTAAATCCCTCCCTGGGTAGAGGCGGGGCCTCCTCCGGATAGATAGAGTGCATTGCCAATGGAACTCAAGGCAATCGTGGCCTACTTTCTAGCCAATGAAAGGCCAAGATCAGGAAAAGGGGTGGGAAGAGAACCGAGATAGTAAGGCTGCATGGAAGGAGTCGAGCCCCTTCATTTTTCCAGACCAAATTCCTATTATCCTTTTTGTCCTCACAACAATCCTGGGGAGAGGAAAGTTCAGGGATTCTGCTCCCCATTTTACAGATGGGGAAACTGAGCCCCAGAGGCAGCTAGTAATTGCCCCAAAGTCACCCAGCAGGCCAAGGCAGAGCTAGGCCAGGAGCCCAAATCTCTCGTTGTCCAAATCTGCATTTTCCGCTCTGGTGAGTTATTACAGCTCTCTATGGTCTAGGACGGGAGGGTGGGTATAAACTAGCTGCAGAATCGCAGCCTACATTCTTGCTTAAGACAACACCCTCAAATAATACATACTGTCCAGCTGTCTCAGCATGAGTGTTGGAAGGTATACTATTTGACTCATCATGCCTAGGAATTAGGAAAGAGGCAAAAGGTAATTGGGAAGAAGTATGGCCTAGAGGATAGAGATGGGGCCTGGGAGCCAGAGGACCAGGGTTCTAACCCTGGCTGCTGTTTGAGCTTGGGTAAGTCACTTAACTTCTCTGTTGCTTCAGTTTCCTCAACTGTAAAATGGGGATTCACTCACCTCCTGTTCTCCCTCCTACTTAGGTTTGTAGCCCCATGTGAGACAGGGACTGTGTCCGAGCTGATCGACTTGTTTCTACCCCAGTGTTCGGAATTGTACATGACACAAAGCGTGCAACAAATACCATAATAAATAAATACAATTATCACCAGGCCCAGAAGTCTAGTGCTTAGAACAGTGCTTGGCACATAGTAAATGCTTAACAAATACTATTATTATTATTATTATTATCAATAAGGCCCCAACCATCCCAGCATAGGTGTCACACTAATGGAAGCAGGGGTGTCAAGCGGAATCGTGAAGAACCTGAAGTCCTGCTGCTTCTTTCACGTTTATCCATCATGTTGGTCTTTAGTAGTTTTTTTTACCTTTCCTTATGTGTCAATCACCAACCCTGCCCCTCTATCAATCAATCAGTGGTATTTATTGAATGCTTACTCAGTAGAGAAGCAGTGTGACAATGGATAGAATACAGGCCTGGGCGTCAATCCTGGCTCTAATCCTGGCTCTGCCACTTGTCTGCTGTGTGACCTTGGGCAGGTCATTTTACTTCTTTGTGCCTCAGTTACCTCATCTGTAAAATGGGGATTGAGACCGTGAGCCCCACATGAGACAGGGACTGTGTCCAACCCGATTTGCTTATATCCACCCCAACGCTTAGTATAGTGCCTGGCACATAATAAGCACTTACCAAATACCATCATTATCATTACTACTGTATGCCGAGCACTGAACTAAGTGCTTGGGCACATACAATATCTCCTCCCCTTGTTCTTACGTTGGGAGCCCCTTGGAGGTTAGGGACCTTGTCCATGCCACATCCATCTATTTCCTTCCCAGCACTTAGTGCTGTGCAGAGTACAGGCTCTGCAGCTCTTAGCCCTTCCACACACACACCCCTCGACTTCTTCTCCTGTCAATGCTGCTCCTCTCTAGTTACTGGGTTGAGAGGTAGAGAAGAGCTTTTGGGAGTAGAAAGGCTGTCTCAAGGCTCAGTTCTGGGTCCTCTCCCATTCTTCCATTCTCCATCTACACCCACTCCCTTGGAGAACTCATTCACTCCCATGGCTTCATTTACCATCTCTTTGTGGATGATTCCCAAATCTATAACCCCAGCCCTGATCTTTCTCCTTCTCTGCAGTTTCACATTTCCTCCTACCTTCAGGATATCTCTATTTGACACTAACACCTGAAACTTAACATGTCAAAAACAGAACTCCTCATATTCCTACCCAAATCCTGCCTTCCCCTTGACTTTCCCATCACTGTAAATAACAGTACCATGTTCCCTATTTCACAAACTCATAACCTTGGCATTATGCTTGACTCATCTCTCTCATTCAACCCATAAATTCAATCTCTCACTAAATCCTGTTGGTTCACATCATAGCTAAAATCTGCCCTTTCTTCTCCATGCAAACTGCTACTATGCTGATCCAAGCTCTTATATCCACCTTGACCCTGCATCATCCTCCTCACTGATTTCCCTGACTCCTGTCTCTCCCCACTTTAGTTCATACTTCACTCTGGTACCCAGATTATTTTTTCATAAAAATGTTCAGTCCACATTTCCCCATTCCTCAAAAATCTCCAGTGGTTGCCCATCCACCTCCACATCAAATAGAAACTCCTTACCATCATCTTTAAAGCGCTCAATCACCTTGCTCCCTCCTATCTTGAAATAATTATAGTAATGACTATTATTATTATTGTGGTACTTGTTAAGTGCTTACTATGTGCCAAGCACTGTTCTAAGTGCCAGGGTAGATGCGAGTTAATCAGATTGGACACAGTCCCTGCCCCACATGGGGATCAAGTTCTTAATCCTCATTTTACAGATGAGGTAGCTGAGGTACAGAGAAGTGAAGTGACTTGCCCAAGGTCACCCAGCAGACAAGTGGCGGAGCCAGGATTAGAACCCAGGTCCTCTGACTTCCAGGCCCGTGCTCTTTCCATTAGGCCACGCTGCTTGATTTCCTACTACAACCCAGCCCACACACTTCACTCCTCTAATACCAACCTACTCACTGTACCTCAATCTTATCTGTTTTATCTCCAACCTCTTGCCCATATTCATTCATTCATTCATTCAATCATATTTACTGAGTGCTTACTGTGTGCAGAATACTGTACTAAGCGCTTGGAAAGTACAATTCGGCAACATAGAGAGACAGTCCCTACCCAACAACGGGCTCACAATCTAAAAGGGGGAGACAGACAGCAAAACAGAATAGTAGACAGGTGTCAATACCATCAAAATAAAAAGAATCATAGATATATGCACATCGTTAATAAAATAGAGTAATAAATATGTACAAATATACACAAGTGCTATGGGGAGGGGGAGGGGGGAGGGCAGAAGGAGGGAGTGGGGGCGATGGGGAGGGGAGGAGGAGGAGAGGATAATGGGGGGGCTCAGTCTGGGAAGGCCTCCTGGAGGAGGTGAGTTCTCAGTAGGGCTTTGAAGGGAAGAAGAGAGCTAGTTTGGCGGATGTGTGGAGGGAGGGCATTCCAAACCAGAGGTAGGACGTGGGTCAGGGGTCAACGGTGGCACAGGCGAGAACAAGGTACAGTGAGGAGGTTAGCGGCAGAGGAGTGGAGTGTGTAGACCGGGCGTGCACAGAGCACTGTCCTAAACACGAGCAGCAGGACAATATAGTTGGTAGTCATGTTCCTCAGGGGGCTTGAAGTCAAGAGCCGCCGGCGGGACTGGAAGAGGTCTCCGGGTTCGGTGTCATACTGCGCCTGTGTCCCTAGTAGCAGATCAGCGAGGTAGGGTAGGCTAGGGAGAGTTAATTGAGTGTCTTAAAGCTGATGTTAAGGAGTTTCTGTTTGATGTAGAGGTAGATGAGCAAGTACCAGAGGTTTTTGAGGAGCGATAAAACATGGCCTGAATGGTTTTTAGAAAAATGATCCAGACAACAGAGTGAAATATGGACTGGAGAGGGGAGAGGCAGGGGGCAGGAAGGTCAGCAATGAAATGGATGCAGTAGTCTAGGTGGGATATGATGAGTGCTTGGATCAGTGTAGTAGTAGTTTGGATGGAGAGTTAGGGACAGATTCTAGGGATTTTGAAGCAGCATGGCTAGTGGATAGAGCACGGGCCTGGGAGTCAGAAGGTCATGGGTTCTAATCCAGGTTCTGCCACCTGTCTGCGGTGTGTGACCTTGGGCAAGTCACTTCACTTCTCTGTGCCTCAGTTATCTCATCTGTGAAATGGGGATTGAGACTGTGAGCACCACTTGGGACAGGGACTGTGTCCAATCTGATTTGCTTGTATTCCCCACAGCGCTTAGAATGGTGCCTGGCACATAGTAAGTGCTTAACAAATACTATCATTGTTACTATTATTATTCGTGCCAACAGGATTTGGCTACCAATCAATCTGCGCATCAGGCAGAAATTCCTCACCCTCGGCTTCAAGGCTCTCCATCACCTCGCCCCCTCCTACCTCACCTCCCTTCTCTCCTTCTACAGCCCACCCTGCACCCTCCGCTCCTCTGCCGCTAATCTCCTCACCGTGCCTTGTTCTCGCCTGTCCCGCCATCGACCCCAGGCCCACGTCATTCCCCGGGCCTGGAATGCCCTCCCTCTGCCCATCCGCCAAGCTAGCTCTCTTCCTCCCTTCAAGGCCCTACTGAGAGCTCACCTCCTCCAGGAGGCCTTCCCAGACTGAGCCCCTTCCTTCCTCTCCCCCTCGTCCCCCTCTCCATCCCCCCGTCTTACCTCCTTCCCTTCCCCACAGCACTTGTATATATGTATATATGTTTGTACATATTTATTACTCTATTTATTTATTTATTTTACTTGTACATATCTATTCTATTTATTTTATTTTGTTAGTATGTTTGGTTTTGTTCTCTGTCTCCCCCTTTTAGACTGTGAGCCCACTGTTGGGTAGGGACTGTCTCTATATGTTGCCAACTTGCACTTCCCAAGCGCTTAGTACAGTGCTCTGCACACAGTAAGCGCTCAATAAATACGATTGATTGATTGATTTGGGGACAGACTGAATATATGGATTGAATAAGAGAGATGAGTTGAAGGTAATGCCAAGGTTACGGGCTTGTGAGACAGGAAGGATGGTGGTGTTGTCTACAGGGACGGGGAAACGTGTGGGAGGACAGTGTTTGGGTGGGAAGATGCGGCAGGGTGGGGGATAGAAAGAGCACACTTCTGTCGCTTGAGGGCTTCACAAAATGTAAATCCTGCAGCACCCTGAAAGATAGGTCCCTCCTAAAATAGCAAATAAACCTTATTGATTCTCATCTATTTAAACTACCCAAATAAATCAGAACTGGAAGGGATCTCAAGAGGTCAACTATTCCAGTCCCCTGTTACCAAGCAAGATGCAGGGGTGTCTCCAGGAATGGATTCAATTGACTGTTACAGTGCTCCATCCTGGAAGTTCACTCCCGTGTTTAACTCAACTCACTTGTTTAATCTGCTGTGAAGTCGATCTCAGTAGTTTCTCCTTTTTATTCACTACTCTCCTACTACAACCCAGACCACACATTTCGCTCCTCTAATGCTAACCTTCTCACTGTGCCTCGACCTCATCTATATAGCCACTGACCCCTTGCCCATGTCCTGCCTCTGGCCTGGAACATCCTCCGCCTCCAAACCCAACAACCAATTACTCTCCCAGCCCCCCACAAAACCTTATTGAGGGTACATCTCCTCCAAGAGGCCTTCCCTAAAGCCCCCTTCCCTCTTTTCCCGCTCCCTTTTGCATCACCCTGACTTGCTCCCTTTATTCATCCCCCCTCCCAGCCCTACGGCACCTATGTACATATCTGAAATTTATTTATTTATATGAATGTCTGTCTCCCCCTCTAGAGCGTAAGCTCCTTATGGGCAGGAATGTGTCTGTGATATTGTTATACTGTACTCTCCCAAGCACTTAGTGTAGCGCTCTGCACACAGAAAGTGATCAATAAATACGATTGACTGACTAATAATAATAATAGTAGTATTTGTTAAGCACTTACTATATGCCAAGCACTGTACCAAAAGCTGGGTAGATACAAAATCGTTAGGTTGGACACAGTCCTCGAACCTTATGGGGCTCATGATCCAAGGGGGAGGGAGAATAAGTACTTAATGCCCATTTGACAGATGAGGAAACTGAAGCCCTGAGAAGTGAAATGACTTGCCCAAGGTCACCCAGTAGGTAGGTGATGGAGCTGGGATTACAACCCAGGAATCCTGACTCCCAGGCCTGTGCTTACTTCTAGGCCAAGGATTTATTCCTGTTCTTAATTAATAATAATGGCATTTATTAAGCCTTTACTGGTGCTGAGCACTGGGGTAGATACAAGGTCATGAGATTAGACACACTTCCGTTAATATGGAGTTCACAGTCTATCTTATCCCCATTTTGCATGTAAGGAAACTGAGACCCAGAGAGGATAGGTGACTCACCCAAGGACACACAGCAAAGCTGGACCTTATACCCGGGTCTCCTGGCTTCCCTGTTTCATGCTCTTTCCACCCCACCACACTATCATTCGTGTTGTTTTTGAAAGACTTTGGTGATTTGAGGGGGGAGACGGGGTCACTTTCAATGTTCTCACAGTGGAGAAAAGCTTGCACTGGGTAGCAAAAGGGAGTGGGGATGGGGAGCCACTGAAATTGATGAAGCTCAAAAGCTCTCTTCAATCAATGAATGGAATTTATTGAGCACTTACTGTGTGCAGAGCTAATTCAGGCGGGCTGGTGAAAATATCAGCGGGGATGCAGGGAAGGAGAAAGGGTACTCTTTGGTACCCATATTGCATTGCCATGCTCTTGGCCATCCTCCATGTATCCCCCACCCTCCCTTCTCATCATCATTATCATCAATCGTATTTATTGAGCGCTTACTATGTGCAGAGCACTGTACTAAGCGCTTGGGAAGTACAAATTGGCAACATATAGAGACAGTCCCTACCCAACAGTGGGTTCACAGTCTAAAAGGGGGAGACAGAGAACAGAACCAAACATACTAACAAAATAAAATAAATAGGATAGATATGTACAAGTAAAATAAATAAATAAATAGAGTAATAAATATGTACAAACATATATACATATATACAGGTGCTGTGGGGAAGGGAAGGAGGTAAGACGGGGGGATGGAGAGGGGGACGAGGGGGAGAGGAAGGAAGGGGATCAGTCTGGGAAGGCCTCCTGGAGGAGGTGAGCTCTCAGCAGGGCCTTGAAGGGAGGAAGAGAGCTAGCTTGGCGGATGGGCAGAGGGAGGGCATTCCAGGCCCGGGGGATGACGTGGGCCGGGGGTCGATGGCGGGACAGGCGAGAACGAGGTACGGTGAGGAGATTAGTGGCGGAGGAGCGGAGGGTGCGGGCTGGGCAGTAGAAGGAGAGAAGGGAGGTGAGGTAGGAGGGGGCGAGGTGATGGAGAGCCTTGAAGCCCAGGGTGAGGAGTTTCTGCCTGATGTGCAGATTGATTGGTAGCCACTGGAGATTTTTGAGGAGGGGAGTAATATGCCCAGAGTGTTTCTGGACAAAGATAATCCGGGCATCAGCATGAAGTATGGATTGAAGTGGAGAGAGACACGAGGATGGGAGATCAGAGAGAAGGCTGGTGCAGTAGTCCAGACGGGATAGGATGAGAGCTTGAATGAGCAGGGTAGCAGTTTGGATGGAGAAGAAAGGGTGGATCTTGGCAATGTTGCGGAGCTGAGACCGGCAGGTTTTGGTGACGGCTTGGATGTGAGGGGTGAATGAGACAGCGGAGTCGAGGATGACACCAAGGTTGCGGGCTTGTGAGACGGGAAGGATGGTAGTGCCGTCAACAGAGATGGGAAAGTCAGGGAGAGGACAAGGTTTGGGAGGGAAGACAAGGAGTTCAGTCTTCGACATGTTGAGCTTTAGGTGGCGGGCAGACATCCAGATGGAGATGTCCTGAAGGCAGGAGGAGATGCGAGCCTGGAGAGAGGGGGAGAGAGCAGGGGCAGAGATGTAGATCTGGGTGTCATCAGCGTAGAGATGATAGTTGAAGCCGTGGGAGCGAATGAGGTCACCAAGGGAGTGCGTGTAGATTGAGAACAGAAGGGGACCAAGCACTGAACCTTGGGGAACCCCCACAGTAAGAGGATGGGAGGGGGAGGAGGAGCCTGCAAAAGGGACTGAGAAAGAACGACCGGAGAGATAAGAGGAGAACCAGGAGAGGATGGAGTCTGTGAAGCCAAGGTCAGATAGCGTGTTGAGGAGAAGGGGGTGGTCCACAGTGTCAAAGGCAGCTGAGAGGTTGAGGAGGATTAGGACAGAGTATGAGCTGTTGGATTTGGCAAGCAGGAGGTCATTGGTGACCTTTGAGAGGGCAGTTTCCGTGGAATGAAGGGGACGGAAGCCAGACTGGAGGGGGTCGAGGAGAGAGTTGGTGTTGAGGAATTCTAGGCAGCGCGTGTAGACAACTCGTTCAAGGAGTTTGGAAAGGAATGGTAGGAGGGATATGGGACGATAACTAGAAGGTGAGGTGGGGTCAAGAGAGGGGTTTTTTAGGATGGGAGAGACATGGGCATGTTTGAAGGCAGAGGGGAAGGAACCAGTGGAGAGTGAGCAGTTGAAGATGGAAGTTAAGGAGGGGAGAAGGGATGAAGCGAGAGATTTCATGAGATGAGAGGGAATGGGGTCAGAAGCACAGGTGACCAGAGTAGCACTTGAGAGGAGGGAGGAGAGCTCCTCTGAGGATACCGCTGGGAAGGATGGGAGAGTAGCAGAGAGTGTTGAGAGCCGGGGGGTTGGAGAAAGGGGGGAAGAGACTTTGGGGAGGTCGGACCTGATGGATTTAATTTTGTTAATGAAGTAGGAGGCCAGATCGTTGGGGGTGAGGGAAGGAGGAGGGGGAGGAACCGGGGGCCTGAGAAGGGAGTTGAATGTACGGAAGAGCTGGCGGGGGTGATGGGCATGGGTGTCAATAAGGGAGGAGAAATAGTTTTGTCTGGCAGAAGAAAGGGCTGAGTTAAGGCAGGAAAGGATAAACTTGAAGTGAACGAGGTTGGCATGGTGTTTAGACTTTCGCCAGCAGCGTTCGGCAGCTCAAGCATAAGAGCGAAGGAGGCAGACAGTGGCAGTGATCCAGGGCTGTGGGTTAGTGGTGCGAGAGCGGCTTGCTTTACTGTCTGGCTGAGCAGCTATAGTGGCGATAGAAGGGAAGAGGAGGGCATACTGATATTGCAAGGTAACTGGGAGGCCTAGGCAACTGGGAGCAAGACAATCACTCCCATACCTGTTCTCCGTCCTGCCTCGGTTGGTTCCTTAGTTAGCTATGGTGTTTATTAAGCGTTTACTGGGTGCTAAGCGCGGGGATAAATACGGAATAATCAGATTTGATTCGGCACCACACGATCTAAGTGGGGAAAGCCAGACATAGAGAAGAATAACAATGAATTATAAACAACGGTAAAAATCACGAATTGAACAGTCCACGATAAGGTTACAGATCATAGTTAAAGCGGTCAGGTCGGAGCACGGCTCTCCGCTTCAGACAACGGTTCTTCGTTACGAAGCGCTGCGTCCTCCGCAACGTTCAAGGAGGGGGCCGCTCTCGCGGTGGTCGGGTTTAGGGGGGCGGCACTGGACGCCCACCCCACCCGCGGATCGCAGTCCCGGGAGCCTGGAGATTCAGGGCCACGTGTGGTGTAAGCTTCTGCCCGCCTCCCGCTCCTGGAGGAAGCGCGCTGTCTCCTTGACTTACGGAAATCACCCGCCCCAAACGGAGTAAAACAAAAATCTCTGAACGCCCCCCCTTCAGGTAGATGGAGCCCCCCGCGTTTAATATCGTTCTGCACCCCAAGTCCCACCCACTGGAAATTTGCTTCAGTGTCTTCTCGAGAGGTTCACACACACACACACACACACACACACACACACACACACACACGCACACATGCACACACGCACACACACACACTCTCTCTCTCCCCCCCCTCCCTCTCCCCCCCCTCTCCCTCCCTCCTCCTCCCTCTCCTTCTCCCCCACCTTCCTTGCCAGTCACCCCACCAGCTGTGCAACAGCTGCCTACTGCAGTGAACAAGACAGCTCCAGAGGCATGCATGCATTCATTCATTCAATTCATTCATTCATTCAATCGTATTTATTGAGCGCTTACTCATCATCATCATCAGTCGTATTTATTGAGCGCTTACTGCGTGCAGAGCACTATACTAAGCGCTAGGGGAGCACTGTACTAGGCGCTTATAATGGTGGTGTCTGCTAAGCGCTTATTATGTATATATGTATTATGTATACCTGTATATATGTGTATATGTTTGTACATATTTACTACTCTATTTTACTTGTACATATTTATTCTATTTATTTTATTTTGTTAATATGTTTTGTTTTGTTGTCTGTCTCCCCCTTCTAGACTGTGAACCTGCTGTTGGGTAGGGACCGTCTCTCTATGTTGCCAACTTGTACTTCCCAAGCGCTTAGTCCAGTGCTTTGCACACAGTAAGCGCTCAATAAATACGATTGAATGAATGAATGAATAGAGACGGTCCCTACCCAACAACGGGCTCACAGTCTAGAAGGGGGAGACAAACAAAACAAAACATATTAACAAAATAAAATAAATAGAATAGTAACTATGTACAAGTAAAATAATCAGAGTAATAAATCTGTACGAACATATATACAGGTGCTGTGGGGAGAGGAAGGAGGTAGGGCAGGGAGGCGATAGGGAGGGGGAGGGGAAGGAGGGGGCTCAGTCTGGGAAGGCCTCCTGGAGGAGGTGAGCTCTCAGTAGGGCTTTGAAGGGAGGAAGAGAGCTAGCTTGGCAGATGTGTGGAGGGAGGGCATTCCAGGCCAGGGGGAGGACGTGGGCTGGGGGTCGACGGCGGGACAGGCGAGAACGAGGCACAGTGAGGAGGTTAGCGGCAGAGGAACGGAGGGTGCAGGCTGGGCTGTAGAAGGAAAGAAGGGAAGTGAGGTAGGAGGGGGCGAGGTGATGTCTCCATCACCTTGAAGCCTTGAAGCCGAGAGTGAGGAGTTTTTGCCTGATGCGTAGAGATGCAGCGTGGCTCAGTGGAAAGAGCCCGGGCTTGGGAGTCAGAGGTCGTGGGTTCTAATTCCGACTCCACCACTTGTCTGCTGTGTGACTGTGGGCAAATCACTTCACTTCTCTGAGCCTCAGTTCCCTCATCTGTAAAATGGGGATTAAGACTGTGAGCCCCACGTGGGACAGCCTGATGATCTTGTATCCCCCCCAGTGCTTAGAACAGTGCTTCGCACATAGTAAGTGCTTAACAAATACCATCATTATTATTAGTAGTAGTAGTATTGACTGAGCACTTACTGTGTGCAGAGCACTGTACTAAGCGCTTGGAAGAATACAATACAGCAATAAAAAAAGACAATCCCTGCCCAGAACCAGCTCACAGTCCAAATCGGGGGAGACAGGCATCAGTACAAGTAAACAGACATCAATATAAATAAAATACAGATCTCCCGGCTTCTAGATTGTAAACCCAGTGTGGGCAGGGATTATCTCTCTGTATTGCTGAATTGTACTTTCCAAGCACTTAATACCGTGCTCTTCCTACAGTAAGCGCTCAATAAATATGATTGAATGAATCAATGGAAGTGCTGTGGGGCAGGGAAGGGGGAAAGAACAAAGGGATCGAGTCAGGGTGAAGTGGAAGGGAGTGGGAGATGAGGAAAAGTGGGGCTTAGTCTGGGAAGGCCTCTTGGAAGAGATGTGCCTTCAGTTAGGCTTTGAAGGGTGGGAGAGTAATTGTCTGGTGGATTTGAGGAGGGAGGGTATTTCAGGCCAGAGGCAGGAGGTGGGCCAGGGGTCCCGCACTGAGACAGGTGAGATAGAGGTACAGTGAGAAGGTCAGCACCAGAGGAGCGAAGTGTGCGGACTGGGCTGAAGAAGGAGAGTAGCTAGGTAAGGTAGGAGGGGGCGAGGTGACGGAGTGCTTTAAAGCCAAGGATGAGGAGTTTTTGTTTCATATGGAGGTGGTATGCCCTGACCGTTTCTGTAGAAAGATGGCATTTGTTGAGTGCTTACTATGTGTGAAGCACTGTTCTAAGCCCTGGGGGAGATACAAGGTAATTAGGTTGTCCCCCGTGGGGCTCACAGTCTTAATCCCCCTTTTACAGATGAGGTAACTGAGGTCCAGAGAAGTTAAGTGACTTGTCCAAGGTCACACAGCTGACTTTAGAACCCACAACCTCTGACTCCCAAGCCCGGGCTCTTTCCACTGAGCCACGCTGCATCTCTACGCATCAGGCAAAAACTCCTCACTCAGACCTTCCCAGACTGAGCCCCCTCCTTCCTCTCCCCCTCCTCCCCCATCCATCCCCCCGCCTTACCTCCTTCCCCTCCCCACAGCACCTGTATATATGTTTGTATGTATTTATTACTCTATTTATTTATATTTGTACATATTTATTCTATTTATTTTATTTTGTTAATATGTTTTGTTTTGTTCTCTGTCTCCCCCTTCTAGACTGTGAGCCCACTGTTGGGTAGGGACCATCTCTATATGTTGCCAACTTGTACTTCCCAAGCGCTTAGTACAGTGCTCTGCACACAGTAAGCGCTCAATAAATATGATTGAATGAATGAATGACAAGTGGTGAAGCTGGGATTAGAACCCATGACCTCTAACTCCCAAGCCCGGGCTCTTTCCACTGAGCCACGCTGCTTCTCCGGGCAGTGGAGTGAAGAATAGACTGGAGTGGGGAGAGGCAGGAGGTTGGGAGGTCAGAAAGGAGGCTGATACCGCAGCCCTTTCAGCAGGCCAACAACTGCCGTCCACCGGGCGAGCAGGAGCGAGGTCGCATCACATAGTAGATAGCCACGGGCCTGGGAGTCAGAGGGTCATGGGTCAAGGCCCTACTGAGAGCTCACCTCCTCCAGGAGGCCTTCCCAGACTGAGCCCCTTCCTTCCTCTCCCCCTTGTCCCCCCTCCATCCCCCCATCTTACCTCCTTCCCTTCCCCACAGCACCTGTATATATGTATATATGTTTGTACATATTTATTACTCTATTTATTTATTTATTTATTTATTTTACTTGTACATATCTATTCTATTTATTTTATTTTGTTAGTATGTTTGGTTTTTTTTTTTCCCTGTCTCCCCTTTTTAGACTGTGAGCCCAATGTTGGGTAGGGACTGTCTCTATATGTTGCCAATTTATACTTCCCAAGCGCTTAGTACAGTGCTCTGCACATAGTAAGCGCTCAATAAATATGATTGATTGATTGATTGATAGTCCCAGCTCTACCACTGGTCTACTGTGTGACCTTGGGCATGTCACTTCACCTCTCTGTGCCTCAGTTACCTCATCGTAAAATGGGGATTGAGACTGTGAGTCCCACGTGGGACAGGGACTTTGTCCAAACCGATTATCTTGTATCCAGCCCATCGCTTAGTACAGCGCCTGACACATAGTAACTGCTTTACAAATAATAACTATTATTATCATTATCGCTCAATCCTGAAGCAGGGACTACAAGTCCCAGCAGCCCTTGCGCCCAGGCGACGGACAGGAACCTCAGCTCCCAGAAGCGCTTGCGGCCGCGTCTTCCTCGCGCGCGTTTGGGCCGGCGGCGAGACCAGACGGGAGTTGGACTTGCTCGAGTGTCGGTGTTGGCTGTTGGGTTGCCGACATGGGCTTTCTGGTGGGGATCTTGGGACGCCTTTTGGGCCCGGTGGGTTCACGGGCGGTACTCCTCGGAGGCAGGTAACTGCTGGTGACCTTTCCTGGGGAAACAGGAAGGGAACGGGAGGCGGAAAGAGAAGGGAGGGGGAGACTCAATCCATGGTATTTTAGTGAGCGCAGAGCACTGTTCTAAGCACTTGGGAGAGAGAGGCTCCTTGTCTCAGTGGAAAGATCCCGGGCTTGAGAGTCAGGCGACCCAGGTTCTAATCCCGGCTCTACCACATGGCTGCTGTATGTCATTCATTCATCCAGTCGTATTTATTGAGCGCTTACTGTGTGCACAGCACTGTACTAAGCGCTTGGGAAGTACAAGTCGGCAACAAATAGAGACGGTCACTACCCAGCAACGGGCTCACAGTCATCATCATCATCAATCGTATTTATTGAGCGCTTACTATGTGCAGAGCACTGTACTAAGCGCTTGGGAAGTACAAATTGGCAACATATAGAGACAGTCCCTACCCAACAGTGGGCTCACAGTCTAAAAGGGGGAGACAGAGAACAAAACCAAACATACTAACAAAATAAAATAAATAGAATAGGTATGTACAAATTAAGTAAATAGATAAATAGAGTAATAAATATGTACAAACATATATACATATATACAGGTGCTGTGGGGAAGGGAAGGAGGTAAGATGGGGGGATGGAGAGGGGGACGAGGGGGAGAGGAAGGAAGGGGCTCAGTCTGGGAAGGCCTCCTGGAGGAGGTGAGCTCTCAGCAGGGCCTTGAAGGGAGGAAGAGAGCAAGGAAGGGAGGGGAGTCTAGATGGGCCTCATAGTCTCGTCCTTGGGCAAGTCATTTCTCTATGTCTTAGTTTCCTCCTCGGTAAAATGGGAATTCAGTAATAATAATAATGATATTTGTTAAGCACTTACTATGTGCAAAGCACTGTTCTAAGCGCTGGGGAGGAGTTCTCTCCTTAAACCCCATGTGAAGGACTACCCGACCCCAGCGTTTATTACAGTGCCTTAGGAGCAGCGATGCCCTGCTGCAAAATGTTGCTGAACTGTTAACTATATGAATTGATCCGGTTTACACCTTGTTTCGCAAAGCATTTCCCAAGTTTGCAGTATAATTCATTCACTATAATTCATTTATTGCGTGTCTACTGTACTAAGCCCTGGAGAAGAGTACTGTGGAGGACAAAGACAGAGCCCCTGGCCCATGATATAGGAAGAGGGCGAGATGTGGCAACAGCCTCGCAAGGACTAATTGAAATGATGAAAATGAACAAGGAAGAAGAAAACCAGGAGAGCAATAAAATCACTGAGTGCTGCAGCACGTGTTGGCTAAAGACAGGGTGTGATAAGTGAACTGCTGGTGACTATGGTACTTGTTAAGCCCTTACTATGTGCCAAGTACTGTTCTAAATGCTGGGGTAGATACAAGTTGATCACGTTGGACACATTCCATGTCCCACATGGGGCTCATAGTTTCAGTCCCCATTGTACAGATGATGTAACCGAGGCACAGAGAAGCTAAGTGACCTGCCTAAGGTCACACAGCAGACAAGTGGCAGAGCTGGCATTAGAACCCATGGTCTCTAGACTGAGCTCGTTGTGGGCAGGGATTCATTCATTCATTCAGTCGTATTTATTGAGCACTTACTGTGTGTAGAGCACTGTACTAAGCACTTGAAAAGTACAGTTCGGCAACAGAGACAATCCCTACCCAACAATGGGCTCATAATCTAGAAGGGGGAGACGGACAACAAAACAAAACAAGTAGACAGGTGTCAATAGCATCAAAATAGATAAATAGAATTATAGCTATATACACATCATTAATAAAATAGAGTAATAAATATGTATAAATATACACAAGTGCTGTGGGGAGGGGAAGGAGGTAGGGCAGAGGGAGGGAGTGGGGGCAATGGGGAGGGGAGGAGGAGCAGAGGAAAAGGGGAGCTCAGTCTGGGAAGGCCTCCTGGAGCAGGTGAGGCCCCTCTGTATTGTACTTTCCCAAGTGCTTAGTACAGAGCTCTGCACACAGTAAGTGCTTAATAAATACGATTGAATAACCTTCTGACTCCCAGGCAGGAGCTCTATCCACTACATTATACTGCTTCTCTGGGATTTGTAGTCCTTTTTTCCGGATGAGCCGCAACCTTGCCCCACTGGCGAGATGAAGGATCGTGGCTCCCCACTTGATGGATCCTCCTTATGGTGGTGGTTCCCCCATTTTGCCTTTGTCTCGGCTCCCCACTCCCCCATAGCCACGTCAGAATGGGACCAGAGAAATATCAGGTGGGGCTCCATGTAGATGCACTCAGTGCTGTCCACCACAGACCAGTGTCCTAGGGAGGATGTTGGGGGTGTGGAATGGGGACTGGGAGAGAGGCAGAAGGGCTTGTGGGAATGGCCGGACCCTAGGAAGCATCTGCCTCTAGTAAAGTAATAATAGTAATTGTGGTATTTTTTTCAGCACTTACTATGTGCCCGACACTACTAAGCACTGGGGTGGATACAAGCAAATTGGGTTGGACACAGTCCTGGTCCCACTTGGGGCTCACAATTGTAGTCCACATTTTACTGGCGAGATAACTGAGGCACAGAGAAGTGAAGCTATTTGTCCAAGGTCACACGCAGCAGACAAGTGTCAGAGAGGGAATTAGAACCCAGGTCCTTCTGATTCCCAGGCCTGTGCTCGATCCACTAGGCTATACTGCTTCTATCTGTTTTGTTCTCCAGCCCTCCCTGCTGTGAAGAAAGGTGGTCTCTGACTGGTCGTCTTCATAGGGTACATGGGTGGGTGGGCAGTGGGCAAGGCAGGGGCAGGGAGAACAGAACTTCATCCAGAGCTGCATCCTCCCAGCCTCTACAACAGTGTTAGGAGGCCTGCTCCGAGCTGACCCACCGGGCTCTGGGGTCTGGGCTTATTAATCAGTACAGGGGCTCTGCTCAGTGACGATTTGACCTTTCCAGATCAATCGATCATCTTTATTGAGTACTTACTGTTTGCAGAGCACTATAATGGCTCTCTCTAGTGGCTGAAGTAGAACCTCGGCTTTATGTCCCATGGACCCACAGACCTGTCCCCTGGTTTCTGCTCACTTCTCTGAAAGGCTCCCAGAATCAAGGGGTATCAGGGTGCTGCTGGCCACAGGTATTTTACAGAGTTGAGGGGCGGGGGGCGGCCATCCTGTAAAGAAGAGCTGAATTTCACTTCAAGTTGATCTGTAAAAACAAATTCAACATCACCAGGCTCTTCTACGATTGAAATCATTATAATAATTGTAGTTGTTAAGCACTTATGTGCCAAGCACTGTACTAAGCACTGGGTATGTACAGAAAATCAAGTTGGGCACAGTTCCTATCAGTCAGTCATATTTATTGAACATATAGTAAGCACTCAACAAATACCATTGATTGATTGCAAAGCCCTGTCCTAAGCACTTGTTCTGTTTGTCCTGACAGTTTTAACTCCTGTCTACATGTTTTGTTGTCTGTTCCTCCCTTCTAGACTGTGAGCCCGTTGTTGGGTAGGGACCATCTCTATATGTTGCCGACTTGTACTTCCCAAGCACTTAGTGCAGTGCTCTGCACACAGTAAGCGCTCAATAAATAGGATTGAATGAATGACTGAATACAACAGAGTTGGTAGACACATTCCATGGCCACAAGGAGCTTGCAGTCTAGGGGGTGAGACAGACATTAAAATACATTACGGGTATGTACATAAGTAGGGTGGAGTGAATAAAGGGTACAGATCCAAGTGGGAGGATAATGCAGAAAGGAGAGGAAGTAGGGGAAATGAGAGCTTAGTCTGGGAAAGTCTCTTGGAGGAGGTGTGATTTTAATAAGGTTTTGAAGGTGGGGAGAGTGGTGGTCTGTCGGATGAGAAGCAGTGTGGATAGAGCCCGGGCCTGAGAGTCAGAAGGACCTGGGCTTTAATCCCTGCTCTGCCACTTGTCTGCTCTGTGACCTTGGGCAAGTCACTTCATTTCTGTGCCTCAGTTACCTCATCTGTAAAATGGGGATTAAGATTGTGAGCCCTATGTGGAACAGGGATTGTGTCCAACCTGATTACCTTGTATCCACCCCAGTGCTTAGTACAGTGCCTGGCACATAGCGCTTAACAAATGCCATGAAAAAAAAGGAGGTGTGGGGGAGTTCCAGACCAGGGGAGCATGTGGACAAGGGGTCGGCTGCGAGATAGACGAGATCAAGGTACTGTGGGTATGTTGGCGTTAGAGGAATGAAATGAGTGTGCTGGGCATGAACAGTGTACTGTTTAGTTTGTCATTGAGGTCGGATTGACGCTGTTTTCTCTCCTCTCCCTCTCTCACTCTCTATCTCTAGATCTTTCCCACCCTCACCTGGAGCATTGGGTCCCCTTCAGCTCAGGACACTCTCCACCCTTTCCCGAGCCTTAGCACAGCCTCCAGGCATCCTCCAGCCTATCCCTGCCCCTGTGCCGCTGCCACCCTGGAGCCTGCAACAAGTCCGCTTTAAGGCCCGGGGGAATGAATACCAACCTAACAACCGCAAGCGCAAGAAGACCCACGGCTGGATCAAGCGTCTCAGCACACCTGCGGGCGTCAAGGTGATCCTCCGTCGCATGCTGAAAGGCCGGAAGTATCTGACCCACTGAGTGCCAATGTTCCACGCCGCGCGCCCTGGGCGAGCCCTCCAAACCCGCCAGGCAGCACCCAAGGGGTATCGGTTTCACCGCCGCTGATTCTCCTGGGGCACCACCAGAGATGTCCGAAGAGTTGAACTGGGACCTCTGGGGTTCCGTGGAGAGGACAGTTGCTGTTCCAACAGATGGGTGGGATGCTTTGTTCTGATGAAATCCAGTTCACTCATGATTCACTAGTAAAATCTGAAATCAGTAAGCTTCCAGTGGAAGTCTTCACAGTGGCCCGTCTCTTGTATTCAGTGTTGTGATAGCCATTCATTCATAGGTATTTATTGAGCAGCTCCTGTGTACTGTACTAAGTGCAGTGGGAGAATGCAGTAAAGGATAAATAAGGGTGGGTCCCTGACCTTTGGGGAGGTTGGGAGGCTGGTTTTGGGCTGGGGGGAGCAGAGGGCTGGAGAATAGATGAGAAAGACAAAATAATAACATTTGGCACACCATACATTCATTCATTCAATCGTATTTATTGAGCGCTTACTGTGTGCAGAGCACTGTACTAAGCGCTTGGGAAGAAAAGTTGGCAACATATAGAGACGGTCCCTACCCAACAACGGGCTCACAGTCTAGAAGGGGGAGACAGACAACAAAACAAAACATGTGGACAGGTGTCAAGTCATCAGAACAAATAGAATTAAAGCTAGTCAAAAGAAAGGTCCGGCACTTGTAGTCGAAAGAGCCATTTTCAGGTTCCTTCGCCCTTGGGGTCCAGTAGTGATGGCAACCAAAGCCTTCCCAACTTTCTAAATCTATGGAGACCTATCGCTGCCTCTGTGGTGTCTCCCCGCCCTGCTTTGACACCTCAGGTGGGGTGGTGGGGGGGGGGGTGTGTGTGTGTGTGTGTGTGTGTGTGTGTGTGTGTGTGTGTGTGTGTGTGTGTGTGTGTGTGTGTGTGTGTGTGTGTGTGTGTGTGTGTGTGTGTGTGTGTGTGTGTGTGTGTGTGTGTGTGTGTGTGTGTGTGTGTGTGTGTGTGTGTGGCAGAGGGAGGGTGGCAGAAGTGGCATGTGCCCCAGGTGACATGGCCTGGCAGTTTAATGGCATGGAAGGACTAAGGCCTGTGATTCTGCTGCTTCGGTCTCACCCTGCTCTGTTCCAACAAGGATGGGCCAAATTTCTGAAACCGTTTAGTAGCTCCATAGGAATCCCTATGGAGAAGGGTGTTGTATTCTTGATTCTCAAGTGAGAGTGGGGAAGGGGTGGGCCCCAAAAAGCTTTTAACCAGGATCATTGTGCTGCACCTTGTTGGCTGGGTTTCGGTTCAGCCCACGATTCGATCTGGGCTTCAAGGGTCTCCATCACCTCGCCCCCTCCTACCTCACCTCCCTTCTCTCCTTCTACAGCCCAGCCCGCACCCTCTGCTTCTCTGCCGCTAATCTCCTCACCATGCCTCATTCTCGCCTGTCCGGCCGTCGACCCCCGGCCCACGTCATCCCCCTGGCCTGGAATGCCTTCCCTATGCCCATCCGCCAAGCTAGCTCTCTTCCTCCCTTCAAGGCCCTACTGAGAGCTCACCTCCTCCAGGAGGCCTTCCCAGACTGAGCCCCCTCCTTCCTCTCCCCCTCGTCCCCTCTCCATCCCCCCCGTCTTACCTCCTTCCCTTCCCCACAGCACCTGTATATATGTACATATGTTTGTACATATTTATTACTCTATTTTACTTGTACATATCTATTCTATTTATTTTATTTTGTTAATATGTTTGGTTTTGTTCACTGTCTCCCCCTTCTAGACTGTGAGCCCACTGTTGGTTAGGGACTGTCTCTATATGTTGCCAACTTGTACTTCCCAAGCGCTTAGTACAGTGCTGTGCACACAGTAAGCGCTCAATAAATACGATTGATTGATCTGGGACCACAGCTTTAGAGTTCGATTCGAGATGTCCATCCCTGGAGACTTCTAGCCTCTGATCTCCAGTCAGTCCCCTGAAAAACTATTCCAACCCCTTCTGCTGAGGTGAACGGAGCACTTCAAGGCTCCGGTGGGAGCCCTGGACATGCGTGTGCTTGCCTCTACATATCTCTGTTTCCCCAACATGGCGGCCGAGAATGCTCTGGTGATCAAGTCTCCTGTGGTCTGCCACGCTCGTGCCACTGGAGTCAAACAGTTACTGAGCCAACAGCTGGCCTCTTGCTATTCCACCAACCAGGTTCCTAACTGACTAAGGGTAGTTCATTTGCCCATTTGTAAAAAGTGGCCTGGGTTCACCTAATCTGCTGGGGAAATGCTACTCGTTGGCCTGAGACCCCTGGATGAAAGGCTTGAATGAGGAGGAGCTCAGAGGATTTCAGTCATTTATTAATATTATTATTATCCTTATTATTTTAATGGTTTTTAATCATTCATTCATTCAGTTGTATTTATTGAGCACTTACTGTGTGCAGAGCACTGTACTCAGCACTTGGGAGAGTACACTAGAACAATAAACAGACACATCCCCTGACCACAGTGAACTTATAGTCTACAGGGGGAGACAGACATTAAAGAAATGTACCTAAGTGCTATGGGACAGGGAGTGGGGATGAATAAGGGAGCAATTCAGGGCAACACAGAAAGGAGTGGGAGGAGAGGAAAGGAAGGCTTAGTCAGGGAAGGCCTCTTGGAGGAGATGTGCCTTCAATAAGGCTTTGAAGAGGGGCAAAATAATTGTCAGATATGGAAAGCCTAATGGATACAGCTCGGGACTGGGAGTCAGAAGGACCTGGGTTCATTCATTCATTCATTCAATTGCATTTATTGAGCGCTTACTGTGTGCAGAGCACTGTACTAAGTGCTTGGGAAGTACAAGTTCATTCATTCAATCGTATTTATTGAGCGCTTACTGTGTGCAGAGCACTGTACTAAGCGCTTGGGAAGTACAAGTTGGCAACATATAGAGACGGTCCCTACCCAACAGTGGGCTCACAGTCTAGAAGGGGGAGACAGCGAACAAAACAAAACATATTAACAAAATAAAGTAAATAGAATAGTAAATATGTACAAATAAAATAAATAAATAGAGTAATAAATATGTACAAACATATATACAGGTGCTGTGGGGAGGGGAAGGAGGTTAGTCGGGGGGGATGGGGAGGGGGAGAGGAAGGAGGAGGCTCAGTCTGGGTGCCCCCTCCCAGACTTGTTGTGGGCAGGAGATGTGTCTGTTGATTATTGTTTCCCAAGCGCTTAGGACAGATGAGGTTCAATATTTCAATATTTTATCTGTAGGCTTGCCTCACTAACCAGCTACAGGCAGAACTGGAGAACCCAGGCCTCCTGGATTCCCAGAGCAGTGCTATTTCAAATGCACCAACAGCTTCCTCATTAATTTATTCAATCATATTTATTGAGTGCTTACTGTGTGCAGAGCACTGTACTAAGTGCTTGGGAGATTACAGCATGGTGTCAGAATCAATCAATCAATCGTATTTATTGAGCGCTTACTGTGTGCAGAGCACTGTACTAAGCGCTGGGGAAGTACAAGCTGGCAACATATAGAGACAGTCCCTACCCAGCAGTGGGCTCACAGTCTAGAAGGGGGAGACAGAGAACAAAACCAAACATACTAACAAATAGAATAGATATGTACAAGTAAAATAAATAGAGTAATAAATATGTACAAACATATATACATATATACAGGTGCTGTGGGGAAGGGAAGGAGGTAAGATGCGGGGGATGGAGAGGGGGACGAGGGGGAGAGGAAGGAAGGGGCTCAGTCTGGGAAGGCCTCCTGGAGGAGGTGAGCTCTCAGTAGGGCCTTGAAGGGAGGAAGAGAGCTAGCTTGGCAGATGGGCAGAGGGAGGGCATTCCAGGCCAGGGGGAGGACGTGGGCCGGGGGTCGATGGTGGGACAGGAAGGCTGAGTAGGTGCGAATGAGGTTGTCGTTAATGTAACTTGGTGATAACAAGGGCCTTTTTCCCTGAGTGGGGGAGAGTCATTCAGGTCTGGATCGGGAAGGGGGGTTGGGAACATATAGAGATGGTCCCTACCCAACAGCGGGCTCACAGTCTAGAAGGGGGAGACAGACAACAAAACAACACATATTAACAAAATAAAATAAATAGAATAAATATGTACAAGTAAAATAGAGTAATAAATATATACAAACATATATACATATCTATATCTGTGAAATGGGGATTGGCTGAGCCCCACGTGGGAAATGGACTGTGTCCTACTTGATTTGCTTATATCTACCCCAGCTCTTAATACGGGGCCTGGCACCTAATAAGCACTGAACAAATACAATTTAAAAAAATAAGTGACTTGCCTAAGGTCACACAGCAGACAAGTGGCAGAGCCAGGATTAGAACCCAAGTTCTGACTCCCAAGCCCATGCTCTATCCATTAGGCTACATTGCTAAGCGCTTAGTGTGTCCAGCTCTGTTCTAAGTGCTGGGATAGATTCAAGTTAACCAGGTCGGACCCAATCCCTGTCCCACATGGGGCTCACAGTCTAAAGAGGCAGTAGGAGTGAATCCCCATTTTACAGATGAGGAAACTGAGGCCCAGAGAAATTAAGAGACTTGCCCAGGGTCACACAGCAGACCAGTGGCAGAGCTGTGATTAGAACCCAGATCCTCTGACTTTCAGACCCATGCTCTTGGAATCCTATCTTATCCCTCATTTTACTGATAACTGAGGCCCAGAGTGGTGAAGTGACTTGCCTCAGGAGTGAGTGGCAGGCCTGGGACTTCTCGAGGAGTGGGAAAACATGGACTGAACATTTTTTAGAAAAATGATCCAGGCAGCAGGCCTATGACTTCTCGAGGAGTGGGAAAACATGGACTGAACATTTTTTAGAAAAATGATCCAGGCAGCAGAGTGAAGTATGGACTGGAGTAGGGAGAGACAGGAGGCAGGGAGGTCAGTAAGGAGTCTGCAGTAGTCAACGTGGGAAATGATGAGTGCTTGGATTGGAGTAGAAGCAGTTTAGATGGAGAGGAAAGGGTGGATTTTAGCCGTGTCGTGAAGGTTGAACCAACAGGATTTGGGGAGAGATTAAATATGTGGGTTGAATGAGAGATGAGTCAAGATAATGCCAAAGTTACAGGCTTGTGAGATAGTAAGGATAGTGGTGCTGTCTACAGAGATAGGTAGATTTGGGAATCATCCAACTTGTACTTCCCAAGCGCTTAGTACAGTGCTCTGCACACAGTAAGCGTTCAATAAATATGATTGATTGAATGAATGAATCCATGTAGAGATGGTAGTTGACGCTGGAGAGTCTATGAGTTCTCCAAGGGAGTGGGTATAGATGGAGAATAGAAGGGAACCCAGAACTGAGCCTTGAGGGACTCGCACAGAGGGTGGAAGGGAGAGGAGGAACCTATGAAAGAGATTAAGAAGGAGCAGACAGAGAGATGGGGGAGAAGCAGGCATGAACAGTGGCAGCGAAGCCAAGGTTAGATCACGTTTCCAGGAGAGGGGGTTGGACCACAGTGTTGAAGGCAGCTGAGAGGTTGAGGAGTATTAGGTTGGAGTAGAAGCCACTGGATTTGGCAAGAAGGAGATGGTCGGTGACCTTTGAGAGGGCAGTTTTGGTGGAGTGAAGGGGGTGGAAGTCAGATTGGAGGGGGTCAAGGAGAGAATTGGATCAGAGGTAGTGGAGGCAGCAGGTGTAGACAACTTGCTGAAGGTGTTGGAGGAAGCCTGGGATCAAGGGAGAGTCTTTTTCGGATAGAGAATTCATCTTGGAGCTTAGAACAGTACCTGGCACATAGCAAGCACTTAAATACTATGATGACAATGATCATGATTAGAGACCAGTGAGGAGGCTGATACAGTAGTCTAGCCGGGACCTGAGTAGACCTGGACCAGGGTGGGGACTGCTTGGATGGAGAGGACTGGAAGGTGTTGTGGAGGAAAACCTGACAGGATTTAGTAACAGACCGAAGTTCATTCTCAGTCTCTTTTGCAGGCTCCTCCTCCCCCTCCCATCTCCTTACTGTGGGGGTTCCCCACGGTTCAGTTCTCGGTCCCCTTCTGTTCTCGATCTACACTCACTCCCTTGGTGACCTCATTCGCTCCCACGGCTTCAACTATCATCTCTACACTGATGACACCCAAATCTACATCTCTGCCCCTGCTCTCTCCCCCTCCCTCCAGGCTCGCATCTCCTCCTGCCTTCAGGACATCTCCATCTGGATGTCTGCCCGCCACCTAAAACTCAACATGTCCAAGACTGAACTCCTTGTCTTCCCTCCCAAACCCTGCCCTCTCCCTGACTTTCCCATCTCTGTTGACGGCACTACCATCCTTCCCGTCTCACAAGCCCGCAACCTTGGTGTCATCCTCGACTCCGCTGTCTCATTCACCCCTCACATCCAAGCCATCACCCAAACCTGCCGGTCTCAGCTCCGCAGTTTGCCAAGATCCGCCCTTTCCTCTCCATCCAAACCGATACCCTGCTCGTTCAAGCTCTCATCCTATCCCGTCTGGACTACTGCATCAGCCTCCTCTCTGATCTCCCATCCTCGTGTCTCTCCCCACTTCAATCCATACTTCACGACGCTGCCCGGATTGTCTTTGTCCCAGAAACGCTCTGGGCATGTTACTCCCCTCCTCAAAAATCTCCAGTGGCTACCAATCAATCTGCGCATCAGGCAGAAACTCCTCATCCTCGGCTTCAAGGCTCTCCATCACCTCGCCCCCTCCTACCTCACCTCCCTTCTCTCCTTCTACAGCCAGCCCGCTCCCCTGCCACTAATCTCCTCACCGTGCCTCGTTCTCGCCTATCCCGCCGTCGACCCCCGGCCCACGTCATCCCCCTGGCCTGGAATGCCCTCCCTCCGCACATCCGCCAAGCTAGCTCTCTTCCTCCCTTCAAGGCCCTACTGAGAGCTCACCTCCTCCAGGAGGCCTTCTCAGACTGAGCCCCCTCCTTCCTCTCCCCCTCATCCCCCTCTCCATTCCCCCGTCTTACCTCCTTCCCTTCCCCACAGCACCTGTATATATGTATATATATTTGTACATATTTATTACTCTATTTATTTTACTTGTACATATCCTATTTATTTTATTTTGTTAATATGTTTTGTTTTGTTGTCTGTCTCCCCCTTCTAGACTGTGAGCCCACTGTTAGGGACTGTCTCTATATGTTGCCAACTTGTACTTCCCAAGCGCTTAGTACAGTGCTCTGCACACAGTAAGTGCTCAATAAATACAATTGATTGGTTGATTGATTGATAAATACCTAGGCTGTGACTTTGGAGACAGGAAGGATGATGTCAGTTGTGTTGAGGAGAAGGGGGTGGTCCACAGTGTCGAAGTTGTGTTGGATGAGTTAGAAGGAGGAGGGGAGATGATTCAGTTTTGGTCAGGTAGATTAGCCTGAAGTGTGAAAGGACTCGTTGGCTTTGCAACATTCGGACTACGAAATACGGTTTTTCATAGATGAGAAGCAGCACCATCTAGTGGGAAGAGCCTGAGCCTGGGCCTGGGAGTTGGAGGACCTGGGTTCTATTCCCGGCTCCATCACTTGTCTGCTGTGTGACCTTGGCAAGTCACTTCACTTCTCTTGTGTCTCAGTTACCTCCTCAGTAAAATGGGAGTTAAGACTGTGAGCCCCATGTGGGACATGGACTACGTCCAACCTCCTCCTCCAGGAGGCCTTCCCAGACTGAGCCCCTTCCTTCCTCTCCCCCTCGTCCCCCTCTCCATCCCCCCCATCTTACCTCCTTCCCTTCCCCACAGCACCTGTATATATGTTTGTACATATTTTTTACTCTATTTATTTATTTATTTTATTTGTACATATCTATTCTATTTATTTTATTTTGTTAGTATGTTTGGTTTTGTCCTCTGTCTCCCCCTTTTAGACTGTGAGCCCACTGTTGGGTAGGGACTGTCTCTATATGTTGCCAATTTGTACTTCCCAAGCGCTTAGTACAGTGCTCTGCACATAGTAAGCGCTCAATAAATACGATTGATGATGATGATGATGATGATCTTGTATCTACCCCAGCACTTAGTACAGTGCCTGGCACGTAGTAAGCGCTTAAAAATACCACTAACAACAACTACTCTCGGACTCAGAAGGCAATTTGTCACAGATGGCTTTCAGTGAGATTTATTTGCCAGCTAGTGGGCTTCATGGCTAGGAAGGAACCAGGCTTAGGACTACCCCCTCAGGTGGATCACTGGCCACAGGAAAAGAACGAGAGGCTGGTTTAGCCTCCCACTTTTATACATCTGCTGCCTCTGTAACGTATTAATAGTTCACTTTTTTTTAATGGCATTCATTCATTCATTCATTCAATCGTATTTATTGAGCGCTTACTGTGTGCAGAGCACTGTACTAAGTGATTGGGAAGTACAAGTTGGCAACATATAGAGACGGTCCCTACCCAACAGTGGGCTCACAGTCTAGAAGGGGGAGACAGACAACAAAACAAAACATGTGGACAGGTGTCAAGTCGTCAGAATAAATAGAAGTAAAGCTAGATGCACATCATTAACAAAATAAATAGAATAGTAAATATGTACAAGTAAAATAATTAGAGTGATAAATCTGTACAGACATATATACAGGTGCTGTGGGGAGGGGAAGGAGGTAGGGTGGGGGGGGCGATGGGGAGGGGGAGGGGAAGGAGGGTGCTCAGTCTGGGAAGGCCTCCTGGAGGAGGTGAGCTCTCAGTAGGGCTTTGAAGGGAGAAAGAGAGCTAGCTTGGTGGATGTGTGGAGGGAGGGCATTCCAGGCCAGGGGGAGGACGTGGGCCGGGGGTCGACAGCGGGACAGGCAAGAACGAGGCACAGTGAGGTTAGTGGCAGAGGAGCAGAGGGTGCGGGCTGGGTTGTAGAAGGAAAGAAGGGAGGTGAGGTAGGAGGGGGTGAGGTGATGGAGAGCCTTGAAGCCTTGAGGAGTTTTTGCCTGATGCGTAGGTTGACTGGTAGACACTGGAGATTTTTGAGGAGGGGAGTAACATGCCCAGAGCGTTTCTGCACAAAGATGATCCGGGCAGCAGCGCAAGTATAGACTGAAGTGGGGAGAGACAGGAGGATGGGAGATCAGAGAGGAGGCTGATGCAGTAATCCAGCCGGGATAGGATGAGAGATTGAACCAGCAGGGTAGCGGTATTGACACAACCTGGCCTACTGGAAAGAGCACAGGCCTGGGAGTCAGAAGGATCTGGGTTCTAATCCCACTGTGTCATTTGTCTGCTGTGTGACTTTGGGCAAGTCGCTTCACTTCTCTGTGCCTCAGCTCATCTGTAAAATAGGGATTAAGACTGTGAGCTCCATCCAGGGACTGCATTCAACCTGATAACCTTGTATCTACCCCAGCATTTGGAACAGTGCTTGGCACATAGTAAGAGCTTAACAAATGCCAATCATCAGTCAATCAATTTGTTAAGTGCTTACTTTATGTCAAGCATTTTTCTAAGCCCTGAGGTAAAGTCAAGCGCTTAGTACAGTGCTTTGCACACAGTAGGCGCTCAAAAAATACAATTGAATGAGTGAATGAATCAGGTCGGACACTGTCCCTGTCCAACATGGTGTTCACAGTCTAAGTAGGAGGGAGAATTGGTATTGAATTCCCATTTTATAGATGAGGTAACTGAGGCCCAGAGAAGCTAAGTGACTTGCCCCAGTCGCACAGCAGGCAAGTGGCAGATCTGGAACTCGAACTCAGATCTCCTGGCTTTCCTGATTCCTGCTCTTTCCACTAGGTTAGGCTGCTTCTCACATTCACATTCACACCTTTTGTGTCTCAGATCAGGCAGATTACCCATATTACCCACGGACTTCAGGCATTTGCTCCTTGTTGGCCCCCTGTTGACTCCACACTGGTGTACTCTACACACCAGTTACCCTGTATCTCCCCTTCATATTCCCAGGGAGGGCTTTGCCCTAATAGTAATAATAATAATTGTGGTATTTGTTAAGCGCTTACTACGTGCCAGGCGCTGTATTAAGCTCCGGGGTGGATACACGCAAATGGGGTTGGACACAGTCCCTGTCCCACTGGGGCTCACAATCTCGATCCCCATTTTACAGATGAGGTAACTAAGGCCCAGAGAAGTGAAGTGACTTGTCCAAGGCCACACAGCAGGCAGAGCCGGGATTCAAACCCATGACCTTCTGACTCCCAGGCCCGTACTCTATCCACTACACCGTGTTGCTTCAGAGGACTGATTTATTTCCTCCCTGATCAATCAATCGATCAATAGTATTTGTTGAGAGCTCACTGCCTGGATTAAAACCCAGGTCTCAGGTCTCCAAACTCCCAGACGCAGATTCTTTCCACCAGGCTCTGCTGCTTCTCACATGCTGCCGTGGTGTACACAACTGAGTGGATTGCTGTTTGTTTGGCCCGAAGGGTGGAATTTCTGGCTTCAGCAGAGGCTGGAGGAATGGCTATCAACACTGCCTCTCAAGTTAAATAAAACATGGGCCTAGCAGTCAGAAGGACCTGGGTTCTAATCCTGACTCCGCCACTTGTCTGCTGTGTGACCTTGGGCAAATCACTTCACTTCTCTGTGCCTCAGTTACTTCATCTGTAAATTGGGGTTGAAGACTGTGAGCCCCATGTGGGACATGGGTGTGTCCAATCTGATTATTTTGTATCTACTCCAGCGCTTAGTACAATGCCTGACACAAAGTGAGCACTTAACAAATACCATAAAAAAGTAGGCTTGCAGCAGGTAGGAGGTTAAAAATCAGTGATGATTTCTCTGCAACGTGGATGGTCTACAAGTGGATTATTGAAAGTTCATTTTAATAATAAATCCAACTCCAGCAAGTGTATTACATGTTTCACAATACTCCACATTCAACAGTCCCTCCCTGTGGGGTTTGTTTCCCTAAAGAGACAAGTGTGACCTGGCCAAGAGGATGAACCGATAGACATTGCCTAGTGGATAGAGCCCAGGTCTGGGAATCAGAAGGGCCTGGGTCCTAATCCTGACCTTGCCACTTGTCTGCTGTGTGACCTGGGGGAAGTCACTTCACTTCTCTGTTCCTCAGTGACCTCATCCGTAAAATGGGGATTAAGACTTTGAGCCCCATGTGGGACAGGGGACTGTGTCCAACTGGATTTGCTAGTATCCACCCCAGCGTTTAGTACAATGCCTGGTAAAACAGTAAGCACTTAACAAATACCACAATTATTATTATTACATGTGAGGTTGGAGAGCAGGGGTTAGGGTATCTTGGATAATGGATCATCAATGGTCACCCATTTCTCTCCACATCAAGCAGAGCACTGGAAAATCTACTTGAAGGCACTCCAGCACCTCTCTCCCCCCTCCTTTTCATCCCTAAACTTCAGCTCGTACTCTGTTCCTCCTAAACTCGCCTTCTCACTGAACCATGTTCTCTATTCTCCTGCCTCTGACCCCCAGCTCAAATGCTTCCTGATGCCTGGAACTCCCTCCTAATCAGCCAATCAGTCAATTGTATTTATTGAGCGCTTACTATGTGCAAAGCACTGTTCTAAGTGCTGGGGGGAATACAAGGTAAACTATGCTAAGCATTTGGGAGAGCACAATACCACAGTATTAACAGACAATTTCCTTGCCCACGATAGTGGATAGAGCACAGGCCTGTGAGTCAGAGGTCATGGGTTCTGATTTTGGCTCTGCCACTTGTCTCCTGTGTGACCTTGGGCAAGTTGCTTTGCTTCCCTGTGCCTCAGTTACCTGTAAAAGGGGACTGAGACTGTGAGCCCCATATGGGACAGGGGCTGTGTCCAACTCAATTTGATTGTATCCACCGTAGCACTTAGTATAGTGCCTAGCACATAGTAAGCACTTAACAAATACCATCATCATTACTACTACCCAGTCATTATTATCACCACAAGCTTAGAGTCTAGAAGGGGAGACAGACATAAATATGTCTAAATCTGGCAGATCTCAGTTTTCCCCATTTTCTCAGCCCTTCTGAAAGCCCACCTCCTCCAGGGAGCTTTCTCCGGATTATTTTTTCTCCTCTGCAGGTCACCTGCATCCAACTCTCATTGCAGCACTTATGCGCTCTCATTCAGCGAAGCAGCGTGGCCTAGTGGAAAGGGCCTGGGAGTCTGGAGACCTGGGTTCTCCCCCGGGCCCTGCCTCTGGCCTGCTCTGTGACCTTGGGCAAGCCATTCCGCTTCTCTGGGCCTCAGTTTCCTCACCCGTAAATGGTTATTTTATTACTTGTTCTCCCTTCCCCTTGAGCCCCGTGTGGGTTGGAGGCGGGGGGCGGGGGGAATCTGTGTGTACCTACTCGAGCGCTTAGCACGGTGCTTGGCACATAGTCCGCGCTGAACAAATACTCCACCCTTTAGAGAACAAGCCGCCAAAGTCCCCTAGGTCGCCTCTCCTGGGAAGGGACTACAACTCCCACGAAGCACCTCGAGCGAGGCCCAACCCCGATCACTTGGCTCCATCTGCAACGGAAGCATCGGGTGGGGCCCACAAGCAATTGTCCTTTCAACCTAACCCGACTACATTGTGGGCGGAAGCTTCAGTACAATCAATCGGCAAGGCTTTGCCGAGGGGGCGGCCAATAGACGCAAGAAAGGGAACCTCGAAAGCCGGGGCGGGGCGGCTCCGAAAGCCAATGGCAAAAGGCGGCGGCGGGCGCTATCAAGCTACTTTGTGGTGAGCTGGAAGTTGCTTGGCGGCGGCGTTGGCTTCGGGGAAGGCGGCGGCGAGGTAGGGTCGCTGAAGACAAGGCGGCGGCGGCGGCGGCGTCGTCGTTGGCGTTGGCGTTGGCGGCTTGAGAAAGGCCGTGAAAGATGGTAGGTTCCGTTCCTCACATTCCCCCTTCCGCCCTCCCCCCCCCAAGATGGCGTCTCGCCGGGGGGCAGTTGGCCGTGTCCCCTCGCGGCAATGTCCCCGACAGCCCGGTGCCCCCGCCCTTTCTCTGGCCCTCCTCATCTTTCCTCGCCCGTCCCGCTCCCACCCTTTCTTCCCTCATCCCTTCCTCTCTCCCTCCTACTAGACTCCCATTTCCCCACTCCATCGTCCATTCAGCTCCCCCCTTCCCGCCCCCCGCCAAAGGCCGACCTCGCTTCGCTTCCCCTCCTCCCGGGCCTCGCTCGCGCCTCTCTTCCTCACTCCCCCCCCACCCGCCCCGGCCTCACCTCTTCTCCCCTCCCCCATTCTTCCTTCTCCCTTCTTCCTGCCCCACCTTCCTTTAAGAAGGGGACCCAGCGTTTCTCACTTTTCCCCTTTAGGCACTCCTGGCTCCCCCCTCCCTTCCTCCCACCACCTACCTACCTAACCTGTCCTCCTAAACCGGCCAATCTGCAAACTCTGCGATTCCTTGGCTCCTTACAGGTCTCGTCTTCTACCTCCGAATTAGGAGGTGCTGCGCACTTCCTCACCCCCCCACCCTAGCGTTCTCATCTAACCACCTCACCCCCCCCCACCTCTAAGATGAAAAATGACCGATCCCCTTTTTACGTTTTGGGTTTTTTTTCCCCCTCTCCCTGTCCAACAGAAGGGATTTTGGCCTACCCCATTGCATCCAGGTGAAGAGCTGACCGCCTCCATCCCTTGCCCTTAATTTGCCCCCGTTCCGGGATGGTGGTTCCCTACTTAGATCTTTGATTACCTTGGAGCTTTGGCAGTGATTTACCTAATAAGGAAGTTGGGCTGTTGGTTAACCTCTGGCCTAGATAGAGAACAAGAACTCCCCAGGAGATTCCTTCCAGGGAACCTGGGGAAGGGGATCTAGGCTTTTGGCATATCCTCATCCCATATATGAGGAGATGAAGAAGTTGGTAGGGACACAGCCATAGTGGAGTTCCATAGGATGAGGGAGAAGCAGTTTGGCTTAGTGGAAAGATCCCGGGCTTGGGAGTCGGGGACCTGTGTACTAATGCCGGCTCTGCCACTTGCCTACCGTGAGAGCCTAGGCAAATAACCTCACTTCTCTGTGCCTCAGTTTCTTCATCTGTCAGATGGGGAATTAAATTCCTGTTCTCTCTCCCTCTTAGACCGTGAGCCATCCCATGTGGCTCACCCCACTAGACTGTAAACTCGTTATGGGCAGGGAACATGTTTGCTAATTCTGTTGCATTGTACTCTCCCAAGTGCTTAGTGCAGTGCACTGCACACAGTAAGCGCTCAATAAAGGCCATTGATTGGGCCAGCCGACCTGATAATCTTGTATCCATCAGGGCTGAGTACAGTGCTTGGCACATAGTACACACTTAACAAACACCACAGTTATTAGGATGGTGATGAAGGGGCCTTAATACACTAGGCCCCCTCTGCCATTAAATAATATTTGAGGGCCTATTTTATGCAGGACATTGTATTAAGCGCTTGGGAGAATACAGTAGAATTAGTAGGCACGATCTCTACCTGGGTAGACTGACCCTAAAGTAACTTATAGACAGGAAGCAATAGAGTGTATCTGATTTGTTCGTTAGTGCCATGGGGGTGGTAAGTAGTTAAGTGATGTGAATGTGCAGATGTGGAAGTTGAGGTCTATAAAGTGGAGAGATTGGAATTTCAGAAGGACTTTGAAGACAGGCAGAGCTGTGCTCTCTCAGATCTGATGGGGGAGCAGTTCTAGCCAGGAGGGAAGGAAAGAACGAGGTGATCTGCAGTGGCAGAACAGTGAAGTGAGTAGGTTAGTTGGTGAGAACAAAGCGTGCAAGCTGGCAGGTAGTGGGAGAAGTGAGTGGATGGGTGGGAGGGAGTACCTCAAAGCCACGAGTTAGGAGATTTTGCTTGAGGCAGAGAGGAATGGGCAATCATTGGAGGTTTTTGAGGAACGGGAAGACGTGGGTAGAACAACATCTTAGAAAAGTGATCCGGATAGCAGAGTGAACTATGGACTGGAGAGGGGAGAGGCTGGAGGCAGGGAGATCTGCGAGGAGACTGATTCAGTAACTGAGTTGGGATATTAGTGCTTGGGCCAGCGTGGTGGCTATGTTGGGACAGAGGAGAAAGGGCTGATCCTAGAAATGACAGTATTTGAGAGCCAGAGAGGAGTCAAGGACAGCGCCAAGGTTACGAGAGATGAGGAGGATGGTAGTGTCCAGTGTGATGGGAAACTTAGGTGGAGTAGAGGCTTAGTCCTTTTTGTTTTAGAGGGAGGGATTATTGGGGGAGTGTGCAGAAGGGAAGAGTCGGGGGGTGGGGCTGTCCTGTTCATACCTCCACTTCACCCGCCTGCTTTCAGCCCCCCTTTTTTTTTTTTGGCCCCTTGGTGGTCCATCATGTCTCCTGGGGTGATATACCTGACATTCACACTACCTTTATCTAAGGTAATTAAGTGCCACAGTTTTAACCTGTCCTTTTGGGTTTTCTCTCCCCTCACCCCCCTTCCCCATTTCCCACCCTGACTAGAAAATATTTTCATCATCTCTTGAACTGTTCAGATGGCATTTGCTCTTTTATCAGAATTTCGGGGTGGAGAAATTGGGGTACAACTGAACGGGTGGGTTTGTGCCCTTATCGTTCTGACCTGGGGCCCAAAATGATGGTTCGTGTAATCATTTATGCCTCTGCCAGTGTTTTAAGCCTGACTAATGCTCAGCCAACATTTCCGGAGCAATTGGAAGCTGAATCACTTGAATAATTTCAAGTGGGAGAAAAGAGGGGGGTGGTCAATGCCAGCGACCAGCAAGGACACACTCACCCTACTGCCCTTTTTACCATTCTCAATGGCCCTCCAAGCCAGCCCGATAGGCAACTTCCCTCACAGTTTGTTTGAGGCAGAATTGTAGGTGGCTTCTGCGGAAGTGATTCTCTGCACTCATTTAAGGGGTTTTGGCTTCAGTTGAGATTTGCCCGGCTGATATGTAAAACTGTCTCACCCCCCCCCCCCCTTTTTTTTTTTTTGGAGGGGGGGAGGGGGACTGGTCTTCCTGACTTCTTAAGGAAAGGAGTCATCCAGATTGTTCTGTGGGTAGGCAAGGTACTCTTTCCCCCCAGCCCCCAGTGGTGTGGGTGTGGAGGCTTGTGTGGGTGGATGGTCTGAAGAATGTTTTTATTGGCCTTGTTCAATTGAGCTGCTGGGGCAGTTTATTTCAGTAACAGCTTAATGATTGGAACCCAATCCGTATATCCATGTGGTGCAATTGGACCCATATCTAAAGGCCTGCTGGAAGATTGCTCCTTTGAGTGGTTTCACAAATGGCCTGGCTTTGTGCTTAAAGGATGCTGCTTGCTTCCCCTGGAAAGGAGCACAGAGTGTCCTCTAAATGGGGATATAATATTGTTCTTACTAGGCTAGAACTCCTGCAACAGCCTCGTTTCCCAGGAGCAGGAATATGGAGAAGACTAGATGTACATCCAAAATGTAGATCTTTCACAGAACACACTTGCGATATTGGGTCCAATAATCGTATTTGTCTGTGTTCAGAACTGGGCTGGGGGATGCAACACCGTGGTAGCAAAAAGATCAGGTTTTTTCTCCGCTAGCTTTGGAAACAGTTTTCTCCTCCAGTGGGCCCTGAAGTATCTGACTGCACAAGGAAATATCCAGTAGTTTATCCAAAAACATGGCAGAAAGACCTCAGTCAGACTATGCACTTAAATGGGGTGAAACCTCAGTGTCATTCCAAACAGTAACTTTATTCCTTTTGGCAGCCCCCGCAGATTTAATGCAGTGATAATACTAATAATATACATTGCAGTATTTAAGCTCTGACTTGGTGCCAAGCATGGTACTAAGCGCTGGGGTGGAGACAAGATAATCATGTTGGACACAGTCCCTGTCATGGCCTTAGGGGTGCAAAGTCTCCTCTGCAGCTTAAGGTTGGAGGAAAAGGGATTTGGATCAGCCTATTGTCTTGGGATGTGGTCCTCATTTCTTGTTGGTTCTTTCCTCTGCCTCCTCTGAATAGCAAAGGTGATTTCAGCATCTATTGCTGCAAGGGGAGCGTTTAGTTGTGGTAACGGTTTTTTTTTTGTGCCTGGAGGAGCTGGACTATTTTGGGATTTTTTTTTAGTTTGTGTTGATATGCAAGAGTCACAAGGCTTTTCCTCTATGTGGAATTATTCAGAGCGCATATCTGGAATGCAATCAATGCTGTAGATGGAAATCATCTGCTCTGGGAACCGTGGCTGTATTACTGTTAAAGCTGTTTGCCTGGTGGTGAAGTCTGTACCTCCTGGGCAATAATCTCTCTTCCTTCCCTCTCCCACCCTGGTTTTCACCCCCAAATGCAGCATTTTATTAAGGGTGATTAGGGGAGGCAGCAGGCTCTATGGGGAAAAGCACAGATCTGATAGGGGACCTGTTCTTGGTCTCACTCGGCACTGCCCCCGTGCCATGTGACTTTTGGATAAGGTGCCTTATCTCTCTGGGCCTTAGTTTCCTCCTCTAAAACAGGGGTACTCCCTCCTCTCTCTGCCTCACTGAGAGGTCATGAGGCCAAAATGAAATAATGGATGTGAAAGCTCTTTGGAAAAGAAAAGTACATTTCCAGTATTATTGCTGGTAAATGGAATAGCCTAGTGGACACCCTTGCTGTTGCTCCTAGCAAAGTAAGCTGGAAAGAGCAGCATCTGAAAAACAAATATGCTTTTTCGGATTTAGGTAAGACAGTGGATTTTGCATTGAAGCAGGCTCTCCCAGGGCAAGATTCCCCCCCCCCCCCCCCCCCCCCACCTTTAAATGTATTAAGTATTTACTGCAGGTCAAGCACTGTTCTAAAACCTGGAGTAGATACAAGTTAATCTGGTTGTACACAGTCCCTATCCCACATGGGGCTCACAGTCTAAGTAGGAGGGAGAAAAGGGATTGAATCCCCATTTTACAGGTGAGGAAACTGAGGCCCAGAGAAGTGAAATGACTTGTCCAAGGAGACCCAGGAGACAAGTGGCAGAGCTGGGAGTGTAGCATAGATCGTCTGACTCCCAGCCCTGTGCCCTTTCGACTAGACTGTGCTGCTTCTCTTGAAGCATGGATAGCTGTGGTTGACTGAGATAGGGAAGATCCAGGAAAGGTGGATTTTAAAAAATGTCTTGCCCCCCCTCCCCCCCCCCTTACTAAAGTGAGGTTCTCCATTTCCGTTATGGTAGCAGCCTCATCGTTGGCATTTGGCATCTGTCACTTCACTACAGCCTGTCCTGAGTCCTTTTGGGCTGGTGATTACCTTGTGGCAAAATGGCCCTGAGCTGTCTCTGACTGCCGAATGTGCTACTGCGTTTGCTGTGTAATGGTTGTGACAAATCGGTTTAGCCGGCTAACTCTCTGGGTCCTTAGATGCTGCTGCTGTTCCAGTTCTCTCTCCCTTTCTCTAGTGTGGGCTGCGTGACTCCGGCTTGACATCTGGCCTGTCTGTGCCCTCTGTTTCTTTTAAAAGCTTCGGCTGTCACTGTCCAATCCTTTTTGTTGGCCATCTTCGCTTGCTTAGAGCTTACCAGTATTGCCGCCGCTCTGCTACTGCCAGGGAGCACCTTTCTGAGGAATCCGGTTGCTCTTGGGACTGACCGGTCTCCGCTCTGTCTGCCTCGTCAGAGACACCTGCCAATTCTAGACTTGGCAAGGCTGCAGAGAGCACTTGCCTAGAATAAGGAATAATTCCTGGATGGGAGCTAGGGAAGATGGCAGAGCTCCTGCCTGGGGCTGCCCTCAGTGAGGGGAGGTTAACTCTTTTTTGATAAAACTGAAAGAACCAGTTTGTGACAGCGTATGGGAGCTCTTTGTACAGAGACCTTATAAAAATGGGGCCAACTTGGATGTGGAAATTTTTTTTTTTTTGAGTAAAGGAGTTTGGCCTTTTTGCTAAACTCTGCTTAGGGATCTTTATTATTATTATATCATAATTATTATTAATAATGATAATAATAGTACTTGTTAAGTACTTTGTGCCAAGCACTGTTCTTAGCACTGGTGTAGATACAAGTTAATCAGGTTGGACACAGTTCCTGTCCCACATAGGGCTCACACACTTAATCCTGATTTTAAGGATGTGGTAACTGAGACCCAGAGAAGTGAAGTGACGTACCCAAGGGTACACAGCAGTCATGTGTTATAGCCAGGATTAGAACCCAGGCCCTTCTGACTCCCAGGCCTGTACTCTATCCACTAAGCCCCGCTGCTTCTCTTTTAGCCCAGCTGTCTCTCTTCACCTCACACTCTTGGCTCCTCCCTAGCTTACTACCGTTCTCTTAAGAGCACTCGACTCTCCCACCTCTGACCCCTTGCTCATACTCTTCCCTCTGTATGCTTGCTCCCCCGCCCCCTTCGAATCTGCCAGGATGTAGCCCTCTCCAGCTTCAAAGCCCTTCTGAAAATTCACCTCCAGAAGGCTTTGCCCACCTCCCCAAGTCATGCCATCCCAACAGCCACCCTTAGCGCTTGTACGTCGAACTACGTATTCTACTTACGTATTCATCTTCCCATAGGCTTGCTGTTTCCAGTTGTATCTTGGCCCTTCCGATTGCTCCCATGATTTGTAAATAATGTGGGCAGGGAATGTGTCTGTTGTTCATTCAGTTGTATTTATTGAATGCTTACTGTGTGCAGAGCGCTCTACTAAGCGCTTAGCACTGTACTGTTGTATTGTACTCTCAAGTGCTTAGTATAGTACTCTGCATGCAGTAAGCACTTAGTACGAATGAATGAATGTGTCTGCTTCTTGTTAGACTGCAATCTCCTTGAAGGCAATAACCGTGTGTCTTTTCTGTTGTACTCTCAAGTGCTTAATACAGTGCTCTGTACTTTCTTCCCAAATCCACCTTCCCTGCCTCCCCCTCTGGGAGCAAAAGAAGTCACATTCATTCATTCAGTCAGTCGTATTTATTGAGCGCTTACTGTGTGTAGAGCACTGTACTAAGGACTTGGGAAGTACAATACAACAGTACAGTGCTAAGCGCTTAGTACCCAACAACGGGCTCACAGTATATCCGACTTCTGGGAATCCCCAAGTGTCTGATTCAAGTGCGGCTCTTGTTCCACATTGTCCGGCACATTTGAAAGTGGCCAGAAGGGGAGATGACTAGGACCATCCTTCCGAGGCACGTGTCACTGAGCAGGGACGCAAACCAGAACTGTTTCTCAGCTCTGGCCACGCACGGTGCCCGGTTGATAACCTTCAATAAGTCGACCCCACTCTCTCGATCTTTCCCCTTGCCCCCAGATGTCTGTTTCATCAGCTCTCCATAGTTGGTGGTACTGGTATATGGTGGGCATTAGGTCCAGATGTATCCAGATAGGCAGAAGCTTATTGCACCAAAAGTCTGTGACTCAGGCAGGAGAGAGGCCTTCAGCAACCTGAATCGCAGCCTGCAAATCAAGTCTAAAGACTGTGCTCGACAGATGGGGTATCATAAAAGCTGAAGAGATCTACCAGCTAACCGAGAACTTCTGCACGTTGTTCAAGAAGTTTCATGGCCCGCGCCTGCTATCCGAGCAACTCTGAAGAGCTAAGATGGCGGTGACGCTCGGCCATTCTCCCCAAGCTATCCTCTACTCTGGATGAGGAGGACCCGCGAAACAGACGACCTTTCAGCATGCGGAGACACGACCCTCGCTCCAGCTGGCGGGGAAGTCACTGCCGCGGGCGCAACCATGGAAAACGGCCAAGCGCCGGAGCCCCGAGGCCTTCCCACCGAGATCCACAAGCACATAGGGCAGGAGGGGGTGGTGACATCCTGCTTTCCCGTCTGTCCGAGCTCTTCCTCAACATACGGACCATTGAGGGGATGCCACTGTCATCACCGTGAAGAAGGGGGAAGAGATCAAAAAGCAAGTGACCGAGCCGTCTCATCGCTCTCCATTGCCAGCAAGATTCTAGGCGGAGCATGCTAGGCTCACCTGCTGTGGAAGGTCATTGAGCAGATACCCCTGGGAGTCTTAGTGTGGCTTTAGATTCTGGTGTGGTCTTGAGGATGTGGTCTCTGAAGCATGTCCAATTCAGAAAAAGTGCAGGGAGCAGCACCAAGGCCTCTGTGTGGTTTGTCCAGGCAGTAAGAAAGATTTTGACACCATCATCATAATAATAATAATGGCATTTGTTAAGCACTTACTATGTGCAAAGCACTGTTCTAAGCCTTGGGGAGGATTGCAAGGTGATCAGCTTGTCCCACGTGGGGCTCACAGTCTTAATCCCCATTTTACAGATGAGGTAACTGAGGCACAGAAGACCCAGATTCTGGAAATAGTTTAGTAGTTGTAATGATATTTACTTACTTTGACTTCCCTGAAATCTGGCTTCCCTGAAAGGCTCACTGAGATACTGAGATTACTTCGTGATGATCTGGTGAGGCATGTCAGAGCAGGGCCGGGGCATGGAGAGCCCAGTCGGCAGTGGTGTAAAGCAGGAATGCGTAGTGAGCCTGGACCTGTTCAGTTCTTTCTGTACAGCCAGGCTGGAGGTTGCAACAAGAGACTAAGACGCAGATGTTAGACTACACTTCCTTTCCCCTAGGATGCTTCCAATTCAACAGATTTTTTGAGCAGCATCCAAAGACCTAGAGACAGTCAATCAAGAGTTGATGTACTCTTGACTACGTTGACTAGTTGACTAGTTGACTAGTTGATTACGCCCTTGAGGCACATACCCAAGAAGAGAGGCCCAAATGGTGGTAAACCACTTCACTGAATCAGCCAGGTGGTGTGGACTGGCGATAAGTCCAAAGAAAGCCAAGGAAATGAATCAGTGTATACCTGGGAAGCTGTACGGACAACCTACAACCAGAGCAGCTTTTTTGTGTGTCCAGTGTGGCCAGGGCAGTGGGTCCTGCATTGCCACACACACATACACGCACCCGGAGGGTGAATGTTAGCGTCATTGATATGCTCTTTGAGGAACAGCTGTACGGAATTTACTGCAAACATCCAGTCGATCATTTCTTGAGCTCTGACAGGGTGCAGATCCCCAGACTGAGCACTTTGGAAAGTACAGTAGAGTTGGTAGACACAGACACAGTCCCTCTGCCCTGAGGAGCTGGCAATCCAGTGGGAGAGATACTCAAATCAATTATAGGTAGGGGAAGCAGCAGAATAGGGAGAGGTCCATAGGTGTTGTGAGTCTGGAGCGAGTATCAAAGTGCTTAGTGGGTCAGTGAATGGTATTTACTTGAGGGCTTACTGTTTGCAGAGCACTACACTAAATAAGAATAATAATAATAATGATTTCATTTTTTAAACATTTACTATGTGCAAAACACTGATCTAAGCGCTGGGGAGGTTACAAGGTGATCAGGTTGTCCCACGGGGGGCTCACAGTCTTAATCCCCATTTTACAGATGAGGTAACTGAGGCCCAGAGAAGTTAAGTGACTTGCCCAAAGTCACACAGCTGACGATTGGCGGAGCAGGGATTTGAACCCATGACCTCTGACTCTGAAGTCCATGCTCTTTCCACTGAGCCACGCTGCTAAAATAGTAGGTATAGGCAATCCCTGCCCAGAAGGATCTTAGAGATTAGTTATGTCCCATTAGTAGTGGTTATGGACATAAATGCATCCACGAGGCAGATGGGAGGGAGAGTAGGGAAGGGAGAAAAGAGGTTAGTCAGGGAAGGGTTCCTGGAGGAGATAGGGCTTTATTAGGGCTTTGAAGATCTGAAGAGTGGTGGATTTGAAGTGTGGGGTGGGGGATGGTTAGGGAAAGTTCCAGACAGGAGGGAGGGTGTGAACAAGGGGTTGAGGACGATGGATCATAAGGTACAGTGAGTAGGTTGACATTAACACAGCGAAGTGAGTGGGCTGGGTTGTGGAGGGCGGGGAGTGAGAAGAGGTAGGAGGGAAAAAGCTGATTGAGTGCCTTAAAGCTGATGGTAAGGAAATTCTGTTTGCAGAGATGGGTAGGCAACCGTTGGGAGGTTTTTGCAGAGCAGGGAGACGTGCACAGAACAATGTTTTAGAAAAATGATCCAGGGAACAGAACGAAGTTAGGACTGGAGAGATCAGAGGCAGGGAGGTCAGTGAGGAAGGTGATGCAGTAGTTGAGACAGATTAGGACCAGCGTGATGGCAGTTTGGATGGAGAGAAAGGGGAGGATTCTGGAGATGTGAAGATAGAAATGAAAGGATTCAATGACTCTGTGAATAGGTGAACTGAGAGAGAGGAGTCAAGGATAAGGCCATGGTTGAGGGTTTATGAGATGGGGGGGGGAGCAGGTTTGGGAAGGAAGATGAAGTGTTTGAGTTCATGTTGAGTTGGAGTGTCAGTGGGACATGGACACTGGACAGTGCCCTTCTCCTGGAAACATTACCCAATCTTGGATTCAGTGACACTGTCCTCTTCTGGTTCACCTGTCTCTCTGGCTGCTCATTCTCAGCCTCTTTCACGGGCTCCCCTTTGCCTTCCATCCCCTAACTGGGGGAATCCCTCAAGGCTCAGTTCTGGGTCCCCTTCTATTCTCCATCTACACCTACTCCCTTGGAGAACTCAATTGTTCCCATGGCTTCAACTACCATCTATATACAGATGATTCCCAAATCTAACTCTCCAGCCCTGAGCTCTCTACATTCTCTGTAGTCTCGCATTTCCTCCTGCCTTCAGAACATCTCTACCTGGTTGCCCCGCTGACACCTCATACTAAACATGTCCAAAACAGAACCCCTTATCTTCCCACCCAAACCCTGTCTTCTCCCTGACTTTCCAATCATCATAGACAGCACCACCATCCTCCCTGTCTCACAAGCATGTAACCTTGGCGTTATGCTTGACTCATCTCTCTCATTCAACCCACATACTCACTGTCACCAAATCCTGTCGGTTCAGCCTTTGTAACATCGCTAAAATCTGCCCTTTCCTCTCCATCCAAACTGCTACCACATTAATCCAAGCACTTATCCTATCCCGCCTTGGTTATTGCATCAGCTTTCTTGCTGACCTCCTAGTCTCCTTTTTCCCTCCCAATTCCCCCCCCCCCCCATTTTTTTCCCCCAATCCATACTTGACTCTGTTTCCCGGATCATTTCTTTACAAAACCTTTCAGTCCAGATTTCCCCACTCCTCAAGAACCTCCAGTAGTTGCCTATTCACCTCCACTTAATAATAATAATAATAATGATGGTATTTGTTAAAAGCTGACTGTGGGCCAGGTGCTGTACTAAGCACCGGGGTGGATACAAGCAAATAGGGTTGGACACAGTCCCTGTCCAATGTGGAGCTCACAGTCTCAATCCCCATTTTACAGATGAGGTAAATGAGGCATAGTGAAGTGACTTGCCCAAGGTCACACAGCAGACAAGTAACGGAGCTGGGATTAGAACCCATGACCTTCTGACTCCCAGCCCATGCTCAGAAACTCCTTTAAAGCACTCAATCACCTTGCCCCCTCCTAGTAGTAATGGCATTTATTAAGCGCTTACTATGTGCAAAGCACTGTTCTAAGCGCTACCTTACCTCCCTGTTTTCCTACTACAATCTAGCCCGCGCAATTGGCTCTTCTACTGCCAACCTACTCGATCTTGTATATTTTTGCCAACGAGCCCTTGCCCACCTCTTGCCTCTGGCTTGGAACTCCCTCCTTCTTCATATCTGGCATATGATTATTCTCTCCACCTTCAAAGCCTTATTAAAAACTGATCTCCAAGAAGCCTTTCCCAACTAAGCCCTCATTTCCTCTTCTCCCACTCCCTTCTGCGTTGCCCTTGCATTTGGGTTTGCATTTGGCTTTATTTACCTCTCCCTCAGTTCCACAGCACTTATGTACATATCTGTAATTTATTGATATTAATGTTCATCTCCCCTTCTAGATTGTAAAGTTGATGTGGGCAGAGAACATGTCTATAAACTGTTATACTCTCCCAAGCACTTAGTACAGTGTTCTGTGCCCAATAAATACCAGTGATTAATTGATCAGTTTCTCAGCCTTTCTTGGGCTAGAAGTGGGTCATCCAGTGCTTGGGATGGGATCAGTGGTATTTATTGAGTGCTTAGAGAAGCAGCGTGGCTCAGTGGAAAGAGCCCTGGCTTTGGAGTCTGAGGTCATGGGTTCAAATCCCGGCTCCGCCAATTGTCAGCTGTGTGAGTTTGGGCAAGTCACTTCACTTCTCTGGGCCACAGTTACCTCATCTGTAAAATGGGAATTAAGACTGTGAGCTCCTTGTGGGACAACCTGATCACCTTGTAACCCCCCAGAGCTTAGAAAAGCGCTTTGCACATAGTAAGTGCTTAATAAATGACATCATCATTATTATTATTATTATTATTATTATTATTATTATTATTATTATTATTATTGTGTGCAGAGCACTGTACTCAGTGCTTGGGAAAGTTATATACAATGGAATTGGTAGACTTGATCCCTGCCCACAAGGAACTCTCATACTACAGGGGCAGACAGACATTAAAATATTATTAGGAATAGGGGGAATAGAAGAATATATGAATACTTACCTAAATATTGTGGGACTGGTGAGTATCAAAGTCCAGAAGGGGTGCATAGTCGACGCAGAGGGAAGGGCAGGTGGGGGAACTAAAGGGGTTAAGTCAGGGAAAGCCTCTTGGAGGAAATGTGATTTTGGAGGGTTTTAAAGGTGGGGAGAGTGGGGGACTAGCGGGATATGAATGGGGAGGGAGTTTCAGGTCAGAGGGGGGTGTGGGTGAAGGGTCGGTAGCGGGATCGATGAGCTCGAGATACAGAGAAAGCAGGTTGGCTTGGTATTAGAGGAGTGGAAAGTGCGGGTTGGTTTGTAGTAGGAAATCAGGAAGACTTCCTTGCTCCCCCTTTTCTCAATGGTGTGACATTCTCTTCCCTTACTAAAAATCCTTTTCTCTGCACGTTGACTTGAGGGAGAGAAGTGGAGGATAATGAGTGTTCTAGGGGGGAGGCTAGCCTTTCTAATCCCCTCCCCCCCGCCCCTCCCTCCTCCCCGCCCCTCCCTCCATTGTTTAGTAAGTGCTGAGGGAGAGGGAGAGCTGGGGGGAAGGGGAGGGGGTGGCAAGGATTGTGTTTGTCTTTCTGAAAGTAGGCAGGAACTGTGTTCTCTTGCAAACCTAGATGACCTACTCTCCATGGACCAAGAACTTGAGGTCTGAACATTCACCCTTGTTAAATCTCTCAGTCCCTGGGGTTCTTATTCTTTTTGCCGGGCTGGTGTGTACACGTGCATGTGCGCGCATGTTTGTGTGTATGCGTGTATGTGTGTGCAGTCACACAAACCCATCAACTAACCATGCTTTGGGATGTATGTTTTGTATTTCAGGCAGAATTCTTGAAAGGGTTACCTGTGTACAACAAAAGCAATTTTAGCAGATTTCATGCAGATTCCGTGTGCAAAGCATCGGTGAGTAGTCTTTTGGGTCCGGGAACAGGGCAGGGTTTCCAATCAAGCAGTCGTGCTTATTGAGTGCTTACTGTGTGCAGCGCACTGTACTAAGTGCTTGGGAGAGTACAATATGACAGTGGGTAGACACATTTCCTGCCCCCAAGGAGCCTACAGTCTAGAGGGGGAGACAGACATTTAATATAAATAAATACACTATGGATATGTACATAAATGCTGTGGGGCTGTGGGTGGGACGAATAAAGGGTGCAAATCCATGTGCAGAATCTCAGTGACATTTTGGAGTGTTTCCAGAGATGGGGAAACTCCATTGTGTCTGGGAGGCTCTTCCATGTTTGCGCTGGCCTGCTGGACCTCGAATCTGGTAAAATGGCACGGGAATCAGCCTCCTTTCTGAACTCCCATCCTCCTGTCTCTCCCCGCTTCAGTCTATACTTCACTCTGCTGCCCGGATTATCTTTGTACAGAAACGCTCTGGGTATGTCACTCCCCTCCTCAAAAATCTCCAGCAGTTGCCTGTCAACCTACGAATCAAGCAAAAACTCCCCACTCCTGGCTCTCCATCACCTCGCCCCCTCCTATCTCACCTCCCTTCTCTCCTTCTACAGCCCAGCCTGCACCCTTCGCTCCTCTGCTGCTAACCTCCTCACTGTGCCTCAATCAATCAATTGTATTTATTGAGCGCTTACTGTGTGCAGAGCACTGTACTAAGCGCTTGGGAAGTACAAGTTGGCAACGTATAGAGACGGTCCCTACCCAGCAGTGGGCTCACAGTCTAGAAGGGGGAGACAGAGAACAAAACAAAACATATTAACAAAAAAAAATAAATAGAATAGCTATGTACAAGTAAAATAAATAGAGTACGTACAAACATATGTACATATATACAGGTGCTGTGGGGAAGGAGGTAAGGCGGGGGGATGGAGAGAGGGAGGAGGGGGAGAGGAAGGAGGGGCTCAATCTGGGAAGGCCTCCTGGAGGAGGTGATCTCTCAGAAGGGCTTGAAGGGAGGAAGAGAGCTAGCACACACATCATTTTTGCATATGCAAATAAAACTGACATCTTCATTTGCCAGTCTTACTGGCTGAATCATTTCATATGTTTCAAATATACTTGCCTGGGTCTCCATTCACACGTGCTATTTGTTACTACTGTTGTACCCTAGTCCTCGTTCTCGCCAGTCCCGCTGTCGACCCCCACGTCCTTCCCCTGGCCTGGAATGCCCTCCCTCCACACATCTGCCACACATCTTCTAGACTGTGAGCCCTCTGTTGGGTAGGGACCATCTCTATATGTTGCCAACTTGTACTTCCCAAGCGTTTAGTACAGTGCTGTGCACACAGTAAACGCTCAATAAATACGATTGAATGATGAATCTGCCAAACTAGCTCTCTTCCTCCCTTCAAAGCCCTATTGAGAGCTCACCTCCTCCAGGAGGCCTTCCCAGACTGAGCCCCCTTTTTCCTTTCCTCCTCCCCTCCTCATCGCCCCCCCACCATACCCCCTTTCCCTCCCCACAGCACTTGTATTTATTTGTACAGATTTATTAATTTATTTTACTTGTACATATTTACTACTCTATTAATGATGTGCATATAGCTATAATTCTATTTATACTGACGGTTTTGATACCTGTGTACTTGTTTTGTTTTGTTGTTTGTCTCCCCCTTCTAGACTGTGAGCCCATTGTTGGGTAGGGACCGTCTCTATATGTTGCCGACTTGTACTTCCCAAGCGCTTAGTACAGTGCTCTGCACTCAATAAGCACTCAATAAATACGATTGAATGAATGAAAGAGAGAGAGAGAGAGAGACGGGGCCCCCATCCGAAGCAAATGTAGGTTTTGGAAGTCCTGCTGGCCGGCTTGCTATAGGCCTCTTCTCTCATGTGAGCCTAAACTAAATTTGTAATGTTTCCGGACCAAAATGTGTCTCCCTATTCCTGTGGCAAATTCTCCCGTAGTTCAGTGGAGAATCTGAACTTTAGCTGAGCCCAAAGTAGGGAGTGATTTTATGATGTAGAATGGCAGTCAGTGTCTCCCAAGACCCTCAACATCCGCTCCCTTCTATTCTACCATTCCTAATTCTTCCTACCTTCTAATTCTCCTACAGAATAGAAGACCATCAGTGTATCTTCCCACAAAGGAATACCCTTCGGAACAAAGTAAGTGTCCCTTTGAATTGATTTCATGATAATTAAAAATAATAATATAATTTGGGGTGTTTAAGTGCTATGTGCCATACACTGTACTCAGCGATGGGCTAGATAATTAGGCCAGACACTATCCCTGCCCCACCCGGGGCTCACAGTAGGAGGGAGAACTGGTATTGAATCCCCACTGTGTAGATAAGGAAACAGGCCCAGAGAAGTGAAGGGATTTGGCCTGGGTCACCAAGTGGACAAATGGCAGAGTCCAAATGAGAACCCAGGTCCTTTTGACTCTCAGGGGCCATGGTAGGGGTCAGTAGACTGGGACCAGGATCTTCTTGGACGCTGTCTGGGAATCTGAAGGCAGAATGCCTTCCAGCCAGTGACTTTTAAGGGCCTACCCAGCTGGGTAGATGGTTGGGAAGAAAGGCAAATTTTGGGCCTTGGGCACCCCTCCCCCCACTCAATCTAGGTAGCACCATCAGGCTGATGTATGGAGTCATTCTTACTGATGCATGGTTTGATCACAAAAAAACCCCAGACCTCAGTCCTCTGTCTTGTTGACGATACTGCGTTACTTTTCTCTTGGGTGGCTTTGTTCTTTTAATCTTATGTCCCACGACCCAAAGAAACTCCAATTCAAGTCCCTTAGCAGGCTGAGCTTAGTTTGTTTTCCAGCGGTGGAAAACGCAAAACTTGCTTTCTGATCGGGTTTATTTTTTCTCCCGTAGTCATAGTAACAGAAAAGACAAACATTCTTTTACGCTACCTACATCAACAATGGGACAAAAAGGTAAGAGCTATTAACAGTTGTAACTCTGGGGGAGGAGGTGTGGAATTTTGCCCTTTCATTTTGCGGCGTGTTCTGTTCTCTACCAAGCAACCGATCCCACTGAGAGAAAAATTTATTTGTGTTGGGAGTGGGAATTGACCTGTTCCGAGAAAGAGGGATACTAGAAAGCCTGGCTTAAGGCTGATGGAGCAGTTCCCCGGGTCTGTCCCTGCTCACCTCCTGGGCCTCAAGCGTGGTCTACAAAACCCTGTCATGTTCCCTTTCTGTGCCCCTCCCAGGCAGAAGCCAAGTGTCCCAGGCTGATTGACATGCAGAAGCCTGCCTTGATTTTTGGCCCGGGGCCTTGCTACCTGCCTTGTTGCCTGCTTACTTTCCCCAGCTCTGAGGAAAATCATTCTGTCGGCTTGGCTTGGAGCCTATGCCAGGAGGCAAACCCCAAAGGATCACAAGCTTCCTGAGGGGCAGGGACTGCGTCTCTTGACATTGCATTATTCTCCCAAGTGCTTAACTCTAGAGCTTTAAATAACATTGATGAACTGGAGCAACATGGGCTCTGTCGACAGGGCAGTCTTTCCCCCCCACCCCAGCCTGGCCGCCGGGCAAATAAGAGGTTCCAATTTAATGATGCACAGTAGCACCCGTGCTCTTTGGCGAGATGCAGCCATTTTTAGCACCCTCCAGTCTCCTGTGACAAAGGGGCTCTGTCCCTGACAAAGCCCACGTTAAGGAAAACTCACGATAGAGTCCGTTGGGCTTGACGGGCAGGCTCCCAAGCTGTTTCTTCTGCTGTCACGTTCTGTCCGGTGGGCAGGAGGAGAGAGAGAAAGGAGAGATACGTGTTGTCAGAAGAATGGTCCGTCATCCCCTCACAACATCACAGCCAAAATTGTTAAAACTCATGCGATGTTCATAATCGAATGTACCAGGGAGCTAAAACATGCGGGATGGGGGAAAGAGACCACATGCACTAATCAGGGCTCAAAGGAGATGCGTTAGTCACGGTGAGCCTCCTGGGTTTCCAGGGATGTTTAGGAACAGAGTTGCAGACGTTTGCCACAGGGCCCTGGGTGATGTCCAGTTTGTTTGCAGTTTTTCAGTTCTGTCCTTGTTGGTCTGGCTCCTCTTCTTGGGGGCTGGGACAAGGAGTATTGTGTGTCAAGTGGAAGGGACCGCCAAAGGTCATCCATTTCATCCGCCTGCCTCCAGGGGGAAGTAACTGGGCCAGAAAGAAAGTTCCCTCCTTTTTGGTTTCCCAGCTCCCGAAAAGGAGATAGATCCTGCCTCCTCCCAGGGATCAGGTTTCAGTGGCTACCCCCCCCCCCCCCGCCCGCCCCCCCACCCCTCCCGACCTTTGATCATCAGAAAGTTCTTCCTTGTGTCTAACCTAATTCTCTCCTGCGTCGGTGTGCATTTATTCTCTCCTTTGAGTGACTGGTGGCTGTGATTGGGTAAGCCGCGCTGCTGTAATGAGCTTCATTTCCTCTTCTAATAACTTCCTGTCATCCAAGCCATTCCTAATTTGCCTGCTCTCGGCTGAGTCACGCCAGAGCTCCCCGCCAGAGGGGTGGGAGAACTCCTCAGGCTTTGGCTTCCTGGAGGAGACTCCTGGGCTCTGACCCGCCCCGGCCTGGCCCCTGAAGCCTGGTCTTGCACTGGAGCTCCAGCGGGGGCTGTTTTAAGCCACCCGGCGCTGTCAAAGATCCGGCTCAGCCAGCCTCTGTGGGGCAGAGTCGAGGTTGAGCCGATCCCGGCTAATTCCTCTCCCTCTTGCCACCTGGCCTGGGCTCGGAGAGATGTGCGGGAAACTCTTCTCTGGACGTTAGAGGAAGAAGTGGGGTGGGTTGGGATGCAGGTAGCCAGCCAGTTGTGAGCTGGGGTGAAGGGCTCTTGGAGCCAAGTAGGATGGGGGTCCAGAGTGGAGCTTTTGCTTTGTGGGGGGAGGTCTTAGAGGCCTACTTCTGGGAGGGGGGGGCAATGGCCCCCCACAGCTTACTCCAGATCTCGGAGAAGAAGACCCGAGAGTTTCCCATCGGGGCTGAAGAGACCCAGAATGGTGGCCTTCTGGCCCATGAGCTCATTGAAGCCTGCCCCCTCCCGGTCCATGGCCCCCCTCTAAAATCCCGGCCCCCTCCTCACCCCCACGCTCAAAATGAGAAGTTGGTCACCTCTGCTTGGGGTGCAGCCTCTGGTTTCCTGCCATCCAAAGAGCACCAGGCTTTGGTACCTGAGCTCCTTAAATAGTCTCCCACTCCCTCCTCTTGCACCTGGCACTCCTGTGAACCCTCAGCCCACTCCAGGTGAAGAAAGTGGCCTCACCATCCGTGGAGATGCAGCTACTTCTGGGGTGAAAGCCCAGCAGCTATTAAGTGGCAGTTTCAGGAACCGTTTTGAGGAGGCTCGGCATAACGTGGACCGTAGCGAAGGACGCGGAGGGGGACTGTAGAGAGAGGGGGAAGGAGTGAGAGCATGGGCCGTCTTGCCCCCCCACCCCATGGTCCTCTAACCCAACCGCGTGTCTCCCTTTCCTGGCCAGAATGCTGCGAAGAAGAGAGACCAAGAGCAAGTGGATGTAGAAGGTGAGAATTCCGCACCACCTCGGAAAATCGCTCGGACAGACAGCCAGGACATGAACGAAGACACTTAGACTTTTACTTCCCTTCTTCACTTCTCTGCAGGCGCTTCCTGTCTCATGGTCTCAAAAACATGTAACCTCTCCTCTTTCTCCCCCCTTCCCCTCCCGCCCCGCCCCCACCCCTTCCCACTATGCAGTCAAAACCACTTCTGACTTTATAGGAGCTGATGTATTTATTTCCTCGAGTTTTTATTTATGCTGTAAAATTTTGGGAGTGCTCGTTAAAGCAGGTTGCCTGATGGTGTAGCGCAACTGTGATAGAAGCTCTTTGAAAATGATGCGGGCCCTGGTTTTTCCCAGTTTTACTAAATCTGTTGCTTAATTAACTCGAAGTAGCCCTGAGAACCCAGAGCCCAAGCAGGTCCCAAGGCTGCATCGTAGGGGGTTGAGGGGACAGGGCAGCCCTGGCTCGTTCTCAGCCCATTGCCTCTCCTGGACTCCAAAATGGCAGGACCTCATAGGATTTCCAGACTGGACCGTGAACGAGCCGTTGACCCTGTCCCTGTCTTCTTTCCTCCACACCCCTGGTCCCCTTTTCCTTTCTTCCACCCAGCCTTGTCTAGAGGAGATGTATCTCCCAAACTCTTATTTTTTTAACTCACTGTTTTGTCTTTGCTGCTCTGGTGTTCTGTCAGGACCACACAGTACTGGGCAGCGTTGATCCAATTTCCTGGCTTGTCCTGGAGAGGGAAGCTGGCAAGAGTTCTCCTGGCCTTTATAGCTCTAGACCCGCCCCCTCGCCAAGACAAGACAACACATGACCCCCGCCTTCAACCAAATCAGCAAGATATTTCCTTTGCCCTCAAGTATGTGATTTGGCAGCATGTTTTAGTTACAGCAGAACGGAGGGAGGTTTCCAATTTGGAAAGAATATGACCTCCACTCTCCTTGCCCCTCCTCCCCCCACCCTGGCCTTCGGGAAGAGGGCACATTATCATCTGTGTGTCCAGAGATACCTGCCTAGCAGTCTTGGGATTGTAACCTTCCCTAGAGTAGCTCGGCAGTAAGAGCTTCTTGGTTTTTGGATATTTACGGCTATCATCAGTCCCCACGCTCTCCATCTTTCCAATCTGAAGGGGCTTCTCTGGCAGGAACTGGGCTTCAGACCCTGTGGTGGCCAGAGAGACCGTGGGTTTCCAAGGGCAAGGAATGCTTGGCTTGGGGGACTCGGGAGGGGGAGGGGGGGCGGTCCTGGTGCTCAGGCACTGCTTACCACCGCCCCCCTCCCCCCGCATGCATACACACACTCACACTAACACACACACATACACATACACACACACACACACACATATGCGCGTGCACGCATTCACAGATTCCCAAGCTACCGCACAGCCAGCCAGCTGCCTTCTAAAGGATGAGCCAGTGGAGTGGAGAGGAGGGTGCCCCTGCCACCTGGGTGTCAAGTTGGGGCTGGAATTGGCTGAGCGCCCCCCCCGTGGAAGGAGAGGAGGCACTGTTGAACTTCTGTTCGGAAATTGGACTTTTGCCTTATGAACTATGATGCTCCTCCGGCGAGCATTCTTCTGGAGGCCGCACAGTGTTTTCTCCCTGGACCTCTCCTCCCTCCCGTCTCCCTCCCTCCAGTGTCAGAGGGAGAACAAAACCCCTTCAAGTGGAACAGAAGGTGCTGGTTCGGGCTTGCAGCCAGAACTCAGACGAGTGTGCGTGCGTGCCCCCGTACCCTCGCGCGCCCCCCTGTCCCCCACTCCTCACACACCCCCAAACCGGGTCTTAATGGTAGTAGGGGTTCGGTGCTAAGGGCTTACCCTCTCTTTGTCTCTGGCTCCGAGTCTGATTGATGGAAGGAGAAATCTCCGTGTCATCCTGCTTTCCGGAGCACATCCGGCCAAGGAGACGAAGCCAACCCTTTGATTCACCAAGACACTGGCTGGGGTCCCTTTAAAGAGTCGACATGCATGCCAAGCCCAATGGGGACTCGAGTGACTCTGCTACTGACTTGCTGGAAAAGCTTGGGCGAATTGCTTTGCCTCTCTGTGCCTCAATTCCAGCACCCTTCCCCTCCCCCCACATCTGAGAAATAGACTGACCAGCAGATTCCGGATGTGTGCCCTGCTTTGAGATCTCCAGCTGGATAGCCCGAGGAGTGGCCAAAGTGTTCCTCTGTGGAAATGACAAATGATAGTTCTCTTGCTCCTCAGCGACTGACTCTGTCCACTAAAGATTTGTGTGAGGCCCCCGTTCTGGGGCCTTGCTGACTTTTCAGAAAATCAGAGCAAAGGGGAGGATCTGAATCGTACCTTTCTGATGCCCAGTTCCATGTCAAAGGATGTTTCCGCTTCCGAAACCTCTTACGTCTCCCCCCTACCCCCCTCGTCTTTTAGCCACTTGATCTTCGGGTATACAGGGCAGATTTAAACACTGCACTCGGAAATGAGAGGAGTCAGATCCTCAGGTACATACCAGTCTCTGGGGAAAGGCGAAAGAGACATACACTACCGCATGCACTCACTCACTTGCACTTACACTCCTTCACTCGTGCACACACACACTTGCATGTGTACGCACGTGCATCCCCCCTCCCTCCCCCCCCACTGTTTAACTTGTAGGTGTCCACAGCGCTGCATCAGTTTCTCTTGAGGATGTTTTGAGATGGAATAGGTTTTATTATGGGTGGGGGAGAAATCCTTCAGAGAGGAGGGGTGGAGTTGCCTTGCCCAGGGTTGAGGATCCAGAGTGAGGAGAGCCAGTGGTTTGAATATGCACCTTGGCAGGAGGAGCAGATGTTGCCCTCTCCAGGCAAAGACCCGAGGTGCTTCAGGACGAGGCCGCCTGTCACAAGGTCAGCTCAAATGGGCTGCAGATGAGAATTTCAAGCCAACCTCCCTGCTCTCCCACGAGTGGGGATCTTGAGCCAGTGCACCCAGAGATCAGGCTTGGCTTCTGGGTTGCAGGGGCACTGTGGGGCTGCTGACCTCTGTTTCCACGTAATCTGGCTTTCATTTTGTGCCTTACGCGGTTGGTGGTTCTGAATGTTTTTCCTTCGGCCTTGAAGCCAAGGTGGAAACGGAGGCGCGAGGCAAGCCCTGTCCAGCTCTAGCAGGACGGGCTTGGAGAGATGAAAAGGCGGACGGCCTAGTGAGCAGCCGTCCGCAGCCGTCCCGCGTTAACCTGCCAGGCCTGTAACACCTGATGATTCCCTGCAATGTGACGGGCTCTTGGGTTTTCCACCAGACCCTCCTGAAATGGTAGTTGGGTGAAAGAACATAAAAATCTAGTTCCCAGGGAGTGTGTCGTTGGGGGTCACATTTTGGCTAAACTGGTTAATGTCTGAAATTTTGGACATCCAAGCCGTTTGGTACAAATCCCTGGGAGCCAAGTGACTCTGAGTGCCTCACTGGCATTTTCCCAGGGCCACTGGGGGAGGCTCAGGGTAGTGGCACTGAGGTGTGTGCATCCCCAACCCCTCTTTTCCCCATCAAGGGGAATGGTGGAAAGAGCTGTCTCCAAGGAGTAGGTCACAGTTCTCTGGGATTTCAGGGAGCTGAGATGCAGCTGGGGCTTAGGTGATAATAGAAATTGTGGCAAGTGCTCTCACTCTGTGCTAAGCGCTGGGTTAGATACAAGATAATCCAGTTGGTCACAGTCCCTGACCCACCTGGGGCTCATAGCCTAAAGGAGGGAGAATGGGTAGCTCGTCTCCATTCTACAGCTGAGGAAACAGACACAAAGCAATTAAGTGACTTGCCCAAGGTCACCCAGTAGGCAAGGGGTAGAGGTGGGATGAGAACCCAGGTCCCCCGACTCCCCAACCCGGGCTCTTTCCACCAGGCCCCGTTGCTTCTCACATGCTGCCATGTGGACTGTAGCCAGCCGAGTGGATTGCTGTTTGTTTGGACTGAAGGGTGGAATTTGTGGCTTCAGCAGAGGGTAGAGGAGTGGCTTTCTTACCCCTCTGTGCTCTCCAAACCACTTGGGATTCAGCAGCTTGAGTAGATGAATGTGGTCCAGCCCCTGAACCAGTCGCCAGGCTTTCTGCTTGATTGCTGTTGGAAGGAGGAAAGCAGCTCAAGAGGGGGATCTTCCCTGCCACCCTGGGTGGTTGAACTAAGGGGCGACCAGGGCAGAGTTTCGTCACCTAACCCAGGCAAGGGAGGCTAAAAGTCTGGCTTTTTCCCTTGTCCGTCCGGGCATCTTGGTCCTCCTCCAAAGTCTAGTCTGACCCAGTTGGCGGCGGTGGGGGCAAAGGCCACTGGCAGGGAGGGGAGAACCCCACCTGGTTAGCGCTTACCCAACATCTGCCCAGGCTCTGTCGGAACCCGGGGCCTCGCCCCTGACGTTTCACAACCACCACACTCTTGCCTTCCAGCTAAAGGGTTGGACCTTTGGTTTGAGTGCCCCGCACCACCGAGGGCCCCAGAGGGGATCTGTATGGAACCGGCCCCAATGCGGCTCCTTGTGACGTCACCCCAAAAGAAGAACGAGTGGCGGGACGCTGTTGCATCTCGGGACTTGGCTCTGGATGGGAAGACAAACCCATCCCCCCTGGCTGAGAATTGATCAAGAATACTTGAGGGCATCCATCAAAGCTGGAAATGTTGGCTCATGGACTCTGGGAGATGATGGAGGCGAAAAAGGGTGGTTTGTTTCTAATGTGCGTTTGAAGAGGCAGGTCGGGAGTGAAGGGAGAGGGATAGGTGATTTGGGGGTGAAACAAAGATGCAGTTGGACACCTTGAAGGAGGCCCCCCACCCCCTGGTCTGGGACCCGAGTGCAGGCATCGCTGGGACTGTGGCCGGACTCTGCAGGGGTCTTGGACCCTGGGAGCCATCTGCCATTTTTCCCCTGAAGTCACCTCAGTGACTTCTGCATCTGCTGCCATCCTGCTCGTCAGCCTCCAATTCCCTGGGCTGTTGTTGCAGGACACGGTGTTCCAATCGGAGACGCGAACCTACAAAATATTTTTCTAACTGAGCTCCCTGCTTCCTTTTTGGCAAGCGGGCCAGGCTTGGGGGAGGAGGTTGCAGAGCCATCGGTGGGGGGGGGTTGAGGGGTGGGGGAACGGGAGGGGCGAATCGGGGGACTACTGCTGGAACGAGGGCCGGGCCTATTTCATCTGAGGTTAATGTTGCAGTTTGCATTTATTAAAAAAAAAAGATCCAATTCATGTTTGATACTGTGTACAATAAATCTGGTCTTTAGAGGACTGGGTCTCCTGTGGACTTTCTATTCTGAAGCCAGCCAAACAGGGTGGCACTAGAGCTGTGATATGACTCAGCTGGGAGCCGCCACCCTAGAGGAGGCTCTTTGTGCCAGGGGCCCCCATTCTTCTTCCTCTCTGCCCAGTTTGGGCGGGGGGGTGGAGGCGTGGATGTGTGTGGTGTGGGGAGCAGAGCCATGCAGGACCCTTGATCCCAGACATGGGTATTTGTTTTAACTTTGCTTGAGAACCAGATGTTGAGGCTGCCTGGGGAGGGCTGGAGAGGGAGTTGGGGCCGGGGGGGTGGGGGTGGGGGAGATTGGTGGAAAAGACCAGAGAATGGGCACTCCTTCCCTCCCTCCCTGCCCAGAATAGCCAGGCAGATAAACTCAGACCTGGCCAGGAACCACTGGGAGCAAATGGTATACTCTTTCCCAGTGCTTATTATAGTGCTCTGCACACAGTAAGCACTTAAGATATACTATTACTACTTAGAAAGGCTGGGACAATTTAGAGAGGTCTATCTAGGGGCCTCAGGGCACAGCAGAGCCCATCTGCCAGCCCATCCTGATGATTGCTAAGATCGGCAACCCTCTCCCCGGCCTCACTCATGGTAGGGCCACGCTGTCGCTTTGTTGAAATATACTTTTTTATTGCATTTCTGCAGATTTTACAAAAATATGACAAAATAAATTAAAAAGAAATAAATAAACCCCTTTTAGTTTTTTCCTTGATTGAAAGAAATAAAACAGCAAAAAAATTGTATTTTTTTTCCCTTTGTACAGTGATTGCCCAGAAGACCACCAGATGAGCAATGTTTGTATAAATACTTTGTATTGAGAAACAGTAAAAATTCCCTGGGCAACAGCCCCCCACCCCCACCCCCTTGCCTGCTTTTGAGGCCCAGGGCTATCAGCCACTTTGCCCCAGGGCCTGGGCGGGGCTCCTAGCACTAAGACAAGAACGTAAAAGACTCCCGATTTGTAACTAATATTGCATATGAGAACGGAAAGGAAAAAATTCATTGAAGTCTTGGCTATAGCTTGTTTGGGACCCGTCCCCACCCCTGGCACCTTCTAGCGCCACCCTGCTGGCCAGCAGAGGTACTGCGGGCTCGGGGAGTCGGTTGAGTGGAGGAGGAGAGGAGAGGGCGGTTCTTTGGGGTCTGGGGCATAACAGTTAGCATCCTCGGGTCGGGGGAGGGCAGGAGCTAGGGCAAGAGCTGGGCCCGGCTCCGGAGGCAGCAGGCTGTAGAAGCTGGGATCTGCCTTCAGGTGAGCAGCAGAGGGTTGGGAGGGGCTGGCGCGGGCGGGAGGGTTCCCTGGGGGCGAGGGGGTCCTGCGGGCTGGCCTCCCAGGGCTGGCGCTCCTGCTCACGGCACACAGCGGGCATTCGGCTTCCTGGGTCTCCCTCCGGGTGCGGTTCCACAGCCCCTCCCAGTGCCAGCAGCCCCCGGGGAGAGGCTTCCTGGGGGACGGCAGGCAGGAGCGTCGCTGGGATCCGGCTGGGGCGTGGGCCGGGTGGCAGGAGCGGTGGAGGAGGCCAGCTCTAGCCTCCCTGCCCGGCCCCGGCATGCCTGTGGCAGCCTGATCTGGCCCTGCGGAAGGGGAGAGGGGAGGGTTCCAGCTGGGGGCCAGAGTGGGATTTCTGACTGGTCAGCCCTGCCCTGCCCTGCCCCGCCCTGCCCTGCCCACGCTGTCCCCCTGGGGCAGCCATGCCCACTGGCTTTAGGAACAAGAGCCGGGCTGTGACAGGGTAGGTTTGAGCCGCTCTCAGTGCCGACAGCAAAATGGCCCCGGGGGCCAGCCTGGGGCTGAAGGCAGAAAGAGATGGGCCAACCAGGGCTGGCTGACCGGAGCCCGTCGGGGGAGGAGCCGGCTGGGACTTTTCCTGGGTTGACCTGGGCCACCCAGTTTGAAGCAGAAGAGGGGGAGAGGATTCAGGCACATAAACTGAGGAGTGGGAGCCCTCCCCCGCACCCTGCCTAGCGGCTTCATGGTTTCCCTTGGGAGTGCCTCTTTCCAGCCCCACTATCCCAGCGCCTAGCAGTAGCTGGGGGTGGAGGGTTGCCAAGGAAGAGCAGACCCCACCGTGGCTCATGTCAAGGAACCAGACAGTTTGGCTGGCCCAACTGCCCCCAGGTACTGACTGCCTATCCTGTTGCATACCCCCCTCCCTTCCCCTCCCATACACAATTCCCTCTTTCTACACCTCCGCCCCCCAACTCCCTGGAGGGCTTTATTGCTTCTAGACATAGGCTTGGGGGGAAAAGGAGCCCTCCAATGGATTGGTTAGTACTAGAAGGGACCTTTGAGGTCATCTTCTCCAACCCCTGCCTTCAAAGGAGGTGTGATAAACCAGGTGGGGAGGGGAGGGCGTGATTCTCTTATTAAAGTTCTCAAGGAAGGAGGTCCCCCTGCAAAATGACTAGCACCCCTTAGACAGGAAGTTCTTCTTGCTGTCTAACCTCAGGCCCTCCTGCTGCAAATCAGCCCCATTTCCTCTTTTGCTCTTAGGTCTCCTCAAAGGACAGCACAGGAGGGCCGGCCCATTTAGCAGATGATCCCCCCAGCCCAACCCCTAAGTTCCCACTGCCTGGCCACCTTTTGTTGTTTTTTTTTTAAACAATGACACAACCCAAATAGTGTGAATCCTGAGATAGCACCCCCTTCTCTCCTGGTTCAGGAGCAGAGCAGGCCCTGGGGCTTCCACTCCACTCGACTCAAGGAGAGGGGAGTGAGGGGTGAGTTTTGTGTCCTGAGTGGGCAAAGGAAGGGCCAGTGTCAGCGGGCCCCAGTGGCCCTGGCTCCTGCTGCCCAGGAAGGGGGCACCAGAGTGGCTCAGCCAGGGGCCCATTCCCCTCAACCCTGGACCCCAGCGGGGGTGGAATCTGGGGCTGGGTCCCTGCATCCAGCCCAAGACTCAACCCAGCCTCCCCACCAGGGCCCTAAGTCTCTCAGCTCCTCTGGGGGAGAGCTCCCCTTGCCCCCCCCCCCCCCCGCTTCCCTCTCCCATGCTCCTCACTCCTCTCCCAGGGAGATGCTTATTGCAGGTCTATACAGCAGCGGTGCCTTCGGCCCCAGGCCCCTCCCCCTGAACCAAGGAGCAGGAGGGAAGGGACACAGCAACCCGGGGTTTGCATAGAGGTGAGAGGGGGGCTGCCCCCCACACCCCGAGAAAGCTGGCTAAAGGAGGAGCATGGAGCCGAAGAGGTGGGCCTATAGTGCAAGAAATGTCACCATGCATTTGGAGCTTGGGGCCAGGGCTCTGGGGGGGATGGGGATGGGAGGGGTGCAGGGCCCAGGGGAAGAGAAGGGAAGTGGCACGCTCAGGGCTGGGGGTGGGGGGGTGGGAGTCGGGGGGGGTCTCCCCGGCGGCGCCTCGACTAGCATTTCCTCACACATACAACACAGACGTGGTGCACACACACACAGCCCTTGGTGCGGGGGGCCCGAGGCCGCCCCGGGAGACAAGACATCGAGGAGAACACTACCGTCGCCGGCTTCACCGGGCTGCACGAGGCAGGCGGGGCGGGAAGGGGGGTAACCGCTGCCCGCTAGGGGCGGGAAGACGGGAAAAACCCTTGGGCCAACCCTTCAGGGAGGGGAGGCAGCCGAGCCTGCGGCTCCTAGGAGATAGGGTGGGCGGAGAATGAGGCTGGCTGGCCCTCTAGAGTGTCCCAGCTCAGCCCCCGGCCCTCCCTGCCCCCCAGCCCTGTGTATTGCAATTTGGGGCGGGGAGAAGGGGGAGCGAGGGCTAGGAATGGAAGCAGCCCGCAGCCCCTCTCTTCCTCCTCCCCTAAACTCCCTCGGTTCCCACAACTTGTGGGGGGAAGGGAGGGGAGGATGACCAACTGCCCTCCTCCACACATCTCCCCAGCGCCCAGTTTCCATCCCCCTCCCCCTCGGGTTAAAGTTTATGGCTGGAGCTGTCCTCCTGGGCCCAGATCTCAGGCTCCTCCCCGCTGCCCTCAGCGGCCACCCCGTTGAGATGGGATCTGCTGGGGGGGCCCTCGGACCGGAGCTGGCCCCCCGCCCCGTTGCCCCCGCCCTCCGACTTGCCCCCGAAGTTAAAGAGTTTGCCCGGGTGGAAGGACTTGGTGGGCGACTGGGTGCGCTCTGGGTCGCGCTTGGGCTCGGGCGACTTGAGGAACTTGAAGCTGAGGAAGCCGGGCAGCTTGGTGTCAGCAGTGGGGGACTGGGGTGAACGCACCGAGGCGCCCGTGTGGGTGGCGCCGCCACTGCCGCCGCCCCCCCCACCCCCCGAGGACAGGAACTTGCCCTGCAGAGGGATGATCTGCTTCAGCTTCAGGACGTTGTTGCCGGCCAGCAAGGAGCTGGGCCGCTTGGGCTTGTCGGCGCTGTGGGCAGTGTGGGCGCTGCCACCCTTGCCCTTGGCCGGGGCCTTCTCGGGGGCCGGATCCTGCCCGGCACCCTCGGCCCGGCCCTCATCCCGGCTGGCCTCCCGCTCCTTGCGGGCGTGGTACTCGGCGTGCCGCTGCCGCTCTTCCTCCTCTCGCTTGCGCCGCTGCTGCTGTTGGTAGTGGTGCTGGGCCTGGCGCTCGTGTTTCTGTTGGGGGCAAAGGGGCTGGGCTGAGAGGCCCGTCGGAAGGTGGGGGGCCGGGCTGAGTGAGGGTCGGGGACAGACGAGACTGGCACAGTCTCTGCTCTCAGGGGGCGGGTAGGCTGATGGGGGCAGGGGGACAGAGGCAGGGACCCAAACAAGCAGACCTGAAACACAAGATACCTGTGAGTCCTGGCCAAGAACTGCAAACGGGTGGCAATTTTTTCGTGTGTGTGTGTGTGTGTGTGCGCACGTGCATGTAATAATTATTTACTAAGTGCTTACTCCCTTCGATAGCTTAGCTGGTAGAGGAGAGCACTATAGATGACTGTGTTTAATCCTTAGGTTGCTGGCTCAATTCCGGCTCGAAGGAGAGGAATTATTTTTCAGTGCTTAGAACAGTGCTTGGCACATAGTAAGTGCTTAACAAATACCACAATTATTATTATTATGTGCCAGGCACTGTACTAAGCGCTAGGGTGGATACAAGCAAATCGTGTGTGTGTGTGTGTGCGCGTGTAAAAGTAAGCAGAACTGAAAAGGCTTTTCTAGGAGTAACCTAAGCTGCTTCTACATGTTTTTTTTCCATAAGTGTGTGCCTACAAATTGAGAGTTTGAAGAGTGCCCGATGGCAAAATTCCAAGTCCATAAATTCCAGGCTCATAATTGCTAGATGGACCTGCCCAAGTGCTGAAGGATCTTGGAAGGGCATTTGTTACGCACTTGCTATGGACTACACACAAAGTGCCAGGGTAGATCCAAGCAGATCAGACACAGTTCCCGACTCCCACAGGGCTATTCGGGGAAGACTTCCTGGAAGAGGTGGTTTTAAGAAGAGGGGATCGGGGCCATCGGCCATGGGGGAGCAAATTGGGGGACTGGCTCTGGGAAGGGACAGGGGCCAGAGACAGTGAGCTGGTATCTTCCGGGTAGGGAGGGAGGCTGGACACCTGAGTTCTGGGAAGGTGGAGGAGAGATGGGGAGAACTAGGAGCTGGTGGGCAGGATGCCTGGGTTCCAGGAAGGGCAACTCAGTAACAGCTGGGCTGTTAGTGCCCCTCCCCCCGTTCCGAGCCCCACCTCACCCACCTTGAAAGCCTCCCGGCGCTGGTACTCAAGCTTGGCCATTTCCTCGGCCACCCAGGCAGGGATGTCGGGAATGGCCACCTGGATGAGGTACTTCAGGAAAAGTGCGAAATGCTGGGGAGAGGAGGAACGGGGAGAGCAGGAGACAGAGGAGGCCTGGGGTTATGTCTCTGGGGGCCACTAGAGGGCAGCACTCCCCTCCCCTCTCCTCTGCACTACATAGCTAGCTATCTGGGTGGGGAACACATCAGTGCTGCGGAGAGGCAGGGGAAAGAGGAACCCCTTAAGGGCCTAGGAGCCTCTGGGCCAGCCCCTTGCTACTGCCCCATCATAACACCCAGGCAGGCGATGCCCTAGCAACAGAAAGAACTCTACAAACAAGGCGGGCCACAACCGAAACCATGGCAATCGGATGTTTTTGGATAACTCTACAAACACAAAATCCCCCTGTGGGTGTGAATGCCAGTTGTGCGTGTCCGCGTGTGTCACGGAGGGTGAATAATCTGAGAAGGAAACTGGTCTCCCTTTCCTTTCTCTCTAGTGGCAAAGGAAGGTAGAGTGATGGCTCCTCTCCCTTCTTCCCTCTCTCTCTCCCTCCCGCCTTCCCTTCCCCTCCCACCCTCTTCCTTCCCCCAGAGGAAAAGCACCTACCTCCAGCACCACCACGGAGATGATGGCTGCCTCAGGGCTGAGCCAGGGGAAGAGACGCTGCAGCTGGCCACACTGGCCAATCAGGTAGCAGTTAACCACGATGGCCAGAACTCCCATGACCTCCATGACCTTCTACAAGAGAAACCCCACCAATCAGGGCCTGGACACTAGGCTCCTCTCTGCCTCTATCTCTTGGCTTCCAGAGAAGTTTACCAGACACCCCCACTTTAGGCTGGCATTCTTTACCCTGGCTAGGCACTGTACCAACTTTTCCACTGGGCTCAGGAACTGGCTATGCCACCAGGCCCTTGGTGGCTGGCACTTCCCAAGCCACTCTTCTGAGCCCCAACCTTTGCCCACAGACCCAGGCGAGAGAAGGGACTGGTAGCACTGGGATCCCAGGGTGGGTGCATCCCCCTCACCTGCCACTGGCCGATGCTCTCGACCCGCTGGCCGAAGGGCCGCTGCAGCCCGGTGCAGAGCTTGAAGGCATCGCTGCGGATCTCAATGATGTTGTTCACCAGGGCGCACATGGCAGCCAGCGGGAAGGCCGAGGAGAAGAGGACCACGTAGCCAAACTGAATGAACATCTCCTGGTAATCCTGAAACGTATCCTGCCAGGCCCCAGGGACCGGGACAGACTTGGGGTCAGGGACCAGGAGGGGGACAACTGGGAGCATTGGAATGGGGGCTCAGCGCAGGGGCAGTGCCAGGGAGTTTGGCTAGGCCTTGCCACCGGCTTCTCTTCTCTGGCCTACCGTGGTGCTGGGGCTCCCCACTCTAACCCCTGCCTCCCTCCAACCAGTTCTCCCCGATCTCCTGCACAGAGGCAGCCAGCCCCCGCCCTGGAAATCAAGTCACTCCTTTTGTCCAACTCTGCCTGCCTCTTTTCCAGAGGGGCAGTGTGGCTTAGTGGAAAGAGCACAGACCTAGGAGTTGGAGGACCTGTGTTCTAATCCTGGCTCTGCCACTTCCATGCTGTGTGACCTTGGGCAAGTCACTTAACTTATCTGTGCTCAGTTACCTCAACTGTAAAACGGGGATTCAATACCTGTTCTCCCTTCCACTTGGACTGTGAGCCCCATGTGGGACAGGGACTGTGTCCGACCTGATAACCTCAAATCTACCCTGGCACTTAGAACAGTGCTTGACACGTAGTAAGTGCTTAACAAATACCATAAAGCAAAAAATGGGGGCCGGGGATGAGAAGCAGTATGGCCTAGTGAAAAGAGCCTGGGCCTCTGAGTCACGGGTCCTAAATTCTCATTCTGGCTCTGCCACTTGCCTGCTGTGTGACTCTGGGCAAGTCACTTCACTTCTCTGGGCCTCAGTTTCCTCCTCTGTCAAATGGGCGATGAAGTACCTCTTCAACCCCTTGGATGGTGAGCCCCATGTGGGCTGTGGACTGTAGCTCCCTGAGTGCTGAGCGCAGTGCTTGGCACATAGTCAGCACTTAACAAATATGATGAGGATGATGATGATGATAGTGACTGTGAGCTAGACTATAAGCTCCTGGTGGGTGGGGGACCTGACTACCAACTCTGTCATCCTGGATTCCCCCAAGCACTTAGGACAGTGCCCTGCACACAGTAAGAGCTCAGTAAATACCAGTGATTGACTGACTGATTATGATTATGCAGGATGAGAAGCCAAAGAGTTGCCCCCCGCCTCACCTCATATTTCTTCATGCAGCTTTCCACTTCAGCTTGGGTCAGTTGTGGGGAATAGTTCTCATCGGGGGGATCGATCCAGGACGCCCGATTCTGTTTGTGTCGCTGCTGCTCCTCCTCCTCCTCCCCCTCTTCCTCCTCCGGCCCCTCCTCCTCCTCCTCCTCCTCCGGACCCTCCTCCCGCCGCTGCTGCCACCGCTGCCGCCGTCGCCGGCGGGGCCTCAGAGTGATGGCCGCTTCCCTGGGCTCCCGCAGGGGGCTGCCTGTAGGGCCCTCGGCCTCATCCTCATCTAGCTCAAAGACGGAGGCCGGGTCCATGCCCTTCTCCACCATGGTGGGGCTGCCTTCCTCCAGCAGGCTCTCGGGCCCCAGGGAGCCGGGCTCGCTGTGCCTCTCCGTTCTCTCAATGAAGCTCACCTTCTTCAGCTTCAGCCCACAGTCTGGCAAACCCTCCTCCTCCTCTTCATCCTCGTCCTCTTCCTCGTCCTCCTCCTCATCCACCTCCTTGCCCGCCTCGTCCTCCTCCCCTGCCGCCCGCGGTTGCTTCTCCTCTTCTTCCTCCTCTGGGACTCCACACCTTCCGTTCAGGCACTTCTTGCCGCCTCCCTCCTCGGCCATCGGCTCGGGTTGGCCAGCCCCTGGCTCTCCTGGTTGGGGCTTAGGACTGTGAGGGGCCTGGTACCTCTGGCTGAGGAGACGGAGGAGGGTGCGGGACATCTCCCAGGCGGCCTGCAGGTTCAGGTCACCGCGTCTGAACCTGCGATACAGGTGGGGCTGGGACACCTCCTTGACATTCTGGAGGAATTGGCGGGTGATCAGCAGCGTCGCCAGCATCTGGAAGGAGGCAAGAGGTGGCATGGTTGTGGCCGGAACCAAGGACGGGGGTCAGGATGGGCTGCTGCTCAGGGGCTGGGTGGCCCAGGGCAAGTCTGTTAGCCTCTCTGGGCCTGTCTTTCTCACTAAATGATGAGGAGATTCACCCCTACCTCTCGGGGCCATCCTTCGCTCCCTTCCCTTCCCTCCCTTCCAAAACTGAGGTGGAGATGATTGAGTCCTGGATGTCCCAGGGCCCAAAGCTTTTAGAAGGGAAATGGCACAGGGCTTGTTGTGATTCTTGCAGCCAAGATTCATGGCACTGGGATGCCCAGAGATCCAGCGTGCCCGATTGGAGTGGCAGTGGTGGGTCCCAGATCTGGGAGTTTGGGCTGCTGGAGGGACCCCCCCAGTTAGAGGTTGGGGAGCAGGGACCTAGATGAGAGCCCAGATCGGGTGTTGTGGGGGGGGAATGGGGGTCTGTTAGCCTTGGGACTGGGAAACCCTGGAGGAATGAGGTGCTCCCAGGCTCCTCCCCTTGGGTGTCCTGAGCAGTGAGAGGTGCAGCCTCCAGAGAAATTACACCACTGACTTTGGATTCCAGCCGTCTAGAACGACCCCAGAAGGGTCTCCAGGGTCAAACTTCTGGGGCCATTATGGATGGCCGGAGTCTAAACCTACCTTTGAGTCACTCCAGAAAGGGGGCCGGGGTCATTCCAGGGGTTCAAAACCCGCTGAATGGAGCCTGGTGCCACTGCCTCGGCCAAACCAGAGTAGATTGGTCCTGGCTGGGGTCCTGACCAGTCAGGGTTTGCTGCCCCACTCCCCCTGCCCGCTGGCCCTACCTCCACCCCGGCTGGCCCTCAGTACTCGGGGCCCTGGTTTAATCTGCTTCGGTTCTTTCATGCTACTATCGAGTCCCCAACCCATACCTCATTGGGCTCCACCTCCAGCTTTGGTCTCCCTCAGCCAGGCTGACACGTTGGGAAGTGGGCACTCTCTCTGCATCCCCCTCTGGCCCTGGACCCTGATCCTTTTCCCCCTCCCTTCCCACCCACCCCAAGATACCATACTTTGGCCCTGGCCATGGTCCAGCAGAAAGCCAGGAGGCCTTTAAGGGAGATGAGGAGGAGATGGAGCTGGAGGGCGATGAAAGGGAAGAGAGCGACTCGCAGCTGCCGCACGAAGCTTTGGGAGAGAGAAAGGATGAGCAGGAGCTGCGGGAGGGACAGAGGCCAGAGAGAGAGAGAGGGACAGACGAAGGTGGACAAACACAGAGAGATGGGAAAGGAGGGTGAGAAAATCAGCTGGGTGGGGGGACTGGAGAAGAATGGATGTGGAGAGAGGGCAGGGGGGTGGCAGAGGAGAGGGGTGGAGAGAGATGGTGGCAGAGATGATAGAGGTGGACAGGAAGGAAGCAGCTGCACTCACGTACCCACCCAGATGGCTCGCTCTCTGGCTGATTCTGGGTTTGACCCCCTCCTCCCTCAACCCCTTCATCTGCCTGGGGGGTCCCCAGGAGGAGAGACTGGGGCAGAAGTGGGGCTAGGTTGGTGGAGGGAGGTGCCAAGCACAGAGTTGTCCTGGAGGTAGGGGACTGGACCACATGACCAGTGGCAGTCCCCTCTCTGAGCTCAGAGATAATTTGCTTCTTACCTCCTTCAGCCTCTCCATGTCCTTGAGGTAGAAACCGATGTAGAAAAGGCTCAAGTACGAATTTACAAACTGAAACTGCAAGGGAGAGAGGGAGAGGAAGCACAAGACTCAGTTGGGCTGGGCTGGGCTGGCTTGGCCAGGCCAGGGAAGGAAGGGCCTGGCCCAAAGGCCAAGCTGGGCTTGGAGGGGGTAGATCCAGGCCACACAGATCCTGGCAGCAGCAGCAGGAACAAGAATCTAACCATCAAGGATCACAAGCACAGTGCCATGTGAGGTGCCCTGGGCACCACGGAGTTGATGCCCCTTCAGGGCAGGGTGGCCCGGGTGCACACCACCCGGGCTCGGGGTTGGGGGGGTCTCTGATACTCAGCCTGCTCTGTGGGGAGCCCCATGGGGGCAGAGGTCTGTGGGATGGTGGCATCTCCACCCACTTGGGTGCCACCTTGCTCTCCCAGAAGTGGGGAGTAGTTTGCCCCCCCCGATGGGGGGGTGGCAGTGCCCACCCTCCCCCATCTGCTGCCCCTCCTGGTGGTGGAGTGGAGGGGGTGGGGGGCTGGGACATTGCCCGCCCACTGCCAGGCTGGGCACCCTCACTCACCAGGACGATTTTGATGATGAGGTGTTTCTCGTAGGCACTCTGCAGACGGTAGTTCTCTGGTGGGGGGAGGACGGGAGACGGGAGGGTGGTGAGGGCCCCCGGGGGAGGGGATCTGAATGCCCCCGAGGGGCAGGTAGCCAGGGCCTCTGGGGACTCCCCTCCACCCCCGGACCTGCCACTCACCCTGCCTAAAGCCAGTGGGCCCGCTTGGGTTGGGAGCTGGCAGGCCTGTCCCCTCCCCCTCCTGAGGGTGTGGCACACCCCAGCCCGGCTAGGCACCTACCCATGTCATTGAGCCAGTAGGCCAGTTTCTTGTAGACCTCGTCGCAGGCGGTGACAATGAGTGCCAGCGTGATCTTGGGCAGGAAGCGCGCCAGGCGGGGCAGCCCCTTCACACTCAGCACAAACTCCTGCCCCAGGGAGATGGGCAACATGAGGAGTGCAGAGCCCAAGGGCTTCCCCCGCCACCCCATGTGGGCTCCGGGAGTCGGGTGGGGGTTGGGGGGTGAGGGGGCCCGGCTGGGTGGGGCCGAGGATCCGGCTGGCACCAAGGGGTCCCCAGAGCTGCGGGGCTCTTGACACAACAGAGCTCAGCCGTGGCCTGCCCCCTCCCTGCCAGGGCTCCCCCAGCTCCAAGCCCTTGGGGAAGGAGGGGAGGACGGCTCCCACCTGCAGCTGGAAGCAGGCCAGCATGATGAGAAAGACAAAGGAGAGGCAGGCGAGGCAGATAGGGAGGCTGACCAGCAGCTGGAACAGCAGCCGCTTCCAGGGGGGATAGTAGAACTCTTCTGCATTAGTCACTGGGCTGATCCTCTTGATGCCCTGGAGAGAGGCCGGGGGCCAACAGACGGATGGGGACACAGAGAGTGAGACCTTATGGCCCTGGCAGGGCAGCTGGGGCATGAGTGCCTCCTATGCCCCTAGAGCTTGGTGGGATGCTGCGGGGAGGAGAGGGAGGAGGGAGCTGATGAGGGAGTCCCAGGGAGGGGACGATGAGGACCAGCCGGGACTTGGGGGATGGGGGTGGTGATAGCGGAATTGGCTGGATCCTGGCTTAGAGCCCAGTCTATGCTGGGTCCTGTGAGGGAGCAGGGACGGGATGGGTTGGGGGCAGAGAGAGGTGAGGGTCACTCTGGCCCCTCCCTCCCACTGACCCTGAACTGCGGCCGTGGCTCCTCTATGGACTCCGCCGGGGTATCCAGGGTGCCCCACTTATAGGCAAATTCTGCTCCTCGACGCTTCCACTCCTCCAAGAACAGGGTGGACCAGATGACGTTGAAGATGGCGAAGACCACGCAGCAGATGTCCCGGCTGGTCTGTGGAGGCAGGGGAGGGGGAGGCAGTGGCAGAAGATGGGAGGTGTGGCTACGGGACCCCCTCCAGGCCAGGACCCCTTCGTTCTTCCCCGGCTGCCTCTGCCTTGCTGCCCCAACATGGTCGAGGTTCTCTCCTGCTCCCTCCGGGCCTCCTGCTGGCTGGATACCTCAACTTTCCAACTGCACTCCAACAAGGAAGGGAACCCAGCCTCTCACAACCCAACCGCACCACTCTGTGCCGAACTGGAGGGGTGGCGGGGGTTGGGAGGGCTTCCCCTGCCCCTCTATTAGCCCCTTCCCAGGCCTCACCTGGTCCGACTCGGTGAAGGTGTACAGCATGGAGCCGAAGACTGCAGGGTACACCATGGCGGAGGTGTAGAATCCCAGCCAGGCAAAGTACATGGCAATCTTCACCCCAAAGTAGTCGCAGATCTCATCTGGCGGGGTGAGGGTGAAATCAGTCTCAGGGCTCAGGCCCAGCCAAACAGGGGGCCGACGGCCTGTCCTGTCCTGTCCTGTCCCCTCCCCCACTGATCTCCCTTTCCTCTACCCCGCCCCCATCAAAGTGCCATACCCAGGGGCTGGTTCTCGCAGACAGCCTGCACCCAGGACTTCATCAGCCGGTTTAGGATTCGCTGCTCGTGCACGGGGAACACTTGCTGGATGACTCCGCGGGCGGCCAGCTCAGGGACTGTTAATAGGAGTGGGGCAGGAGAGGGCTGAAACCTCACCTAGGCCAGGCTAGGGGGCAGATCAGATAGCCCCGCCCAGATTCCCCTCAGGTCCATATAGGGCAACCCACCCCCACCTTACCCTGGGAACCTTCCCACTGTTGCCCCCAGACACCAGCTCCCGGCCAAGAGCTTGCGGGGAAGGGGGGCGGGGCCTGCTAGGATATGGGGAAGGAGCCCAATTGTCCTGCTGTGCTGCCCCCAGACTCACTGATAGGCTGGCCCTCCAGGAAGTGGATGTTGTGCAAGGCCTCGCCCTGCTTGGCCCGCAGATTCTCCAGCCAGTAGCGGATGATGCTCTGTCGTTCCTAGTAGGTGACAGACAGGTGGTGGTGAGATGAGCTGGCCCCTAAATCCTTTCCCACTGTTCCCCATCCCTACCACTTCTGCTACTGTCTGCCTACCCCATTCACCTCCTCCAAAGAGTCTTCCCTGATTCACCTTGCACATGCTCCAGCATCCTGTGCCATCTCATGACCCATCCATGACCCATCCATGACTCACCCAGGAGCCACTCCTTCCCCTCCATTCATCCCTGCCAGATGGGGATGGTCTGTGCGTCTGCCCTCCCTCCCCTTTAACACAGGGAGTTTTTTGAGGGGAAGAACCAGATCTGCTCTGGTGCTCCGGAACATCAGGCTGACCTGAAAACCTGGGCATGGGAGACCAACCCCATCTTGGGCATTCTCATTGTCCCTCTCCGGGGCCGGGAAAGGTGGGAACAGAGAGGCACGGTGGGGGATTTAAGCAGTGTGAGGCTTCTAAGGGAGCCAATGTGTAATGACCTGATTATCCTGATTATTCTGTATCTACCCCAGTGCTTAGTACAGTGCTCGGCAAGTTGTAAGTGATTAACAACTACTACAATTATTGTTTGTGGACGAGCAACTGTTTGGAAGTAGGAAGACCAGGTTGGAATTTGAGTTCTGCCACTGGCCTGCTGTGCGACCTTAGACACGTCACCTAACCTCTCTGTACCTCAGTTTTCTCATTTGTAAAAATGGGGATAATAATCTCTGCCTTTCGAACTACCTTGCAGGGCCGTTGTGTGAGCCAAAATGAGTTGAGTAATGTGAGAGCACTTTGAGAATAAAAGTGCTATAGAAAACCAAGATTCTAGTCCAGAGGCTAGGACATTAGCTCAATGATGTGGGTGGACCCACTCTGAAGCCCCCACTGGTCCCCTTTACCACCAGACCTGGACTCTCAGCATTTCTTTCTCTTGTTTCCATTTTCCCTTTATGTCTACCAGAGATCATATCTACTAACTCTACTGTACTGAACTTTCCCAAGTTCTTAGTTCAGTATTCTACACACAGTAAGCGCTCAATACATTACATTGACTGTTGTATTGTACTCTCCCAAGCGCTTAATACAGTGCTCTTCACACAGTAAGCACTCAATAAATACCACAATTGACTGATTGGTTTATTATTTACAGTGCTCTGAACATATCTTTATGTACATATTTTTAAATTATATATTACAAATTATTTATTTATATCGATGTCTGTCTTCCCCTCTGGACCATTATAGGCAGGGAACGTGCCTACCGACTCTGTTATACTGTACTCTTCCAAGTACTTAGTACAGTGCTCTGCACATAGCAAGCACTCAATAAATGCCATCGATCGATTCATCGATTGCCAGCCGCTCCTTCCACCCCTGCTTATTCTTAGACCGTGAGCCCTGGGAGAGGCACGGATGTTGTCTAATTCTTGCCAGTGTAATTTTTTTCCCCCAAACCTTAGTAGCGTGCTCTTCACACAGCAGGTGCTTAGTAAATGCTATTATTACCACTAGAAGGAGTGTGGGGTTAAAGTGGCCAGCTTCTCCAAAATCTGTATTTTAAGTCCCAGAATGCTGTGGGGCCAGAGCTGAGCACATTTTGAGTGTGCTCCAACCCCAAGGGACAATCCAAGAACTGAAGATTAGGCAGCTGACTGGACGAGAGGTGGCTGACTGACTGGTTAGCTAATAATTTCAATTCCAGGCATGCGGGCCCTCAGGAAACGAAGGCAGGAGTATTGCCTGACAGGAGTATTGACTGACCAACTGGGCAAAGACCTCCCATCCCCCCCCTGTGGAGACCTCCTTCTTCCCCTCCCTCCCCTGCTCCCCCTCCATCTCCCCAATGGTCAGCCAGAGCTAAGGGAAAATGGAGAAAAATATGGGAAGAAGGGAAGGGGCAGCTCCTCTAGATTGTAAGCTCGTTGTTGGCAGGGAATGTGTCTGCTTATTGTAATATTGTACTCTCCCAAGCGCTTAGTACAGTGCTTTGCATACAGTGAGCCCTGGATAAACACGATTGAAGGAATGAGTGAAAAAGGGCAGAAGGAGACACTCACCTGCGAAGTGAAGAAGAAAAGCTCATTCTCGATGTTCTCGTAGATGTAGTCCTCCTCGCAGGAGAAGCCACGGGTCCCACCCCCAAATTCGGCCTTCACAGGCTTCCGCAGCCCAATCTCGTCAGCCCCGCGGAGCAGGCTACCAGGACGGGAGCCCAGAAAAGTCAGTGAGGGATTCTAACTGTTCACTGTGCACGTTGGGCAGGGGCAGGGAGGGGGGCGCACTTTCCCCTCTCTCCCCACCGTCTCATCCAGGGGTATCTGGCGGAAGCCGCCCTGTGAGGATGTATCGGGGATGGGGGAAGGGGCCCTGACATGTGTCTCCGCTGTGTGTCTGTACATGGAGAGTGCCTCCCTCATCAGACTGGAAGCTCCCTGAGGGTGGGGACTGGGTCTGTTCCCTAACTTGGATTCCCAGCACCTGGTACAGGGCTCTGCCCCATGGTAGGTGCTTAGGGCAGCCTTGCTAATGGACTGAGAGTGGGGGAAAGAGGGCTGGAAAAGGAAAAGGGGGGGTGACCCAAGGGTGCCCGGGAGGGAGTGGGGAAAGTGGGCTGGCAGGGCTTCCCAGGGACACCTGCCTCTCGTAGGTGGCGGTGACGAAGAAGGCATAGACGCGGGTGTGCTTGTGATGGCGGATCTGGATGATGAGTTCGGGGATGCCCAGGCGGATGTGGTTGAGGAGCCAGAGAAGCGTGTGGTCATCAGTTGTGTCTGCCAGAGGGAACAGGAGAGGAGATGGGTAGCAGTGGAGATGCCCGTGCAGGAGTGAGGGAGAAGCAAGGACCCCGAGGATGGGACAGAAACATGACAGGAGCCAAATGGGCTGAAGGTCTTGCCCGGGGGTTCTCAGGCCCTGTAAATCCTTGTCTTCCTCCCCTCGCCCATCCTGTCCCAGCACCAACATGGTGCTCAAATCCTTAGGCCAGGAGGGGATCCACGGTCTGGTTCAGATTCCTCATCCTTCCTTTCTCCGTCATCCCAGACGTGGCTGGGCCCCAGATGGAGTGGGTGCTTGACCCGCAATACCTGCAAAGGTCATGAGCACATCGCAGTTCTCGGTGGGCACCGTCTTCATCCAGGATTTGTGGGACATGATGTAGCGTCCAGCCTGCAGCAGCCGCTTCCCAAATAGCTTATCTGCAACCAGATCCCCAGGGTGGGGAGAGGTCAGCCCGCCTGGGGGATGGGAGGGGGGCGGGACAGGAGGGCATGCCAGCTGGAAATAGATCCCAGTTGTGGGGAGGGGGTCAGGAAAGGTGGGACAGGCGCCTTTGCTTTGGTTACCCAACCCTGCCACCCTGGTTGTCAGGAGATGGCTCAGGAGGTGTCAGGCACCAGGGTAGGCCAGGCACTGTGCCCTCTGCCAACAGTTACCCCTGCCCTGGCCTTGACCCTGTAGAGTTCAGCCGAGGTGGGAAGTGGGTAATTTTAGGGAATTTGGGTGGGAAAGGCCAGGGGTAAGGAACCAGCAGGAAGAGTGGAGGCGCTGGGTTGGGGGCAGGGAGGCAGGGGAGAGAGGAAAGACTCCCAAACAGCTAGAAGTCGGGGCCTCGGGGCCCATGGAGGGAGAAGACAGGTGCCTAAAGGGGAGCTGGGGAGACTCTGTGGGGAACCATGATGGAAGTGGGGTCGGGGTGGCCACTGCCCCCATTCCTCCTTCTGGAGCCAAGCTGCTCCAAACCCTACTACCTTCCTTCGCGGCTACAGCCAGCCAGCTACCAGCCGGGCCTGGTGTGTGTGTGTGTGTGTGTTGGGGGAGGGGGGAGGAGAGGGGCCACGCAGGAAAAGGGAAAAGCCGGGAGAGGCATCCCCCTCCACCCCAGTTTGCCTGCTTGGCTCTGCTCCCCTTGGGGCCTGTGGGCACAGAGGAGCTGGTGGGAACAGCAAGTGGCCCTGCACAGGCCTCTCCATCGTCATCTCTTCATCCTCGGCCAGCATCCTTTCCCAGCCCCCTGAGCTCAATGCAACTGCCTCCCTCTCCCCTTCACCTGCTCCCGGGAGCCCTCTCACCCTCTGCTTCCCGAGTTCCAGGATCCCTCTCCAGCTGCCGCAGTCCCAGCCCCCTCCGTAGCCCCTGGCGGAAATGCGCAGCTGGGGAGAGCCGGAACAGCGAGCGAGCGAGAGAGAGCGCGCAAAAAAAAAAAATAAAAGAGAGAGGAGAGGAACCCGTCTCCATGGAGATGTTGGAAGCCCCCGTGACGCAGTTCAGGTGGGAGGGGGGAGCCACGAGGTGAGGGAGGACACAGGGAGGGGTGCAGAAAGCAGGGAGAGGAGTCTGCTTGGGCTGCAGACGTGAGTCTCGAGAACGGCTCTTGCCCCGTTCTCTTGGCACGAAAAGGCCTGCCACCTGCAGAAATCCTAAATTCACTGCCTGTCTGGTTGAGGGAAGGTAGGGCTGAGGGTTGGGGAAGGGCTGTCTCTTTCGCCCCTGTTCTCCAGCACTTTCTGCTTCCCTGCCCTCTCCGTCCGTGGCTCCTGAGGGCCTTCAGTCCTCTAATCCTCATCTTCCACATCTGCCTCTCCCCCTGCTCATCCTTGGCCTCTCTAATGGCCATAATAATAATGGTGGCATCTGTTACGCGCTTACTATGTGCAAAGCACTGTTCTGACCATGTCTCCCAGCCAGACCTTGGTCTACCCACAGCAAAGGCTGCTAGGAAATGGCCATCAGGGAAACCAGGGGTGGGAGGGACCTGGGACTTTTAGGTTCTATCTTCCGCAGCTCGGAAGGGGGAGAGGGCTGGGAGGCAGAATTCCAGAGTCCTTGCCCTGCTCTGCTCTTGTGGGTTGGTCTGAAAACAGTGCTGAAAGGATTTCCTGTTCTCACTGATTGGGGGCGGTGGCGGGATTTAACTCCTTGGCTTGGGTTCTGCCATGGGCAGGCAACCCTCCCTCCCTCCCTGATTCCGCACATGAGTTCACAGTCCCTCCCTAAGTCAGTCGGGGACAGGGCAGCTGGGTCCTCTTCCCCTAATGCTGTCCTTCCACAATCCCAAGATACTGAAAAAGTCTGTTCCATTCTTCTCACCTCCCCAGGGCTCTGCCCTGTTCCACCCCTGGAGAGTTGAAGCTTCCGGCTGGGAACGGGGACTGGGATCTCCTGGCTCCCAGGGGGCCAGGCATACTGCCCCGTCTCTTCCTTTGGATGGTGAGGCAGCCCAGCCACAGAGACAAAGCCGGGTTCTCTCCCAGAGTCATTAGGGTGAAGGGCACAGGGTGAGCATTGTTGGTGCCCACGCTTCCTGGCACGGCTCGCTCTGCCTATGGCAGAGTGGGAGCGGCGACAGGAAGTCCCTAGGGACTTGAGGCCGGTGGGAGCTGGGAGCCTCAGCTCCAGGTGGCTCCTGACAAGGACAATGAGCACCGGGGTCCTCCTGCCACCTGAGGTGACCTGTAGTCCCAGGTACACCCATCACTGCCACACTAACCAGACTCTGGATAGCACTGCCTTGAGCTCAATCAATCAATAAATCAATGATATTTACTGAGAACTTGCTCTGTGCAGAGCACTGTACTAAGCGCTTGGGAGAGTACAATATAGCAGAGTTGGTAGATATGTTCCCTGCCCACAAGGAGCTTCCAATCTAGAGGGGGAGACAGACATGAAAATAAATTATGGCTATATATGTAAGTGCTGTGAAGCTGAGGGTGGGGTGACACAGAAGGGAGGGGGAGTAGGGGAAGTGAGGGCTTAGTCGGGGGAAGGCCTCTTAGAGGAAATGTGATTTTAATAAATCTTTGAATAATAATAATAATAATAATAATAAAATTAATAGTAGGTGTTAAGTGCTTACTATGTGTCTAGCATGATTCTAAGCACTGGGGTAGGTATATGCTATGAGAAGCAGCGTAGCTTAGTGGAAAGAGCATGGACTTGGGAGTCAGAGGACATGGGTTCTAATCCCAGCTCTGCCACCTGTCTGCTGTGTGACCTTGGGCAATCCACTTAACTTTTCTGTGCCTCGGTGACCTCATCTGTAAAATGAGGATTAAGACTTTGAGCCCCATGTGGGACAACCTGATTACCTTGTATCTACCCCAGTGCTTAGACAGGGTAAGTGCTTAACAAATACCATAATTATTATTATTATTACAAGCTAATCAGGTTGGACACAGTTCCTGTCCCACATGGGGCTCACAGTCTTAATCCCCATTTTACAGATGAGGTTACTGAGGCAGAGAAGTGACTTAGGGTCACACAGCAGACAAATGGCAGAGCTGGGATTTGAACCCAGGTCTTTCTGACTCCCAGGCCCATGCTCTAGCCACTAGGCCATGCTGCTTCCCTTTGAAGGTGGGGAGAGTGGTGGTCTGTTGGCTATGAAGGGAGAAGGAGTTCCAGGCCAGAGGGAGGACTTGGGCAAGGGGTTGGTGATGAGATAGATGAGATCGAGCTGAAGAGCTCAATTTAGTCTTCCCTGGCAGAGGGGAAATGAGGGGCCTCTGGGGCCACTGGAAGCAGGTTTGGGGCATGTATTTGCATGTAAGTGTGACTACATGAATACCCATGTATGCCTGGATGTATGTGCATGAATATGTTGCACGTATGCCTGTGTTCATGAGAATTCATAATTGTATGTGTATTGTATACCAAGATATGCAAGCATGAACATGTGCCCATGAGTGCATGTATAAGAGTGTGTGTCTGAGTGCACGTGAGAACGTGCAAGTAGAACAGTGAGGGTACATGTGTATTTGAGTGTGTCACACGAGTGATCACACCTTTACATCATTATTATTACTTATAAAGCCCCCCCCTACCTGGTGTTTGGGTTCCTGGCCAGCCTGGAGAAGTCCCATCCTTGTCTTGTCCATCTTGGTGTGCGGTGGGTGTCCAGTACTGGACAGAGATGGTGATGGGCTGCCTAGCTGGGGTCCCGGAGTGCACGTCTGGCCCTGGGTGCCCACGAATGTAATAATTGTGGTATTTGTTAAGTGCAGACTATGTGCCAAGTCCTGTGTTAAGCATTGGGGTAGGTTTTATTTCAGACTCATCAGAGAGGTGTAGTTGGGCTATGAATCTGTGTAAGTGGCCATTATAGGGTCAAGGCCTCAACCCTCAAGTCCTCTGATAAGGGAGGAATTTGAGGTTTTTTGGGTTTTTTTAAATAGTATTGAAGTGCTTACTATGTGTCAAGCACTGTTCTAAGTGCTGGAGTAGATACAAGTTTATCAGATTGGACACAGTCCATGTCCCATATGGGGTTCATAGTCTAAGGAAGAGGGAGGAGTATGAATAGGAGGGCTGTGTTTCCAAGTACCTAATTCCCTGCTCTGCACACAGTAGAGAGTATAATTCTATTTATTTATATTGATGCTATTGATGCCTGTCTACTTGTTTTGTTTTGTTGTCTGTCTCCCCCCTTTCTAGACTGTGAGCCCGTTGTTGGGTAGGGATAGTCTGTATTTGTTGCCGGATTGTACTTTCCAAATGCTTAGTACAGTGCTCTGCACACAGTAAGCGCTCAGTAAGTACGATTGCATGATTACAAGGTAACGAAGTTGGACTCAGTCTCGTCCCACATTGGACTCACAGCCTCAGTAGGCGGGAGAAGGGGGTTGGAATCCCCATTTTATAGATGAGGCAACTGAGGCACAGAGAAGTTAAATAATTTGCTCAAGGTCACACAGCAGACAAGTCCCCCGACTCCCAGGTCCAGGCTCTTTTTACTAGGCCGCGCTGGGGAAAGGTTCAAGGTGGACAGGCGCCGCCTGACCTGCGTGCATACGATAGGGCCTTGGGACTGATTGTGGGTTTAGAGAGCTGGGAGGAGGGCTGGGAAACTGGCAACCTGCTTTCCTTCACAGGGCTGGTGGGGGGTGGGGGTGGGTGGGGAGGAAGGGAAACCAGAGGGGAGGGCTCTCTTCCCTGCTCCTGTGTCACAGCCACAGCATCTGGGCAGGAGGTTTCTGCCAGGAAAAGTCAGGGAGAGAAGCAGCAGCAGGCAGGTAGCAGCAGGCCCCCGGGGCCTGATGTTCCCAGCCTCTGTCAGGCTGGGAAAGGACGGGACTTAACCTGGGGCAGAGGTTGCCCGGATGTTCTCCACTCCCTCCAAGAACCAAACAAGAGGAGCCCAGCCCGAAATTGCAGCCCGAGAGATTCAGGCTGAAGAAAGAACTTCCTCACCATCGGCGGAATTAAACGTGGGAATAGGTGGCCAAGGAATCTCTGGGCCTGCAGACTTTTAGAGTAAGAACAGATCCTCATATATCTTGGTGGATTCAGGAGTTTAACCTTCCTGGAGGCAGGGGGCCGGACTTGATGACCTATCAAGGTCCTTCTCAGCTCTCAGAGTCAAGGCTTCTAAGGGAGGGTCCCGAAGTGCCCCAGTTGTCCAAAAGGCTGGCTTCAGGGCTGCAGACAGTATCAACCCCTGAATGACCTTTGGCTTGGGAAATAAACTCCAGAAGCCAGAAGTAGAATGGATAAAGGTCGAATGGGGACAGGTGACTGGATAGGTTGGCAGAAAGGGAAGAGACTGTTTCTGAAGCTGGAGGGGGGCCTGGGTGGCAGAGCTGTCTCCCTTGCTGATGGGTGACAACTGCCAATGGACCCTAAGCAGCTTGGAAATTCATCTGGTGTACAGATTGTGGTATTTGAGAAGTGCTTACTATGTGCCAAGCACTGTACTAAGTGCTAGGATTGATGCAATCAGATCAGACCCAGTCTCTGTCCCACACTGAAAACCTCTGAAAGCCCCAGTTTATATATTGGTAGATGAGAGTGTCTGATAGGGTGTATGGCAGTGAATATTTAGTGTGTGTGTAGTGTGTGTCTGCAGGGCACGGGTTTGCATGGCGTTCACCACCACATCTGATGAATGAGTGTTTTGTGTGGTGTGCCTGGGTGCAGGTGTGCACACGTGCATCTTCCTGGGTGCGTGTGTGTGCAGCATGTGTGTGGGCCTGGGTGTCTGTCTAGGTGTGTTCCCTCTATAAGCCACTGCAGGGGGCGGGCTGCGTAATCTGTGTGGGGCACACCGGATCACTGCTGCTGCCATTGTTGCTGCTGCTACTGCAACTCCAAGCTCTTCTCCCTTCAGCCTGTCCCCTGCCCCTGCTCCCCCCCTTCCTCTACAGCGAGTCTGCAGAGAGAGTCAGCAAGCAAATGTCACCCTGGTGACCCCTTGCTCCACAGGAGCCCAGATCCAGAGACCTGCCTCCCCTCCCACCCCCAAGACACCTGGGTGGCTAGGAGGAGAGTCCCATCCAGTTGGTATGTACCAGGCTGGAGCTGGGCTTGGCCTCTTGGTGCTGATTGCTGAGTTGTCAATACGGTCTGGAGTGTTCTCTGCACCGTCTGCACCCTCCTTTCCCTCTCGGAGGTGGGAGGGGGTGGCGTTGGGTAGTGAGCACGGTTCCCCTGCATCCTGGCTCTGACTCCCAGCCCCTCTCTGTATCCATGAAATGAGTCAAAGACCTCAAAGACCTGGGCAGAACCCAGGAGTCCCAGCTCCTGCCTCCTGGAGTTTCATGGGGCTGGGGGCTGGAGGAGTGGGGTGCTGCTGATGGACTCAAAGGTATGGCAGGGGCAGCCTGGCAGACCCTCACCTTGGGCTCTCCTAGCTAAGGTCACCATGACCGCAGCCTCTAAGGAAGGGGGAAAAGACTGCTGGCTTTGTGGACCCGGGGTAGGGATGCTCCGAAGGGAACACCTTGCCCCCTGGAGTCAGGCATGGGGATGGCACAGCTCATCGGTTGTGCCCCTTGCTCTCTTCACATGGCACTCTGGTCACTGGACCAGGTTGCTTTGACCTAGGGGGAAAGCGAGTGTCTTCTGTCCACAGGTAGCTGCCAGTCATACCAGCAAACTCTGTTCTCCCTCCGCCTTAGACTGTGAGCCCTATGTGGGACAGGGACTGTGGCGGACCTGATTATCTTGCCTCTACCCCAGAGCTTAATACAATGCTTAGCACATAGAAAGCACCTAACAAATACTATTTAAAAAACTGCCAGGGAGCAAAAAAGGGGCTGGGAGAGGTGATGCTTAGAGTGGGCTGGGCACCACGGGGTGCCACAACCCCAGGCCCCTCCTTTCTAGACCTCTCCAGACCCCAGACCCTCAGGGTACTGTGGCCCTCCCCACCCTGAGCTGTTACAGGACTCCTGAATAGTCCGGAGGAGGAAAGAGGGGTGAAGGAATTTAAACAACCCTAAGAAACTGCTTTCCTTGCAGATCTCTCTTGGGTTAGGTGGAGATGACATCAGCTCCTGGTTGGGAGGAGGAAACGCGGAGCCACCGGCGCGCCTACAACCCGCACATTCTTCCGATTGTTACTATCCGCTTGTAAATAAAGCGCCACCGCCAGCCGCCTGGGCTAGGGAGGGGTGGGGTGGGGTGTCCGGGACTGAGGTGGGGGTACCCAAGCCGCCTGGCTGGGGAGTGGGGGCGGCAGACCTGCTACTAGAAAGAAAGCGCTGCCAGTCTCTCCCCCCCCCCCTTCTTCCCTCCCACCCTTCGCCAACCCGTGCCAATCTCCTGTCCCTGCCCCCATCTTGGGTGGTTTCCTGAGGAGATCAAAGCCCAGACAAAAAGAATTACTGCAACGCTGCAGTGAAGAGGGGAGACTGAGGAAAGCGGGGCATGGGGGTGGTGGTGAGCTGCCCTGGGAGCCAGAGACAAGGTTAGAGGTTGTCCCCTGCCTATCTGTCCTTGCACCACCACCCCCGGCCCCCAAGACCTAGGCGTCCCCGGGACCCGGTAAGCTGCAAAAGTGCAAGCAGCGTCTCTGGGTCTGCAGCAGCTGCTCCTCTCCCCGTTCCCCGCGCCCCAAGCAGTCTAGTGTACTTGGGAGGGGAGTAGAGGACACACACATCAACACACAAACAGACACACACAGAGAGACATAAACACAAACCTACCCAGGACTCCAGCCGGTTCAGCCCGATCTCGCTCTCCATCCGCCGGAGCGCGTTTACCCCGTTCGCCCTCCTGGGAGCACCCGGCTCCTGTCTCGGGCATATCGGCAAATTGGGCGGGCGGGGGGTATTGAGAGAATCCGGATCAAGGAAACTGGGCTGGCATCGCCGGCGGAGCGCTCAAGGCAGGGGAGGCGGGAGAGGAGGAGGAGGAAGAGGAGAGGTCGTGGGGCAGCCCGGGCCGGGCAGCTGCAGGGTCATTAGGGCTGCGGAAGGCGAGAGGGGTTGCGCGGCGGCGGGGTGGGGGTGGGGGGGCGCACAGGGTGTCGAAGGAGCTCCTCCTGCCCCTCTGCGGGCTCCGGTGCCCGCTCGTGCCCGGTGTGTGGCAGCTGTCTGCCCGGTTTATCTTGGCGCGGCCAACCCGCCCGAGCCTCCGAGAACCCGGGAGAAGGACGAGGAGGAACTGGAGGAGGAGACAAAGGAGGCAAAGCTAGTCACAGCTGCTGCCGCCGCTGCTCCTGCTGCTGCGCTGCTCTTGCTCCTCCTGCTGCTGCAGCTGCTGCAGCGGCGACGGCGGCGGCCGGCTGCTTCTGCTGTTTAATAATGTGGTTCCCCTCCTCTGCCCAGCGCAAAATGGGGCCGGGCCAGATGATGCTGCTGACGATGATTTCGTATTTCATAAGTGCTGGACGCTGTACAGAAAAGGGGAAGACTCTTCCCCTTCCTTCCCCGGGGGTAAGCGGAAAGCCCCGACCCGAAGAGAAATCCCGACTAGAAAAAATGTTAGGCACCTTAGGGTCTCGAATTCCCGAGACGGGTTTCAAGGAGGGAGGAAACTTGTGGGGCACAGGGTCAGGCAGCAGGGCGAGGGAGCTGGCTGGCTTCCCTCCTCTCCGCCCCCCTTTCACATCCCCCCTCCCCCCCATTGGGGGGTGGTGGTGGTGTCTCTTTTCACCAGGGGGATAATGGATGGCGAAGGGCCGAGGGACCCCTGCCCAGCCCATTTACGGCTGGTAACATGGGCGATGGATAGTGGTATGTCTGGGGCCTAGAGAACTTGCTGCAGTTGACTAATAATAATAATAATGATAATAGCAATACCTTGGTATTTGCTTAGAGCTCTCATTCCCAAAGGGCCCTCACATTACTTATCTCATTTTTGCCCGTACAACACCCCTGCGAGGAAGCTATTATCCCCCATTTAGCAGATGAGGAAACCGAGGTACAGAGTGGATAAGTGACTTACTCACGATCACACAGCAGGCCGGTGACAGAGCTGGGACTCGAACCAATTCTCCCGCTTCCATTACATTACGCTGACGGATGGAGCCCACCCCCTTCCCTCCCCTCTCCCCGCTTCCCGGCTCTGGGTCACCAGTAGAGAGAAAAGGGACAAGCCCCTTTTCTAGTTGTCTCCCCGGGAGTAGGGATTCAGCTCCTTCCTCTTTGCCTCGAAGGTCCGGGGCGGAAAGACAGGTAGACAGACCGTCAGACACACCGGGCGCCGCCTCCATGCCTAGAAAGACGCTGATGCTGTCGGGTCCCAGCCCTCTTCGGCCCTGGGTTGGTTACTTCACTCCCTCCGGAGCCCTTTTCCAGCAAGTCTTGAATTATTCAATCTGGAAGAGGAGAGTGGGGGGTGGGTGGGGGAGCAGGGGGAACGGCGAATTGGGAGTTTCTGGGGTGTAGGGGTGTGTGGGAGCTCCGGGTGTGTAGGGGCGTGGAGACAGAGGTGTATTGGGTCAGGGTGGGAGGTGGCGAGCGGGGATATATGGGCGGATCCCAGGTGTGAGTGTGTGGGTGTGTATCCAGGGAGATGAGTGTAGTATGTGAAATGAACTGGGAGGTGCAGTGTTTGTGTTCTGTACACAGCTTTGTGATTTATATGTATGTAGTAGCATTGGTATTTACGAAGTACTTTCTGTGCGCACAGCACCGTACTAAGCGCTGGGAAAGAATGCACAGGTGGTTCCTGTCCCTAGTGGGAAGTAATGTGGATGAATGGGAGATGTGTGTCTGGTGAGGGTATATGTGTGATATTTGTGATGAGTGTGATGAATGTATTTGTGGTGTGTGCGGGGGGTGTGATATTTGGCGTTTGTGTGCGAGTTGGGATGTGCATGGAGTGTGTGTGTGTGTGGCATTTGATGCCTATGCATGGTGTGTGAAGTGATTATAAGGCACGTGCATTTTATGTTTGTGGGGTGATGTGTGCGATGTCGGTATGTGGCTGTGGTTTATGTATGGTGTGTGAAGTGCTGAGTGCATGTAATGCTTATGGTGTAATGTTTGTAGTGTATGTGTGTGGAGGCTACTGGAGGGTTGGTGCCGCCTTTCTCCCGGCTGAGTCGAGGGCCAGGATCGTGTCTTCTAACTCGATTGTGCTCTCTCCTGTGCTTAGTACAGTGCTCTGCGCACAGTTGGTGATCAATGAAGGCTACTGAATGATTGATTGATTGTGGACCGACTGTTGGACCGGTCCGCTCGTCTCCTAGAGCCCACAGGGCTGCAGAATCCAGCTCCTGCCTCCCTCCACCTTTGCCCATCGAGAGGAGCCCGTGGTAGGGTGGCAGGAAGGGAGGGAGAAGGGGAGGGAGGGAGGGAGGAAGGAAGGAAGGAAGGGAGGGAGAGAGGAAGGGGAGAACGCGTGCAGCCTCACTCTGCAGGAATTGTTTTGTCCAACTGGTGCTAGCAGTACCTTTCCCCTCCATCCATAGCCATCCTTCTCCATCCCTAGCCCACTAGAGGCCCATCGGCTGGGTGGGAGAAATCCTCCCCCTCTTCAGCATGGAAGCAGCATGGTGTAGTGGAATCAGCATGGCGTAGTGGACAGAACACGGGCCTGGGAGTCAGACGGTCGTGGGTCCTAATTCCAGCTCCGCCACTTATCTGCTTTGTGACCTTGGGCAAGTCACTTAATTGGGCCTCAGTTTCCTTATCTGTAAAATGGGGATTGAGACTGTGAGCCCCACGTGGGACAGAGACTGTGTCCAATCCGATTTGCTTGTATCTACCCCAGCGTTTAGTACAGTGCCTGGCACACAGTGAGCACTTAACAAATAACAGAATTACTATTATTATTATTCATGACGCTCAGATCCCAAAGGATCTCCAGGGACCATTACCACTTTCCAGGCCGGTGGGGGAGAGTCCCCAGGGGGGAAACTGAGACTCAGAACGGCTCCACTCTACCTTGCGCCCTAACCAGAAAAATAACCTGCGCCATGGACTCCCAAAACGGATGAGCAAGTGTGCATATCCACGGTATCATTTGCATGATACCTACGCGATGCCCCGAACCTCACCCAGCCCTTGTGCCTGGCTTCGGGGCCCAACCTGGAAAAACGCTTGGCTGGGTTTCACCTTGCTGCGGCCTCACCCCCTGACCCGGGGCTGCTTCCTCCCGGGAGCCCAGACGAGACCCTGTGTCAGCTCTTTCCGAGCTGGAGCCCAAGGAACACGCGACTGCTACCTGACTAGCGGAATCAATTTTATGGTTCTTGGTTGCAGCCTTCTGGTTCTTCTAGCGGCTGAGGCTGGCGAGCAGGCACTTAGGAAACCAGACACCCGAGCGTGGCAGACAGCCAGGGACTAATCAGGGAGAGCGAGGCGCCTGGAAAGACCTTCGATTCCCTCCCTCCTACAGCCCCGCCTTCACCCTGCGCCCCCCCCCCCCCCCCCCCCCCGCCACCGATTCCCTCTTGAGACTTCTTGTTGTCCATCTCAGAAAGAAGGCAACAGTCAGCGTTTCTCTTCTAAACTCGAGCAGCTCTGATATCAGGGGAGAGGGGGTGGGTGGGCCAGCCACCAGGGAGGTTGGAGAGCTCCAATTTGAACTGGGTGTCCTGAAGAGAAGGGCTAGGGGGAAAGGAGCCAAACTACAATCACTTAAGGTAGTTTCAAGGCTTAGGGTGTGACCACTTAAGTTGGGACCTAAGGCGAATGGAAAAGCATGGGGCCTGGCATCAGGGTGGGTTGGTTCTGACCCCGGCTCTGCTGCTGCTGTGCTGTGTGACTATAGAAAAATCACTCAACCTCCCTGGATCCCAGTTTCCCTCTCTGTAAAATGGAGAGCATAATAATTCCCCTCCCCTTCTCCCCTTCCAGGAGTGTTATGGAGACTCTTCAGATAATTGATGGTGATATTGCTTGGAGAGTAAAGTACTATAGCCATTCAAACAAGGAATTCCTAATATTATTGCTACCATCCTCAACATCATTTAGAATAGGAAATTCAAAAAGGAGTTTCTTATCATTTATGATTATGCGCCCTAGCAGGGTGGCCTAGTGGAAAGAACATGGGCTCCAGAGTCTAATCCCAGCTCCACCACTTGTCTGCTGTGTGGCCTTGGGCAAGTCACTTCACTTCCCTGTGCCTCAGTTATCTCATCTGTAAAATAGGGATTAAGACTGTGAGCTCTATGTGGGACAGGGACCGTGTCTAACCCGATTATTTTATATTTACCTCAGTGCTTAGTACAGTGCCTGGCACAGAGTAACCACTTAACAAACATCATAAAAAAAATTAATGGGGAGTGGACAGCTACCTCCTGATGACACCCTTGTGGGTCCCACAGAGCCTGTTTAAGCCTCCCCCACCCCCGCAGCTGTTCTCAGCTTGATCAATCAATCAATCAATAGCATTTATTGAATGCATATTTCTGTGCAGAGCGCCATAGTAGTTATGGTATTTGTTAAGTGCTTACTATGTGCAAAACACTGTTCTAAGCACTGGGGTAGATACAAGCTCAACAGGTTGTCCCACATGGGGCTCACAGTCTTAATCTCCATTTTACAGACAAGGCAACTGAGGCACAGAGAAGTGAATGGACTTGCCCAAAGTCACACAGCTGACAAGTGGCGGAGTTGGGATTAGAACCCACAGCCTCTGACTCCCAAGCCTGAGCTCTTTCCACTAAGCCACGCTGCAATCAGTCAGTCAGTCGATCATATTTATTGAGCACTTACTGGATGCAGAGTGCTGTACTATGTGCTTGGGAGAGTATAATATAACAATAAACCAATATATTCCCTGCCCACAATGAATTTAAAGTCGAGGGGTGTCTAATTGTTAAATGTGAATGGCTTATTTCCTTCTGTTCAACATCATACCTACAAATAGTTTTAACAAAACTCTTTAAAGTTTTTGTCTACACTATGTTCAGCTCTTTTTCCATAGTAAGTGCTTGGGAGAGTACAATAGGGAGCTCAGAGTTTAAGTTTTTGGGCCCCTATTCTTAACCTCTTGGATGCTGAAGATCATTTTCTTGGAACTAAAAGGCAGCAGGGTCCCTCCCCAGTTCCTTCTGACACTACTGAAACTAAGACATATTCATTCATTCATTCAATCGTATTTACTGAGCACTTACTGTGTGCAGAAAGAACACTGTACTAAGTGCTTGGAAAATAAAATTCAGCAACATAGAGACAGTCCCTGCCCACAATGGGCTCACAGTCTAGAAGGGGGGAGGCAGACATCAAAAGAAGTGAACAGGCATCAATAGTATCAATATAAATAAATATAATTATAGATATATGCACATTATTAATAAAATAAATGGAATTATAAACATGTATATATGTACACACAAGTGCTGTGGGCGGGTTGGTAGTCAGACGGTCGTGGGTCCTAATTCCGGCTCCGCCACTTATCTGCTGTGTGACCTTGGGCAAGTCACTTCACTGGGCCTCAGTTTCCTCATATGTAAAATGGGGATTGAGACTGTGAGCCCCACGTAGGACAGAGACTGTGTCCAATCCGATTTGCTTGATTGATTGATCAAAGGGACTTTGGAAAATAAAAGCACTATGCACATTCATGTTCTTCTTATTATAATAACTTTGACATATTTGCCATGTACAGCGAGTTCTGCTCAGAGGCAGGGTGTTGCCCCATGACCTCTCCTACCAACTTTTTTGTGGGATCAGATCCTGCTGCTAATAAAATATTTTTCCATTCTTCTAGCTGATAATTTCCCATGGCGGACCAAGCACCATAGCTAACACATGGAGACAAATGCCAACCTGGCTTCAAAGGGCTTTCATTCTAACAGAGACAACCGGTTGTGTCAGGAGTATTTGAGTAAACACAAAATTAAAATCGTATCAACACAACAGCAATACGAGGACAGAACAGAGTCTCATCAAAAGAGGAGATGGCTGGGAGATAGGAGACTTTGGCTTGTATTTATTGATTGAGACACTCTGCTTTTCTGAATGAGAGATGAGTCAAGGATAGTGTCAAGGCTACAGACTTGGGAGACAGGGAAGTTGTTGGCAGTGTCTACAGAGAAGCAGCGTGGCTCAATAGAAAGAGCCCGGGCTTTGGAGTCAGAGGTCATGGGTTCTAATGCCAGCTCTGCCACTTGTCAGATGTGTGACTTTGGGCAAATCACTTAACTTCTCTGTGCCTCCGTTACCTCATCTGTAAAATGGGGATTAAGACTGTGAGCCCCATGTGGGACAACCTGATTACCTTGTATCCCATCCCCTCCAGCGCTTAGAACAGTGCTTGGCACATAGTAAGCGCTTAACAAATGCCATTATTATTATTATTATTATTACAGTGATGGGAAAGACAGGGTTTGGGCGGGAAGATGAGGAGTTCTGTTTTGGACATGTTTTCACATCAATTATATCATCTGTTCGCATGTCTCTGAGACTGGAATTATAAACCTCGTGTTTCAGTGTGGACAGCAGCATGGCTTAATAAAGAGCGCGGGTCTGGGATTCAGAGGACCTGGGTTTACTCTTGGCTCTGCCACTTGCCTGCTGTGTGACCTTGGGCAACTCATTTAATTTACTAGTGCTTCAGTTTCCTAAACTGTAAAATAGAGATTAAATTCCTGTTCTAACATATTTAGATTGTGAGCCCCATGTGGGACAGGGACTGTGTCCTACCTGATTAACTTGTATCTATCTTAGCACTTAGAACAGTGCTTGGCACATAGTAAGCGTTTAACTAATACAATTTAAAAAATGAGGAAACAGACCCGGAGAGGTTAGGTGATTTGCCCAAGGTCACCCAGGAGTTCAGGGGCAGAGCTGGGACCTGGAAGCCTAAGTTTCCTATCTCCCAGCCACCTCCTCTTTTGATGAGACTCTGTTCTGTCCTCGTATTGCTGTTGTGTTGATACGATTTTAATTTTGCCTTTACTCAAATACTCCTGACACAACCGGTTGTCTCTGTTAGAATGAAAGCCCTTTGAAGCCAGGTTGGCATTTGTCTCCATACGTTAGCTATGGTGCTTGGTCCGCCATGGGAAATTATCAGCTAGAAGAATGGAAAAATATTTTATTAGCAGCAGGATCTGATCCCACAAAAAACTTTCACCAGCTGCCCAATCTTCCCTGGTCATATCCTGACTTGCTGTAGTGAGAAACCAGAAGGGGCCTGACGTAGGGGAGTCCCTGGGATAGGGACTGTTTCCATTGATACTACTACTACTACTACTACTAATGATGGTATTTGTTAAGCACTTACTATGTGCCAAGCACTGTTCTAAGTGCTGGAGTAGATACAAGGTAATCAGCTTGTCCCCCATGGGGCTCACAGTCTTAATCCCCATTTTACAGATGAGGGAACTGAGGCACAGAGAAGTTAAATGACTTGCCCAAGGTCACACAGCAGATAAGTGGCGGAGCCGGGATTAGAAGCCATGACCTCTGACTCCCAAGCATGTGCTCTTTCCACTAAGCCACACTGCTTCTCTAGAATTCGTACTTGTGAAACGCCTGATTTCTTTTGGACCCAGGCAAATTTATTTCAATCTTCTAGTCTCTGTTAATGTAAAGGACTAAATCTTACAACAATCAATCAAGTGGGTATTTATAGTAATGTATTAATATTCATACTTTAATATTTCTTTGGATTTCTTCTTTAGAATGAATGGCACTTTTACCTAGTCTCTCATCTATCCTCCTGATATGCCTGTCACAGGGGATATTACACTGTCCCATTTTATAGATGAGGTACCGAGGCTCAGAGAGGGTAAGTGACCTCTCTAAGGTCACACAGCAAGTCAGCAACAGATCCGGGACTAGAACCCAGGTCTCTTTCCTTTGAGCCTGGGTTTCATAGAGTAGTTTCTCTTTGCAGCAGAGGAGAAAGAACCGCCTGGCTTTCTAACCACTCCAAATCCCTTCCGTCCTTCCCCACACCAGGTATCCTAGAAATCTCCCTCCAGCCTCTGTGCCTGCCTCCTTGGGTCCACGATTCCCCTTCCCAGACCCTTCCCTCAACACCGAAGCAGCATAGAAGCAGGGTGACCTAGTGGAGAGAGCACAGAGCCGGGAGTCAGGAGACCTGGGTTCTAACTCCGGCTCTGTCACTTGCAGGCTGTGTGACCTTGGGCAAGCTACTTAACTTCTCTGGGCCTCAGTTTCCTCATCTGTGAAATGGGGGATTAAGTACCCTTTCTTCCCCCTGTAAACCCCTTTAAACTGTGAGCCCTGTGTGGGACAGGGACTGTGCCTGGTCTGATTCTACTGTATCTACCTCAGCGCGTGGCACACGGTAAGTGCTTCACAAATGTCACAATTATTATGGGCCAGGCCCTATATCCTCTTCACGCAAGGGAGCTCGGTTCTGCTGGGGCTCAGCCATCCCTAGGGCCGCAGGGAAGCAGCTTCCAGTTGCCGTAGGGAACCAATTCAGCTTCGCACGGTCTTGGTCGGCCGCCTCCGCACCCTCCCAGCAGCGAATCAGAAACGGCCGTTACAGCTCCTGGGCGGGGCTACGAGGAGATGAGCCAATCACAGGCAGGAGGAGGAGGAGCCGTTTTGCCCACACTTGAAGTTGTCGGGGGGGAGTTGGGGGCTTCGGGGTGGACTGGGCCTCGTGAGGGGGAGCCGGGGTCGGGGAGCTGGGCGAAGGGAGAGTGGGGTGTGGATATGCGTGTGGAGGTGAAGTGTGGGCTTCTCTGCCTTGTCTGAGCTGGGACAAGGCAGAGAAGCTATAGGGGAGGGGGGGAACGCCCCCTTGTCTCTGCCCTGGCTGGGCCATGTGGCCCGGGTTACAGACATTGTTGGCCTCGGGGGCCCGGGGAACCCATCTCGTTGCCAGGTGGGTGATGCCCCTGTCCTGAGCACGACTAGATCCAGAGCTTGGCGGGGGAGGGGGGGCGGGGCGGGGACAGTGCCCATGGCTCAGCTGGGCTTTTTCCTCTTTTAGCACCCGGGAGAAATTGGGCGCAGCATCTGCTAAATTGGCCCGAGGAGAGCAGACGGCTTCTGTCGTCTGAGGGGTTTGGTGCGAGTACACCAGGGGCTCCGGGGCACTTTAGTCTCTTGTCTGGAAAGAGTGTTTTTGATGCCGCTGGAAGAGCAGATGGATCCCTGAATTGGCCCCTGGTTCAAGGACATAGTCAATTTCAGGCCTTCCTCCTTTCCTTTCTCTCTTTTCTCTCTCCCTTTCTCCCGATAATAATAACAATACTGATGATGGTATTTGTTAAGCGCATACTATGTGGCAAGCACTGTTCTAAGCGCTGGGGTGGATACAAGGTAGTCAGGTTGTCCCATGTAGGGCTAACAGTCTTAATCCCCATTTTTACGTAGGTAACTGAGGCACAGAGAAGTTAAGTGACTTGCCCAAGGTCACACAGCAGACAAGTGGCGAAGCTGGGATTTGAACCCATGACCTCTGACTCCAAAGCCCGGTCTCTTTCCACTGAGCCATGCTGCTTCTCTGCTTCTACTATTGCTCCTTCTCTCTTTTTCCCTTCCAATTTACAAAGGTACCACAGGGATCCCTGCCCAGGGGCTTGGAAATGGCTGGGGTGAAAGGTACCTCATGCCCAGCCCCAAGCCCCTGGTGTTCCAGGGACTAGTTGGGCTCTCAGCCAACAGTGAAGGGGTTACTGGCACTTAGAACAGTGCTTTGCACATAGTAAGCGCTTAAACGCCATCATCATTATTATTACTGGCAGCCCCATTTACCCGAGCACGTTGGGGTGATGGAGCAGGAGGCACCCTGAGGGGACTGTGCCCATAACTCCAGCCCCACCCTGTTATCTGCTACAGGCTGTCGAAGCAGCTGTGCAGCCAGGCTGGGTCTCGGGTCACCATCTTTGCCCTGTCCTCGGGACACGGAAAGTGCGGGGTAGCCGTCATCCGGACCAGCGGACCTGCCAGTGGCCCAGCCCTCCTCCGCCTCATGGCGCGGCTGGAGCTGCCCCGTCCCCGGACCGCCACCTTGAGCCTCATCTTGGACCCTGACTCTTCAGAGCCCCTGGACAGGGGCCTGGTGCTCTGGTTCCCAGGTGAGATTGTGGGAAGAGGGAGGGGATGCCGGCAGTCGTGCCAGGGGCCATGGGTGAAGGTCCCCTGGGTGTTCTGGTGCCAATGTTGTCAGGAGCCTCCAAGCAAGGTCCAGGGATTCTGTGGTGGTCTGAGGGGCTGGGATCCCCTGGGACCGACTGGGTACAGGTTGGGTTGCCTCTCCCCTCCCCCGTCTTGCAGAAAGAGACTTGGTGGGGCCAGAGAGCCTGGAGAAAGTAGGGCAGCAGGGCCCCTCCCCCAGCAGGTGACACAGAAATGGGGTCACCACGGACTGGGGCTGGCAAAATGGGTGGGGGAAGGGCTGTCTGTCTGGAACATTCAAAGCCAGGGCCCAGGATGGGTGGGGAGGGGGATATATATATATCTAAAGGGAAGGCAGAGAAATAGCCCAGGGGGCCTTAAAGGGAACCGGAGGGGTGTTGCTGTCCAAGGCCTTGGTTACAACCCCAACCATGTCCCTCCTCTCCCTCTGTGCTCTTCATATTTGTTGGGGGTGGGGTGTGGGCTTTGTGGTCCAAGCTCTGAGGCTCCCGAGGGCCTGGGTCCCACCCTGGAGGCAGCTGCATGTTAGGGAGTTAAGTGCTGTAGCAGTGGGGGCCCCTTGGTAACCTGTGGCCTTGTCACCTCACCCTTGAGGGGTTTCTGCGTCACGCAGCCCAGCCCAGAGTCTGATGCTGGCTAGGAGCTGGGGAGGGAAGGGCTGGGTGCAAAACTGGTCTGGTCCTGTCTGGTCTCTTGTCCAGGGCCACACAGCTTCACCGGGGAGGACTGCGCTGAGCTGCATGTGCATGGGGGCCCAGCCGTGGTGAGCGGGGTGCTGCGAGCCCTGGGTGAGTTGTCCCCCTTGTGGCCCAGATTGGCTCCCCCCTTGGTGCCCCTGCTTCTGGACCGTGCCAGCTGCCCACTCTTCCCACTCTTCTGCCAACTTGGCTGATGTTCTGCCCCCATGAGGGCATCTGTGGGGATCCCCTGCCAGCTGGGGACAACCAATCCTTGCCACCCAGTGCCTGGGATGGTGGGTAAAGCTGCCCTCAGACCTTCAGGATTGCCTTTGTGGCTTGTGCTACCAAAAACTGAGAAAAAATAGGAGTGGTGGTGGTGGTAGCAGGGTCATTTATTGAGCACCCACTTGGCACGGTGCTTCGAACTAGGTGCTTGGAAAGGATAGAATAACCAAGTTAACCCTCCCTCCCCCCAAGGAGCTTCCACTCGAATCGGGGAGAGTGATCACTCAAGTTGTAAATATTTTTATGTTTAAATAAATCAGTCGAGCAGACACATCTACAGGAGTGTTAAGTCCTCCCCAGCCTTTCCCCTCCCAGAGCTGGTGCCAGGCGGGGCCTGGCATAAAATGGGGGAAGTTCCTTGCAGGCAGCCTCCCTGGCCTGCGCCCAGCGGAGGCGGGCGAGTTCACCAAGCGGGCGTTCCAGAATGGGAAGCTGGGTCTGACAGAAGTGGAGGGACTGGGCGACCTGATCCATGCTGAGACGGAGGCCCAGCGGCGCCAGGCCCTGCGCCAGCTGGCTGGGGAACTGGGCCGCCTCTACCAGGGCTGGAGCAAGACCCTGACCAGGGCAAGTTGAGCTGTGCTGAGCCCCTCGGGCCACCTCCCTCCCCTCTCGCGCTCTCCCTCTCCCAACTGCCCCAGCTCTTTGCCCGATTTTTTGACCAATCAGTGGCATTTATTGAGCACTCATTGTGTACAGTGCACTGTACTGAGCGCTTGGGAGATTTGGTAGGCATGATCCCTGCTCTCAAGGAGCTTTCAGTATAGTGACGTTCTTTGGACTTCCCTTCGCCATCACTATCTCCCTTCCATTTCCTTTCTGGTCCTCCTCTCCCTCCTCCATCTCTTAATGCCAGTCCTTGCTTCTCCTCTCCTCTTAGGCAGTGCCAGTTTGCTCCCCACTAGCATCCCCCCACCTCCGCCCACTCCTTTTGGCTTTTCCCCACTTCTCTCCGTCACCCTCAGCTCTTCCCCCTCCCGCCTTCCCCCACCAGGTCCTGGCCCACGTGGAGGCTTACATTGACTTCAGTGAAGATGACAACATCGAAGAGGGAGTGCTGGCAGATGGTGAGCTCACAGTCGACACCCCTGACAAGCCAGAGGAGCAGCATGGCTCAGCGGCAAGAGCATGGGCTTGGGAGTCAGAGGACATGGCCAGTTCTGCCACTTGGCTGCTGTGTGACCTTGGGCAATCCCCTTAACTTCTCTGGGCCTCAGTTACCTCATCTGTTAAATGGGGATGAAGACTGTGAGTCCCACGTGGGACAATCTGATTACCTTGTATCTACTCCAGCACTTAGAACAGTGCTTGGCCCATAATAAGCGCTTAAACAAATACCATAATCATCATCGTCATGGCTTAGGCTGAGTCCCTGGGGTGGTGGGAATTGCATGGACTCCCTCCCCTTTCTACAGGTACTCAAGACGTGTGTCTTCTCTTTCCACCCTCCGCCCCCCTTCCTCCCTGTGCAGTCAATACAAGCGTGAGGGGGCTGCAGGCTGAGATCCAGGGGCACCTCCAGGATGCCCGGCGTGGAGAGCGGCTCCGCAGCGGGGTCCAAGTGATCATTGCCGGCCCCACCAACGCCGGCAAGAGCAGCCTCCTGAACCTGCTCTGTGAGTACCTGCTGTGCACTGGTACCGAGACCCCCTGGCCAGGGCCCCCGGGCAGCTCCGGCAGCCGAGGGAGGCATTGTGGTATCTGTGTGCCCAGTCTGGGCCAAGGTTCTTGGGGCTGGAGGGTGCTTTGCCCTGGGACACCATTAGGTGGCAGCCCTGCCATACTGTCTGTAGTAGTAGCTATTCATTACCTACTGAGGGCAATGCTTTCTACTGAGCACTTGGGTAAAGTAGGACAGAAGCACAAGGCACATTCCCTGCCCTCAAGGAACCTGCACTGTAAAGGGGCGATAGGCAAATCCTAGCAAACAGTGAACTAAGAAGCAAAAATGGAATGGGTTAATCAAGTATGTATACATGCCGTCCGCAGGATGCGGGGTGAGCCTTGAGTGGTGGGTCTGCAGGTTGGGGGTAACCCTTTCCCTTCCCTCCCTCCCTCCCTCCATCTCCCCCAGGAGGTTTTCCCAGGCCCTGACAAGCAGCTTTTTCTGCTCCTCCTCTCCCCGCAGCCACTTGGCACTCCCCATCTGGGGGCCATGACCATCTCCTTCTGCTCCCCCTCCCCCTGCCCAGGCCAGAAGCCCACAGCCATCGTGTCTCCTGTGGCTGGGACAACCCGGGATATAGTGGAGTCAGCCCTGAACATTGGTGGTTTCCCTGTGCTGCTGAGTGACACGGCCGGGCTGCGGGAGACCCAGGACCCCGTGGAGCAAGAGGGCGTGCGGCGTGCCCAGGACAGGTGTGGGTGGGTGGGTGCTTGGCTCCTTTAGACCCTGCCTGGGGAGCAGGTAGCAGGAGCAGGGCAGTGAAGAGCAGCAGCAAAATGGAGTGGGGGTGGGTAGCGGATGGGTGGAAGTGGGGTGGGGAGGGTATATTTTGGTATTTCAGTTGAAACAGAAGACAAAAGTTTTCCAGGCTCCAAGATGCCTGTGACTGGGCTTTCCTCCCTAGGAGTTTCGTGTTTAGTTTATTTTTCCTCTTTCCTGTTGCAGCTTCCCCGTCCCCTGGCCTGACCCCAGATCCCCATAGAGGAGCTCTGGGAAGTCCCCCGTCCCCCCGCCCCCCCACCCCCACCTCGGCCCGGGCAGTACTCTGTGACCTGAGCTGAGCTCTTGGCAATGAGTAAGCTGGGGGCTGGGGGCTGACGCAGGTGACTTCCTTGCCAACCTTTCCAGAATCAGGGGGAAGGGATGGGGGTGGTGAAGGGTTGGGCCTTGGGCTGTGGAGATCTCCAGCCGGAGTTCCTAAGGAGCCACGATTTAAGTGGGGGATTTTCTGGGAACTTGTGTTTTGGGCTGGGGGACCTGTCTGGAACTGAGGTAGGGAACAGCCAGTGGCCTGTGCCTTTGTTTTGTTTTTTGTGAATGTATATACATGTGTGTGTGTGTGTGTGTGTGTGTGTGTGTGTGTGTGTGTGTCTGTCTCCTCAGTTCTCCTTGGACTACCCTGGTCTTGCCCTTCAGCGACCCTCTCTTTCTTCCCTGCCCATTGCCCTCTCTGCTCTTGAGAGGGTAAGAGTAGACCTTATGAAGCAAGGGATTATGGGAGAGAAGGGTACAGCTCCAGATTGCAGTCTCTCAGCTCAGCTTCTCTTCCCCCACCAGGCTGACCCAAGCGGACATCGTGTTGGCAGTACTGGATGCCACGGACATCACCTCAGACTCGAGCCACCTCTTCCTGGAGACCATGCGGGGCCAGGGTGACCCAACCCGGCCCTGCCTTCTAGTGCTGAATAAGGCGGACCTCCTGATGCCAGGGAGCCACCAGGGCCTGGTGGGGATCTTCCAAGGGTGGGGGCTGAACCCCGCCCTCCTGATGTCCTGCAAAACGGGGGAAGGCGTGGAGGGCCTGCTGGATGCCTTGAAGGAGATGTTGGCTGCCATGTGAGATGCCTGGGTTGTCCCGGTGGGAGGGGTCTGAGAACAGGCTTCTCTATCCTCCTTGTTCCTTCCCAGAGCCTCCTGAGCCTCTCGGCAAGAAGCAGGCTCCCTGGGGGCCTGGGACTAGGATATCTGGCCTTGATCTTCCCCATCCCCTTGCCTCTGAGTCTCCGTGGGTTAGGTCTCTGATGTCAGCTCTGGGGAGGGGGGAGGGAGGGCGTTGGGAGGGTTGGAAGAGGGGCTGGTGGCGGTAGTGGAGGAGAAGATTGAACCCTGAGGTGGAGTGGGGAGTTGGGGTTCCCGCTGGCCAGGTCTGCAGCTCTACCCATTGTGTTTCAGATGCGGGGACCCTGCCGTGGGCAGCCCCAGCCTCACCCAGACCCGTCACCGACGCCATCTCCATGACTGCCTGGCGGCACTGGGACGCTACCAGCAGTGGCACGAGCGGGACCTGGCACTGGCAGCAGAGGAGCTGCGGGCGGCCTGTGGCCACCTAGGCCGGATCACGGGGCGCGTGGGTGCGGCCGAAATCCTGGACGTCATCTTCCGTGACTTCTGCATCGGCAAGTGAGGCCCAGGCAGACCCTCCCTCCACACCCCCCCTGGCTGGAGTGAGCTGGGGGCTCCTGGGACCCTGGTCTCAGCATCGCTGAGGAGAAACTGGGAGCCAGGGAGAACGGACAGGAGACTGAATTATGTGTTCTATGTTAAGATTACTAGAGTCTGCTGCAGAGCTCTGCTCTGCTGATGTGCTCGGTCAGCCTTGGGCTGGTGGTCCCACCCCAGGGCCCCCACAGTGGGGTGTGGTTCGAGGGGGATAGCGGCATTGGGGGGAGGTGTTCATCCTGTCTCAGCTGGGCTCATTGTGCCTGCTAAGGGGATGCTTCCTGAGCAGGGGACCTGGGGCCGGGCAGTGGAAAAACACGAGACTACTAGAGGCCAAGCTTCCTGTGGGGGCACAACTTCCAGCCAAACAAGCCCCCCTCCGCCCTTGGTTTATTATCTCCTACCCCCAAGGGGAAGCACCAGCTCTAGCTTTGCCTCCTGGAGAGGGGAGAGTCACCACCAGCAAACCCTCCACCCGCCCCCACCCACCACATCCGGACAGAGAGGCTGTGGCAGTGCCATTAACCCTGTGGTCACAAGGCTGGGGGCCAGAAATGGCCCTCTTTGTCCACTGCTGCTTCTCCTCCTCCCCTTGACTGTGGTTGTGTGGGTGGGGCGGAAGGAGCAGTGAAGAAAAGAAGCGAAGCAGCAAGAGGTGCAGGGCAGCAATAATGGCATTTTACCCAGTTATGTGGGCATGAATACAGGCATGGGAGTCAGAGGACCTGGGCTCTAATCCCAGCTCTTTGCTGTGTGACCTTGGGCAAGTCACTTCACTGGGCCTTAGTTTCCTGTAATATGAGGAAACTGGGTTCAATTCTGTTCTCCCTATGAGCCTCAGGTGGGATAGAGACTGTGTCTGACCTGTTTATCTTGTATCTACCCCAGTGTTTGGCCTAGAGTAAGTGCTTAACAAATACCACAGTTACTATTATTAGTCATCGGTCTGTTTGAGCTCTCCTGTTTAGAGAGGAAGTTCCTCAAGGTCTTTTATGACTGTAGGCCTAAATCCCACACCCATGTAGTGGGGCACATAGTGATTAGTACAGTGGTCTTCACGCAGTAAGCACTCAATAAATACGATTAATTAATTTAGGCTATTGGCCCTGGGGCATGCTGGGTCCTACAATCTCAGCAAGTGCACAGGGAACCTACTTGAATGGGTGACTCTTTTCCCGGGAAGGGTGGTGCCCTAGTCATCTTGGTCTGCTAGGAGCAGCTAGACCCTCTCTTCCACCCCCAGGCTGAGAAAGTAGGTTGTGTGATTCATTTCCCCCACCCCAATCCCTCCCTTGTTGTTCCCCTCCTAAAGGCTTCATTCAGCCCAGCCTCTGTCCCCTCTGATGCATGCCCCCCTCCACCCCTCCTCCCCAGCCTCCATGTTAGAGGAGGGGCTTCCTGGCCTGGGGGTTATGGCCCTGGCTGTGCTGCCTCCGCCCCCCACCCCCACACCGTCCCTGTCCCCCTCTCCCATATTAGAGGAGGGGATTCACAGCCTGCAGGCTCTGCTGCACTTTGTTCCAGTCCCTGAACCTCTGGCCCCCCTGCTGAAGGTTTAGCCCTCCCTTCTGGAGAAAGCTGGACACAAGCTAGGTGGCTTGGGTGGGGGGTGGGGGCGGGGCCAAGGAGTACGAACACATTCTCTTTTTTCCAAGAAGTCCAAGGCTCTTTAGTCGGAAGTGTCCACTTAAAGGGGTTTATTTATAGAGGATTTAGGAAGTCCTAAAACAAACTGGCAAGTGCCCAATCCACCCCTCGCCTCCCCTCCTGCCCTGCCAGCCTTCATTGAGGATGGGGCTGGTGGGCAGGTTACAGGGGTGGGGGGGATCGCAAAAGCAGCTCTGCCCCCTTGGAAGAGGCTGGTCCAGGCCTGGGGCCATGGTTCGGCCTCCTGGGGTGTCCTGGTCCTCTCTCTGCACAACAGGAAAGTGGGCCTGGTCTCTGTGGCAGTGGAGGTCCGAGTGGGTGACTGACGCGAGACTCCCAACCTGCTGTGCCACAGCAGAGACTTGGTGAGAAAATGGAAGTGGCCTAGAGCAGCCAGGAAAGGGGCAAGCCAGGCTTGCAGATAATAATGATGGTATTTGTTAAGTGCTTACTGTGAGCCAAGGACAGTTCTAAGCGCTGGGGGAGAAACAAGGTAATCAGGTTGTCCCATGTGAGGCTCACCGTCTTAATCCCCGTTTTTCGGACGAGGAACAGGCACAGAGAAGTTAAGTGGCTTGCCTAAAGTCACACAGCTGACGAGTGGTGGAGCTGGGTTTAGAACACATGACCTCTGACTCCTATACCCGTGCTCTTTCCACTAAGCCATGCTGCTTCTCTAGATAACTTACCAGCCTGTAAATTGGGCATTGGACAGACAGCCACCAGTGGGTTGGGGGAGGCATTTCACACACCAGGGGGTCTTTCCTTGCAAAGTGAAAGTTTTAGGTGGCTTCTACTGCCCCCAGCACCCTCTCCTACTTGCTTGTAGGAGATAGGGAACCTGCAGTGCTAGAAGCACCCTCAGAGGCAAGAGGGAGGGCCCAGCCCACACAGAGACACCACAGGACTTCAGAGCCATAGGGGAGGGGCAGCTTCAAAGTGGTGCCGTCGCCAAACTAGAATTGGCTCCCACAACTGGCCAAGTTTTTTTTTTAAAGTTCCAGACCCCCACCAACCAACCAGTCCCATTTCTGACCCTTGCTCCACTCCTTCCTTGACCCATGCCAGTCCATACCTAGGAGGTTGTTGGGAAGAAGGTCGGGCTTTGCCTGGTCATGTCTGTGGGACCATCCCCTCCTATGCCCATCTGCTTGTCTCTCGTTGCCCAGGGTGCTGATGGGAGTATCTTCTCCTTCCCTTCCGTGTCCCCCTTTCTGGTTGCCCAGAGATAGTGCCAAAGAGGGAGAAGCTGGACCTAGATCATTCCCTCTCCTTCAGCTCTCAGGTCTCTTTCCCCATGCAGCAGAGGGGTTGGAGGCCCCAAGCCCTGGATCATTGTTTCCCTCTTTGCCCCTACCAGAGGGTGGGTCCTGACAACAGGAAAAGTGAATCTCTCCCCCTCCCCAGCTCCCCTAAGGGAAATCACTCAATCTGACTTTCAAGACACTCCTTGCCTGATTTCCATTTAGCCTACCCTGATTTCTTTTACATAACATATCTACCAACTCTGTTGTACTGCACTCTCCCAAGCACTTAAAACAGTGCTCTGCTCAATAAGTACCATTGATTGATTGACTTTAAGCCATGGGTAGGTGAGCCTGTACTTGTTTTCAGGGATGGGTTAAGGAGCAGCTGGCCTCCCCCATCCAGCCCCGAGCCAAGAAGCCCTGTTTCCCCGGGATTTCCCACTGCCATGAGTTTGCCTGTGTACCTCCCTGCCTCTTGCCGTTGAAGCTTCCGTCTGTCGGAAGTATCATTATCTTGAATAAACCGCTCCTTCTGTGTCCCCTCACATCCATCCCATCCCACTGGTAACAAAAGCTTGAGAAGCAGGCGCCCCACAGCCACGACTGCCTGTCAGGGCTGAGTCACTTTGGCAACCTGGTACTTGGCCTGGCCCATGGCCAGGGCAGAGGGTCTGGCAGAGCAGAGGGGGGCGGGAGCTTCTTGGGGATCCCTGCTCTCTGGGGCCACCGAGAATGCCCCTCTCAGGTTAGGTCAGATGGCACAAGGCCGATCAGGCAGGGAAATGGCTGCCCCAGTGGATGATGGCGGGTTGACCAGCCTCTTCAGCTCCTCACCTGCAGCCTCTAGAATCCAGTCATCTGTTCATACCCCAGTTTGACTCCATCCCACCGGCCCCTTTCCCCCAATGAGGGGACTTCCCCAGGGGATTCTGGGAGAAACCCAGAGAGACCCTGAGCAACCTGGGCTCAGATTGGTGGTTGGGGTTGAGAGGCAGTACTTGATAGGCTGAGTTTAGGGAGTTCTGGGGACCTGCTGGGGCAAAGACATCCAAGAAATCTTCCTACCACCCCCTCCACCCCGAAGCCTTCCAGTTCTAGCAGCTGTAGCCCAGGCTTTTCTGGAATCTTTGCCCTGGGGGACACCGGGGTCTGGTTGAGCCTGTTGACAGAACTTCCTGTCAAGGGGCATCATCGTTACAACAGAAGACAGACAATGGTCTAGGAGTCTCTGCTCCTGGAGCATTTTGGAAGGGGCTATGCTATTCTCTGTTCTGTGGGGGTTTGGGCATTGACCTGCTTGCAGACAGGGAACTGGGCCAGGTGACTTCTCGGGGTTCCTCCTGGGTCTGGGATTCTAGGATCTCATTCTTCCCCCGCCCCCTCCCAAGATCTGAGGCAGGAAGGATGAGTTCCAGACAGGTTCCAAGGGGTTGGCATTAGGTGTTTTTATTGATTCTGCAAACAGGGAAGGGTTAGGACATCCCAGACCTTCGTCACCACCCCAAGCATCAGAGCTGGGACTAAGTCTCCAACTCCACCAAACCTCTTCCCGAGAGCCTGATGCTAGGGTGCAGTTAGGCTTCTCACCCATCACACCCGTCATTGTGAAGGTTGGGTGGTGTTTGCTGCTCAGCCTGGGGTTGGCCATCCTGGGCCCCCTCCCTGGGCAAGCCAGGCCCAGAGGAGCCGGGGGCACTTCTCATGCCAGCTGTCAAGAATGTTCTCTGAGCAAGGTTCCTGGCCCCTGGCCCCTTCTCTCACCCTAATCCTGCTTCTCCAGCCTTTGCTCTGAGGCAGGCAGAATGATGTGGTGGCCTGGGTCTGGCTGTGTGGCCAGCGAGGACTAGAGCAGCAGTGAAGTCAGAGGTGGGCAGGGGTCCTGCCTTGGGGCAGGTGGTCAGCAATTGCCCGCTTCTCCCTTTTCCAGGCCCCCTTTCTCAAACTGGCCTGCTGCCCGGAGTGGGGTGGGGGTGGGGAGGAGGGCGGCCGGGAAGTGGGGAGGAACTGGAGGGTGTCACTCAGCCACAGGCTGAGCTCCCTTTGTCTTGGCAGGACCCGCCAAATGCCGGCTCCTCTGACAGCCAGATTGATCTCTTCCCGTTCATTCACATCTTTCCCGGCTTCAGCAGCTTGTGGAGTTAAGATAGGTCGGTGATAACAGATAAGGCAGTGACAAGTTAGGCACGTAATATAATATGAGGGAGGAGTGTGTGTGTGTGAGGAGTGTGTGTGTGTGTGTGTGTGTGTGTGTGTGTGTGTGTGTGTCTTGGGTGTGTGTGTATTGGGTGTGGGGAATCTGCATCCAGAAGAGTGTAGGCTTCCATGTGTCAGAGGTCGGGGAAGTGGGGTGGGTGGGTTGGGAACCTGTATGTTTGTGTCTGTGGGTGGGGGGGCAGGAGGGGTGCGTGAGATGGCATGGCTGGGTGGGGGTGTGTGCACGTGCAGGCATGTGAGTTGGGTGTGCTATACAGTTAAGCAGATCTCTGGTTAATATTATTGTCAGTAAAGTCCCGTTTCCTCCTTTGTATTTTCCTCCACGTTCCAGCCTCCCGTTGCAGCCCAGGTCACTAGCCACTAGAGACATGGTTGGGGGGGGGGGGGGGGGGGGGGGCAGAGGGAAAGGACAAAGAAAAAGAATTCAATCTATAACCCGTGGGATTTCCTGAGCCCCCGCCAGGGCCAGTTGTGGCCTTTCCTCCCGGGAAGTCTGGAGTTGAATTTGTAATTCTAAGATGCCACTGTCTGCTCCTCTCACCTCTCATGCTGCCAAGATGGCGCCATTCCCCCCCCCCACCCCCATGCTCTGCACCCCAAGGCAGAGGCAGGGCCCCCTCACCTCCCAGCCCTCCATCACTTAATGCCTGTTGCAGAAAAAGCCGCCTTGAATTTCACCATTGGCATCTCCTCCCTGTTCCAAGAACTTCTCTCCATTTCCAGGCTGTGGGGTCTCTTCCCTGCCATAAGTAACTTCATTCTGGGACCCTGGGGCTCCTGCACTTGCCTTACCCCAAGTTCATTGGGCCTGACTGTGGGATCCTAGGCTCCTCCTCCAGGTGCTATCCATTCCAGCTCAGACTGTCTTCCCCTAAATCCTCCCAGCCCTCCTCCTCCCTTCTCCAAGCCTGGTCAAGCCCTTCCTCCTTTCCCCTCCTGGACACGGCAAGGCATGAGCCACCTCCAGGAAGCTTTCCAGGATGAACCCCATTCTCCTTCGGAGCCAGAACCCACTCCTCTCCGCCTGCCAGTTCACTCTTCTAAGAACTGTCAATCTATCCACATAGGTGCAGACCGGCTGTGAGTCTGTCAGCTCAGGGTAGCCAGATCCCATCGAAGGGGCTGTGCGGGTGGATGGGGTCTGATTTCCTGGGGAGCCTACTCTGGAGAGGCAGGGATAAGATTCCTTCTGTGGGGTGACTTCTCGACTCCCAGCCCAGGGCTGGGGAACATTTTCTAGAGGGAGGAAATGGTGGTTCTCTTAAGGGGGCAGAAGAGAACCCCCTGGGTTGGTGGGGGTGGCATCCTGCCCCAGGCCTGAGAGAAGGCCTGCTGTGGGGTGGCTCCACAGAGAAGAGAGCTCCATTTTGCCATCTTCCCCTGGGGGCCAGGGGTTCACCTGGGCTGCCCGAGTGGGTTTCCGGGGAACATGTTCATCCGTTGCTGCTCCAACATCTTCTTCTTGAATTCCTCCAGACTGGCCTTGTCTAGGGTGGGAGAAGCCAAGCGGTTCTCAATCTCTAGATCTTTTCAGCTCAACGTTCTCCTTGCCCGTTTCATCTCCAGGGGTTAACATGACCGTAGGACCCCAGAGCCCCTCTGCCCTCCCCACCCCACTCCCACCAATCCATTGAGTTGAAAATATCCCCTTGTTGCCCAACACCATGATGCCACCCCGTTTTCCCCAGAGCACAGTAAATCCCTGGTTTTCATGGGCACCTGGGAGGAGCCGAGGTGGTCTATGGTTACAATTGCCAGTGCCATCACTGTTCCAATACAGATGCCCTCACCCTTAGCTGGCATTAACCCAAATCATGACTGGATTGGTAGAGAAGGCTGGTAAGCCAGGCCGTGAGGATCAGGCCTGTGGAGGAGGACGACAGTGGCTTCCTGTCTTGGTCAGGATTTAGTTTACATGAAACAGAGAGGTGGAGGAGTGGGGTGTTCCCATGTGAGCCCGGTGCTGGTCTGGGGGTGTGGAAAGTGGCCATCTCTGCCAGATCACAGAGGGCTGAGGCCCTATCAGGGTGGCATCCCCAGGTCCCCATGCTAGAGTCCTGACTTACCAATGGTTCCGGCATTCCCTAGGATTCCAGGATTTCCAGAAATGGTCCCAGTCCGAGTCACTGGATTCCCCAAGGGGCCTGCCTGTAAAATGCAGAAGGAAAGTCACCTTCAGCGCAGTGGACAGTAGGACCACCTGGAGATGAGCTGTGGGAGAAGGATCTGATGGGGATGAGATCTCTGTTGCCATATCTTCCTGCCAGCTCCCAGGCCTGGGACCCTCCCTCAGCGGCCTAGATAAGGATGCCAAGTGGGCTTATGGAGAAAGCAGCCTTGGGGTGAAGCAGCGTGGCTCAGTGGAAAGAGCCCGGGCTTGGGAGTCAGAGGTCATGGGTTCTAATCCCGGCTTTGCCACTTGTCAGCTGTGTGACCTTGGGCAAGTCACTTCACTTCTCTGGGCCTCAGTTCCCTCATCTGTAAAATGGGGATTAATCAATCAATCAATCAATTGTATTTATTGAGTGCTTACTGTGTGCAGAGCACTGTACTAAGCGCTTGGGAAGTACAAGTTGGCAACATATAGAGACAGTCCCTACCCAACAGTGGACTCACAGTCTAGAAGGGGGAGACAGAGCAAAACAAAACATATTAACAAAATAAAATAAATAGAATAGATATGTACAAGTAAAATAAATAAATAGAGTAATAAATGCATACAAACATATATACATATATACACGTGCTGTGGGGAAGGGAAGGAGGTAAGGCGGGGGAGATGGAGAGTGGGAGGAGGGGGAGAGGAAGGAGGAGGCTCAGTCTGGGAAGGCCTCCTGGAGGAGGTGAGCTCTCAGTAGGGCCTTGAAGGGGAGGGATTAAGACTGTGAGCCCCACATGGGACAACCTGATTACCCTGTATCTACCCCAGTGCTTAGAACAGTGCTTGGCACATAGTAAGCACTTAACAAATACCAACATTATTATTATTATTATTATTATTACTCATTTCACGGAAGCCCAAAGGCTATTTTTGCAACCCCCAGAAGTCCTCGGGCTGTTCTGGTCATGGCTTCATGGCGTGGGCAGAACAGAGCCGGAGGCATGGGCAGGCACGGACCATCAAGATGGAGGGGGAGATGGAGATGCTTCTGTGTGTGTGGAGACCCTGAAAGGGATAGGGCTCTTCAGTTTGGAAAGACACAGGCTGGGAGGGGACAAAGTCAAGGAGGGGGTGGACAAGGCCAACATGGAATTGCTGCTCCCAGCAGCAGGACAATGAGGAAACCCATTGGAGCCAGGGGGTCTTTGGTTCCAAAAAAATAGAAGGAAATGCTTTTTTACCCCCAGTGAGCAGGAAGCCGATAGAATTTGTTCCCACGGGAGACTGGGCAAGGCAAAAATATCAGTAAGTTCAAGACTGGATAAATTTAAGAATGAGAAGTGGAAGATGGGTTCCTGGGAGAAACTTAGGGATGGAGAAGGGAATGAACATCAGGGGTGTTAGATGGTCTGACCCTGACTGTGAGGTGGGGGTCCAGGAAGGAGACCAGTCCATGGTTCCTCCAAGCGGCTGGTGCCATTGCTGGAGGTTGGCCCCTGGGATGGATGGGCCATGGGTCAAACCCTGGGCTGGATGGACTTACCATCTTCTGTTCCAATAAGGGCTGGTAAGGAATGGGCTGATGGCTGTGCATTTAGACTACTGGACTGGGAGTTAACTGCTTGGGCATTTGGAACTAGGCCTGCAGCCCTGTAAAGATGTCAGCTGTTGCTTTGGGAATTTCTGGGGTCTGGTCAAGCTGAACAGCTGATGGTGCTGGAGGAGAGAGCTCTATACAGCTCCCCATCCTCCAGCCATGGGGTCAGTGCCTGGGAAACAGAGGTCTAGATCAGAGGAAAAAGGCTTCTGTCCCATGACACCACTCAAGACAGGGGCAGGAGCAGAGATGAACAGGATATCTGGGACTCCAGCCTCCGGATGTCTTACCTTGACCACCAATACAGGCAGGCTCCCGGGCTCAAAAGAGCAAAGAAGAACTGACCTTCTGCCTTGTGTGTATATTGACACACACACACACACACACACACACACACACACACACACACACACACACACACACACACACACACACACACACACTCTCTCACCACACAAACGTGCCCACATCCACAGACATGCCACCAGACACATACACGCTTAAAATACCTCCCAATCCTTTTGCTGGGGAGAAGAGGGCAGCAGGTTCTAGTGGCCATTGTGAGCCCCACCTGAGATGGGGGCTGTGTCCAATGTGATGATCTTGTTCCCAGCGCTTAGCCCTGTGCTTGGTACATTGTAAGTACTGCATAAATATTATTATTATTATATCACCTAAGCTGGGCAGCTGGAAGGAGGATGCGTGCCCATCTGAGCCCCGCTTCTGGGGGCCTGGGAGAGAAAGTCCAACAAAAGTAAGGGAACATGCCTACCAACTCTGTTTTACTGTACTCTCCCAAGTGTTTAGTACACAGTAAGCACTCAAGAAATACCACTGACTGATTGAAAACTGGCCTGGCCTAAGTCACCCTCTCCTCTCTGCCCAAGTTAGACTCTCACTCCCAGATGTCAATATGTATCAGACTCTCCCAAGTGCTTAGTCCAGTGCTCTGCACCCAGTAAGTGCTCAAAAAATACCATAGATGGATCAATCGGTCGATTGATTGATGCCCAGGAAAGGGGGTCCCACATACCTGCAGAGCTGCAGGCCCCTGCTCCTCTGTAGCCCGCCCCTTCACCCCAATTCATCCCACCTTGCTTCTGATGCAGAATTCCAGGGAGCTGGTCTTGATAGCTACTTGGGTATTGGCATCTGCCAGCTGCCGCTCCTTCTCCTCCAGCTGTTTTAGCAGCCCCTCCTTCTCCTTGCGCAATGCCATCTTCTCCTCCAGTGCCAGGCCGCCCTGCTTCGTGCAATCCGTCTGCAGCTGCAGGTACTTGGACAATGCCTCCTTCTGGTTGGCCTCCCTAGACTTCTGGCAGGCCTGGAGGTTCTGCTCGATCAACTCCTTCTGCCTGTGAAGGTCTGTGTTCTCCTGTGCCTTCTGTATGACGTCCACCCGGAGCTGCTGGACCAGCTCGCTCACCTTGGTGGTCACGGTGGTGGGTATGGTGTCGCAGAACTGGCGGACAAGGTTCAAGTCTGTGGCGTAGTTTATGGGCAGGCTGTACGGGTTGGAGTAGCTGATCAGGTTGTTCAGGGTCTTGGGGATGATGGATTCCTGCCACAGATTCTTCAGCTGCATGAAAAATTTTTCATCCAGCTTCAGGCACTGGTTCTGGAGGTCCTGGATCTGGCTCCGTTGCCTCTGCAATTCTTGAAGCTGCCGGAATGACTCCTCTTTGCAGCTCTCCCAATTTTTCTGGCAGATGTTCTTCTCCACCAGAAATTCCTCCTTCTGCTTGGTCCACGAGGTCTGCAGGTTCTCCTTATCCTGTTCCATCTTCTTGACCTTCTCGCTGAAGTGGAGCTTGAAGGCTGTGGAGGAAGGGAGATGCCCATTTCCCCCTTTGTTAGCTCCTGCCCGGGCAAACAACCACTCGCCCACTCACCTGGGGCCTTGGGGACGGAATGGTTTAGGCCAGATTCTGGAGCCCCTACCCCTAGAGGTTGAGGCTACTCTGTCAGCTCTTGCCAGTTTGGGGCCCAGCTAGGAGTGGGGAGGGACCTCCCTTCCCCACCACTGAACCCAGACCTCTCCCTCCCCATTTCCTAAGCTGGGGTCTTTCCATTCCCCACCAGCCCCTTCCCACTCCCCCCCACCCGCCCCCTCTCCGACAGGACTTCATGAAAGTGAACCAAAGAGGAACAGAAAGGAAGGCCCGGGAGACTTCAGCCCCCTTCCCGGTTGCAGTTTGCTGCCTGTCTGATTTCCACTGGGTTAATCCTGATTTCAGGCCTAGGCACCTGGGTTAGGGCCCGGCCATCTCTGAGACCTCTCTTCCCCGGTCGGGGGCTCTTACTGATATGAGTGTTGTTCAGTTCCTTCAGGTCCTGTTTGCAGATCTCTTCCTCTTTCACGATGTACATCGTGTACTTCATGTTGACCTGGCATTGCATCTTAAGGGACAGAGGGGACAGGTGATCAGAGCTGGCTCCCCTGAGCAGTCTCAAGGGCTCTAGCCCAAGGCTCTGCCCTCCCCCCAATCTCGGCACCTCCCGTCCTCCACCCCTAAACCCTAGAAGACAATACATTCCTCAACAAGCCTTTGTGGAGTACCCAGGGGGTACCTGGGGGACTTGGTCTCTGTCCTCCTGGAAGTTACCATGAACTTCTATATATCTCTGGAATCTTGTTTGTGTCTCTGGCCTTAGGGCTGTTATCATTTCGATAGCTTTCTACGTTTCAGTGCCTTGGGTTTATAATAATAATAATTATGATATTTGTTAAGCGCTTACTACATGCCAGGCACTGTACTAAGCACTGGGGTGGATACAAGCAAATTGGGTTGGACACAGTCCCTGTCCCACGTGGGGCTCACAGTCTCGATCATATGTGGATCTGGGTCTGCCCTGTCTCCCTGATCTGACTTGTCAGCACTTTGAGGACAGAGAGTGTGTCGGTTCCTCTCTTGGTCTCTCCCCACAGCAGTAGAATGTGTGTGTGTGTGTGCGCACGCACATGTGTACGTGTGTGTGCCTGTGTGCATGCGAGTGCACATATGTGTGTGTGTGTGCGTGTGTGCGCACATGTGTGTGCTCTCCCCCATCAGACTGTCAGCCCTTCGAGGACAGAGACCATGCCTTCTCCCCCATTCTATCACACAGCGCCGAGTCCAGGACTCCAAACAGTATAGATGCTTAGTCCAGACTGGAGACTAACAGGGTGATAGAGAAGACAAGATTGATAAATATAGTCATCTTGTTTCACACCAGTTATTTTTAAATTAATCTGCATTGACTTTTGGTCCAGACCCAAGCTCCTTTTTAGTATGAAAAATTGAGTTCTCTTTGTTGTCGTCATCATCCTCATCATCACCAGTATCAAAGTTCGAGGGCCAGGACTTTAAAAACTTCAGAAAAAAGCACAGAGAAGTACAGGGTGTACTGAGGATTGGCGAGTATTCACATAAGGAACCAAGGTAACTGGAGTGGGTGGCGTGACCTTGGAAAGAGTGGGGGATGGAAATCTGGGAAGGCTTCCAAAAGAAGGGTTTTTTTAGCAGCATGTTGACCCTAGGGAGACGGGTGATTTGGCGAAGAGAAGTAGGTAGGGCATTCCAGGCTGGGGGGAATGGTTTGTACCATTATTAAAAGCATATCTCCAAGAAGCTTTCCCTGACTAAGCCCTCATTTCACCTATTCCCTCTCCCTTCTGCATCACCCTTGCACTTGGATTTGCACCCTTTAGTCACGCCACCTTCAGCCCTAAAGGATTTATGTCCAGATGATCCATAATTGATTTTAATATCCGTCTACTCCTCTAGATGGTAAGCTCATTGTGGTCAGAGAACGTGTCTACCCACTCTATTGCACTCTCCCAAGTGCTTAGTACAGTGCTATGCACACAGTAAGTGCGCAATAAATGATTGATTGATGGCTTGACAGTGTGAGGGGTCATGTGTGGGGGACCAGGAGCAGCTTCTCTTGGGTACAGTAGAGGATATGAGCAGAAGAGGGCAGCTTGGTAGGGGCAGAATGGGCAGCAGTTGAGCTCCAGTGGTCCCCATGGCTACTCTGAGCCTTGAAGTCTTTAGCCGAGAATCTTAGTTTGATCTGAGCTATGACAGGAAGCTCCTATTGACTTTTGAGGAGAGGAGTGACCTGTTGTTATCCAAGTTTAGAGAAAGCAGCATGGACTAACGTATAGAGCCCGGGCCTGGGAGTCAGAAGGATCCGAGTTCTAGTGCTGGCTCTGCCACTTGTCTGCTGTGTGACCTTGGGCAAGTCACTTCACTACTCTGTGTCTTAGTTACCTCATCTGTAGAATGGGGATCAATTCTGTGAGCCCCGTGTTGGACATGGACAGTGCTTAGTAGGGTGCCTGGGACATAGTGAGTGCTTAAAAAAAATAAAAAAAATGCTTGAGAAAAATGACTCTTGCTCTTGCATGTTGGGCAGCTTAGAGTGGGGAGAAGCTGAAAGCAGGAGTTTGGCAAGGAAAATGAATTGGGGGGGCTTGTTTATTTTAAACCTTCCCACTAAAGAGAACAGGAAAGTCTCTGGGGGGAGGTGGGAAGGATGATGACTAGTTATTTCCAAGCTGCCCTCCTGTTTGCCCACCCCAAAGGTTGGCGGACAAGTGGAGAGGAGGGGGAAAGGGAAATTGTTATGAGCAGACACCTGCAGCATCACGAAAAGCCCCTGGAAGATACTCTGGAGTCTCTGGCTGAAGCAGAGCTGGACGGAGTCTTCCACTGAGGGCCATGGCATAGAAAGGAAGGAGGCTCAGTGCCAAGGGCCCACCTGCATGTTGTTGCCATGGAGACCACTTGGGCTCAGCTGCTGCCCTCTCTGCTAATGTCTACAGTGTCCTGGCCCCCTGAAGAGAGGGGATGGCAGGAGTGGCCATTCAGAGAAGGGGGAAGAAGCTAAGAATGGCTGGCTTATTGGCAGTAGAGCTTGGCTTGGGCTGGAGCTCAATCTAACTGCCACCAGCCACAGCCAGAAGTAGATGAAAACTCATTCCTGAGAAGGCTCGCTGTCCCGGCAATCCATAGGACAGCGTTGCAAGCCTCTGGAAAGTGACTTTCCACTCTCCTAGTACCCCCCCCCCCCCCCCAACCCCTGAGTACAGGATCTGTGCATGAATTCCCCAAGAGTGTAGGCGTAAAGTGGGAAAGCCTGGGGTACCCTGAACTGAACCTGGAGGGACCCCTTCCCCCTCCAGTCCCAATTAAAGGGGGAGGGGAGGGAGAGGAGCCAGGAGAGAAGGCTGAGAAAGAGCAGAATGACCTGGGCAAGGGCTGGATCAGAAGAGTCAAGAGAGCAAAATCTGGGCCAGAAGGAGAGAATCGGGGGAGAGGAAGGAGAAGAGGCCGCGGCGGGTGCAGCTGTTCAATGAGTAGCTGTGTGAGAATCAGCGTGGCTCAGTGGAAAGAGCACGGAATGGGAGTCAGAGGTCACGGGTTCTAATCCCGGCTCTGCCGCTTGTCAGCTGTGTGACTTTGGGCAAATCACTTAACTTTTCTTTGTGTCAATTACTTTATCTGTAAAATGAGGATTAAGACTGTGAGCCCCACGTGGTACAACCTGATCACCTTGTATCCCCCCCCAGTGCTTAGAACAGTGCTTTGCACATAGTAAGCGCTTAACAAATAACATCATTATTATTTGGAGGCAGCGTGGCCCAGTGGAAAGAGCACAAACTTGGGAGTCAGAGGTCATGGATTCTAATCCCGGCTTTGCCACTTTTCAGCTGTGTGACCTTTGGCAAGTCACTTAACTTCTCTGTGCCTCAGTTACTTCATCTGTCAAATGGGGATAAAAACTGTGAGCCCCACATGGGACAACCTGATTACCTTGTATCTATTCCAGTGCTTAGAACAGTGCTTGGCACATAGTAAACGATTAACAAATACCAACATTATTATTATTAAGGAGTCTGGACAGGCACAGGAGCAGGGGAATGCAGATGGGACAAGAGCAGGAGGGGGCGGTGGTGTTGAGCAATGATCCTTTTCAGAATGGAGTAGACTTGAGCAGAGTTAAAGACAGAAGGGAAGGAGCCAGAGGAGAGGGACACAAGGGGAAGATGAGAGAAGATTGCAGGGTGGGGGTTTTTACGAGTCAGGGGGCCCTGCAATGTTGGGATTACAGTCAGGCTCTGGGGGTTGTATTCTTTGACTCTCTGGGGTGGCAAGAAGAGGGGGAGCAGGACCTTTCCACATCCATTTGTTCTTTTAACTGCCTTAATCCCAGACTCTGAGAGTCACCAACAGAATTCTCCCCAGCTTCTCAGTTGGAGAAACCAAAGCCCCAAATGTCTCCGACCTATAAAAAACTCCCCAATTTTCCCTGTTTCACCTCGTTTCCCCCCAAGGGGCTCAGTACACCATCTGGGGCAAAAACCTCTCCATTTTGCCCAGACTCAGATTTCTAAACAAAACGGGAGAAGTGAGGCAGAGAGGTAATTCCACTGCTTTTTAGGCCCTCTGCCTGATTTTTCCCTCCCAAACCAAAGCAACTTGCTCAGTAAGGTTCTTTCCTCTCAACTACAAAAATGTTTCTGGTTAAAACTCTTCTCCTTTCCATGTCGGAATGTCTCTTGCTATCTCCCCAAGCTCAGGTGAAATGTCTGAAGGTAAGTGAGCAGTATGTCTCCCTCTGGAAGGTGTAGGAACCCCTGGAGGGGAGAAGACTTGACCCAGACTGGGACATCTCCCCTCAGAAGCTCTGGCCTTGATTCAGCAGCCTAGATCCTACCCCCACTTCCTTTTTCGAGCCCCCATGAATGGAACTTCACCCGCCAAAGAGAAACTGGGATCACTGAGATGGGGAGGGGGAAGGGGCAGGGGCCCAGGAATGGGGGAGAGGAGTGCACCGGCCCCCGCCCCCTAGCCAATGACTCTGGGCCTCATCCCCAGTAAAATGGGGATTGAGACTGTGAGCCCCACATGGGACAGGGACTGTGTCCAACCCGAGTTGCTCGTATCCATCCCAGCGCTTAGTACAGTGCCTGGCACATAGTAAGCACTTAACAAATACCATAATTATTATCCAACTAACTGCCTCTCAGGTGGGAAGATCTGGATGTTGAGCAGTGGGTTGAGCAAGTTGCTTTGACTGGGTGGCGGGGAGGGGGGAAATCAGGCAGTGGGATGAAAGAAATCAGGCAGAGGGCCTAAAAGAAGTGGAATCTCCTCTCCACCTTACTTTTCCCTATTTGTTTAGGAATCCAGGAGAGGTTTATGCCCCAGGTGGTGTTCTGAGCCCCTGTGGGGGGAAGCAGGGTCCCTCAGGGGTCTGGCTGGGGGTCCTCAGAATAGGGCTGTCCTCCGGGGCTGTAGGGTGACCCCCAACGACAGAGACGCTGAAGGCAGGGAGTAGGCCGGAGATAGGGAAGAGAGGTCAGGACTCACCCGGTCCATGTGGCACTGCTTGAAGCTGGCATTGATCCGGTCCTGCTCCCTCCGACTGTTGACCAACATCTGCATGAATTCCTCCCGTGACTTCCGTGTGAGGTTGAGGTCCTTAGAGATGTTGGTGTTGAGCTGGAGCAACTTCACATTCTTGCTATAAAGTGCCTCGTTCTTCTGGGTTACCTGGTGCAGATGTTCCTCTGTGCCCACCTGAGGGTTGCCATAGACCATGAACAGCACCAGCCCCAGAATGATGAGGAACTGGATGAGTGAGACAAAGAGGAAGAAATACTTCATGTAGTACCAGCAGCCCTTGCTCTTGGTGCCCATGTTACCCATGCGGTAGCCGGTGCTGTTTCGGTCCATGGAAGGGCAGCAGGAGGCGAAGCAGCGGCTGACCCTGGGGTGGACTAGCGGCCTCGGCTGCCTCGGCTAGTCTTCCTTCCCTCTCCTTTGTAGCCCCAGGGGAGTGAGGTGGGAAGTCGGGGAGAGGTGGGGCCTCCTGGTTTCCCTGCTGATGGAATGCTTATATTGCTCAACTTAATACTTCCTCCTGTCTGGCTCCTTCCTGCCTCCACGGATGTTGAAGGGCTGGGGTTATCATAACAAGACGCTGCTTGGATAGCTCCATTGTTTGAGGGTTTTATGGACGGGACCCGCTGGCTTGGCCGTGCCAAGGGTTCAGACCTTTCCATTGTGTTGGGTTTTCAACTTGACGCTCCTGAGCGTGCTCCTCCCTGCCTGCTGCTTTCCCATCTTTGCCACTCTGTCTGTTGTTCCGGCGGGTGGTGGGGTGGGGTGAGGGGAGAGAGGAGAGGACGAGAAACATCTGAGTCCAGAGAGAGCTGGAGCTTGGAAATGAGGTGGCTGGAGAATGTCTTCCCACTCGGAGAAGCAGAAACCCGGTGGACTCACCCTCTCACCACCACAACCACCACCATCATCATCATTACAGTGATCTAGAAGTCTGGAAATGGTGTAGACTAGTGGAAAGAGCAAGGGCTTGGGAATCAGAGGACCTGGGTTCTCATCTTGGCTCTACCATTTGTCTGCTATGTGACCCAGGGCAAGTCACTGAACTTCTCTGGGCCTTAGTTTCCCCTACTGCAAATGAGGATTTCATACTTGTTCTTCCTCCTACTTTGAGCCCCATGTGGGACAGGGACTGTGTCCAACATGATTAACATATCTTCCCCAGCGCTTAGAACAGTGCTTGACACATAAGTAGCGCTTAACAACTACCATTAAAAAAAAATCTAGTGATTCCAGGTCCTGGAGGCGGTAGAATGAGAACACATATTGATGTTGGGATTGGCCCACAGGGATCTTACAGTCTATGGGAGGAGTGAGGGAGTGGGGTGAGATGGTACAAAGAGAAAAAATTCAACCCTCAAATAAACGCTGGCAGGACAAGAACAGTGAAGGTCCAAACTGATTCTCTTGTATCTTTCCCAGGGTTTAATACTGTGCTTAGCACATAGTTAGCGCTTAACAAATCCCACCCTTATTATTGCCCAGCACTAAGGGCACGTTACCACGTTAGTACAGTCACTCATATCCCGACTGGATTACTGCATCAGCATCCTTTCTGATCTCCCAACCTCCTGTCTCTCCCCACTTCAGTCTATACTTCACTCTGCTACCAGGATTATCTTTCTACAGAAATGTTCTGGGCATGTCACCCCTCTCCTCAAAAATCTGCAGTGGTTGCCTATCAACCTCCCTTCTCTCCTTCTACAACCCAGCCTGCACACTCCGCTCCCCTGGTGCTAACCTCACTGTGCCTCATTCTTGCCTGTCCCGCCGTCGACCCCTGGCCCACGTCCTGCCTTTGGCCTGGAATGCCCTCCCTCCTCAAAACCTCCAAACAAGCAACACTTCACCCCTTCAAAGCCCTACTGAAAGCTCACCTCCTCCGGGAGGCCTTCCCGGACTAAGCCCCCCTTTTCCTCTGCTCCCCCTCTCCTCCCCATCACCCCGACTCGCTCCCTCTGCTCTGCCCCCTCCCCACCCCACAGCACTTGGGTGTATATATGTACGTATTTGTAATTCTATTTATTTTATTAATGATGTGTATATATCTATAATTCTATGTATTTATATTGATGCTATTGATGCCTGTTTACTTGTTTTGATGTCTGTCTCCCCCCTTCTAGACTGTGAGCCCATTGTGGGCAGGGACTGTCTATATGTTGCTGAACTGTACTTCCCAAGCGCTTAGTACAGTGCTCTGTGCACAGTAAGTGCTCAATAAATATGATCAAATGAATAAATACGATTGAATGAATGAAAGGATCAAGGCATTCAAAGGGTTCCCAGCAGGCCTTGCCCCAATCCATCTCCAGCACCTCCCGACCCTCTCCCCCAGGGGGGAGGCAGGGGGAGGAGAAAGCTGAGTCCCCAGCTGGCAGAGCTCCCCTGCCTTAGCTCCGACCTACCCTCTGCTGCTCCCAGGGTCATGGTCAAGAGGGAGAAGCCTGGGCATCCTGCCCACCAGGTCTCCCTTCTGCTTGCCCAGAGAAGGTAGGATACCTTGGGACACATGGTAATTTAGGGCCAGGCCAGAGATAGGCCTCTGAGCTGCAGAGGTTCCATTGTTTGGCACATCAAACAAGTTCCCCCATTCTCCCTCCCCATTAGACTGGGAGCCCTGGCTGGGACAGGGACTGTGTCTGACCTGATTCTCTCGAATCTCCCCACTGCGCTGTACACACTCTCTTGGCTCTTTGGAAGGGTTGAACAAACACCACTATGATTGTCCTGTGGTCCAGTGGGGGCAAGTGCCCTCCCCCCGCCACCCTCAGTCCATGCTCGGCCCCATCCAGTGGAGCCAGTGTGGCTTAGCGGAAAGAACACGGGCTGGGAAGTAAGAGGTCATGGGTTCTAATCCTGGCTCCGCCGCTTGTCAGCTGTGTGACTTTGGGCAAGTCACTTAACTTCTCTGTGCCTCAGTTACCTCATCTGTAAAATGGGGATTAATACGGTGAGCCCCATGTGGGACAACTTGATTACCTTGTATCTATCCCAGTGCTTAGAACAGTGCTTGGCACATAGTAAGCACTTAACAAATGCCATCATCATTATTATTATTATTATCTCCAGCTAGCCCACAGCTGCCTGCTGGTGGGAGGGAGTGGGGTGGAGATGGAATCGGGGATGCCTACTGGGGACGGGACCCAGGGATCAAGGCTGCCAGGATAAACTGAATTCTGGCCTGCCTGGGGCCCAGAGGTATGAGCCAGGACTTCCTGTATTCCCAAACCCAGTCCTCCAGCTGCCTCCGGCCACCTCAATCCCAGATTTCCTGGCCAGCAGAGGAGGTGACTCGTGCTGTGGGGCATGAGCTGGGGGGACCCAAAATCTTTCAGGATGCGGAGACGGGCCCCTCCCCCAGAACACTCTGAGGGCTGGAACTGAGCTGACTGTGCCTGGCCCCATCCCATCCCGCTTCCCTCTTCCCTCTTGCAGGAGGGAGGCCCCAGCTGAGTACATCCATTCAGCCGCCAGGGCCCTGGAGTGAATCTGTCATTGTCGCCTGGTGCATCCATATCTGTGTTTACAGCAATATGGGTGGGCACTAACTCACTGTAGCTTTTTCTTTGGTTAGTCTGTCTTAGCCCATTGGATGGGGTACTCCAGGAGAGCAGGGGCCACGCCTTTCTGTTCTTCCAGAAGTTTCCTCAGCTCCCTGGTATGGGCCCTGAATGCAGGATAGGACTTAATGAACACAGGATGTGGCTTAATGAACAAGGAGGAACGGGAGGAGAAGGAGGAGGAAAGATTTGTGTTGCTGTCTTCAAAATAGCAGGCTAAAACAATTTGTCTTGATTGTCAAAAAGCACAGAGGCCTCCTCCTCCTCCTCCTCCCTTTCTTTCTCCTCCTTCTCCTTCTCTTCCTCCTCGTCCTCCTCCTCCTCCTTCTCTGCCTCCTCAGGCCCTGCCCTCAGTGCCCACTCTCCCTTCCATTCCTCCTGCCTCCATCCCCACTCCTTTCCAGCCATGCCCGATGGGGTGGCAGAACCAGGAAAACGTGCCAGATCTGAGCAGCAGCATCATCAGGGCTCTGAGCAGCTCCCCTGCCCCTCCCCCCACAACCTCCCTGTCTCGCCAGGAACCCAGAGCAGCGGCAGCAAAGGTGAAAGGCCAAGCCCTGGCTTCCTTTCTTCCCATCCGTCCCAGGAGAGCCAACCACTTCCCGCTTGTGTGTCCTCAGCTTCTCAACCCTGGGGACAGGAAGAACTGCAGGGAATTGGGATGGTCGAATCCCACAGCTAGAAGTGACCTTCAAAGGTCATTTGGTCCAGCCCCCCCATCTCCAGGCAGGTTGAATGATCTCCAGGGACAGAGACTCCACCCTCTTCCCTGAGTGCCCGGTGCAACGTCTTTAAGGCCTCCATCGTCAGTCTCACTATCTCCATCCCCAGTATTTACGGTGTTCTTCCTTCTGCGGAACTGAATGGTCTTGCTGCAATTGAAACCCATTTCCTTGTGTTCCGTCCTCAGGGGATCCAGAGAGGGGCTGGTCAACATCCTCTCCATAAAAACCCTTCGTAGACTTGAAGACCAGCCATTCATTCCTGCCCCCTGCCCCCACCCTCCACCCCTGACCCTCAGCCTTCTCTTCTCCTAGCAGAGAACCACAGAGTTGCGGGTTTTAACGTCCAAGGAGAAGAACCAGGGTTTCGGCTGAAATCTGTACTGGGGAGGCTTCTTTCCTATTGCTTAAAAAACCCTCCCTTGACCGCATGGTTCCCTCCAGTTAGCACCCCATCTCCCTTGTGGCTCAGTGGAAAGAGCCCAGGCTTGGGAGTCAGAGGGCACGGGTTCTAATCCCAGCTCTGCCACTTGTCAGCTGTGTGACCTTGGGCAAGTCACTTCACTTCTCTGTGCCTCAGTGACCTCATCTGTAAAATGGGAGTTAAGACTGTGAGCCCCATGGGGGACAACATGATTACCTTGTATCTACCCCAGTGCTTAGAACATTACTTGGCACATAGTAAGCACTTAACAAGTACCATTATTATTATTGTTATTATTATTTTTATTTTTATTATTATTCCTCTTCAAAATCCTTGAGAGAGTTGTCTACACCCACTGCCTCCATTTGCTCTTCTTCGATTCTCTCCCTGACCCCCTCCAATCTGGCTTCCTCCCCCCTCACTCCATGGACATGGCCCGCTCTAGGGTCACCGATGATCTCCTTCTTGCCAAATCCAGTGGCCTGTACTCCATCCTAATCCTCCTTGATCTCTCAGCTGCCTCTGATACTGTGGCTCACCTTCTTCTGGAAACATTATCCAACCTCGGCTTTACTGACATTGTCCTCTCCTGGGTCTCCTCTTATCTCTCTGGCTGCTCCTTCTCAGTGTCTTTTGTTGGCTCCTCCTCTGCCCTTCACCTTCTGACCGTGGGGGTCCCTCAGTGCTCAGTTCTGGATCCCCTTCTGATATCTAATTAGACCAACTCCCTTGGAGAACTCATTCACTCCCGTGGTTTCTACTACCATCTCTATGCAGGTGATTCCCAAATCCACCTCTCCAGCCCTGACCTCTCTCCTTCTCTGCAGGCTCAGACTTCCTCCTGCCTTCAGAACATTTCTACTTGGATGTCCCACCAACCCCTCAAACTTAACATGTCCAAAATAGAATTCCTTGTCTTCCCACCCAAACCCTCTTCTACCCCTGACTTTCCCATTACTGTAGACAACATCACCATCTTTCCTGTCTCACAAGCCTGTATTCTTGGCATTATCCTCAACTCATCTCTCTCATTCAACTCATGAATTCACTCTATCATCACATCCTGTTTATTTCACTTTCATGACATCGCCAAAAGCCACCTTTTCCCCTCCATCCAAACAGCTACCATGTTGATCCAAGGCGTGGTTCAGTGGAAAGAGTCCGGGCTTGGGAGTCAGAAGGTTGTGGGTTCTAATCCCGGATCCACCACTTGTCTGCTGGGTGACTTTGGGCAAGTCACTTAACCTCTCTGTGCCTCAGTTACCTCATCTGTAAAATGGGATTAAGACTGTGAGCCCCACCTGATTACCTTGTATCTACCCCAGCGCTTAGAACAGTGCTTGGCACATAGTAAGTGTTTAACAAATACCATAATAATAATAATTATTATTATCATATTCCACCTTGGATATGCATTGCTACTGCAACAGCCTCCTTGCTGACCTCCCTGCCTCCAGTCTCTCCCCACTTCACTCTGCTGCCCAGATCATTTTTCTAAAAAAAGTTCTGTGTACACCTCCCCACTCCTGAAAAAATTCCAGTGGTTGCCCCTCCACTTTCACTTCAAACAGAAGCTCCTCACCATCCATTTTAAGAGACACTCAATTAGCTTTCCCCCACTCCCACCTTACCTCGCTGATCTACTAAAACCCAGCCTGCACACTTCACTCCTCTAACATCAACCTACTCAATGTACCTCCATCTCATCTCTCTCACTGCCGACCCTTTGATCACACCAGGCCTCTGGCCTGTAACTCCTTTCCCCTTCACATCCCACAGACCACTTCTCTCCCCATCTTCAAAGCCCTGCTAAAACTCTTATTTCTAAGAAACTTTCCCTGACTAACTTCTCATCTCCCCACCCTATTCTCCCTCCCTTCTCACTCACCTATGCACTCGAATCTGCATCCCCTAAGCACTTTATTAGTCACCACAGCCCCACATCACTTAACTGCTGCTTCTATCAGTCATTTATTTTAACAGCTGCCTCTCCCACTAGATTGTTAGCTCCTTCGGGGCAGAAATGGTCTATCAACTCTGTTGTACTGTACTTTCCCAAGTGTTCTGCACACAGCAAGTGCTCAGTATCTCTCTGATTCAATTAATCAATTGATTAATTGAGTGATTGATTGATTGAGAGCTGAGATGGGGGAGGTTTTGAGGCAGACCAGAGAATGGATACTAGTGAATGAAGAAAGCAACAACACATTGGTAAAAGAAGCCAGAAAATATGAAGAAATAATGTTGTGTTTTTAGTGTGATTATACTAGTTATAGTATTTACTAATAGTAGTAGTATTTTTTAAGGATTTTCTGTGTGCAGAGCTTTGTACTAAGCACTGGGAAAGAGTACACAGGTGGGAATTAGACAAGGACCCTGTCCTTCAGGAAGCTCACCATCAATGAATTTCTCTGATTATCTATGATAACAGGGTGGGGAAGCAGCATGGCTTAGTGGAAAGAGCACAGGCCTGGGAGTCAGAGGTTGTGGGTTCTATACCGGCTCCGCCACTTGTTAGCTTTGTGACTTTGGGCAAGGCACTTGATTTATCTGTGACTCAGTTACCTCATCTGTAAAATGGGGATTAAGACTTTGAGCCCCATGTGGAACAACCTCATAACCTCATAACCCCACTGCTTAGAACAGTGCTTGGCACCTAGTAAACACTTAACAAATACCATTATTATTATTATTATTATTGCCTTTGTATGAACTGTTTTTAATGGAAGAATTTTGTGATATGCAATAAAGAAAAAGTTCTCTTCTCCTGGCAACACCTCCCTTCCCCCCAAACCCTATCATTTTTCTCCTAAGACCACTTTTTCATTTCTTCTGTCACTTTCTCAGCATTCTGGGAAGTAGCATGGCCTAGTGGAAAAAGCACAGGCCTGGGAGTCAGAGTTCCTGGGTTCTAATCCCGGCTCTGCCATTTGCCTGTAGTTATCTATTTTGTTTTTATCTATTTCGATGGTATTGACACCTGTTTACTTGTTTTGTTTTGTTGTCTGTCACCCCTTTCTAGACTGTGAGCCCGTTGTTGGGTAGGGACTGTCTCTGTTTCCGAATTGTACTTTCCAAGCGCTTCGTACAGTGCTTGCACACAGTATGCCCTCAATAAATATGATTGATTGAATGAATGAATGAATTGCCAGCTGTGTGTCCTTGAATAAGTCACTTAACTTCTCTGTGTCTCAGTTTCTTCAACTGTAAAATAGGCATTTAATACCTGTTCTCCCTCCTACTTAGACTGTGAGCCCCATGTGGGACAGGGACTGTGTCTGACCTAATTCATTTGAATCTACTCCAGCGATAAGAACAGTACTTGACACATAGTAAGTGCTTAACAAATACCATAAAAAAGCAAAACAAACCAAACAGTACTTCTCTTCCCTCATCCACTTCCATGCCCATGGCCACCACCAATCATTCCAGGCCCTTAACTCCCTCCTGAAGGCCCTGGTGCCCCGACTTCCAGCCTCTCTTGCTCTTGATGACCTGGCCAACTAGTTGCTTAATAAAATTGAAACCAAAGTTCCCCCTCACCTTCCCAACTCCCTCTCACCCCCACACCTACCTGGGCTTTCTCCCCTTCTGAAAGCACTTGCTTCCTCCCTTCTTTCCTCCCTGACCCCTATCGTTAATCTCTCACTCTCTGATATCTCCTTCCCCTCCGCTTTCAAACATGCTCAAGTCTTCCTTCCAGTAAAAAAGCTCTTTAGGGCTCCCATGCCCCCTTCCAGCTATCACCTCACATCCCTGCTCCCACTCCTGTCCAAGCTCCTAGGATGGGTTTTAAACACCCGCCATCTCCCCTGCCTCTACTCCAACACTCTCTTCGACCCTCTACCATCTGGTTTCCTTCCTCTTCATTCCCTGGGATGGCACTCTCCAAGGTCACTAGTGACCTCATTTGTGCCAAATCTAATGGACCCTACTCCATTCTCCCCTCTCAGGGTCACACCTGGAGAGTTTCCAGTACTCTACCAATCTTGACCATGGGAGGGAGAGTCAAGCAGAGGCATATCCATTCCATTTCTAGCTTGGGCAGTGGCTAGCAAGTGGAAGACAATCTACTACAAGTCAAAACTTCCCTGTGCTGAGCATCAGGGGCATGGGACAGAGGCGAGAGCAGCAACTCAGGTTTACCATGTGGAAGGAGGCAATTGTAAACTGCTTCCATATTTTGACCAAGAAAACTCTATGGATTCACTACCAGAACGATTGCAATTGGAGGTGAGGCGTTCTGGGAGAGATGTGTCCATAGTGTCGCTCTGGGTCGGACACAACTCAACAGCATAAGACAACAACAACAACTCCGTCCTAATCCTCCTCAACCTCTTGGCTGCCTTTGGTATGGTGGATCACTCTCTTCTCTTGGAGACACTATGTAACCTTGGTTTGGTAGACACAGTTTTTTTTTTAAGTGGCATTTGTTAAGCGCTTACTATATGCCAGGCACTTTACGAAATACTGGGTTAGATACAGGCTAATCAGGTTGGTCACAGCCCATGTCTCACGTGGGGCTCACATTCTTAATCCCCACTTTACCGATGAGGTAACCAAGGCACAGAGAGTTTAAGTGACTTACCCAAGGTAATGCAACAGACAAGTGTCAGAGCCGAGATTTGAAACCAGGTCCTTTGACTCCCAGGCCCAGGCTTTTTCTCCTAGGCCATGCTGCTTCTCTCTTGGTTCTCCTACCATTTTGGCTCCTTCTTCTGAGTCTCCTAATGATAATAATAATAGTAATGATAATGATTATGGCATTTGATAAGCACTAACTATGTGCCAAGCACTATGCTAAGTGTGAGCCCGTTGTTGGATAGGGACCATCTCTGTATGTTGCCAACTTGTACTTCCCAAGCGCTTAGTAGAGTGCTCTGCACACAGTAAGCGCTCAATAAATATGATTGAATGAATGAATGAAGCGCTAGGGTAGATACAAGTTATTTGTATCTAAGTGCCTAAGTTATTTCATCTGTAAAATGGGGATTAATTAATAATGGTATTTGTTAAGCACTTAGTATGTGTGAAACACTGTTTTTGAGCCCCACGTGGGACAACCTGATTACCTTGTATCTACCCCAGTGCTTAGAACAGTGCTTGGCACTTAGCAAGCACTTAACAAATACCATAATAATAATAATGGTAATTATTATTATTAAAGGGTGATGGCCATGGTTCTTGTGCAGTGTCCCCAGAAGAAGCATTAGCTCTTGCTCCTTCATTCATTCAATCATATTTATTGAGCACTTACTGTGTGCAGAGCATATACTAAGTGCTTGGGAGAGTATGATACAACAATAAACAGACACATTCCCTGCCCACAAGCAGCTTAGAGTCTAGATGCGGTGAGACAGACATCAATACAAATAAATAAATTACAGATATATACATAAGTGTTTTGGGGCTGGGTGGGGGGAAGAACAAAGGGAGCAAATCAGGGCAAGGTAGAAGGGAGTGGGAGAAGAGGAAAGGAGGGACTTAGTCTGGAAAGGCTTTTTGGAGGCGATGTGCCTTCAAGAAGGCTTTGAAGGGGCAGAGAGTAATTGTCTGTTGGATTTGAGGAGGGAGGGCGATCCAGGCCAGGGGCAGGACGTGGGCCAGGGGTCAGTGATGAGATAGGTGAGACCGAGGCACAGTGAGAAAGTTGGCACTGAAGGAGCGAAGTGTGTGGGTTGGGTTGTAGAAGGAGAGTAGTAAGGTGAGGTAGGAGGGGGGCAAGGTGGTGGAGTGCTTTAAAGCCAATGAGGGGGAGTTTTTGTTTGATGCAGAGGTGGATGAGCAACCACTGGAGTTTTTTGAGGAGTGGGGTGACATGTCCCAAATGTTTTCTGTAGAAAAACGATCCTTGCACGCCCCACTCTTGGGAGAATACAATATAGCAGACTTGGGAAACACGTTCCCTGACCAGAAGGAGCTTTGAGTGTAGAGGGGAAGACAGAAACATTGATATAAATAAATTATGGATATGTTCATAAGTGCTGTGTGGCTGAGGGTGGGGTGAATAAAGGGTGCAAAATCCAAGTGCATTCAATACACCTGTTACTTTTTTGTCCGTGGGTGTTTGCGTGGAGGCTCAGGGAGAGGAAGAGGGCTGAGGGGAAAGTCCAAGTCCAGAAGCCTGGGGATGTGGGGGAAAGACCGAACTTCTGGTCCCAACCCCAGATTGACCACAACCCCCTTCCCTGCCGGCCCTCTCCCCACCTCACTCTGGAAGTTACCAAGTTTGAGTCCATAGGGGAGCTTGCCTCTCCTGCCTCTTTTCAGAGTCCACAGCAGAGAAAATGGGCTGATGTTGTGGTGGGGGGAATGTAAATTAGACACCAGAACTAGCTCCTTAGGGAGACTGGAGCATTTCTTTCCCCCCTTGCTTACAGGGAGGAGCCAGTTGACTTGTCAAATCTCCTTCCAGTCCCATGATTCTCTGAGCCTCCTGCCTTGGTTTCCCCATCCTGACAGGATCTGGGCATAGCCTATGAGACCTGGGGCCCAGGAGCTGAAGACTTATGAGTTTTGGCCCACCCCGGAGCCTCCCTTCAGAGAAAAGAAAAAATAAATCACTTAATGACTTTAATTATGGACTCCAAATGAAGCAAGTCCTTATTAGGAGTGCCCACCTACTTAAAAATGCCTTCGAATGAAGAAAAATATTTGGAAAATCAATGAGAGTCTTTTAATTATTTAGCCCAACACATAAAAAAAGGAAATAAGGAGAATCATAAATACTCCTTATGTTTAATAAACTCAGGACATCTTGGGCTGAGTGTGGTTTGCTCTCCCCCTCCTACCTAACCTCGCTCATCTCCCAGTACAACTTAATTTGCACACTTTGCTCCTCTAACTCCATCATACTCACTGTGCCTTAATCTCATCTCTCTTGCTACTGATCCCTTGCCTGTACCCTTCCACTGGCCTGGAACTCCTTCCCCCATCATATCCAACAGACAATTACTCTCCCCATCTTCAAAACCCTACTAAAACTCACATCTCCTCCAGGAAGCCTTCCCAGACTAACTTCTCACATCCTCATCCTCTTCTCCCCCACTTCCGTGTTGCTTATGCACTTGGATCTGTACCCTGTAAGCACTTTGTTACCTCACCTGAGAATCAGTGTGGGTTAGTGGAAAGAGCACGGGCTTAGGAGTCAGAGGTCGTGGGTTCTAATCCCACCTCGGCCACTTGTCAGCTGTGTGACCTTGGGCAAGCCACTTAACTTCTCTGTGCCTCAGTTACCTCATCTGTAAGATGGGGATTAAGACTGTGAGCCCCACGTGGGACAACCTGATTATCTTGCATCTACCCCAGCTCTTAGAACAGTGCTTGACACATAGTAAGTACTTAACAAAAACCATCATTATTATTATATCCTCATACTCTGCTGCTTCCCATTTCTGTAATTTATTTTGATGTCTGTCTCTCCAACTAGATTGTTAGTTTCTTGAGGGCAGGGATCTTGTCTACCAACTCTATTATAGTGTAGCCTCCCAAGCCCTTAGAACAGTGCTTTATACCTAGTAAGGACTTGATAAATATGATTGACTTATTGGTGCTTCTATCTCTGGACTTTTAAAGAAGGTCTGGTCTGAGGGAAAAGGACGAAGAAAGGGCTGAGAGTCAGGATCAGCCTGAGGCAGGGTGGCCACGGCCCCACAAGGTAAATGCGCACATGGTCTTCTCTAACCTGTTTCCTTCCTGGGTCAAAATCCCCCAGAGAACACATGATAATAATAATAACAATAATAATAATAATTATTATTATTATTATGGTATTTGTTAAGTGCTCACTGTGTGCCAGGCACTGTTCTAAGCGCTGGGGTGCGTATGAGCAAATCAAGTTGGACACAGTCCCTGTCCCATGTGGGACTCACAGTCTCAATCTCCATTTTACAGATGAGTTAACTGAGGCACAGAGAAGTAAAGTGACTTGCCCAAAGTCACACAGCAGACAAGTGGAGGAGCCGGGATTAGAACCCATGACCTTCTGACTCCCAGGCCCCTGCTCTATCCACTATGCCATGTCTCTCTTCAATCTCTCGCTGTAGTTTCTTGTTCCTTGTCCTCAGTAACCAAAGAAACTGCTATAGGCTCTGCCTCCCTGTTTGGCTGAGAAAGTCTGGCCAGCCAATGGCAGGCTATTCCAGGGCACAATTGGGCATTTGCCTGGTGACTTGTAGGAAAAGCTACCTTCTCCAGGAGAGGGAGAGGAACAGCAGGACTTCTGCCTGGCCATTTCCCTGCCTCTGCCCCTTTCCCTGTCCTTGTCTCTGTCCCTGCCTGTATTCTACCCAGGAAGCCACCAAACCCAGAAGCCTCACTCCTGGAAGTTCCACTCAGTGGTCTGGAATCCTGGAAATTTGCCTGGCCAGCCAGGGAGGGGCTGAACCGGAGTGGTTGGCCAATATGGAGTTGGAAACAGAGAGTTGAATGGCTGTCAATGAACTCTCTCCTTCCTTGTAACCCTGAGACTGGGCTGGTCCCACCCAAACCTGTCTGACCTGAGGCTTTCCTGGGGGAATCCACTCCTGTGGGCAGACAGTGGACTTGGGGATAGGGAAGGGGGATAAGGGATGGGGGGAGAGGGGAGAGGAGGAGGGGTCTAGATTGGCCCTGGCAGATCCCAAATCAGTGTTGAGTTCTGGGGCTTGACTTTAGTGCTCATTTGCATATTAGGATGCATTTAATTTGCATAGACATCCACCCTGCTTCTACTCCTTTCCTATCTCCCACCCACCCCAGCCCAGGTTAAAGGTAGGCTCCAGGGTTCCCCTGGTGGGAGGCGGGGAGTGGAGGGGTTGCATGTCCAGAACCCATTTGTCCGTTTGGCTTGGGACCCTCTGAGGGGCCTCCCAAAACTCTTGTCAGTCGGGGCAGCCCAATCCCCAGAGGTGTGAGACCTCAGAGGTTCTGAAATGGTTGGGGGGCGGGGGGGGTGCCTTTGAGAGGACATAGCTCTACACAAAAGGCAGCTTGATAAAGCACGGTAAGACCTTTCAGGCTGAACAATGCTCCAGGAATCGAAGATTATATCATGAATCACCATCCTTCCTCTCGGTCTGCCTGTTCTGCTGCAGGGAGAATGGGCAGTGATTATTTAAAAAGGACCCAGTTTTTTTTCTCCAGGCTTTTTTTCTTGCGCAGATGCCTCACATTTATCTGGGTCATAGCTTCAAACAACGATTAATATTCACAGCTGGGCGACCTTTCTTCTGGGCTCACAAGGGAAAGGAGAGGAGGAGAAGCAGAAGTGTCTACCAACTCTGTTGTATTGTACTCTACCGAACGCTTAGCACAGTGCTCCATACACAGTAAGTGCTTTATAAATAACATTGATTAATGATTGAGGAAGGGGGGGAGGAGGAAGAAGAGGAGGAGGAGAAGAAGGAGCGAAGGAGCTCATCATCTCCAAAACTGAACTCATTTTCCCTCCCAAATCCTTTCCTCCACCTAACTTTCTGATCACAAGTGACACCACCCCCATCCTGCTCACCTTTCAACCCTTTAACCTTGACATGATCCTTGACTCCGCTCTCTTCAACCTCCACTTTCAATCTGTCGCAAAATCCTGTCCATTCTTCCTCCACAACATCTTTAGAATCCATGCCTTTTTTTCCCATGGTTTTTGCTAAGCACTTACTATGTGCCAAGCACTGTTCTAAGCACTGGGGAGATAGTAATAATAATAATAATGATGGTATTTGTTAAGTGCTTACTATGTGCAAAGCACTGTTCTAAGCACTGGGTAGGACACAAAATGATTAGGTTGTCCCACGTGGGGTTCAGTCTTAATCCCCATTTTACAGATGAGGTAACTGAGGCCCTGAGAAGTTAAGTGACTTGCCCAAAGTCACACAGCTGACAAGTGGCGGAGCTGGGATTTGAACCCATGACCTCTGACTCTCAAGCCCGTGCTCTTTCCACTGAGTCACGCTCAGTTTGGACACAATCCCTGACCCACATGGGGCTCACAGTCTAGGTAGAGGGGAGTAGGATTTATCCCCATTTTCCGGGTGAGGTAACTGAAGCACAGAGAAGTGAAGTGACTTGGTAAGGTCACACAACAGGCAAGCGGCAGAGCTGGGACTAGAACCTAGGCCCTCTGACTCCCAGGCCCAGTCTCTTTCCAATAGGCCACACTGCTTCTATCAAGTGCTTAAAGGGTACAAATCCAAGGGCAAAGGTGATGCAGAAGGGAGGGTAAGTAGGGGAAATAAGAACTTGGTCAGGGAAGGCTTCTTGGGGGAGATATGTTGCCAACTTGTACTTCCCAAGTGCTTAGTACAGTGCTCTGCACACAGTAAGCGCTCAATAAATACGATTGATGATGATGATGAGATGTGATTTGGGAGGGCTTTGAAGTTGAGAAGAGTGGTGAACTGTTGAACATGAAGGGGGAGGGAGTTCCAGGCCAGAGGGAGGACCTGGGCAAGGGTTCAGTGGTTAGAGAGATGAGATCAAGGTACAGTGAGTAGGTTGGTGTTAGAGGAGTGAAATGGGTGGGCTGGGTTGCTATAAGAAGTCAGTGAGATGAGGGAAGCAGGGAAGTCAGAGAGGAGGCCAATGCAGTAGTCAAGGCAGGATATAATCAATGCTTGGATCAGCCTGGTAGCAGTTTGGATGGAGAAGAAAGAGTGGATTCTAGAGATGTTGTGAAGGTAGAACTGGCAGGATTTGGGGACAGATTGAATATGTAGGTTGAATGAGAAAGATGAGTTGAGGATAATGCCAAGGTTTCAGGTTCACAAGGTAGGAAGGATTGTGGTGTTGTCTACAGCGATGAAAAAGTTGGGGAGAGGAGAGGGTTTGGGTAGGAAGATGAATTCTTTTTTGGACATATTTAGTTTGAAGTGCTAGCGGGGCAGCCAAATAGAGATGTTCTGAAGGCGGGAAGAAATGAGAGACTGCACAGAAGGAGAGCGGTCAGGGGCTGGAGATGTAGATTTGAGAATCATCCGCGTAGAGGTGGTAGTTTGAAGCCACGAAAGCAAATAAGTTCTCCAAGGGAGTGGGTGTAGATAGAGACTAGAAGGGGACCCAAAACTGAGCCTTGAAGGACTCCCAAAGTTAAGGGGTGGGAGGCAGAGGAGGAGCCTGTGAAAGAGACTGAGAAGAAGCAGCCAGAGAGCTAAAAGGAGAACCAGCAGAGGACATTGTCGGTGAAGCCGAGTTTGGATAATGTTTCCAGTAGAAGGGGGTGGTCCACAGTACCAACGGCAGCTGAAAGGTCAAGGAGGATTAGGATGAAGTAGAGGCCATTGGATTTTCATTCATTCAATCGTATTTATTGAGCACTTTGTGCAGAACACTGTACAAATCGGCAACATATAAAGATGGTCCCTACCCAACAACGGGCTCACAGTCTAGAAGGGGGAGACAGACAAGTAGGCAGGTGTCAATACCATCAGAATAAATAGAATTATAGCTATATACACATCATTAATGAAATAGAGTAATAAATAAGCACAAATATACACAAGTGCTGTGGGGAGGGGAAGGGGGTAGGGTAATAATAATAATAATAATAATTTTGGTATTTGTTAAGCACTTACTATGTGCAAAGCACTGTTCTAAGCGCTGGGGAGGTTACAAGGTGATCAGGTTGTCCCATGTGGGCCTCACAGTCTTAATCCTCATTTTCCAGATGAGGTAACTGAGGCCCAGAGAAGTGAAGTGACTTGCCCAAAGTCACACAGCTGACAAGTGGTGGAACCGGGATTTGAACCCATGACCTCTGACTCCAAAGCCCGGGCTCTTTCCACTGTGCCACGCTGCTTCCCCAAGGGTAGAGGGAGGGAGGTGGGTGATGAGGAGGGGAAAGGGAGGAGGGGAGGAAAAAAGGGGGGGCTCAGTCTGGGAGGGCCTCCTGGAGGAGGTGAGCTCTCAGTAGGGCTTTGAAGGGAGGAAGAGAGCTAGTTTGGTGGATGTGTAGAGAGAGGGCATTCCAGGCCAGAGGTAGGATCTGGGCCAGAGGTAGGACGCGGGCCAGAGGTCGATGGTGGGACAAGCGAGAACGAGACACGGTGAGGAGGTTAGAGGCAGAGGAGCAGAGTGTGTGGGATTTGTCAAGAAAGGAGGTCATTGGTGACCTAAGAAAGGGCCATTTCTGTGAAGTGGAAAAGGAAGCTAAATTGGAGGGGGTCAAGGTGAGACTTGGAGGCAGCAAATGTAGAAAACTCGCTCAAGGAGTTTGGAGAGGAATGGTAGGAGGGAAATGGGGTGATAACTGGAGGGAGCCAGGGCAGCTATGTACATATCTTAACACACTATTGCTTTCTCCTACCTGTTATTTATTTTAGTGTCTGTCTCTCTCATTAGGTTGTAAGCTCTTTGAGGGCAGGGATAGTGTCTACTAAGTTTAGTGTACTCTCTCAAGTGCTTAGTACAGTGCTCCACACACAATAAATGCTCAGTAAACACTCCCGAGGAGGAGGAGTAGAATGTAAGCATCTTGCAGGCAGGGAATATGTCACATCTTTATTCTGTACTTCCCAAAGTTCTAGTACAGTGCTGTATTAGCCTGCACCAGAGAAGCCACACACACACAACTAAAAATTTATATTGGTAACACAGAGCTAAGGACTTTGATACTCACCCCACTTCCATCTTCACAGTACTTATGTCCATATCCTTTTCCTCTGTTACTTCCCCTACCTGTTATTAATTTTAATGCCTGTCCCCCCTTTTGATTGTAAGCTCCATGAGAGCAGGGATTGTGCCTACCTACTGTATTGTACTCTTCCAAGCTCTTAGTATAATTCTGTGCACACAGTAAGTGCTTAAAAGATTCTAATGATTGTTTTAGAGCTAAATGTTGTCACAGAATTCTGTTATCTAGACACCACACTGCCCAACTTAGTAATGATAGATAAGAAAATAGAAAACGGAATCAAGAAGGCCAGCACAACCTTGGGGAGAGTGACAGCAGCAGGGAATCAGATTCCAGACCAGAGCTGTGGTGTTGAACTATATTCATTCATTCATTCATTCAATTGTATTTATTGAGCGCTTACTGTGTGCAGAGCACTGTACTAAGCGCTTGGGAAATACAAGTTGGCAACATATAGAGATGGTCCCTACCCAACAACGGGCTCACAGTCTAGAAGGGGGAGACAGATAACAAAACAAAACATGTAGACAGGTGTCAGGTGTCAAAATCGTCAGAACAAATAGAATTAAAGCTATATGCACATCATTAACAAAATAAATAGAATAGTAAATATGTACAAGTAAAATAAATAGAGTAATAAATCTGTACAAATATATACAAGTGCTGTGGGGAGGGGAAGGAGGTAGGGCAGGGGGGATGGGGAGGAGGAGAGGAAAAAGGGGGCTTATCTTTAAGGCTGTGAGATCTGGACCTCACACAGATGTCACAACCCGCTCCTTGAGCAGTTCCATTCGTGTCACATCTGGCCCAGCCTCAATGTCAAATGGCAAGACAAGATTATGACAATGAAGTTCTGGAATGCAGTCAGTCTCCTTGTAACGAAGTTCTGCTCGTTGTAATACAACTACGCTGGGTGGGACACGTGATGTGAATAAGCAACATCAGGATACCCAAACAACTGCTGTATGGAGAGTTGAAATTGGGAAATCAAAAGTCAGGGGGACAGACAAAGTGTTTTAAGGTCATGGTAAAACAAAGCCTCAGACAGTGTTGCACCCCAGCTGAAAACTGGGAGTCAGTTGTCTAGGATAGCCCAGCATAGCGTTCTGTTATCAAGAGAGGAAGAGGAGCAGCTTTTTTTTTGAGAAAAAGCTTCCTGAGGAATGAGAGATAAGGAGGCAAAAGGGAAAACAGTGCTAGGCGCTTCAAACATTGAACATGACAACACAACAAGAACAGCCTTTCTGTGTGCCCTTGGCCTTTTCAGATGAAGTCCACCTTCAGTGGTGTCATCAAATATGAAGGACAATTATCTATACATAGTACAGAGCACTGAACCAAGTGGGCACTCACTGTTACTCCACTGTTCTCCTCTTATCTCTCTGGCCATTCATTCTCAGTCTCCTCCATGGGCTTCTCCTTTCCCTCACACCCCCTAACTGTGGGGGTCCCTCAAGGTTCAGTTCTCGGTCCCCTTCTATTCTCCATCTACACTCATTCCCTTGGAGAACTCAATTTGCTCCCACGGCTTCAACTACCATCTCTATGCGAGAAGCAGTGTGGCTCAGTGGAAAGAGCACGGGCTTTGGAGTCACACATCATGGGTTCAAACCCCGGCTCTGCCAATTGTCAGCTGTGTGACTTGGGGCAAGTCACTTAACTTCTCTGTTCCTCAGTTACCTCATCTGTAAAATGGGGATTAAGACTGTGAGCTCCCCGTGGGACAACCTGATGACTTTGTAACCTCCCCAGCGCTTAGAACAGTGCGTTGCACATAGTAAGTGCTTAATAAATGCCATTATCATTATTGTTATTATTATTATTATTATTACTTGTCAGCTGTGTGACCTTGGGCAAGTCACTTCACTTCTCTGGGCCTCAGTTCCCTCATCTGTAAAATGGGGATGAAGACTGTGAGTCCTTCATGGGACAACCTGATCACCTTGTATCCTCCCCAGCGCTTAGAACAGTGTAAGCACATAGTAAGTGCTTAATAAATGCCATTATTATTATTATTATTATCATTATCATTATTATTATTATTATTATTATTTTCCCCAAATCTACATCTCTTCTCCTGATCTCTCTCAATCAATCAATCAATCAATCAATCGTATTTATTGAGCGCTTACTATGTGCAGAGCACTGTACTAAGCGCTTGGGAAGTACAAATTGGCATCACATAGAGACAGTCCCTACCCAACAGTGGGCTCACAGTCTAAAAGGGGGAGACAGAGAACAGAACCAAACATACTAACAAAATAAAATAAGTAGGATAGAAATGTACAAGTAAAATAAATAAATAAATAAATAAATAGAGTAATAAATATGTACAACCATATATACATATATACAGGTGCTGTGGGGAAGGGAAGGAGGTAAGACGGGGGGATGGAGAGGGGGACGAGGGGGAGAGGAAAGAAGGGGCTCAGTCTGGGAAGGCCTCCTGGAGGAGGTGAGCTCTCAGCAGGGCCTTGAAGGGAGGAAGAGAGCTAGCTTGGCGGATGGGCAGAGGGAGGGCATTCCAGGCCCGGGGGATGACGTGGGCCGGGGGTCGATGGCGGGACAGGCGAGAGCGAGGTACAGTGAGGAGATTAGTGGTGGAGGAGCGGAGGGTGCGGGCTGGGCAGTAGAAGGAGAGAAGGGAGGTGAGGTAGGAGGGGGAGAGGTGATGGAGAGCCTTGAAGCCCAGGGTGAGGAATTTCTGCCTGATGCGCAGATTGATCGGTAGCCATTGGAGGTTTTTGAGGAGGGGAGTAATATGTCCAGAGCGTTTCTGGACAAAGATAATCCGGGCAGCAGCATGAAGTATGGATTGAAGTGGAGAGAGACACGAGGATGGGAGATCAGAGAGAAGGCTAGTGCAGTAGTCCAGACGGGATAGGATGAGAGCTTGAATTAGCAGGGTAGCGGTTTGGATGGAGAGGAAAGGGCGGATCTTGGCAATGTTGCGGAGCTGAGACCGGCAGGTTTTGGTGACGGCTTGGATGTGAGGGGTGAATGAGAGAGCGGAGTCGAGGATGACACCAAGGTTGCGGGCTTGTGAGACGGGAAGGATGGTAGTGCCGTCAACAGAGATGGGAAAGTCAGGGAGAAGACAAGGTTTGGAAGGGAAGACAAGGAGCCCAGTCTTCGACATGTTGAGCTTTAGGTGGCGGGCGGACATCCAGATGGAGATGTCCTGAAGGCAGGAGGAGATGCGAGCCTGGAGGGAGGGGGAGAGAGCAGGGGCAGAGATGTAGATCTGGGTGTCATCAGCGTAGAGATGATAGTTGAAGCCGTGGGAGCGAATGAGGTCACCAAGGGAGTGAGTGTATATTGAGAACAGAAGGGGACCAAGCACTGAACCTTGGGGAACCCCCACAGTAAGAGGATGGGAGGGGGAGGAGGAGCCTGCAAAAGAGACTGAGAAAGAACGACCGGAGAGATAAGAGGAGAACCAGGAGAGGACGGAGTCTGTGAAGCCAAGGTCAGATAGCGTGTTGAGGAGAAGGGGGTGGTCACAGGCTCACATCTCCTCCTGCCTTCAAGACATCTCTACTTGGATGTCCTCCTGTCACCTCAAACTTAACATGCCCAAAAGAGAGCTCCTTATCTTCCCACCCAAACCCTGTCCTCTCCTGGACTTTCCCTTCATTGTAGACGGCACCACCATCCTTCCCGTCTCTCAAGCCCATAACCTTGGGGTTATCCTTGACTCCGCTCTCTCATTCAACCCACAGATCCAATTCATCACCACATCCTGTCGGTCTCACCTTCACAACATCGCCAAGATTCACCCTTTCCTCTCCATCCAAACTGCTACCCCGTTAGTATAATCACTCATCCTATCCCACCTAGATTACTGCATCAGCCTTGTTTCTGACTGCCCAACCTCCTGCCTCTTCCCACTCCAGTCCATACTTCACTCTGCTGCCCAGATTATCATTCTACAGAAATGCTCAGGGCATGTCACCCCCCTCCACAAAAATCTCCAGTGGTTGCCTATCCACCTCTGTATCACACAAAAACTCCTCACCGTTGGCTTTAAAGCACTCTATCACCTTGCCCCCTCCTACCTCATCTCGCTTCTCTCCAACCCAGCCCACATACTTTGCTCCTTTGGTGTTAACCTTCTCATTGTGCCTAGATTTCGCCAGTCTCATTCATTCTTTCATTCATTCATTCATTCAGTTGTATTTATTGAGTGCTTACTGTGTGCAGAGCACTGTACTAAGCGCTTGGGAAGTACAATTCAGCAACAGAGACCATCCCTGCCCACAATGGGCTCACAGTCTAAAAGGGGGAAGTTAGACATCAAAACAAGTAAACAGGCATCAGGATCATCATTATAAACAAAAAGAGTTATAGATACTCCATAGATACTCCCCCTCCTCCCCCTCTCCACCCCCCCGCCTTACCTTCTTCCCTTCCCCACAGCACCTGTATATATGTATATATGTTTGTATGTATTTATTACTCTATTTATTTATTTATTTTACTTGTACATATCTATTCTATTTATTTTATTTTGTTAATATGTTTTGTTTTGTTCTCTGTCTCCCCCTTCTAGACTGTGAGCCCACTGTTGGGTAGGGACCATCTCTATATGTTGACAACTTGTACTTCCCAAGTGCTTAGTACAGTGCTCTGCACACAGTAAGCGCTCAATAAATATGATTGATACATATACAACATTAATAAAATAAATAGAATTATAATTATAAATAGGTACAAATATATATATACAAGTGCTGTGGGGCATGTAGGGGGGTAGAGCAAAGGTAGCGAGTTGGGGTGATGGGGAGGGGAGGGGAAGCAGAAGAAAAGGGGAGCTTAGTCTGGGAAGGCCTCCTGGAGGAGGTGAGCTTTCAGTAGGGCTTTGAAAGGGGGAAGTATGCTAGTTTGGCAGATTTGAAGAGGGAGGGCATTCCAGGCCACAGGTAGGATGTGGGCCAGGGGTCGACAGCGGGACAGGTGAGAACGAGGTACAGTGAGAAGGTTAGTACCAGAGGAGCGGAGTGTGCAGGCTGGGATGTAGAAGGAGAGAAAGGAGGTGAGGTAGAAGGGGGCATGGTGATGGAGAGCTTTCTAGCCAATAGTGAGGAGTTTTTGCTTGATATGGAGGTTGATAGGCAACCACTGGAGATCTTTGAGGAGGGGGGTGACATGCTCAGAATGTTTCTGTAGAAAGATAATCCGGGTAGCAGAGTAAAGTATAGACTGAAGTGGGGAGAGGCAGGAAGGTGGGAGATCAGAAAGGATGCTGACGCAGTAATCCAGTCGGGATATGATGAGTGATTGTACTAACGTGGTCTCACCAACGACCCCTGGCCCACGTCCTGCCTCTGGCCTGGAATGCCCTCCCTCCTCAAATCCGCCAGACAATTACTCTCCCCACCTTCAAAGCCTTACTGAAGGCACATCTCCTCCAAGAGGCCTTCCCAGACTAAGCCGCATTTTTCCTCATCTCCCACTCCCTTCTGCGTCACCTTGACTTGCTCCCTTTGCTCTTCCCCCCTTTCCTCACTCCACAGCACTTATGTATACATCTGTAATTATATTTATTTATACTGATGTCTGTTTACTTGTATTGATGTCTGTCTCCCCGCCTCTAGACTGTAAGCTAGTTTATGGGCAGGGATTGTCTCTCTTTATTGCTCTATTGTACTTTCCCAAGCACTTAGTAAAGTGCTCTGCACACAGTAAGTGCTCAATAAATAGGACTGAATGACTGAAAGAATAAATGTTACAACTACTACTAGAAGAGGAGAAAAAGCAGGAGGAGGGAGAAGAGGAGGGCTGGGAGGAGAAGGCAGAAGAAGAGATTTTTTTCTGTTTAAAAACCTAGGGCTGTGTTGGCCACGGGGCAAACACAGATGCCGTAATCATCCATAACCCCCGTTAATGGATTAAACTCACCTTCTAGAACTAGAGACAGTTCTTTCACAGGGGATTCAGAACGACGTGACAAAAAGAAGGGTTTTCTCTAAAGTGAGATCGGATGGACAATATTCAAACATCCTTCCCCGGTCCATCCAAACCACTTGCTCCCAGCGTCTGGACCCATTTTTCTCCCAGGCCACCGAGGCCACTCTTTCTTCACCCCAGCTCAGGATCTCCTTCCCCACCACCCAGTCCTGCTCCGGGAAGCGGACTGGTGGGGCTGGGGTAGGGAGCCTGAGGAGAGCATGGCCAAGGCAAAGGGAGTTTGCTGGAGGAGGGTGGCTGGAAAATGTCCCCACAGAGATCCTTGGGCGCCACCCTATGGATGAGAATTCCAGCCTTGGGGTGGGTGCAGGGAGAGCACTGAGTGTGTAGGGCGGCGGGGTTGGGGAGGGCCCCCTTTGGACTCTCGAAGTTCTGTCAGGTCCGAGTGGTTTTACACAGGGATTGGGGGCCATCTGGAGGTCAGTGCTGGCAGCAGACGAGCTCCGGGGTTGACCATAGAGGAGAAGTTGAGAGGTGGGGGGCGAGAACAGTGGTGGGAGAGAGAAGATGCAGGAGCTCATCTTCAAGGCCCTACTGAGAGCTCAGGAGGCCTTCCCAGACTGAGCCCCTTCCTTCCTCTCCCCCTCGACCCCCTCTCCATCCCCCCCATCTTACCTCCTTCTCTTCCCCACAGCACCTGTATATATGTATATATGTTTGTACATATTTATTACTCTATTTATTTATTTATTTATTTATTTTACTTGTACATATCTATTCTATTTATTTTATTTTGTTAGTATGTTTGGTTTTGTTCTCCGTCTCCCCCTTTTAGACTGTGAGCCCACTGTTGGGTAGGGACTGTTTCTATATGTTGCCAACTTGTACTTCCCAAGCGCTTAGTACAGTGCTCTGCACACAGTAAGCGCTCAATAAATACGATTGATTGATTGATTGATTGATTGAGCTCAACAGAGTCGGGCCTCGGGCTGGGCTTGGTACTTTGGACAAGAAACAACTCAGACTAAGCTGAGCATTCTGGCTGAGACTGTTCTCGTGCTCCATGGAGTCTCAGCAGCCTGGAAACCCCCAGGGGGAAGTAGCGGGAACAAGGTGGAGAGAAGCAGCATGGCTCAGTGGAAAGAGCATGGGCTTTGGAGTCAGGGGTCATGGGTTTGAATTCTGACTCTGCCAATTGTCAGCTGTGTGACTTTGGGCAAGTCACTTCACTTCTCTGGGCCTCAGTTCCCTTATCTGTAAAATGGGGATTAAGACTGTGAGCCCCCCGTGGGACAACTTGATCTCCTTGTAACCTCCCCAGTGCTTAGAACAGTGCTTTGCACATAGTAAGTGCTTAATAAATGCCATTATTATTATTATTAAGGTGTCAGGAGAAGACTCCAGAGGGTAAGAAAGGGCAGCAGTTTGGGTGTATGTGGTTTGGAGACCAGTCCTCAACACCGCCTTCACCCTAACACACAGATCCCTTTAGGCCTCAGAAAAGGCCTCATCCAGCCCTGACCCACTCATTTTCCCCAAGGAAAGAGGTGTAAACAAGTCCTGAGTCAGTTGGGCTGAGTGCCACTGGGTGTGGGGAGGCAGGGGGGGAGAGTGGCATGTGCGTGGGTGTGTGTGCGTGCAAGATTGATGTGGGGGCTGGCTGTGAATGTTTGTGGACCGAGTTGGGTAGGTGTGGTCGTGGGTGTCTGAGGAAAGGAGTGTGTGTGTGTGTGTGTGTGTGTGTGATATTATGGCTTGGTTTGTGAGGATGGCAGTGGATCTGAGTGAGTGTGAGGCTGTGGCCTGGGGAATCTGGGCCCAGATGTGTGTCTGTGTGGAGTGAGAGAGCCCGCCCCCTGGAAAGCCAACTTCCGGCTGGGTCGCGGGGATGCAGGCACGGCCACTGCACCACAATGACACAGCAGACACACATCCTGTTTATTGCTCGTGGAGAGTCTGGTTTGGGTGGGAGACCCGTGGCCCCCTCCACCAGGCTGGGCCCCTTGGGAAGAGTTCCTCCAGCCAGCTGGGAGCAGGCAGGGATGGATCGTCAGAACACGGCAACCCCCTTTCTCTCCCCAACCCCCATCTCTGGCAGGAGCCGAGGAACGAGGAGGCCTCATCCAGCGCTGGATGTGCATGCTGCTGCTGGGCCGTGTTGGCAGAAGGCACTGGCTCATGCTCTGATGGGGTGAGGGATTATTCAGGAAGGTAGAGGGGAGAAGGCCAGAGGCGGGGGAGGCTCAGAACTTTTTTTTTCAAGATTTTCAAGGTGTCCTGGATCCATAGCCAGACTCCTCTCTGCCTCATCCTTTTGCTCCCTGAAGCCCAGGCAGCAATCCATCCTTCTCCACCTGGCCATCATCACATTAGTTGTGGGCAGGGATTGTCTCTATTTGTTGCTGAATTGTACTTCCCAAGCACTTAGTACAGTGCTCTGCACACAGTAAATGCTCAATAAATACGATTGAATGAATGAATCAATTGAAGTTTGTTCTGATAACTTGACACCTGTTCACGTTTTGTTTTGTTGTCTGTCTCCCCCTTCTAGACTGTGAGCCCGTTGTTTTGTAGGGACCGTCTCTATATGCTGCCAACTTGTACTTCCCAAGCACTTAGTACAGTGCTCTGCACACAGTAAGCACTCAATAAATACGATTGAATGAATGAATGAATCAGTTGTCCTCAACCTCCTGCCTGAGACATGTTCCGCTCATGCCCTGCTCCCCATGTGGAACGCCCAGACTGGGCAGTGCCATCGAGACCAAGAGATGCTGGCCATGGGTGGCAATGGAGGTTCAGACCTGGGTCTACAGCTGCTAATACTAATAATTGTATTTGTTAAGCACTTACTATGTGTCAGGCACTGTACGAGATAATCAGTTTGGACACAGTCCCTTTCCCACGTGGGGCTCCCAGTTTAAGGTGGAGGGAGAACAGGTATTGAAATCCCATTTTATAGCTGAAGAAACTGAGGCCTAGAGAAGTGAAGTGATTTGCCCAAGGTCACACAGCAAGCAAGTATCAGAACCTTTGGGGTAGATGAGAATCTGCTTCAGGCGAGAGGTTTTCAGCTCCTGATTTCAGAAACTGGGCTGGGGACGAAAAGGGAGGGAGAATTCCCCCCATCTTGAAAGGCAATTCCGGCCCCGGGGAGGATTGTGTCTGTGTCTTGGTGAAGAGGCTCGAAAAGAGAGTGGCTTCTAATTCCGCCGCCTCCAACTGATTTCACTGCGGCCTCGTCTGGGATGCTTCTGCCCTAATGCATCAGCCCTTCCTGGATGCAGAGAAAACAAAAGATGTTTGGAGATCTCCACTGCATAGACCCCGACCTCTCCCCGCTCACCCTGCCGGCCCCTCAGGCCTGAGGGAGGAACAGGGAGCAGAGAGCAGCCCTGGTCAGAAGAGATGGTGGATAGGTACTGGCACGAGCCAGCCAGGCCCTACCCACCAAGAGGAAATCAGTCAGGCTTGAATCAAAGCCCAACATGGGTTTGGGGCCATTAGGGTGATTAAATTTGCAAAAGGGTACTGGTGTGTGGAACAAAGGTGCTGAGTGTGAGTGGAGGGTGTATGTGTGTATGTTTGGGGGACTGTGGAGGAGATTTGTGTAGAGTGTGTGGAGATTTACCCACATTGTTTACATGTTCCTGGGCCAAACATTTGGGCAGTGTAGAAATAATAGTAATAATTGTATTTATTAATTATGATATTTATTAAGCACTTATTATGTGTTCTAAGCACTGGGGTAGATACAAGGTAATCAGGTTGTCCCACGTGGGGCTCACAGTCTTGCACTGTTCTAAGCACTGGGGTAGATACAAGGTAATCAGGTTGTCCCACGTGGGGCTCACAGTCTTAATCCCATTTTGCAGATGAGGTAACTGAGGCACAGAAGAGTGAAGTGGCTTGCCCAAGGTCACACAGCAGACAAGTGGCAGAGCTGGGATTAGAACCCTGTCCTCTGACTCCCAATCCCATGCTCTTTCCACTAAACCACTCTGCTTCTCACTTTAAGTGCTTATTATGTGCCAAGCCCTGAACTAAGCACTGGGGAAGATACAAGATAATCAGATTGGGCACAGTCCCTGTCCCACAGATAAAGGGGAGGGAGAATGGTATTTCATCCCCATTAGACAGATAAGAAAACTGAGGCCCAGGGAAGTAAAGTGATATGCCCCAGGTCATCCTGCAGGCCGGGGCAGAGGTGGGAAGAGAACCCAGATCCCCTGACACCCAGGCCAGGGATCTTTGCACTGTAGTAGTAGTAGTGATGGCATTTATTTATAGAGTGCCTATTGAGTGCAAGGTACTGTCCTCAGGGCCTCTAGGCTGTAAGCTCAGGGTGGGCAGTTAACGAATCTATCACCTCTGTTATACTGTACTCTTCCAAGTGCTTAGTACAGTGCTCAATAAATACCATTGTTAATCATGATGATGATGGTTTGGGAGGGGGCCCATGCCCAGACATGTGTGTGTGTGTGTGTGTGTGTGTGTGTGTGTTTGTGTGTGTGTGATGGGCAGCCTGGGTGGGAGTTTACCAATTCCAGCAGAAGCACAGGGACCCCCTCAGCAGTTGAGCAGGGCTGCTGGGGACCCTGGCACCCTGTCACCTTGCCCCGGGACAAGCATGCTGATGAGCAAAAAAAAAAAGAAAGCAAGCGCTGCTTGCTGTCACCCACACTGAGCCCCTGGGGGGGCGGCGGCACCCACCCGAGCGGGACCGCAGCTGCTTGCGGAGTGCCGTGATTTCAGCCAGGTGGTTCCGCCTGCAGGGACAGAGAGGGAATAGGGCTTTACCGCTTCTGTCCTCCAGGGGACGGTTCCCATCCAGTTTAAGCCCCCCTTTCCCCAAACTAAGCCCCCCTTTCCTCTGCTTCCCCTCCCCTCCCCATTGCCCCTACTCGCTCCCTTTGCTCTACCCCCCTCCCCGCCCCACAGCACTTGGGCATCTCCCGTCTCACAAGCCCGCAACCTTGGTGTCATCCTCGACTCCGCTCTCTCATTCACCCCTCACATCCAAGCCGTCACCAAAACCTGCCGGTCTCAGCTCCGCAACATTGCCAAGATCCGCCCTTTCCTCTCCATCCATACCGCTACCCTGCTCATTCAAGCTCTCATCCTATCCCGTCTGGACTACTGCATCAACCTTCTGTCTGATCTCCCATCCTCGTGTCTCTCTCCACTTCAATCCATACTTCATGCTGCTGCCCGGATTATCTTTGTCCAGAAACGCTCTGGGCATATTACTCCCCTCCTCAAAAATCTCCAGTGGCTATCAATCAATCTGCGCATCAGGCAGAAACTCCTCACCCTCGGCTTCAAGGCTCTCCATCACCTCGCCCCCTCCTACCTCACCTCCCTTCTCTCCTTCTACAGCCCAGCCCGCGCCCTCCGCTCCTCCGCCGCTAATCTCCTCACCGTACCTCGTTCTCATCTGTCCCGCCATCGACCCCCGGCCCACGTCATCCCCCGGGCCTGGAATGCCCTCCCTCTGCCCATCCGCCAAGCTAGCTCTCTTCCTCCCTTCAAGGCCCTACTGAGAGCTCACCTCCTCCAGGAGGCCTTCCCAGACTGAGCCCCTTCCTTCCTCTCCCCCTCGTCCCCCTCTCCATCCCCCCATCTTACCTCCTTCCCTTCCCCACAGCACCTGTATATATGTATATATGTTTGTACATATTTATTACTCTATTTATTTATTTATTTTACTTGTACATATCTATTCTATTTATTTTATTTTGTTAGTATGTTTGGTTTTGTTCTCTGTCTCCCCCTTTTAGACTGTGAGCCCACTGTTGGGTAGGGACTGTCTCTATATGTTGCCAATTTGTACTTCCCAAGCACTTAGTACAGTGCTCTGCACATAGTAAGCGCTCAATAAATACGATTGATTGATTGATTGATTGATTGTTGCTGAAGTGTACTTTTGAAGCGCTTAGTACAGTGCTTGGCACATAGTAAACACTCAATAAATACAATTGATTGATTGATCCCTCCCGGGCCCCCTGCACTCCCACCGGCTGGCTGGACCCAGAGGGCTCCCAGCAGCTCCCACGGTGGTTCCAAGCGATAGTGGGAGACATCCCGCTCCCTTCTAACCATGCTGTCCTAGAACTGAGGCAGCTGCGATGGGCCCAGGGTGGCGATCTTTGGAGTAGGGATCGGTTGAGAACAGTAATCCCCGGGAGGGGTTGAAGGGTTCCGAGTTCCAGTCCTCCCCAGGAGGGAGCGGGTCACTCACATGTTGCCCTGCAGTTCAAACTGCCGGACCCTGCATTCGTCCCTCTCGGCCTCCACCGCCTGCCACTGGCGCAGTGCTCCATCCAGACGCTGCTCCATCCCTGCTGCCGCCTCCTTCCACCGGGCCAGTTCCTCTGGGGACAAAGCCGGATCCCAGGAGCTCCCGCCTCCATCCCGGCCTCTGCTGCAGAGGCTGGGTGGGTCCCTGGGGGTGGGGGGTGACTTGGACCTGGTAGCTGTGCTTCCCCTCCCTCTGCTCCCTGCTCAATCCATCATTCAATGGAATGTAGTGAGCGCTTACTGTGTGCAGAGCATGGGACCCATAGATTTACTCTTAGAATTGTAGGGGTTAAAATGGCATCCTTTCCTGCTCTGCCCCATACGGGGACAAAAAGGCAGCAGAGAAGGGTCTCCATGGGGCTTCTTGGGCTACTTCCAGGCCAGGAAAGTGCCGAGGTTCTTGACAGACCTCAAGAACCCAAGCCGTGGATGATTGGTGCCGCGGGATGCTTGCCAGGGGATCCCACACATCCTCATCGTGACCCACCTTGCAGGGCAATGTTCTGGGTGCCCATTTCTGTGCTTTCTGCCTGGGCAGCAGCCACTTGGCCCCTCAAGGCCGTCACGTTGGCTTCGACCTCACTCTGCAGAGAGAGGTGGAACACAGGGAAATTCCCTTGGATGGCATCTGGGACCTGGGGCCCTTGGTAGCCAGAGGCTCTAGCTGTGGCCCTCTCACTGTCCCCTTTTTTTCTCATCTCTCTGCAAGGGGCCTCCAGAACTTTCTCCCTGAGAGTGGGTGGTCCACATTACCAGGCTGGGGGCTGGGAGGGGGGCTTTGCTGGATGATGACAGGGTAGGGGTTAAAACACCACCCCAGCCCCTAGGCAGATGAGGGATGAGCTAGGCAGGGTCTCCTCTTGCTGGTCTTATCTGGGGGCCAGAGGACCAGGCTACCTTTCTGCCCTCCCCGCTAATTATCATCATCATCATAATAATAATTTTTGGGGTACTGGTTTGCTGCTTACCATCAATCAATCATATTAATTGAGCACAATGTATGCAGAGCATTCTGCCATGTGCCAAGCACTGGGGTAGATACAAGAGAAGAGAAGATACAAGATACAGAGAAGCAGCATGGCTCAGTGGAAAGAGCCCGGGCTTTGGAGTCAGAGGTCAGGGGTTCAAACCCTGGCTCTGCCAATTGTCAGCTGTGTGACTTTGGGTAAGTCACTTCACTTCTCTGTGCCTCAGTTACATCATCTGTAAAATTTGGGCGAAGACTGTGAGCCCCCTGTGGGACAACCTGATCACCTTGTAACCACCCCAGCACTTAGAACAGTGCTTGGCACATAGTAAGTGCTTAATAAATGCCATAAAAAAAGAGCATCAGGTGGGACACCATCCCTGTCCCACATAATAATTATGGTATTTGTTAAGTGCTTACTACGTGCCAAGCACTGTTCTAAGTGCTGGGGTAGATACAAGGTAATTAGGTTGTCCCATGTGGGGCTCATAGTCTTAATCTCCATTTTCCAGATGTGGGAAACTGAGGCCTAGTGAAATGACTTGCCCAAGATCACACAGGAGATAAGTGGCAGAGCTGAGATTAGAACCCATTATCTTCTGACTCCCAGGCTGGTGCTCTATCCACTATGCATTGTACATGGGGCTCACGCTCTGAGTGAGAGGGAGAACAGGCCTGGAGTCCCCAGTTTACAGATGAGCTGAGATGCAGAGAAGTGAAGTGACTGGCCCAAGGTCACACAGCAGGCAAGGCAAGTGGCAGAGTCAGGATTAAAATCCAGATCTTCTGACTTCCAGGCCAGTGCTCTTTCCACTAGACCACACTACTTCACTACTCTAATTCCCTCCCCATCCTTAGAGAACCCATGAAGCACCCAGAAAAGATGTCTTCTCCCTCTCCTCCCAAGGCCCAGCATCCCAGGCTGGGAGAGGTTAAGAAACAGGGCATCAAAAAGGACTAGAGGAAGGGAGGAGCAGCTCCTACTCTGTTTAGATTCCTAATTACAGGTGCTGCTGACTCCAAAATAGTGGCCTGATTCCTAATCCAGTCCAGCTGCTGGCCTCCTAGGCTGGAGGTGGGCAGATTCCTGGACTTTAATGCATTTGAAGGTTCGGGGTTAGAGGGGCTCTTTTCTCCCCCCCCATCAAAGAGGACCAGGCTTTTTCTGAGGTTTGACCAGGGGGAGGCTGGATAGGGAAAGCAAAGGGAGAGAAATTGAAGGGCACAGTTACTGTGGAACTGCAGGTTTCCCCTTGCCCACTCCCCACAGCCTGGGGTCAGACTTCCAAAGCACAGCCCCTGGGTCTCTCAAATATATGCCCTGTCGGTGGCCCAGGGTTGGGGGGCCAACTTGCAGCAGGAAGGAGCCCTGGTCCCCACATTGCAGGATAGAAGGGGGCTAAACGAGGGGCCTGGGGACCCGGTCCTACCTTGTGCTTCTGGCAGGCTCGCAGCGTGGAATTGAGCCTATACCTGCTGTCCTCGGTGCGTGCCAGCCGCCGACCCAGCTCCTCTTCCCGTCGGACACCCTCCTGCAGCCTCCACCTCAGCTCGGCTCCCTCCTGGGCCCAGTCCTCCAGAGCCACCGTGGCATTGGCCTCCCGCTCCCGACAGGCCCACCATTGGCGTACCATGTCAGAGTTCCACAGCAGCAGGGCCATGGCCCCTGCTGCCACGGCCCCCAGCAGCAGTACCCCAGCGCACAATCTCAGGGCCTGCTGCGCCCTCCTCTGCCTGGGCCCACTGCCCCTTGGATTTGCCATCCCTCCCTGTGGTGGTCCCCGTCCCAGCTCCCGGCTGCTGCTGTGCCTGGCTCCCAAAGAGCAGTGGTACCGAGTGACCCGCCCCGTGCCTTTAATTGCTACATGGGGCGGCCCCCTGCCTCCCACGGCAACCGGGCTTGGACCTGAGGTTTCTGGGCAGCCAGAGGATGGGGCCTGTGGGCGGAGAGGACTGTTTCTGCTGTTCCCCAGATGCTGGAGTGGCAGTCTAAATGGGAGCTGGGTCCCGGGCCTGAATAAGTCAGGGGAAGCAAGGGGAGTCATGGTGGTAGTGGAGGTGGGGGGAGAGTAGGCTTCTGAGTCAATACAGTTCAGGCCACCCTCTCCTCCCCCACCATCCAATCCCATCCCCATCTAGCTCCCTGCTGGGCCCCAACCCAGGACAGAGAACCAGGAAGCAACAGCCCTTTGTCTCTGACCTTGGGCAGAGACCCAGGGAAATCAAGCCCATGGATAAACCAGGTTCGGGGTGGAGAAAGAGAGCAAAGGTTGTATGTTCTGGAGAGCAGGAAGCCAAGACAGGATGGGAGCTATGTCTGAGCCTTCCCTAGAGGGACCTAGTCCTATGAAAGGCTAGTTGGGGGATACCCGGGGTTTTACAAAGGCTGAAGCAGTGACAGAGCCCTAGTTCAATCGCTCAGTGATATTTATTCAGCGCGCCCTGTGTGCAGAGCACTACTCTAAGTGCTTGAGGGGGGGCTCTGGCACTTCCAGGATTAATTCCCACCCTCCCTCATGGCTTTGGTTTCCAAATTAAGGATGCTGAAGAGCATTCATTCATTAAGTCATATTTATTGAGCACTTACTGTGTGCAGAGCACTGAAGCGCTTGGGAAGTACAAGTCGGCAACATATAGAGACGGTCCCTACCCAACAACGGGCTCACAGTTTAGAAGGGGCAGAAAGAGCAGAAAAGAGGAGACAATGGTGCAGGGAGCCATGTTGTTTTAAAGACAAAGGAAATACAAAGTTGCTTTAATCATGTGAGCCCCCACCCCCGAGGTACACTGGCTGGGCCGGACTCCCTGGACAGCAGACCTGGCCCAACCCTAACAGGGAACAGTGGGGAGTTCAAAAGTGGTGGGAAACTAGCAGGACTCAGCACCGTGGCTCAGCCCATCTGCCAGCCGTGAGCTCTAGATGGAGTTGTGTCGTCGAGGTCGCTCGCTGTTGTCACCGAGGCTGCTTGTATCTGGATCCAAAGCGTCCACCATCCATGGATTCCAGCTGCCTGCTACCACTCAATCTCAATCAATCTTACTGAGCTCTTACTGTGTGCTGAGAACTGGATCAGTGCTTGGGAGAGACTGTAGACTGTAAGCTCACTGTGGGCAGGGAATATGCCTGTTATATTGTACTATCCCAAGTGCTTAGTACAGTGCTCTGCACACAGTCGTCTTCTTCAAATGCCGTTGAGTCGTTTCCGACCCATAGCGTCTCCACAGGCACACCCTCTTCAGAACGTCTCATCTTCTGTCATAAAGTCGTTCTGGTATATGTATCCACAGTAAGTGCTAAATAAATACGACTGATTGAGAGTACAATGCAATAGGATTGAAAGACAGTCTAGAGGGGGAGATAGACGTGAAAATAAATTACAGCTTTGTATATAAAATAAGGGTGGGTGGATATCAAGCGCTCCAGGGAGACAGATCCAAGTGCACAGGTGACGCAGAACAGAGAGGGAGTAGGGGAAATGAGGGGTCAGTCGGGAAAGGCCTGTAGAGGAGATGTGGTTTTAATAAGGCTTTGAAGGTGGTGGAGTGGTAGTCCGTCAGATACGAAGCGGGAGGGAGTTGCGGGCCCAAAAGAGGACATGGCGAGAGGTTGACAGTGAGATAGACAAGACTGAGTACAGAGGGTAGGTTGGCGTTAGAGGAACAAAGTGTGCAGGCTGGGTTAGGGTAATAATAATAATTATGGCATTTGTTAACCGCTTTCTATGTGCCAGGCACTGTACTAAGCACTAGGGTGGATACAAGCAAATCGGGTTGGACACAGTCCCTGACCCGGATGGGCTCACCATCTTAATCCCCATTTCACAGATGAGGTAACTGAGGAACAGAGAAGTAAAGTGACTTGCCCAAGGCCACACAGCAGACAAGTGGCAGAGCCAGGATTAGAACTCATGTCCTTCTGACTCCCAGGCCCGTTGCTCTATCCATTATGCCATGATGTAACTGAGGCACAGAGAGGTGAAGTGACTTGCTCAAGGTCACACAGCAGACAAGTGGTGGGGCCAGAATTAGAACCTCTTGACTCCCAGGCCTGTGCTCTATCCACTGAACTCTCCCAAGTGCTTAGTACGGTGCTCAGCACATAGTAAGTGCTCAGTAACTATGATTAATTGATTGATTAGTTGGGGACGAGCTGATTGAGTGCTTAAAAGCTGATGGTAAGGAGCTTCTGTTTGATGAGGAGATGGATGGGCAACTACTGGAGATTCTTGAAGAGTGGAAGGAGACCAGGACTAAACTGAAGAGCCAAGGAGCTCTTCTCCATTAATGCCAGCCAAGGGGAGGAGGGAACCAGGAGAAGGAACCAGGAATGGACCTAGGGACATTCCTGGGGAATGTCCCAGCATCTGATCCAGAGACCTAAGGAAAGCAGGAAGATGGGATTAAGAATCATTGTGGTATATGTTAAGCACTTACTATGCGCCATGCACTCTGCTGCGCTCTGGGGTAGGCAGAGGATAATACAGTCCCTGTCCTACCTGGGGCGCAGTCTAAATATCAGGGAGAACAGATAATGAATCCCCATTTTACAGATAAGGAAATTAAGGCCAAGGGAACTGAAGAGACTTCCCTTCATAGGCAAAACTATAGGCAAAAACAATAGGCAAAACTATTTCTCCTCCCTTATTGACACCCATGCCCATCATCCCCATCAGCTCTTCCATACATTTAACTCCTTTCTCAGGCCCCCTGTTCCTCCCCCTCCTCCATCCCTCACCCCAACGATCTGGCCTCCTACTTCATTAGTAAATTTAACTCCATCAGGTCTGAGCTCCCCAAAGTCACTCCTCCCCCTTCTCCAATCCCCCCGCCCTCAACCCTCTCGGCCACTCTCCCATCCTTTCCAGCAGTATCTTCAGATGAAATCTCCTCCCTCCTCTCAAGTGCTACTCCATCCACCTGTGCTTCAGACCCCATTACCTCTCATCTTATGAAATCTCTCGCCCCTTCCCTTCTCCCCTCCTTAACTTCCATCTTCAACCGCTCACTCTCAACTGGTTCCTTCCCCTCTGCCTTCAAACATGCCCACATCTCCCCCATCCTAAAAAACCCTCTCTTGACCCCACTTCCCCTTCTAGTTATCGCCCTATCTCCCTCCTACCATTCCTTTCCAAACTCCTAGAACGAGACGTCTACACCTGCTGCCTCAAATTCCTCAATGCCAACTCTCTCCTTGACTCCCTCCAATCTGGCTTCCATCCTCTACACTCCACTGAAACTGCCCTCTCAAAGGTCACCAATGACCCCCTTCTTGCCAAATCCAACGGTTCCTACTCTATCCTAATCCTCCTCGAAGTCTCAGCTGCCTTCGACACTGTGGACCACCCCCTTCTCCTCAACACGCTATCCAACCTTGGCTTCACAGACTCTGTCCTCTCCTGGTTCTCCTCTTATCTCTCCAGCCATTCATTCTCAGTCTCCTTTGCGGGCTCCTCCTCCCCCTCCCATCCCTGTACCGTAGGGGTTCCTCAAGGGTCAGTTCTTGGTCCCCTTCTGTTATCTATCTAAACTCACTTCCTCGGTGAACTCATTCGCTCCCACGGCTTCAACTATCATCTCTACGCTGATGACACCCAAATCTACATCTCTGCTCCTGCTCCCTCTCCCTCCCTCCAGGCTCGTGTCTCCTCCTGCTTTCAGGACATCTCCATCTGGATGTCTGCCCACCATCTAAAACTCAATATGTCCAAGACTGAACTCTTTATCTTCCCTCCCAAACCCTGCCCTCTCCCTGACTTTCCCCTCACTGTAGACGGCACTGTCATCCTTCCCGTCTCACAAGCCCGCAACCTTGGTGTCATCCTCAACTCCGCTCTCTCGTTCACCCCTCACATTCAATCCATCACCAAAACCTGCCAGTCTCACCTCCGCAACATCGCCAAGATCTGCCCTTTCCTCTCCATCCAAACCGCTACCTCACTGGTTCAATCTCTCATCTTATCCCGACTGGATTACTGCATCAGCCTCCTCTCTGATCTCCCATCCTCCTGTCTCTCCCCACTTCAGTCTATACTTCATACTGCTGCCTGGATCATCTTTGTGCAGAAATGCTCTGGGCATGTTCCTCCCCTCCTCAAAAATCTCCAGTGGTTGCCTGTCAACCTACGCATCAAGCAAAAACTCCTCACTCTCGGCTTCAAGGCTCTCCATCACCTTGCCTCCTCATACCTCACCTCCCTTCTCTCCTTCTACAGCCCAGTCCGCACCCTCCACTCCTCGGCCGCTAACCTCCTCACTGTACCTCATTCTCACCTGTCCCACCGTCGACCCCTGGCCCACATCCTTCCCCTGGCCTGGAATGCCCTCCCTCCACATATCCGCCAAGCTAGCTCTCTTCCTCCCTTCAAAGCCCTACTGAGAGCTCACCTCCTCCAAGAGGCCTTCCCAGACTGAGCCCCTTTTCCTCTCCTCCTCCCCATCCCTCCCATCCTACCTCCTTCCCCTCCCCACAGCACTTGTATATATGTTTGTACAGATTTATCTCTCTATTTAGTTTACTTGTACATATTTACTATTTACTATTTTGTTAATGATGTGAATTTAGTTTTAATTCTATTTGTTCTAATGACTTGACACCTGTCTACATGCTTTGTTTTGTTGTCTGTCTCCCCCTTCTAGACTGTGAGCCCGTTGTTGGGTAGGGACCGTCTCTATATGTTGCCAACTTGTACTTCCCAAGTGCTTAGTACAGTGCTCTGCACACAGCAAGGGCTCAATAAATATGATTGAATGAATGAATGAAAGAGAATGACCTAAGATCACAAAGCAGGCTGGGGCAGAGCCGGGATGAGAACCCAGGTCTCCTGATTCCCCAGGCTCGGGCTCTTCCCACTGGAGGATTTGCATATCTCTTCCCCCCACTCCCCACCATCCAAGCCAGGGGAGCTAGAAGAAGAGTGCACTCCTCCCCAGCTGAGGTCTGAACACTCGGGGTGTGGAGCGGACATGGGAGTCCTTGCCAATTGGCGAATTCTGGCCACATAAGCTCCCCTGGGCTCAGATCACAGGATTGTCCTGGCCCACATTCCCCAGTGCCTCCTCTCCCTTTCCTTCTCCCCAGCCCCCGTCAAGGTCCGTTTCCATGGGCAGCCTGGCACGGGGGTGGCCTGAACCCTCGAGTGAGTCCTTGAGTTTATCCCTGACCCAAGGGAACCCCAGATCCAAACAGAAAGGGGCACAACCAGCTCTTTGTTCAGGTCCTGGGGATGTTGCCGGGGCTAGAACACGGCCAGCTCGGGGCTTCTGGTCCCTGGATGAGAAATATCTCCTTTCCTGACTCCCTTATCCGACTCTGCCTCGGCAAGGCACAGAGACACGCAAAGCCTCTGGGCTTCGGGCCCACAGTCTGATGATGTCAATAAGCCTTGCTGTCCCCACTGCTCACAGGGATGAGGACAGGAAAGAGAAGGTAACTGTGGGGACAGTTTCTTGGGAAGACTAGTGTCCTTTAGTCGGGTCCTCTGCCGTTGTCTCCCCCCGGGGGTGTGCCAGCTGGTCCTGTGGCACCCTGGACTGAAGGAGCTGCCAGGGCAGCTCAGCCCGGACTGCCTTCCACTCCTCTCCTTCTGCCTCCAACTCCACCTCTGGGGCCCAACCCCACCCTGGTAGCTCAAGCCAACTCACCCCTCCTACTCACTCCATCAGCCCAGCTGTACCTGTTCTCTCCTCTGGGTTTCTCCATTACCCCGCACTACAGCAGGGTGAACAGCAGGAGGAACAGGAAAGCAAGCAGGGTGGTCTCTTTGGTTGGCCCACTGTTGGCTTTGCTCTTTCCCCAGCACTGGTCTCTGAAAGGTTGCAAAAGAAGCTGGTCAAGGGAGACAGTCGTGGGGAATAGTGACCCCCATCCCTGTCCCTCTTTCCTGTTGGGGGTCCCCCTGGGAAGGAGGGACACTTGGCCTGGGCGGTCTCTGGAGATGAAATAGACCCTCCCCACCCCGGCCTCAGTTGGGCCCCTAACCTGTGACCTGGACCCATTCTCTCTCCCACCTGGCTGACACATTTCCTTTATCGACCCACCCAACCGTCTCCTGCTTCTGCTGGGTTAGAGAAGCAAACCCTCCCGTCAGAGAGAAACAGTCCTTACTCATGCTGTTGGAGCTTCTTCCTGAAGTCCGAGGATAACTCTTGGATACTGTCTGGAAGAGGAGAAGGAAACATCAATCTCCTTATTCACTCCATTATCGACATCCTCATCATCATTATCATCACTATTATCTTGCCCTTACTCTTACCAAGAGTGCATTTGCAATTTATGTCTGCTTGTATCCTCCATCAGAATGTAAGATCCTCGAGGAAAGGTAGGGACCACATTGCTGGCTTCTATAGCATGCTCCCAAGGGCCTAGTACAGTGCTCTGCACCAACCCAGTAGGTGCCCAATATAATGTTCTGCACCCAGTGGGCACCCAATGGAAGCTTTGCACATAGTGGACTCTCAGTACAGCACTCTGCACACAGTAGACACACAGTACACTGCTCTGCAAAGACAGTCCTAGCACAGTGCTCCTCAGTGGTTTTTAATTCATTCATTCAGTCATATTTATTGAGCGCTTACTGTGTGCAGAGCACTGTACTAAGCGCTTGGGAAGTACAAGTTGGCAACATATAGAAATGGTCCCTACCCAACAGCGGGCTTACAGTCTAGAAGGGGGAGACAGACAACAAAACAAAACATATTAACAAAATAAAATAAATAGAATAAATATGTACAAATAAAAAAGAGTAATAAATACGTACAAACATATATACATATATATAGGTGCTGTGGGGAGGGGAAGGAGGTAAGGTTGGGGGATGGGGAGGAGGGGGAGAGGTAGGAGGGAGCTCAGTCTGGGAAGGCCTCCTGGAGGAGGTGAGCTCTCAGTAGGGCTTTGAAGGGAGGAAGAGAGCTAGCTTGGCGGATATGCGGAGGGAGGGCATTCCAGGCCAGGGGGAGTGGAATGAGTGCTTTTAATGAGTGCTTACTGTGTGCAGAGCGCTGTACAAAGGGCCTAGAGAGTACAATGCAATAGAATCGATAGACAAAATCTCTGCCCTTAAAGAGTTTATAATCCAGTAGGAGAGACAGACATTACAATGAATTATATATGATATAAACATAAGTGCTCTGGGGATGGGGCGAATATCAAAGTACCGACCTGAGTGCATAGATGATGCAGAACCGTTATTGGGTAGGGACCGTCTCTATATGTTGCCGACTTGTACTTCCCAAGCGCTTAGTACAGTGCTCTGCACACAGTAAGCACTCAATAAATACAGTTGAATGAATGAATGAATCATCATCATCAGTGGTATTTATTGAGTGCTTACTAAGCGCTGCACTAAGTGCTTGGGAGAGTATTGTACAGCAGAGTCGGTAGACATGTTCCCTGCCCACAACGAGCTTATGATGGTGAAAATCAGGGAAGACTTCTTGGAGGAGATATGATTTTAGTAGGGCTTTGAAGTTGGGAGAGTGATGAGAGGGGAGGGTGTTCGAGGCAGGAAGGAGGATGTGGCCAAGGGGTGGATGGTGAGAGAGGAGAGTAAGGTATAGTGAGTAGGCTGGGATTACAGGAGCAAAGTGTGTGGGCTGGGTTGCTGTAGGAGAGGAATGAGGCTAGGAAGGAGGGAGAGCGCATATTGGGTGCCTTAAAGCTGATGGTGAGGAGTTTATGTTTCATGGGGAGATGGGTGGAAACCGTTAGAGGATTTTAATAATGATGGTATTTGTTAAGTGCTTACTATGTGCCAAGCACTGTTCTAAGTGCTGGGGTAGATACAAGGTAATCAGGTTGCCCCATGTAGGGCTCACAATCAATCCCCATTTTACAGATGAGGGAACTGAGGCACAGAGAAGTTAAGTGACCTGCCTAAGGTCACACAGCAGACAAGTGGGGAAGCCGGGATTAGAACCCACGACCTCTGACTCCCAAGCCCATGCTCTTACACTAAGCCACGCTGCTTCTTGAGGAGTGGTGAGATGTGTGCAGACTAGTTTTGAGAAAAATGGTCTGTGCAACAGAGTGAAGTATGGCCTGGAGTGGGAAGAGACAGGAGGCAGGGAGGTCAGAGAGGAGGTTGACGCAGTAGTCAAGGTGGGATATGACAAGTGCTTGGATCAGTGTGGTAGCAGTTTGGATGGAGAGGAAGGGACAGATTCTAGAGAATTTGTGAAGGCAGAACTGACAGGATTTGGTGATCGGCTGAATATGGGGGTTGAATGAGAAAGATGAGTTGAGGTGATGCCAGGATTAAGGGCATGTGAGACGGGGAGGTGTTGGTGTTGGCCACAGTGATGGGAAAGGTGAGTTCGACAGAAGTCTTCAGTACAGTACTCTGCACACGGTAGATGCAGAAAGCCTCTCCTCCCCATGATTTTCCCATTAGTGTTGACACCACCACCACCCTCCCTTTCTCTCAATCCTGCAACCTTAGCCACATCTCCGGCTAATATCTCTCTTTCAACTTGTATATTCAGTTAGTCACCAAATCGTATGAGTTTTCTCTCTCTCTCCTACCTGGATTGTCCCTCCCTCAGACAGTGGGCACCCCTCACCCCCTATAGACTGTAAGCTCATTTTGGTCAGGGGATGTGGGTTTTTTTTATGATATTTGTTTAGTGCTCACTTTGTTCATTCACTCAGTCATATTTATTGAGCGCTTACTGTGCGCAGAGCACTGGACTAAGCGCTTGGGAAGTCCAAGTTGGCAACATATATTCATTCACTGTCGTATTTATTGAGCGCCTACTGTGTGCAGAGCACTGGACTAAGCGCTTGGGAAGTCCAAGTTGGCAACATATATTCATTCATTCAGTCGTATTTATTGAGCGCCTACTGTGTGCAGAGCACTGGGCTAAGCGCTTGGGAAGTACAAGTTGGCAACATATATTCATTCATTCGATCGTATTTATTGAGCGCCTACTGTGTGCAGAGCAATGGACTAAGCGCTTGGGAAGTCCTATTTGGCAACATATTCATTCATTCACTCGATCGTATTTATTGAGCACCTACTGTGTGCAGAGCACTGGACTAAGTGCTTGGGAAGTCCAAGTTGGCAACACAGAGAGACGGTCCGTACCCAACAGCGGGCTCACAGTCTAGAAGATCAATAACACTAATATTGATGCCCATCATATCGATTAGTAATAATAATACTCCCCGTCGTCCCCCTCGTCATCCCCCCATCTTACCTCCATCCCTTCCCCACAGCACCTGTACATATATATATGTTTGTACAGATTTATTACTCTATTTATTTTGCTTGTACATTATCTAGTCTATTTTATTTTGTTAATATGTTTGGTCTTGTTCTCTGTCTCCCCCTTCTAGACTGTGAGCCCACTGTTGGGTAAGGACCGTCTCTATATGTTGCCAAGTTGTACTTCCCAAACGCTTAGTACAGTGCTCTGCACACAGTAAGCGCTCAATAAATACGATTGATTGATTTGTGCCAGGTACTGTACTAAGCACTGGGTAGATACAAGCTAATCAGATTGGACAAAGTCCAATGTGTCTACCACCTTTGTTGCATTGTGCTCTCCCAAGCGCTCAGCACAGTGCTCTGCACACAGTAAGCGCTCAATAAATACCACTGATGGTGATTTCTCTGGAATCTTGGAAGCCAGAGTCCCAAATCTGCTTCCATTTCTCTAGTGAGCCAGCAGGGGTGGGAACAGGGGTGTCTCCAGGGGTGACCCCAGCAGAATCAGAGACCTCCCATCTGTCCACCTGTCCCCACCCCCAGCTTCTCTGGCTTCCCCAATCTGTCCTTTTTACCTTGGAGTTGCTTTTCTTTCTCCATCTCCTCCTGCAGCTCCGTTTTCAGCTCCTTGATGGTCACATCCTGCTTCTGCAACTCCGTTTTCATCTCCTTGATGGTCACGTTCTGCTCCTGCATCTCCATTTTCAGCTTCTTGATAGTCATCTCCTGCTCCTGGATCTCTGTTTTCAGCTCCTGGACCTTTTCCACCTGATTGTTCACTGTCTCCTCCAAGATATGCTGGGTGGAGAAAGGAGAGGGGCCAGGTTGGCTGGCAGGACCTAGCTGATGCCCCTTCACCCTGCCTCTTGCCCAGGGGCATCACTGTTTGAGCAGCAGTTTGTACACTCAATCAATCATATTTATTGAGTGCTTACTGTGTGCAGAGCACTATACTAAGGGGTTGGAAGTGTACAGTTCAACAGAGTTGGTAAGACACGTTCCCTGCCTACAAGGAGCTCACAGTCTAGGTGGGGAGAGAGGCATTAATATGAACAAATGAATTATGAGTACGTACAGAAGCAGCATGGCGTAGTGGATAGAGCATGGGCCTGGGAGTCAGAAGGTCATGGGTTCTAATCCCAGCTCTGCCACTTGTCTGCTGTGTGACCCTGGGCAAGTTACTTCACTTCTCTGTGCCTCAGTTACCTCCTCTGTAAAATGGAGAGCGGGACTGTGAGCACCATGTGGGACAGCGCTTTAGTACAGTGCTCTGTAAGTGCTTAATAAATATTATAATGAATGACAGGGACTGTGTCCAACCTGATTTGCTTGTACCCACCCCAGTGCTTAGTACAGTATCTGGCACATAGTAAGGACTTAACAGATACCATAATTATTAATTATTATTATTAAGTGCTGTGGGGTTGAGGGTGGGGTGAATACCAAATACCCAAACAGTACACTCCCTGCTCAGCCCCAGGGCCTGTTCCTGATAATAATAATAATAGTAATAATAATGATGGTATTTAAGCACTTACTATGTGCAAAGCACTGTTCTAAGCACATAGTAAGCACTTAACAAATACCATCATTATTATTATTATGTGCCAAGCACCATTCTAAGCGCTGATACAAGGTAGATACAAGGTAATCAGGTTGTCCCACATGGGGCTCACAGTCTTAATCCCCACTTTACAGATGAGGTAACTGAGACACAGAGAATCAATCAATCAATCAATCGTATTTATTGAGCGCTTACTATGTGCAGAGCACTGTACTAAGCGCTTGGGAAGTACAAATTGGCATCACATAGAGACAGTCCCTACCCAACAGTGGGCTCACAGTCTAAAAGGGGGAGACAGAGAACAGAACCAAACATACCAACAAAATAAAATAAGTAGGATAGAAATGTACAAGTAAAATAAATAAATAAATAAATAAATAGAGTAATAAATATGTACAACCATATATACATATATACAGGTGCTGTGGGGAAGGGAAGGAGGTAAGACGGGGGGATGGAGAGGGGGACGAGGGGAGAGGAAAGAAGGGGCTCAGTCTGGGAAGGCCTCCTGGAGGAGGTGAGCTCTCAGCAGGGCCTTGAAGGGAGGAAGAGAGCTAGCTTGGCGGATGGGCAGAGGGAGGGCATTCCAGGCCCGGGGGATGACGTGGGCCGGGGGTCGATGGCGGGACAGGCGAGAGCGAGGTACAGTGAGGAGATTAGTGGTGGAGGAGCGGAGGGTGCGGGCTGGGCAGTAGAAGGAGAGAAGGGAGGTGAGGTAGGAGGGGGCGAGGTGATGGAGAGCCTTGAAGCCCAGGGTGAGGAGTTTCTGCTTGATGCGCAGATTGATCGGTAGCCATTGGAGGTTTTTGAGGAGGGGAGTAATATGTCCAGAGCGTTTCTGGACAAAGATAATCCGGGCAGCAGCATGAAGTATGGATTGAAGTGGAGAGAGACACGAGGATGGGAGATCAGAGAGAAGGCTAGTGCAGTAGTCCAGACGGGATAGGATGAGAGCTTGAATGAGCAGGGTAGCAGTTTGGATGGAGAGGAAAGGGCGGATCTTGGCAATGTTGCGGAGCTGAGACCGGCAGGTTTTGGTGACGGCTTGGATGTGAGGGGTGAATGAGAGAGCGGAGTCGAGGATGACACCGAGGTTGCGGGCTTGTGAGACGGGAAGGATGGTAGTGCCGTCAACAGAGATGGGAAAGGTAGGGAGAGGACAAGGTTTGGGAGGGAAGACAAGGAGCTCAGTCTTCGACATGTTGAGCTTTAGGTGGCGGGCGGACATCCAGATGGAGATGTCCTGAAGGCAGGAGGAGATGCGAGCCTGGAGGGAGGGGGAGAGAGCAGGGGCAGAGATGTAGATCTGGGTGTCATCAGCGTAGAGATGATAGTTGAAGCCGTGGGAGCGAATGAGGTCACCAAGGGAGTGAGTGTAGATTGAGAACAGAAGGGGACCAAGCACTGAACCTTGGGGAACCCCCACAGTAAGAGGATGGGAGGGGGAGGAGGAGCCTGCAAAAGAGACTGAGAAAGAACGACCGGAGAGATAAGAGGAGAACCAGGAGAGGACGGAGTCAGTGAAGCCAAGGTCAGATAACGTGTTGAGGAGAAGGGGGTGGTCCACAGTGTCAAAGGCAGCTGAGAGGTCGAGGAGGATTAGGACAGAGTATGAGCCGTTGGATTTGGCAAGCAGGAGGTCATTGGTGACCTTTGAGAGCGCAGTTTCCGTGGAATGAAGGGGACGGAAGCCAGACTGGAGGGGGTCGAGGAGAGAGTTGCTGTTGAGGAATTCTAGGCAGCGCGTGTAGACAACTCGTTCAAGGAGTTTGGAAAGGAATGGTAGGAGGGATATGGGACGATAACTAGAAGGTGAGGTGGGGTCAAGAGAGGGTTTTTTTAGGATGGGAGAGACATGGGCATGTTTGAAGGCAGAGGGGAAGGAACCAGTGGAGAGTGAGCGGTTGAAGATGGAAGTTAAGGAGGGGAGAAGGGATGGAGCGAGAGATTTCATAAGATGAGAGGGAATGGGGTCAGAAGCACAGGTGGCCGGAGTAGCACTTGAGAGGAGGGAGGAGAGTTCCTCTGAGGATACCGCTGGGAAGGATGGGAGAGTAGCAGAGAGTGTTGAGAGCCGGGGGGTTGGAGAAAGGGGGGAAGAGACTTTGGGGAGGTCGGACCTGATGGATTTAACTTAGAGAAGTTAAGTGATTCACCCGAAGTCACACAGTTGATAAGTGGCAGAGCTGGGATTAGAACCCATGACACCTACCTCCCAAGCCCGGGCTCTTGCCACTAAGCCATGCTGCTTCTGATGCAGAGGCTGTGGGCTGGGGGTGGGTGCCTGGGGAGAAGACAGAGAGAACAGGCCCCCGCAGGCTAAGGCTAGTCACTTGCAGGTTCTTCCTGATGATTTCCTACGGATCGACTCTTTTGGAAACGATAGGCTGTTGGTCCCATTTCAAAACTTGGATTTCACCCCCTGGGTAGAGTCCCGAGCAAGATAGAAAAACAGGAAAGCAAAATGTCGGCTCCATGTATGGCACCACCCCCAGAGAACTGAAACTCTGGCGATTTCGTTTGCTGCGTTCTCTCTGGGGTTCCACATTGGGTTGGCTTATTTTGTGCTATGAAACATAATCAGGCGAAATCGTTCAAGATGATCCCAGAAAGGAGCAGTTTAATTGTGCCTCCTGCTTTGCTGTCTGCATACTTTAAATTATCCAGTTGCCTGACATTTTTTGTTTGTTTTTTTTGAAGGTATTTATTAAGTGCTAACTCTGTGTCAAGCACTGTTTAATAATAATAATTATGGTATTTGTTAAGCACTTACTATGTGCCACCTACTGTTCTAAGTGCTGGGGTAGATACAACGTAATCAGGTTGTCCCATGTGGAGCTCACAGTCTTAATCCCCAATTTACAGATGAAGTAACTGAGGCACAGAGAAGAGAAGTGACTTGCCCAAAGTCATACAGCATACATGTGGCGGAGTCAGGATTAGAACCCAAGTCCTCTGACTACCAAGCCAGGGCTCTTTCCACTAAGCCACGCTAAGTGCTATGGTAGATCAAGTTAATCAGGTCAGTCATAGTCCCTATCTAGCATGGGGCTCACAGTGTCCCTCACGGGAGGGAAAACAGGCAGTGAACCCCCATTTTGCAGATGATGAAACTGAGACCCAGAGAAGTGAAGTGACTTGCCAAGGCCTCACAGCAAACAAGTGGCGCGGAGGAGTCCATGGTCTTTCCAAGAGGCCACACTGCTTCTCAGCCTTTTGACCACAGGGTGGTGCCAAGTTAGAGGGAGGTGGGACTTTCCCATGGCAGGAGCAGGGGGCAAAGTCTTTGGGGGGCTGTGTTCGGATTGTGGGGGTGGGAAGAGGCTTGGGGAGCACGTACCCTGCTACCAGCTTTTTTCCCTGAAACTGACCCCTGTAGTGGCAGTGGCAGCAGCAGGAGTCCGTGCCCCAAGAGCCAGGACAGGGCCGCTCCGGTTTTTCCTCCGCTGCCACCGGGGGCACGTGCCAGGCCCTGGGCCGGCATCGGATTGTACCATATGACCGGCAGATCGGAGGTGGTGTACGTTGGACCATACACCACGGGTTTGGTAGAATTAACAGGCCACCCGGACAACTTCGTAAGCCAACCAAACGCCTCTTATGCAAATTGCACCCCTGTACCCTATCCCTCTCTGGGTGGGAGACAGCACTAATTCATTCATTCATTCAATCTCATTTATTGAGTGCTTACTGTGCACAAAACACTGTACTAACTGCTTGGGAGAGTATAGTAGAACAACCGACAGACATTCCCTACCCACGATAAGCACTCCCACCTTCATCTCCTCTTGGACTGACCCTGCTGGATTCAGGCCAGGCTGGCCAGGGGCAAAACTCAACCTGGACCCTGGCAGGGGGAGGCTTCCTCGGACCGCCCTCAGGCCTCAGGATTAGCTGGTGTGAGGGATGGAACCCAGTGAAGTTTCCTCATGAGACCCCAGGAGGGAAGGCAGAAGCTATCTCCCCGGGCCAGGCCGGGTTACACTAGATACGACAAACCGGAAGGAGATAAAGGGAAAATAAAACAGCCACATTGCAGGACCTGTTTACAAAAAAACAGGACGCAGCTAACCAAAAAAACAGGATGCAGGTTAAACCGCAAGGCCACTGTCAGCCTTATACGTGAGCGTGCGTTGGGTGCTAGCTGCCGCGATTAAATTGTACGCCCTAAGTATCCAGACAATGGAGAAAGGGGATAGTCGGTGGGAGGAAGAGGATGCGTTAGGGCTATAAAAATCAGCTTCGTACAATCAACAAGCGCACTCCCCGGCTGATGCTGTTTGAGCGACGGGGGTAGTGCCCTTTCTCATGAGAAAGAATAAAGACTCTTTCTGATCCTGACCTGGACTCTGATTTGGTGGGTAGAGGGAGCCGCTATCCCACACAGCTGGGGAATACAAGACCGAGGGAGGCGACTGCAAAACTGGAGGGGGATCCTCCCGCCTCTCCTCTCTAGACCTCCGACTAGAGGGAAAGCCCCTCGAGGACAGGCATTGGGTCCATCAACTCTACTGTACTGCTCTCAGCCCAGCACTTAGTCCAATGCTTTTCACATAGTAAACATTCAATAGATATCATGGATTGACCGATGGCCTTCTGCCCCCTGTCATGGTGGCCCCTACCGTCCAAGGCTCTGCCCCACTACTGCCACCCATCTGCCTTTGGTGGCTGCTTCCAGATGCCCCTCTCTTCTGCCCTGGCCCGCTCCCCTCCGATGCCTCCCACAAGGTCCTCCCCGGACGTACCGTGTGGTTGTCACAGGCCTCCCAGTGTTCCTTCGACAGCAGGAGGGCCTGCTGGACATGGGTCAGTTGGTTGCCCAGCGCCCGGCTCTCGTTATGCCAACGGGTCACACACTCCCAACCCTGCTGGCACACTTCGGAAGTGACCCACGGGATGAAGACAGCAAAGCTCACAACCAGGGCGAGGGCGAGGAGCAACGAGAGGACTCCCAAGATCACGGTGCAACGTTTCTTAAAGACCCGTCTGCCGGGGCCCGGGAAATAGTCCATGTCTTGGGAGGTGCTGTAGAGAGGGAGGGAGTCGGGAATGCCTTTCAACAGACCCCACAATCCCATCTTGAATGAAGCGGGGGGCAGCTCAGCCCTGTGGTCTTTATAGGAGCCAGCCTCATTAGCAAATGCCCCGCCTCCAGCCGCTGCGGAAGGACTTCCCGCACCCTCCGACTTTGCTGCTAGAAGGAATTTTTTTTTTTTGGCGGGGGGCGTGGGGGACGACTTTCCAGGGAGTTTCCCGAGATCCCGGAGATGAGGGATCGGGAAGAGAAAAAGTCAGGGGTCCCGGGTGGTGGGGGGGGAGGGTCCAGATTAACTCCCCCTCCGCCCCGATTCGGGGGAACTCAGGATGCTGCAGGTTGCGGGAGCAAGGGGCGGGCGGGATTTATTAAAACAGGGGAGCTGGCTGGGTGCTCTGGGGGCGTGGAGAGGGGACCCAGCACCTCAGGGCATCTAGGAGCTCTTGGGGCTTCACCGGCTCCCGCGACTGCACTGGAAGGGGAGATCTGGAAAGAAGCGTGGCTAATTGCGTTTCGGTTTCCAGATCGTAGTTTCGTTTCTCTTTCGGCGGAAGAAAGGGGGTGGGAAAGGAGAACTAGAAAAGGAATCCGGGAGAAGAGATCGGAGAAAGAGAGAGACAAGCCTGGGGAGGGGTCAGAAGAGGGGTGGGGATGTATTGGGGGGCTGGGGTGGGAGTGCAGAGTAGGAGTGGCAAAGACACCACCCCCGACGAGCTTTTTGAAATTCTGTGAGCTGTTAGGGAGCTGGTACTGGAGAAGGTGGATTGGGGTTCAGGTGTTTGCACCCCACTCCTGATGACTAGGAGAAGCAGCGTGGTTTAGTGGAAAGAGCCCGGGCTTGGGAGTCAGAGGACATGGGATCTAATCCCAGCTCTGCCTCTTGTCTGCTGTGTGACCTTGGGCAAACCACTTAACTTTTCTGTGCCTCAGTTACCTCATCTGTAAAATGAGGATTAAGATTGGGAGCCCCATGTGGGACAACCTGATTACCATGTCTCTACCCCAGCGTTTAGAACAGTGCTTGGCACGTAGTAAGCCCTTAGCAAATACCATAATTATTATTATTATGACTGCCCTGGGAAGGGGGCAAGGAAGAGGGGAGGTTGCAGGGTCCATGTAATTAGCCCATCAATACAATCAATCAGTCGCATTTATTGAGCAGTTACTATGTACAGAGCATTGGACTAAGTGCTTGGGAGAGGACAGTTACTTTCATAGACATGATTCTTGCCCACAAGTTGCTGACAATCTAGTGGGGTCCAGGGTGGGGATGCAGACACTTAATGTCAGGCATGTACAGAAAGAAGGTCTATGGGAAGGAGGGGGGGACACTCAAGGTGCTGAGGACTCAAATGCCTAGGTGATGTGGAAGTGCCAGAGGGTCAGTGGAGGGAGGAAATAGTAGGGGAAGATGAGAGATTAACGAGGGAAGGCCTTCTGGAGGAGGCTTGACTCCAGAAGGGCTTTGAAGATGGGGAGAGCAGTGGTCAGTTGGAAGTGAAGGGGGGAGGGAGTTTCAGACAGAAAGGAGGGTTTGAGCAAGAAGTTGGCAGTGGGAAAGACGGGAGCAAGGCATGGTGAATAGGTTGGCTTGAGAGGAGTGAAGAATACGAGCTGGGGTGTAGAGGGACAGGAGCAAGGATAAGTGTGAGATCACCCAGGAGAGTTGGGGAGGAGCCCCCACACCACCGTCAGCTCCCCCTTTCATGCAACCCTCCTCGTGTTCTGATCCTTCAGCCCCTCCCCCTCCTCCAGGATCAATCCCAGCCCCACCTGACCTCCGGCCCCAAGCCCAGGATCAATAGAGTAGCAGCAGCCATCAGAGGAAAGGGCCCGCCTCCCCCACCCCACACCACCATCATCCCAAGGGCAGAGCTGTCCCGGGCCCCAGTTTCTGCAACCCCCTTTCTAGGGCTTCACCCTCTGAGCACCCAGTCTCTGGGGTGGAGGCAGGGGCAGAGCTGGGGCGGTGACCCCCAGGTGGATGAATCCCCAGATGAATTCACCACCTCAGCCTAGGCTCCATGGGGACCCTTTGCCCTGGGGGGCTCCACAGGGACTCCAGGCCCCAGCCCCTGGCAAAGCCTGAAAATTCCTAGCCCCTTCACAGTGATTTCTTTGTTTTGCCATTAGAGTGCTGGGGCTAGGGCAATTCTTCCTGGAACCATGTCCTTTGCCAATTGCCTGAGCTTCCTGGAGTGCACCAAGCCTCTGCCCATATGCCCGCCACCCCAAAATATCGCAGACTCAGCCACGAGTGACCAGGATTAGTATTTTCGGTGGGGAACAGAATCCTAGTGGTGAGTGATTTTAGGGAAGCAGCATGGTCTAGAGGAAGGAACATGGGCCTGGGACTCTGCTGTTGTTATATTGTACCCTCCCAAGTGCTTAGTACAGTGCTCTACACACAGTAAGCGCCAAATAAATATGATTGACTAACTGAATCAGATGACCTGGGTTCTAGTTCTGGCTCTGCCACTTGTCTGTTGTGTGACCTTAGGCAAGTCACTTCACTTCCCCTGTGCCTCAGTTACCTCATCTGTAAAATGGGGATTAAGACACTGTGTCCAACTTGGTTACCTTGTACCTACCCCAGTGCTTAGAACAGTGCTCGGCACATATTCATTCATTCATTCAATCATATTTATTAAGTGCTTACTATGTGCAGAGCACTGTACTAAGCACTTGGGAAAGTACAATATAACGATAAACAGTGACCTTCCCTGCCCACAGTCTAGAGGGGGGGAGACAGACATCAATACAAATAAATAAAATTACAGATAAATACATAAGTAGTGTGGGGTTGGGTTGGGGGGAGAGCAAAGGGAGCAAGTCAGGGTGACACAAGGGAGTGGGAGATGAGGAAAAGTTGGGTTTAGTCTGGGAAGACCTTTTGGAGGAAATGTGCCTTCAATAAGACTTTGAAGGGCGGGCGGGGCGGGGAGAGTGATTTTCTGTTGGATTTTTGGAGGGAAGGCATTCCAGGCTACAGGCAAGAAGAGTTTAACAAATACCACAATTATACAATTCTTTGTCCTCATCACGTCTACCCCTTCTTTGCCAATTGGGTAATCCTCATCTGTTTTCCCTTTGTCCATCCTCCATGGAAGGGACCTTCCACCCCCTTTGGAGGGGGGCCGAGCTGGAACCTTGGCTCCCACTGCTCATGGGGAAGGGAGGGGAGTTTCACTTGGCCTTGGGGCTCCTACCACCTCTTTCGTGGTTATCTATTTTGTACCTAGTTCTACTCCCCTCTGTCTTTTCTCCTCCCTCTTTGGAGGGAAGCCAAACTGGGGCATTTATTTCCTACTGCTCATGGGGAGGGGGCCCCCCTTGAACTTGGGGGTCTCTGTACTGGGTCTCAGGGCTGCTGATTTGCCTAGAAGTAAACGACTTCCCCAGAATCCTCTGCTTTTCTTGGTGCTTTCCTTTATAGACCCATATCTAGAAATCCAGTCCCTCAAGTCTGGATCCAGCAGCAAACCACAGGGACCTTGAGTGGAGAGAAATAATCCTTTGTTTCTAGGGAGTTATCTCTGCACATTCTTTCAGAATTCTGGTGGTTGTAAATAATGTTTCATTTCCAACTGTTACCTAGGCAGAATTTGTCCCAGATAGCTTGTCTTTTGCTCACATGAGCCACAATCCCTCCTGCCAAATGATTCTTCCCTGGGCTGAGAAGTGGGCCATTGGCTTTCTCCCTTCCATGCCTCCCATGCATCAAACAAGCTGAAGCAGCATGGCTCAGTGGAAAGAGCACGGGCTTGGGAGTCAGAGGTCGCGGGTTCAAATCCCAGCTCCGCCAATTGTCAGCTGTGTGACTTTGGGCAAGTCACTTAACTTCTTTGTGCCTCAGTTACCTCATCTGTAAAATGGGGATTAAGACTGTGAGCCCCACGTGGGACAACCTGATCACCTTGCATCCCCCCAGTGCTTAGAACAGTGCTTTGCACATAGTAAGTGCTTAACAAATACCGTCATTAATATTACACTCTGCTGCTTCCCCTATCTGTCATTTATTTTAATATCTGTCTCCCCAGCTAGATTGTCAGCTCCCTGAGGGCAGGGAATGTGTCTACCAACTCTCGTATCTCCAATGTACTTAGTAATTATTATTATTATTGTTATGTCAATCAATCAATCAATCATATTTATTGAGCGCTTACTGTGTGCAGAGCACTGTACTAAGCGCTTGGGAAGTACAAGTTGGCAACATATAGAGACAGTCCCTACCCAACAGTGGGTTCACAGTCTAGAATCGACCTCCACTTTCAAACCCACCAGACATAAACTCTTTCAATCTTCAATACCCTCCTCAAACCCCCTCTTCCTCCAGGAAGGCTTCCCCAATTACTCGCCACCACCCAAGTCATAACCACCCAACCACCACCGTTCACACCTATGTATATACAGCCTTCCTTAGCATTTATGCAGTGTGATCCACAGTCAGAACTTAGTTATCCGTCTAGTCCGTGTTCCATATGCTGTTCACTATCAGCAGCTCTTTCTTCAGCCTGTATCCCCCATTACAACAAAAGGTTTTTCAGGGCTAGGACTGGACTCTCCCAGGGCACAGCACAGTGCTAGACATTACGGAAGGGCTCGATAAATACAATAGATGTTTCCTGGAGTGGGTCATGATGGTTGCCCAACAATCCTTCACCCAAACCACCCCCTATTCCTGTGGATATCACTGTCCTGAGCACTGGGATAGATACAAGAAAATCACGTCGGATACAATCCCTCTCCCAAGTGGGGCTCTCAGTCTAAGGGGGAGGGATAACAGGTATTTACATATTTTGTACATATTTTTTTACTCTATTTTATTTGTACATATCTATTCTATTTATTTTATTTTGTTAGTATGTTTGGTTTTGTTCTCTGTCTCCCCCTTTTAGACTGTGAGCCCACTGTTGGGTAGGGACTGTCTCTATATGTTGCCAATTTGTACTTCCCAAGCGCTTAGTACAGTGGTCTGCACATAGTAAGCGCTCAATAAATACGATTGATGATGATGATGATGAGGTATTCTATCCCCATTTTACAGATGAGGAGAGTGAGGCACAGAGAAGTTAAGTGACTTGCCCCAGGTTACACAGCAGGCAAATGGCTGAGCTGGTGTTAGAACCGAGGTGCTCTGACTCCCAGGCCTAAGGCTCTTTCCACTAGGCCATGCTGTTTCTCGGTTTCATTCATTCATTCAATTGTATTTATTGAGTGCTTACTGTGTGCAGGGCACTGTGCTAAGCGCTTGGGAAGTACAAGTCGGCAACATATAGAGAAGGTCCCAACCCAACAACGGGCTCGCAGTCTAGAAGGGGGAGACAGACAACAAAACAAAACAAAACATGTAGACAGGGGTCAAAATCGTCAGAACAAATAGAATTAAAGCTATATGCACATCATTAACAAAATTAATAGAATAGTAAATATGTACAAGTAAAATAAATAGAGTAATAAATCTGTACAAACATATATACAAGTGCTGTGGGGAGGGAAAGGAGGTAGGGCCTGTTGGGTAGGGACCATCTCTATATGTTGCCAACTTGTACTTCCCAAGCACTTAGTACAATGCTCTGCACACAGTAAGCACTCATTAAATACGATTGATTGATTGATTGATGGGGAGGAGGAGAGAAAAAAGGGGGCTCAATCTGGGAAGGCCTCCTGGAGGAGGTGAGCTCTCAGTAGGGCTTTGAAGGGAGGAAGAGAGCTAGCTTGGTGGATGTGTGGAGGGAGGGCATTCCATGCGAGGGGAAGGATGTGGGCCAGGGGTTGACGGCAGGACAGGCGAGAATGAGGTACAGTGAGGAGGTTAGCGGCAGAGGATTGGAGGGTGCGGGCTGGGCTGTAGAAGGAAAGAAGGGAGGTGAGGTAGGAGGGGGTGAGATGATGGAGAGCCTTGAAGCCGAGAGTGAGGAGTTTTTGCCTGATGTGTAGGTTGATTGGTAGCCACTGGAGATTTTCGAGGAGGGGAGTAACATGCCCAGAGCGTTCTGCACAAAGATGATCCGGGCAGCGATGTGAAGTATAGATTGAAGTGGGGAGAGACAGGAGGATGGGAGATCAGAGAGGAGGCTGATGCAGTAATAATCCAGTCAGGATAGGATGAGAGATTGAACCAGCAGGGTAGCAGTTTGGATGGAGAGGAAAGGGCAATGTTGGTGATGTTGCAGAGGTGAGACCGGCAGGTTTTGGTGACAGATTGGATGTGAGGGGTGAACGAGAGAGCAGAGTCGAGGATGATACCAAGGTTGCGGGCTTGTGAGACGGGAAGGATGGTAGTGCCATCAACAGTGATGGGAAAGTCAGGGAGAGGGCAAGGTTTGGGAGGGAAGATAAGGAGTTCAGTCTTCGACATATTGAGTTTTAGATGGCGGGCAGATATCCAGATGGAGATGTCTTGAAGGCAGGAGGAGACACGAGCCTGAAGGGAGGGAGAGAGAGCAGGGGCAGAGATGTAGATTTGGGTGTCATCAGCGTAGAGATGATAGTTGAAGCCGTGGGAGTGAATGAGTTCACCAAGGGAGTGAGTGTAGATAGAGAACAGAAGGGGACCAAGAACTGACCCTTGAGGAACCCCTACAGTAAGGGGATGGGAGGAGGAGGAGGAGCCCGCAAAGGAGACTGAGAAAGAACAGCCAGAGAGATGAGGAGAACTAAGAGAGGATGGAGTTTGTAAAGCCAAGGTTGGACAGCATGTTGAGGAGAAGGGGGTGGTCCACAGTGTCGAAGGCAGCTGAGAGGTCGAGGAGGATTAGAATAGAGTAGGAACCATTGGATTTGGCAAGAAGGAGGTCATTGGTGATCTTTGAGGCCTCCTGTGCCTTCCTGTATATCTTTTTTTATGGTATTCCTTAAGCACTTACTATGTGTCAAGCACTATTCTAAAGCCCTGGGGTAGATACTGGTTAATAAATCAGTCAATTGTTCTCCCCACCTTCCAGTCCTACAGCACTTATATATATATATATGTATATATATATATATATATATATATATATATATATATATATATATATATATCTGTAATTTATTTATATTAATGTCTGTCTCCCTGCCTCTAGATTGTAAGCTCCTTGTGGGCAGGGAATGTGCCTGTTTATTGCTGTATTGTACTCTCCCAAGTGCTTAATACAGTGCTCTGCACACAGTAAGCACTCAATAAATATGATTGAATGAATGGACACTTACTGTGTGCAGAGCACTGTACTAAGCAGTTGGAAGAGTACAATGAAACAGAGTTGGTAGAAACTTTTCTTGCCTACAAGGAGTTTACAGTCTGGGGTGGAGGGCATAGACATTAATATGAATAAATAAATTACTGATATGTACATAAATGTCGTGAGGCTGAGGGAGGGGTGAATAAAGGGAGCAAATCCAACTGCAAAGGCAATGTAGAAGGGAGTGGGAAAGAGGAAATAACCAGAATGTCACCCTGACTTGCTCCGTTTGCTCTTCCCTCACCCCGAGCCCCACAGCACTTATGTATATATCTGTAATTTCATTCATTTGTATTGATATCTGTCTCCCCCACTCTAGACTGTGAGCTTGTTATGGGCAGGGAATGTCACTGTTTATTGTTGTATTGTATTCATTCATTCATTCAATCGTATTTATTGAGCGCTTACTGTGTGCAGATCACTATACTAAGCACTTGGGAAGTACAAGTTGGCAAAATATAAAGACGGTCCCTACCCAAAAACGGGCTCACAGTCTAGAAGGGGGAGAGAGACAACAAAACAAAATGGGTACTTTCCCAAGTCCTTAGTACAGTGCTTTGCATGCAGTGTGTAATAGATATGATTGAATGAATGAATGAATGAGGGCTTGGTTGGGGAAGACCTCTTGGAGGAGATGTGATTTTAATCAGGCTCTGGAGGAGGGGATAGTGATTGTCTGTCAGATATGAAGGCGGGGTGAGTCCTGGGCCAGAGGCAGGATGTGGGTGAGAGGTCAGCAGTGAGACAGACTTGATCAAGGTACAGTGAGTAGGTTGACATTGGAAGAGTGAAGTGTGCAGGCTGGGTTGTAGTAGAGCTCAGCGAGATAAGGTAAGAGGGGGCAATTTGACTGAGTGCTTTAAAGCCAATGTTAAAAAGTTTCTGTTGGATGCAGAGGTGGATCAGCAACCACTGGGGGTTCTTGAGGAGTCAGGAAACAGGGAATGAACACTTCTGTAGAAAAATGATTCAGGCAGCAGAGTGGGGAGAGACAGGAGGCAGGGAGGTCAACAAGGAGGCTGATGCAGTAAATCAACTTAGGATAAGATAAGTCCCTACTGGAGGCTCACCTCCTCCAAGAGGCCTTCCCAGACTAAGCCCCCCTTTTCCTCAGCTCCCCCTGCCCTCCCCATCATCATCATCATCAATCGTATTTATTGAGCGCTTACTATGTGTAGAGCACTGTACTAAGCGCTTGGGAAGTACAAATTGGCAACATATGGAGACAGTCCCTACCCAACAGTGGGCTCACAGTCTAAAAGGGGGAGATAGAGAACAAAACCAAACATACTAACAAAGTAAAATAAATAAAATAGATATGTACAAATAAAATAAATAAATAAATAGAGTAATAAATATGTACAAACATATATACATATGTACAGGTGCTGTGGGGAAGGGAAGGAGATAAGATGGGGGGGATGGAGAGGGGGACGAGGGAGAGAGGAAGGAAGGGGCTCAGTCTGGGAAGGCCTCCTGGAGGAGGTGAGCTCTCAGCAGGGCCTTGAAGGGAGGAAGAGAGCTAGCTTGGCGGATGGGCAGAGGGAGGGCATTCCAGGCCCGGGGGATGACGTGGGCCGGGGGTCGATGGCGGGACAGGCGAGAGCGAGGTACGGTGAGGAGATTAGCGGCGGAGGAGCGGAGGGTGCGGGCTGGGCTGTAGAAGGAGAGAAGGGAGGTGAGGTAGGAGGGGGCGAGGTGATGGAGAGCCTTGAAGCCCAGGGTGAGGAGTTTCTTCCTGATGCGCTCCCCATCGCCCCAACTCGCTCCCTTTGTTCTACACCCCCTTCCCATCCCAAAGCACTTGAGTATATATGTACATAACTATAATTCTATTTATTTATATTAATGCCTGTTTACTTGTTTTGATGTGTATATTTCTATAATTCTATTTATTTATATTGATACTATTGATGCCTGTATACTTGTTTTGATGTCTGTCTTCCCCCTTCTGGACTGAAAGCCCAATGTTGGGCAGGGATTGTCTCTATTGCTGAACTGTACTTTCCAAGTGCTTAGTACAGTGCTCTGCACACAGTAAGTGTTCAATAAACATGATTGAATGAATGAATGAATCAATCAATCAATCGTATTTATTGAGTGCTTACTGTGTGCAGAGCACTGTAGTAAGCGTTTGGGAAGAACAAGTTGGCAACATATAGAGACAGTCCCTACCCAACAGTGGGCTCACAGTCTAGAAGAGGGAGACAGAGAACAAAACCAAACATATTAACAAAATAAAATAAATAGAATAGATGTGTACAAGTAAAATAAATAAATAGAGTAATAAATATGTACAAACATATATACATATATAGAGGTGCTGTGGGGAAGGAAAGGAGGTAAGATGAGGGGATGGAGAGGGGGACGAGGGGGAGAGGAAGGAGAGGGCTCAGTCTGGGAAGGCTTCCTGGAGGAGGTGAGCTCTCAGTAGGTCCTTGAAGGGAGGAAGAGAGCTAGCTTGGTGGATGTGCAGAGGGAGGGCATTCCAGGCCAGGGGGATGACGTGGGCCAGGGGTCGACGGCGGGACAGGCGGGAACGAGGCACGGTGAGGAGATTAGCGGCAGAGGAGTGGAGGGTGCGGGCTGGGCTATAGAAGGAGAGAAGGGAGGCGAAGTAGGAGGGGGCGAGGTGATGAAGAGCCTTGAAGCCCAGGGTGAGGAGTTTCTGCTTGATGCGCAGATTGATTGGTAGCCACTGGAGATTTTTGAGGAGGGGAGTAACATGCCGAGAGCGTTTCTGGACAAAGACAATCTGGGCAGCGGCGTGAAGTATGGATTGAAGTGGGGAGAGACACGAGGATGGGAGATCAGAGAGGAGGCTGATGCAGTAGTCCAGACGGGATAGGATGAGAGCTTGAACAAGCAGGATAGCGGTTTGGATGGAGAGGAAAGGGCGGATCTTGGCAGTGTTGCAGAGCTGAGACCGGCAGGTTTTGGTGATGGCTTGGATGTGAGGGGTGAATGAGAGAGCGGAGTCGAGGATGACACCAAGGTTGCGGGCTTGTGAGACGGGAAGGATGGTAGTGCCGTCAACAGTGATGGAAAAGTCAGGGAGAGGGCAGGGTTTGGGAGGGAAGACAAGGAGTTCAGTCTTGGACATGTTGAGTTTTAGGTGGCGGGCAGACATCCAGATGGAGATGTCCTGAAGGCAGGAGGAGATGCGAGCCTGGAGGGAGGGGGAGAGAGCAGGGGCAGAGATGTAGATTTGGGTGTCATCAGCGTAGTAATGATAGTTGAAGCCGTGGGAGCGAATGATGTCACCAAGGGGGTGAGTGTAGATCGAGAACAGAAGGGGACCGAGAACTGAACCTTGGGGAACCCCCACAGTAAGGGGATGGGAGGGGGAGGAGGAGCCTGCAAAAGAGACTGAGAATGAACGACCGGAGAGATGAGGAGAACCAGGAGAGGACAGAGTCTGTGAAGCCAAGGTTGGATAGCGTGTTGAGGAGAAGGGGGGTGGTCCACAGTGTCGAAGGCAGCTGAGAGGTCGAGGAGGATTAGAATAGAGTATGAGCCGTTGGATTTGGCAAGCAGGAGGTCATCGGTGACCTTTGAGAGGGCAGTTTCCGTGGAATGTAGGGGATGGAAGCCAGACTGGAGGGGGTCGAGGAGAGAGTTGGTGTTGAGGAATTCGAGGCAGCGTGTGTAGACAACTCGTTCAAGGAGTTTGGAAAAGAATGGTAGGAGGGAGATGGGGTGATTACTAGAAGGTGAAGTGGGGTCAAGAGAGGGGTTTTTTAGGATGGGAGAGACATGGGCATGTTTGAAGGCAGAGGGGAAGGAACCAGTGGAGAGTGAGCGGTTGAAGATGGAAGTTAAGGAAGGGAGGAGGGACGGAGCAAGAGATTTCATGAGATGAGAGGGAATGGGGTCAGAAGCACAGGTGGCCGGAGTAGCACTTGAGAGGAGGGAGGAGAGCTCACCTGAGGATACTGCTGGGAAGGATGGGAGAGTAGCAGAGAGTGTTGAGAGCCGGAGGGTTGGATAAGGGGGGGGGGGGGGGGGAGTGACTTTGGGGAGGTTGGACCTGATGGATTTAATTTTATTAGTGAAGTAGGAGGCCAGATCGTTGGGGGTGAGGGAAGAAGGAGAGGGAGGAACCAGGGGCCTGAGAAGAGCTGACAGGGATGATGGGCATGAGTGTCAATAAGGGAGGAGAAATAGTTTTGAATAGTCAATAAGGGAGGGAGGAGTGGAGGATTGGTGCTGGTACAGAGGGATCCTTGGTAGGGGGTGAGGGGGAGTGGTCTTGGTGGGGGAGAGGGAGGGAAAAAGCTGGGTGGGAGAGGGGAAGGGGAAGGTGAGGAGTGGAAATGGCAGTTGGGAGCAAGAGAATTGAAAGTTCATGGTGAGGTCAGCAGGGACAGCGAGAGTGACAGTACAGCGGGAGGTTCACAATTGAGATGCAGAAGCGATAAAACAGTAGCAATGATATAATAGGCAATGGCATCACAGGGGGTAGTTAACGATTAACATGCAATGGCAATAATAAAATTGGCAGATAATGATGTCACAGAGAGCAGATACAAACTATTATGTGCTGGAGTAGGGTGGACCTGTTAAGGGGGTCAGGGAGCAGAGATACCTGCAGGGAGGAGTGAACAGCCAACTAGCATGGGAGGGCTGAGTAGGTGCGAATGAGTTTGTCGTTACTGTAACTTGGTGATAACAAGGGCCTTTTCCCCCGGGGAATGGGGGCGGGGAGAGTCAGTCAGGTCCGGACCGGGAAGGGGGAGATGGGGGGCACTTTAAGGAAGGTCGCTTAAGGGCGGGGGGGGGGTGGGGGGGAAGCAGGGGGCGTCTATGGGGGCGCTCTGAGGAGAGGATCCTTCCGGGAGCAGCAAGGCCACGTGGATGAATGAAGTCCTTGGATTAACAGGGTAGCAGTTTGAATGGAGAGGAAAGGGTGGATTTTATTGATGTTATGAAGGTTGAACAGGCAGGATTTGGCAATAGATTGAATATGTGGGTTGAATGAGAGAGATGAGTCGAGAATAATGTCAAGTTTATGGGCTTGTGAGACAGGGAGGATGGTGGTGCTGTCTACAGTGATGGAAAAGTCTGGGGGAGGTCAGGGTTTGGGTGGGAAGATAAGAGGTTCTGTTTTGGATATGTGAAGTCTGGGGTGTCGACGGGACAGCCAGGTAGAGATGTCCTGAAGGCAGGAGGAAATGGGATACTGCAGAGAAGGAGAGAGATCAAGGCTGGAGATGTAGAGTTGAGAATCAACCACATAGAGTTGGTAGTTGAAGCCATCGGCACGAATGAGTTCTCCAAGGGAATGGGTGTAGAAGGAGAGTAGAAGGGGTCCAGAATTGAGCCCCACAGTTAGGGGGATGGAAGCAGATGAGGAGCCTAGGAAAGAGATTGAGACAGAGTGGTCAGAGATACAGGAGGAGAACCAGGAGAGGACGGTGTCAGTGAATCCAAGGTTAGATAATATTTCCAGGAGAAGGGGGTGGTCCACACTGTTAGAGGCAGCTGAGAGATTCATTCATTCATTCAATCATATTTATTGAGCACTTACTGTGTGCAGAGCACTGTACTAAATGCTTGGGAAGTACAAATTGGCAACATATAGAGACGGTCCCTACCCAATAACGGGTACCTACTTCTCCCTACCCAGGAGAAGGGGGTGGTCCACACTGTCAAAGGCAGCTGAGAGATCAAGGAGGATTAGGATGGATTTGGATGAAATAGAGGCCGTTGGATTTGGCAAGAAAGAGATTGTTGGTGACCTTTGAAAGGTTAGTTTTGGTGGAGTGAAGGAGGAGGAAGCCAGATTGGAGGAGGTCAAGGAGAGAATTGGAGCAGAGGAAGTGGGAGGCAGCAGGTGTAGACAGCTCCCTCAAAAAATGTGGAGAGGAATGCTAGGAGGGAGATGGGGTGATAACTGGAGGGAGTTTATGGGGTCAAAGGAAGGTTTTTATAGGATAAGGGATACATGAGCATGTTTGAAAGCAGTGGGGAAGAAGCCACTGGAAAGTGAGTGGTTGAAGATGGCGGTCAGAGAGGGAAGGAAGAAGGGGGCAAGTGTTCTGATAAGGTGCAGAAGGATGGGGTAGGAAGTGCAGGTGGAGAGGGAGGATTTTGAGGGGAGGTGGGAGATCTCCTCTTGAGGTACTGCTGCTGGGAAAGATGGGAGAGTTGAGGAGAGAACAGGAGGAGGGAGGGGACTGGAGAAGGGCAGGGAAGTTTTAATCAGGCCAGACACAATCGCTAACCCACATGAGGCTCATAAGTCAAGTAAGAAGGAGAACAGGTATTGAATTCCCATTTTGCAATTAAGGAAACTGAGGCACACAGAAGTATAATAATAATAATGGTATTTGTTAAGTGTTTACTATGTGCCAAGCACTGTTTTAAGTTCTGGGGGAGGTACAAGGTAATCAGGTTGTCCCACATGAGGCTCACAGTCTTAATCTCCATTTTACAGATGAGGTAACTGAGGCACAGGGAAGTTAAGTGACTTGCCCAAAGTCACATAGCTGATAAGTGGCAGAGTCGGATTGGAACCCATGACATCCAACTCCCAAACCCGTGCTCTTTCCATTAAGCCACGCTGCTTCACCAAATCGACCCCCCCACAACTTTCCCATTTAAAAATGCAACTAAAATCCCACCTTTTCCAGAAAACCTTCCCTGACTAAACTTGCTTAACTTAGTCCCCTCCTTGCACTTCCAAGGCTCTGGCAGGCATAAGTGGATAATCTCTATATATTGGTTTGGTGCCTGCTTTCTGTCTCAACAATAATAATAATAATAATAATAATAAGGAATATTTGGTAAGGGCTTACTGTGTTTCAAACACTGTACTAAGTACTGGGGTAGATACAAGTTAATCAGGCTCCATGTGGGGCTCATAATTTAAATAGAAAGAGAAAAGGAATTATACCCCCATTTTACAGATGAGGTAACTGAGGCACAGAGAAGTGAAGTGACTTGCCCAAGGTCACACAGTAGGCACATGGCAGAGCCAGTATTAGAACCCAGGCCTGGTCTCTTTCCGGCCTGGGCTCTTTCCATTAGGTTACGTTGCTCCTCAACCAGCATACCATCTGCTCCCTAGAGCAGGTACTGGGTCTCGTTTTGTGTCTGCCCGGCTGCCCAGGAGCTCTGAACCCAGTGGGGCCTCAGTACAGATAGGGAACCTCGAAGGCTAAGGGAACCCGGGAGGGGAACCAGAGCTGGGCCAAATTACAAGATTGACAGCTTCTTGAGGGCAGGGATCTTGCCTCCCAACTCTCCCACGCACTCTGCTCTGCCCACAGTAGGCTCTCAATAAATATCATTGCTTGCTTGCTTGATACCAGGTGACAGTGCCTGACTCTGGGACCACCACCCCTCCCTCTCTCCAGCTGAGAAAAAGGCCCGTGGTCCACCCCGACCCTCTGCTCCTCAGACACCCAGTGGAGATTCAGTGAGAGTTGAGAGGGCCGAGAAGAGGCATTACTTGCTTTGTGCCAAACCTATTTATTTATATTCATGTCTGTCTCCCCCTTTAGACTGTGAGCTTGTTGTGGACAGGGAATGTGCTTGATGTTATATTGTACTCTCCCAAGCACTCAGTACAGTGCTTTGCATGCAGTAAGTGCTCAATAAATACAATTAATAATAATAATCCAACAATAACCCTTAGCATACTCAGAAGCCCCGGGGAGGCCTGGAGGCCCCCGGGGAGAGATAATAATAATGATGATAATAATAATAATAATTATGGCATTTGTTAAGCACTTACTATGTGCTAGGCACTGTACTAAGTGCTGGGGTGGATACAAACAAATCGGGTTGGACATAGTCCCTGTCCCACGTGGAGCTCACAGTCTCAATCCCCATTTTCCAGATGAGGGAACTGAGGCCCAGAGGAGTGTAAGGTCACACAGCAGACAAGTGGCAGTGCCGGGATGAGAACCCGTGACCTTCCGACTCCCAGGCCCGTGCTCTTCCCATTACACCATGAGAGATGAGGGGAATCCAGAGCAAGGTGTCACGCTCTACTCCCTCAGCTGGATCAGGTAGTGGGGCAATCTCGGGAAAGTTTGGTGGCCCCTCTATGCAACCTTGGAGAGATGGGCGGCTGGCTTTGGAGCCAGCGGGGACCGAAGGGGACCAGCAAGTTCCAACCTGCCCAGCTACGTGTCATTTTGGTTGAGGCCTCCAGGGGGCACTGCAGACCAGCTGGCCGGGCACGAACAGCAGAATCGGCTGCTATTCATTCAATCGTATTTATTGAGTCCTTACTGTATGCAGAGCACTGTACTAAGCGCTTGGGAAGTAAAAGTCGGCAACATATAGAGACGGTCCCTACCCAACAACGGGCTCACAGTCTGGCAGAGAGGCAATCTGTACGGGACCGTGGGGATCCCTAGGGTAGGATGGCCATTGTTTTCCTGTCCAGTATAGACAGGGCGCTGGGCAGCCTTCATTTTCAGCACCCAATCTTCCTCCACCTCAGCTCCGGCCATCTAGCCTTACAGCTCCGAAGCAGCGCCTGTGTTCAATCCATCAATCAATCAAAAGATCAGTCAGTGGTATTTATTGATAGTGCCTCCTGGGTGCAGAGCCCTGGACTAAGTTCTTGGAAGAGTGCAATAGAGTAGGTAGACACAATCCCTGCCCTCAAGGAGCTGACCATCTAGGGGTTCACAAGCAGTGTGGCTCAGTGGAAAGAGCACGGGCGTGGGAGTCAGAGGTGTTGTCCACTAGTGGACTTGACATGACTGACTCCATTTTGTGCATGCTGACAGTAACCCTCCATTTTGTGCAGGCCGAGAGAACAACTCCTTTTTTTTGTATTTTATGCAAGGCTTAGCAACAGGATGTCTTCAAGGCCAGTAGCAAGTAACACCTATCTATGCAAGGTCATAGGGCAGATAACATCCTGCACAAGACAGTGAAAACAGAGAATAATGAGAATTTATAACATCCTGTTGGTCCTAATTGGATTCCTGAAATTCCCAATTGCTCCATTCCCATGTTGCTGTAACTCAATAAAAGAAACAGTGAGAATGGGATCGGGGCTGCTTGTCACTCGTACCTCTCTCGGGAGGTGAACGGGCAGGTAGCCACCTCCCTCCTTTACTGCTCTATCTGAACTCACGTCTCCGAGTCATTTTTCCTATCTGCGTCACCAACTTGGGTTCTCGAGCCCTGCCGCTGATTTACACCGGTGGTTCGGGCATTGCAGTCTCTCGTACCCCATCGGGGTGAACGGGCTGCTCACCACTTTTCCTACTGCCCTGATCTATGACTCGTTCTCTCGGAGTCACTCGTCTCTTCATCGACTAAACGAACCCATATGTTAACCCTTTTTGTCGATAACAGAGGTCATGAGTTCTAATTCCGGCTCTGCCACATGTCTGCTTTGTGACCTTGGGCAAGTCACTTAACTTCTCTGAGCCTCAGTTACCTCATCTGCAAAATGGGGATTAAGACTGTGAGCCCCACGTGGGACAACCTGATCACCTTGTATCCCCCCAGCGCTTAGAACAGTGCTTTGCTCATAGTAAGCGCTTAACAAATGCCATTATTATTATTATTATCTAGGAGGGGTGGGGTCAGGGTCTGCCTGGTGGCAGCCTCTAGACTGTGAGCTCCTTGTGGGCAGGGAACGTGTCTACCAACTCTGTTTTATTGTACTCTCCCAAGCACTAAGTACAGTGCTCTGCACACATTAAGCGCTCAGTAAATACCACTGATTTGTCGATGATTGACCTGCTCTAGGTTCCGCCGGTTTCCGTCCAAGGTTCCATATTCATTCATTCATTCAATCGTATTTATTGAGCATTTATTGTGTGCAGGGCACTGTACTAAGTGCTTGGAAAGTACAGTTCAGCAACAAATAGAGACAATCCCTGCTCACACCGGGCTCACAGTCTAGAAGGGGGGAGACAGACATCAAAACAAGTAAACAGGCATCAATAGCATCAATATAAATAAATAGAATTATATATATGTATGCATCATTAATAAAATAAATAGAATTATATGATGTCATTGGGTTACACTGTGTAACCATCAAAACACATGCAATATAATGAACATCAGTTACTTCCGAGTGAGTGAAGGGGTATCCATAAATGACCACCCTACCTGAGAGGATAAAGGGCAGCAGGATCTGAAGACAGGGGTACTGGGCACTCTATTCCTTTCATTCATTCATTCAATTGTATTTGTTGAGCACTTACTGTGTGCAGAGCACTGTACTAAGCGCTTGGGAAGTCCAAGTTGGCAACATATAGAGACAGTCCCTACCCAACAGAGGGCTCACAGTCTAGAAAGGGGAGACAGACCACAAAACAAAACATATTAACAAAATAAAATAAATAGAATAGTAAATATGTACAAGTAAAATAAATAGAGTAATAAATCCGTACAAACATATATACAGGTGCTGTCTCATTTGGGAGCGTAGAGTGTGGGCTAGTCCCCGGCCCTGGGGTCTATTTCTTCTCTGAAGGGTGACTTGGTTATTTTGGTGGAAAGTGGATGCGGGGGCTGTGGGCTGTTTACTTGGAATTCAGTGATGCAGTGAGAGTCCACTAGGCGGCGCCCGCCACTTTGGGTAGGAATTAGCCCGGCCGTGTGTGTGTGTGTGTGTGTGTGTGTGTGTGTGTGTGTCTCAGCGTTCTGCCACCCAAATCGCTTAACACAGGGTCCAACTTTCAGTCCCCGTGGTGGGAGGGAGCAAAAATGGGGAGCACCAGCCCCAGATGTGATCAGCCCCTTCAAACCCAGCCTCTGGAATGCCATCTGTGCGTTTGCACTGGAACCTTCCCTCTGTTCCCAGCCCTAGCAGGGTTAGTGTGAGCAGGGTGTTGGCTGGAGCTGCCACTGTTTCTTCCCGGCTCACAAAGGGTGAGCCCATCCACCCGGGGCCCTGTTGCTTGACTGCCCCAGGATCGCCCAGGCCAGATCCCCAGGGAAGCAGCATGGCTCAGTGGAAAGAGCCTGGGCTTGGGAGTCAGAGGTCACGGGTTCTAATCCTGACTTGTCAGCTGTGTGACTTTGGGCAAGTCACTTCACTTCTCTGGGCCTCAGTTACCCATCTGTAAAATGGGGATTAAGACTGTGAGCCCCACGTGGGACAACCTGATCACCTTGTATCTACCCCAGTGCTTAGAACAGTGCTTTGCACATAGTAAGTGCTTAACAAATACCATTATTATTATTATTATGTTCCCTGGGGCTTTAGCAGAGGCAGCCATGATCCCAGCCATTCTGTGAGAAATAGCCAGGACAACGAATGGCCTGCAATCCTATTCTGGGAGAGGCCCATCTCAGAGGAACCTTACCAGTGCTGTTTCTGCCCATCCTGCCAGGGCAGGACACAACTTCCCCTCCCAGCCATGACAGGTGGAAGAGGGTGGACTGTTAACAGTCTTAGCAAGCTGTTTTGAAAGAGCAGCCTATTGGAACAATACTGTCTGGGCATTCAATGTTTACTATATCTACAATGTTTACCAATCTGAGAGATTTTATTTTTTCTCTCATTACTGAAATGGCATGACCAGAAGTGCCAGAGGCTACTTACTGCCAAGTCTAGAGGTGCCAGAGCTGAACGACACTACGTTCTCATTCCCAGCCCTGGAAGGACATTTTCAGGCCAACCTGGCCCAGCTTGCTGCAAGCTTAGCCTCAGGGCTGGGAAGCTCAGAACAGGACAGGCCTAAACCAAGAGAGGGCCTGAAGTGATGGCACACTACTAGCCAGCGGATGGGGGCGTGGGGATGGCCCCAGGCATGCGCAGTGCATTCGAGTTTGGCTGAACACCATATGTACTGAAGGGCAGTTCTGTGAGACTGTAAGCTTTTTGAGGGCAGGGACTAAATCTTGGTTTTTTTATGCAATATCCCACAGTGCCTAGTAGTATCCAACCCTGAGCTTAGTGAAGACTCACTGACTGGTTGAGAGCAAGAAGAATTTGCCATGAGCTCCTAATAATAATAATTAACAATTATGGCACTTATTAAATGCTTCCTATGTGACAAGCACTGTTCTAAGTACTGGGGTAGATACACGTTACTCAAGTTGGACACAGTCCCTGTCATTTATTCATTCAATTGTATTTATGGAGCACTTACTGTGTGCAGAACACTGTACTAAGCACTTTGGAAGTACAAGTCGGCAACATAAAGAGACGGTCCCTACCCAACAACGGGCTCACAGACTAGAAGGGGGAGACAGACAACAGAACAAAACAGCATGAACCCACATGGGGCTCATACTCTTTATCCCCATTTTACAGATGAGGGAACTGAGGCCCAGAGAAGTGAAGTGACTTACCCAAGGTCCCACAACAGACAAGTGACATAGCCGGTCTGAGAACCCAGGTTCTTCTGGCTCCCAGGTCTGTGCTCTATCCACTAGGCCATGCTGCTTCTAAGCCACTATGCCCCTGAAGAACTCCCCCCACCAAAAAAAGAAAGAGTACCTGCCAGAATCTAGGGGGGAGGTGGAGTCTGTCAGGACACCCGTTGGACCAGAAGGCCAGATGAAGTTCACTGGGCAGAGCTTCCGGAGACAGTTTTGAGGGTCAGAGACTGTGGCGGGGGGCCATAACCTGAGAACCCAAGGACTTATATTGGCATGGGCCCTCGGATTCATTTGCATATTCACAACCTCAGAGCGACTGCTGATTGAAAGGGATTTTCTAAATAGGAAAATGGGTTAGACCCTAAATATGAGGCTGGGGTCCTTGCATGCCTGAGCCAATAACAGGGGAGGAATAGACAGAGGGCTGGAAGCTGGGGGCTCCTTCTAAAGGCAGGGAGGCAAGAAGTGGGTGCTTTTTCTTGCCAGGGAGGAATGGCAAAATGACAACCACATCAGAGGAATGTGAGAGAGAATACCATGTTGAGAGGAAGGCACAGGGCTGGCCTGAGCTTCAAAGCTAATAACACCTTGACTTGGCCTAGCACTTTACTCTCCCAAAGTGCTTTCACATCATTTTTCTCATAATTGTAATAACTGTGGAATTTAAGCAATTACTCTCTGCCAAGCACTAGGGGAGATACAATAATAATAATAATGATGGCATTTGTTGAGCATTTACTATGTGCAAAGCACTGTTCTAAGCACTGGGGAGGATACAAAGTGATCAGGTTGTCCCACGAGGGCTCACAGTCGTAATCCCCATTTTACAGGTGAGGTAACTGAGGCACAGAGAAGTTAAGTGACTTGCCCAAAGTCACACAGCTGACAATTGGTGGAGCTAGGATTTGAACCCATGACCTCTGACTCCCAAGCCCATGCTCTTTTCACTGAGCCAAACTGCTTCTCTATACAAGATAATCAGGTAGGACACAGTCCCTGCCCTCATGGAGCTCACAATCTGTAGTGAGGAAGGAGAACAAATGAGGAACCAAGGTGCAGAGAAGTGAAGTGATTTGCTCAAGGTCACCCAGCAGCCCAGTGGCTGGGATGAGAACCCAGGTCTTCTAGACTGTAAGCTCACTGTGGGCAGGGAATGTGTTTATTACACTGTCATATTGTACTCTCCCAAGCGCTTAGTACAGTGCTCTGAGCACAGTAAGTGCTCAATAAATATGATTGATTGATTCTGACTCCCAGGCCCAGGCTCTTTCCACTAGGCCACGCTGCTTCTCATTAAGTAGGCAGCATGGCTTAGTGGAATGCACACAGGATGGGAGACCTGGATTCCAGCTCCAGTTCTGTCTCGAACCTCCTGTATGACCTTGGGCCAATCACTTAACCTTTCTGAGCTTCAATTTCCTCATCTATAAAACTGGACTAGATTGGGAGCCCCTTATGGAGCAGGGACTGTGTCCAATCTGGTGATCATGTATCTATCCTAGTGCTTACCACGTGGTTAGTTCTTGATCAATACCATCATTTTGATTATTTTAGCCAGTGAGAGGCAAGTAGAGTCATCCCTGTTTTACATATGAGGTATAACTGAGAGTCAGAAAGAGTAAGGAATTGGCCTATGGTGACTGAGCAGAGCCAGGATGAGAACCCCAGAGTCTTGACTCCCAGAGCTGTGCATTTCCCACTAGGTTCTGCTGCCTCTTACCCCTTGAGTGAGAAATATCCTTTGGGGAGAGTTGTGGACTGGGGGCGGGGAAGACCCTGTGAAAGTTAAAAAGGAAAGAAAAAGTCAGGAAGGGGGAAAATTCAAAAAGTGGGGTTGTCTGGCCAGAAGGGCCATGGTCCTGATCCCCTAGGGTATGGGCCTTTGTTGGGAACCTGAGCATACTCTGGGCAGAGCATTCCAGCCACAAGACAAATCGATTTTCTCTAATTGGCTATAAATAGCCAACATTCTTCCAGCTCCTGGCAGCTCCTGGAACCTGGAATTTAACATAATGTTCAGTTACACTGCGGTGAAATCTAAAACGTCTTTTTTTTTCAGCCCGAGTCCTTCTCCTCCTTCTTCTACTCCATTTCCTCCTCCTCCTGCTCCCCCTCCTCCTTTTCTTTTCCTTCTCCTCCTCCTTCACCTCCTTTGCCTCCTCCACCTCCACCTCCTCCTTGTCTCTCCTCATTTCTGCAGACATTTCCTCTAGGTGGGAGGAAGGAAGGAGGGAGGGCTAAAAAGTCTCCTACCAAAGTCAATACCAAATCATTCCATTCCCTTGGTGATGGCCAAATAGCTGGATTAGGCAGGGGTGGGGAGGAGAGGGTTCATTTTTCACAAAGGAAAACTGTCGGCACTGAAAACTGCCAGCTGTAGCTTGACTCACACCTTGAGGTGGCCAGTGCGAATTCAGCCTGCGGGTGATTGTCACGCGGAGTCACCGTAGGTCCCTGGCTACCGGGCGTGGAGCCCCGAGTCTGTTCTCAGCTCCGTGCCCAGTGAGCTGGGGTGAGATCAGGGCTCCCTTTAGATGGTGAGTGAGGTAAGCGGTGGCCTTAGGACAGCATGTGGCAGGGGCAGTGTTATACCTCAGACTCTCCCAAGATGGCCACTGCTTGGAGCATTCAAGGTGGTGCCCGTATCAGACTTCCTTATCAAGATGTCCACTGCTCATGTGCAGAGTCACTGCTGCCCTTCCTTCCCTCTGCTCAAGAATAGTAGACATTTTTAGTTCTATTTTTAGATGGATTTTCTTCTTCCCCACTCTCAGAAATATAGGAGTGTTTTTCCAAGGTTTGACTTTTTCATTTATTTCATTGCTGGGGAACTCTTCCCTCCCTCCATCTTCCTTCCCTCCTTCTTCCTTGGAACCAGAGGCGGTAGGGGGACTCTTATTAGGGGAAACTTGCAGGTGAGAATCCAACAACCTGAGCGAGTGACTGGCTAATCACAGAGGTCCTAGCGGAAAATGGATAAGGTACTTTGTGCAATAATAATTATGGTAGTGTTTACTCTTTGCCAAGCACTGTGCTAAGTGCTATGGTAGATATTGGAAAATCAGATTGGCTCCGGTCCCTGTCCCACATAGGGCTCACAGTCTACTGACTTTCCACTTTATGAATGAGGAAATTGAGGTGCAGACAAGTTAGGTGACTTGCCCAAGATCACTGTGCCTCAGTTACCTCATCTGTAAAATGGGGATTTTTTTAATGGCATTTATTAAGCGCTTACTATGTGCAAAGCACTGTTCTAAGTGCTGGGGAGGTTACAAGGTGATCAGGTTGTCCCACAGGGGGCTCACAGTCTTAATCCCCGTTTTACAGATGAGGTAACTGAGGCACAGAGAAGTGAAGTGACTTGCCCAAAGTCACCCAGCTGACAATTGGCAGAGCTGGGATTCAAACCCATGACCTCTGACTCCAAAGCCCGGGCTCTTTCCATTGAGCTACGCTGTAAGACTGTGAGCCCCCATGTGGGACAACCTGATTACCTTGTATTTATCCCGGCGCTTAGAACAATGCTTGGTACATAGTAAGTGCTTAACAAATGCCATTATTATTATTATTATTATTAGTAGTAGTAGTAGTAGTAATAATAATAATTATAATAATAACCTGTACCTACCCCAGCACTTAGAGCAGTGTTTGACATAGTAAGCACTTAACAAACACCATTAAAGAAAACAGAGTATAAAGATAGACATAAAAGTGCTATGGGTTGGTGGGAGTTGATGAGGAGGGTGAATATCCAAGTGCTTAGGTGATGCAAAAGTGCTGAAGTGGCAGTTGGGGGAAAATAGGATGGGGACATGAGAGATGAATCAGGAAAGGCTTCCTCGTAGAGATGTGATTTCAGAAGGGCTTTGAAGATGAGGCGAGCATTCACTCAATCAATCATATTTATTGAGTGCTTCCTGTGTGCAGAGCACTGTACTAAGCGCTTGGGAGAGTAGAGTGTAACAGAGTTGATAGGAATGTTCCCTGCCCACAAGGAGTTTACAATCCGAGGTAATGCTGGATGCTGGTTTGTGGGGGTGGGAGATGAGGTGCCCTGCAGTGGGCCTGCTATGGGACGAGGCTTCCATGGCCATACTGCCCCTCCTCTCTCCAGGACTGGGTGTGGGCAGAGGTGGGGGAGGGGAATGCCATCAGGGCAGAAACAGAAGAATAAAATCAGGAAGAATTTTCTCAGAGTGACCAAGACTTGATTCCCCTTCCCTCCCACTCCACCGGCCGCCCCCCTTCCTGGGGATGGTGAGCTAGAGCTCAGAAACTTGGCCCTCATCGGGTTGGTCACGGGGTGGAATGAGGGGGGATGGGGTGGCGGGAGGGGTGGTGGTGGATGGAGACAGCAAGACCTGTAATTTGGTCAGTAAAACTGTTTGGCAGGGGTGGGGAGGGTTTCAATGCCTGTATGTCTGTGTGTGTCTTTTTGTGTATGACACAGTTCTTCTTTGGGATTGTAAGTGTATATCTCTATATCTCTTGTGTCATCGACTGTCTCTCTTTGTATGTCTGAGTAATAATACTACTCTCCTCGCTCCTTTCCCACTACAACCGAATCTTTCGCCATTGACGCCTTGCCCACGTCCTCCCTCTGACCTGGAACTCTTGCCTTCTTCATATCTGAACGATCACTACTCTCACTACTCTTCCCATCATCAAAGCCCTAGTAGTAGTAGTAGTACTGGTGCATGGCTGCAGCGTGGCTCAGTGGAAAGAGCATGAGCTTTGGAGTCAGAGGTCATGGGTTCAAATCCCAGTTGCACCAATCGTCAACTGTGTGACTTTGGGCAATCAATCAATCAATCAATCATATTTATTGAGCGCTTACTATGTGCAGAGCACTGTACTAAGCGCAAGTCACTTAACTTCTCTGTGCCTCAGTTACCTCATCTGTAAAATGGGGATTAAGACTGTGAGCCACCCGTGGGACACCCTGATTGCCTTGTAACCTCCCCAGTGCTTAGAACAGTGCTTTGCACAATGTAAGCACTTAACAAATGCCATTATTATTATTATTATTCTCTGGGCCTCAGTTCCCTCATCTGTAAAATGGGGATTAAGAGTGTGAGCCCAATGTGGGACAACCTGATTACCTTGTATCTACCCCAGTGCTTAGAACAGTACTTGGCACATAGTAAGCATTTAACAAATACCATCCCTTCTAGACTGTGAGCCCGTTGTTGGGCAGGGATTGTCTCTGTTGTGGAATTGTACTTTCCAAGTGCTTAGTACAGTGCTCTGCACACCATAAGCACTCAATAAATATGACTGAATGAATGAAAAATATTATTTATTAAGGGCTTACTATATGCAGAATACTGTACTAAGCACTGGGAAAGAATACAGAGGTGCAATTAGACACAATCCATGTTCCTCGGGGAGGGGCTCATGATCTAATAAAATCATATCTCCTCCAGAAAGCCCTCCCTGACTAACCTCTCTCATCTCCCCATTGTATTTTCTCTTCCTTCTGCATAACCTATGCACTTGGGTCAATATCTATTAAGCATTTTGTTACTCACCCCACCCCCACCCATACAGCACTGTATGTCCATATCCTTATACTCTGCTGCTTCCCCTACCTGTTGTCTATCTTCCCTGCTAGATTGTCAGCTGCTGGAGGGCAGGGATCCTGTCTACTAACTCTATTGTATTGTTCTCTCCCATACAGTGCTCTGCACACAGTAAGCCCTCAGTGAATATGATTGATTGATTATAATTGTGATATTTGATATTATTATTATTAATAATAATAACAATAGTAACAACAATAATTGTGGTATTTGTTAAGCATTTACTGTATGTCAAGCACTGTTTAAGAAACAAGGTACTCTGGTCAGACACAGTCTCTGTCCAACTTAGGGCTCACAATCTAAGTAGGAAGGAGAACAGGTATTGAATCCCCATTTTACAGATGAGGTAACTGATGCACAGAGAAGTTAAGTGACTTGCCCAAGGTCACACAGCAGGGTTGTGACAGAGCCAGGATTAGAATCCAGGTCCTCTGACTCCCAGGCCCACACTTTTTTCCCCTAGGCCATGCTGCTCTAAGCTGCTCCTCTTGTGAAGCACAAGCAGCATGGCATAGTGGATAGAGCATGGGCCTGAGAGTCAGAAGTCATGGTAGTCATTGGTTCTAATACTGGCTCCACCACTTGTCTGCTGTGTGATTTCGGACAAGTCATTTAACTTCTCTATGCTTTGGTTACCTCATCTATAAAAGGGGGATTGAGACCGTGTGTCCCCCTGTGGTACAAGGACTGTGTCCAATCCAATTTGCTTGTATCCATCCCAGCGCTTAGAGGTGTGACTGAGAGCTTGGGGTGAGATGGAGGAGCCACACACACACACACACACACACACACGCACACACACACAAACACACACACTCTGCCTGGCACAGAGTAAGTGCTTAACAAATACTATAATTATTATTATTATTACTTATTATGTGCCAAGCACTGGCACATAGTAAATGCTTAACAAATACCATAATTATTATTATTACTTACTATGTGCCAAGCACTGGCACACAGTACATGCTTATCAAATACCATAATTATTCATTATTATCAGTAGTAGTACTCACTGGGGAAGACACAAAATAATCAGAAAAGGTACAGTCCCTGTCCCATACGAGGCTCCCGGTCTAAAGTGGAGAGAAAAGGTATTGAATTTTACCGATGAGGAAACAGGCCCAGAGAAGTGAAGTGACTTGCTCAAGTGGCAGAGCCTGGATTAGAACCCAGGTCCTCTGACTCCCAGGACCCTGCTCTTCCCACTAGGCCATGCTGCTCTTCTCTGAGGGTGAGTCCCAGTGTGTCTATAGGGGCCAGTTTGCATTTGAGGAGGTCAATTGGTGTGTCTCTGTGTGCATATTTAACAGTGGAAGGGCACAAACAGTTAATTCTGGGAAAGGACAGGATCCCAGAGGCAGGGGACTACTTCCTCACCCTCCCACCCACTGCCCTCCCACAGGGCAGGCAAAGCTTCTGTGTAGGCTTTTCTCAAAGCATCTCCTGCCCGGGGGCCGCTAATTGGGAACTCAGCTGACGTCATGTCTTGCTGTCATCTTTACGAGGGTGAGGAGGCCTCTAAGTGTGGAGGGCTGGGGCCAGCACGGGGCCGGAGCTGCCTGGACTTTACGAGTCCCAGGGAGAGAGTGCTGAGTGGAGTGGGGCAGGGCGGGGGCGGTTGTGGGGCAGGGCGGGGGCGGGAGGAGGGCAAGCAGTCATGAAGCCCGGGGCGGGGGCAGTCCTGGATATCAGGAGGGGACCGCGTCTGGTCACAATCTAGGGCTGCTTGTGTGCTGGCTGGGGCCCCAGGACTGTACCACCAACTCGAGTCTGGCATTTTCCCTTTGAGGATCCCAAAGCACCTTACATCACAGGGTCTTCCTCATCCTTCCAATGGTCCCATAAGCCAAGGAGGGTCCAGGAGGCCCTTGTCCATTTTCCCGACATGGCAGCAGAGCTGCCAGCCAACATGTGGAGACAGAGCTGAGGAGTCCTGAGGCCCAGGTCCAGGGCAAAGGAGGAGGGTGGGGGCTTGGTAGGTCTGAGCAGGGGCTGAGCTCCAGGCTGAAAGGGCCGAAGGTAGTAACAGGGCCTCCTGGAACCTGGTGGGCCTGGAAGCTGGGGAGCACGATAGGCTGGGGCCTCTGTGGCTCTTCAGAGACACAGCCGGGCCCCCCAGCCTGGCAGAGCACCCCTGGGACTACAATCCGAAGGCTACCTAAACAGCCCTGAGGACTTCTGGAAAGGCAGAACACCTCCAGGTGAGCTCAGAAGAGAGAAGAAAGTGGCCCCCCATCTCGCCCCCAGCTCTCAGTCATATCTCTAAGCTGTACTGGATCTTGGATGGATTTTCAGAAGCAAAGGTTTAGGGGTGCCAAATTGGTCCATCCATCACCATGAGGACAGGCAACCAGCATGTGGATTCTGCAAGCATCCTGTTGCCATGCAGACAGTCAGACCAATGGTCCACCCAGCCCAGGATTCTGTTTCTGGAAATGGCCACTGTCTACTCGGAGGCAATTGTGTTCTGGTTGCCCTTCTGGGCACCCACCCTCATGGTGAGGGATGGACTTCCTAAAAGTCTCCCACCTTAATGTTCCCTCAAGTAACCTATTTATATACCCCTCATCCATGTGTGACCTTGGGTGAGTCACTTGGCCTCTCTGGTTCTCAGTCCCCTTATCTATAAACTGGAGATAATAGATGATCAATCAATCAATCAATCAATCAATCGTATTTATTGAGCGCTTACTATGTGCAGAGCACTGTACTAAGCGCTTGGGAAGTACAAATTGGCATCACATAGAGACAGTCCCTACCCGATAGTGGGCTCACAGTCTAAAAGGGGGAGACAGAGAACAGAACCAAACATACCAACAAAATAAAATAAGTAGGATAGAAATGTACAAGTAAAATAAATAAATAAATAAATAAACAGAGTAATAAATATGTACAACCATATATACATATATACAGGTGCTGTGGGGAGGGGAAGGCGGTAAGGCGGGGGGATGGAGAGGGGGACGAGGGGGGAGAGGAAAGAAGGGGCTCAATCTGGGAAGGCCTCCTGGAGGAGGTGAGCTCTCAGCAGGGCCTTGAAGGGAGGAAGAGAGCTAGCTTGGCGGATGGGCAGAGGGAGGGCATTCCAGGCCCGGGGGATGACGTGGGCCGGGGGTCGATGGCGGGACAGGCGAGAGCGAGGTACAGTGAGGAGATTAGTGGTGGAGGAGCGGAGGGTGCGGGCTGGGCAGTAGAAGGAGAGAAGGGAGGTGAGGTAGGAGGGGGCGAGGTGATGGAGAGCCTTGAAGCCCAGGGTGAGGAGTTTCTGCCTGATGCGCAGATTGATCGGTAGCCATTGGAGGTTTTTGAGGAGGGGAGTGATATGTCCAGAGCGTTTCTGGACAAAGATAATCCGGGCAGCAGCATGAAGTATGGATTGAAGTGGAGAGAGACACGAGGATGGGAGATCAGAGAGAAGGCTAGTGCAGTAGTCCAGACGGGATAGGATGAGAGCTTGAATTAGCAGGGTAGCGGTTTGGATGGAGAGGAAAGGGCGGATCTTGGCAATGTTGCGGAGCTGAGACCGGCAGGTTTTGGTGACGGCTTGGATGTGAGGGGTGAATGAGAGAGCGGAGTCGAGGATGACACCAAGGTTGCGGGCTTGTGAGACGGGAAGGATGGTAGTGCCGTCAACAGAGATGGGAAAGTCAGGGAGAGGACAAGGTTTGGGAGGGAAGACAAGGAGCTCAGTCTTCGACATGTTGAGCTTTAGGTGGCGGGCGGACATCCAGATGGAGATGTCCTGAAGGCAGGAGGAGATGCGAGCCTGGAGGGAGGGGGAGAGAGCAGGGGCAGAGATGTAGATCTGGGTGTCATCAGCGTAGAGGTGATAGTTGAAGCCGTGGGAGCGAATGAGGTCACCAAGGGAGTGAGTGTAGATTGAGAACAGAAGGGGACCAAGCACTGAACCTTGGGGAACTCCCACAGTAAGAGGATGGGAGGGGGAGGAGGAGCCTGCAAAAGAGACTGAGAAAGAACGACCGGAGAGATAAGAGGAGAACCAGGAGAGGACGGAGTCTGTGAAGCCAAGGTCAGATAACGTGTTGAGGAGAAGGGGGTGGTCCACAGTGTCAAAGGCAGCTGAGAGGTCGAGGAGGATTAGGACAGAGTATGAGCCGTTGGATTTGGCAAGCAGGAGGTCATTGGTGACCTTTGAGAGCGCAGTTTCCGTGGAATGAAGGGGACGGAAGCCAGACTGGAGGGGGTCGAGGAGAGAGTTGTTGTTGAGGAATTCTAGGCAGCGCGTGTAGACAACTCGTTCAAGGAGTTTGGAAAGGAATGGTAGGAGGGATATGGGACGATAACTAGAAGGTGAGGTGGGGTCAAGAGAGGGTTTTTTTAGGATGGGAGAGACATGGGCATGTTTGAAGGCAGAGGGGAAGGAACCAGTGGAGAGTGAGCGGTTGAAGATGGAAGTTAAGGAGGGGAGAAGGGATGGAGCGAGAGATTTCATAAGATGAGAGGGAATGGGGTCAGAAGCACAGGTGGCCGGAGTAGCACTTGAGAGGAGGGAGGAGAGTTCCTCTGAGGATACCACTGGGAAGGATGGGAGAGTAGCAGAGAATGTTGAGAGCAGGGGGGTTGGAGAAAGGGGGGAAGAGACTTTGGGGAGGTCGGACCTGATGGATTTAATTTTGTTAATGAAGTAGGAGGCCAGATCGTTGGGGGTGAGGGAAGGAGGAGGGGGAGGAACCGGGGGCCTGAGAAGGGAGTTGAATGTACGGAAGAGCTGGCGGGGGTGATGGGCATGGGTGTCAATAAGGGAGGAGAAATAGTTTTGTCTGGCAGAAGAGAGGGCTGAGTTAAGGCAGGAAAGGATAAACTTGAAGTGAACGAGGTTGGCATGGTGTTTAGACTTTCGCCAGCAGCGTTCGGCAGCTCGAGCATAAGAGCGAAGGAGGCGGACAGTGGCAGTGATCCAGGGCTGTGGGTTAGTGGTGCGAGAGCGGCGAAGGGAAAGGGGAGCGAGCGAGTCTAGCTGAGTAGAAAGGGTAGAGTTGAGAGCAGTAATCTGATCATCAAGACTGGGTAGAGAGGAGAGGGCGGCGAGGTGGGGTGTGAGGCGTTCCGAAAGATGGGTGGGGTCCAGAGAGCGGAGATCTCTGTGAGGGAGTAATACGGAGTTACAGGGGAAAGGAGTGTGAGTGAGGAGGCAGGTGAGAAGATTATGATCAGAGAGAGGGATCACAGAGTTGGTGAGGGTGGACACAGTGCAGCGGTAGGAGATGATGAGGTCGAGGGTATGACCAAGTTGGTGAGTGGGTGAGGTGGGGTGGAGGAAGAGGTTGGCAGCGTCTTATCTGTTAAGCACTTACTGTGTGCCAGGCACTATACTAAGTGTTGGGCTAGATACAAGATAATCAGGTTGGGCACAGTCTCAGTCCCACATGGGATTCCTCGTGTAAGTAAGAGGTGGGGGGGTGGAGGTAAGATACTTCTTAGATTGTGGGAAAAGATTGGATTGTCTTATATCTATCCCAGTACTTGGCCCATAGTAAGAGCCTCTAATGATGCTATTTGTTAAGTGCTTACTAAGAGCCAGGCTCTGTAATAAGCACTAGGGTAGGTACAAGTTAATCAGGTCAGACATAGTCCCTGCCCCACATGGGGATCACAGTCTAAGAGGGAGGGAGAACAGGTCTTGAATCCCCATCCCCAGATGAGTTTACAGTCAATACCATTAGAAGAAAAAAAGTGTTGTCAAAGACATAGTCCCTGCCTTCAAGGAGCTTTCGATTCTCCCCATTTGTGATGGGGGAGCTGAAGCCCAGAGTGGTTAGGTAGCTGGCTCAAGATCACCCAGCACAAGGTTGCCTTCTCTGGAGGCCCAGATCCAGCAGCTTCCGCGCCATCTCCACTACTGTTGTTATCATTAACTGGGGGCCCCGAGGGCACCCAACATTCCCTTTGCTTTCCTGGAGCCACACACACAGACCCAGAAACGGTGTTCAAATGGTGGCAGAAAGCTGAGCTGCCACCTGGCCCCTCTCTTATCCCATTCCTTGCTGGTTTAATCTCTCATCCTATCCTGATTGGATTTCTGCATCAGCCTCCTCTCTGATCTCCCATCCTCCTGTCTCTCCCCACTTCAGTCTATACTTCACGCTGCTGCCCGGATCATCTTTGTGCAGAAACGCTCTGGGCATGTTACTCCCCTCCTCAAAAATCTCCAATGGCTGCCAGTCAACCTACGCATCAAGAAAAATACCCTCACTCTCGGCTTCAAGGCCCTCCATCACCTCACCCCCTCCTACCTCACCTCCCTTCTCTCCTTCTACAACCCAGCCCACAACGTCCTCTCCTCTGCTGCTAACCTCCTCACTGTACCTCGTTCTCGTCTGTCCCACCGTCGACCCCCGGCCTACGTCTCCCCCTGGCCTGGAATTCACTCAATTGTATTTATTGAGCGCTTACTGTGTGCAAAGCACTATACTAAGCGCTTGGGAGAGTACAATACAACAACAGACACAGTCCCTGTCCATAATGAGCTCAGAGTCTAATCAGTCCCAAAATATCAGAGATGCAGAGTTTCCTAGTGGCTAGAGCACAGCCCTGGGAGTTAGAAGGACTTGAGTTCTAATCCCAACTCTTCCACTTGTCTGTTGTGTGACCCTGGGCAAGTCACATCACTTCTCTGGACCTCAGATACCTCATCTGTAAAATGGGGATTAAGGTTGTGAGCCCCATGTTGGGTAGGGTCTCTGACCAACTTGACAACCTTGTATCCAATATTTAGTACAGTGCCTAGAACACACTAAGGGTTTAACAAATACCTTTAGCAACCATTAACAATCCTAATTTCAAACTGGCCGTCAGATTTTCCTCACTCTCCTCACTCTCCTTCCACACATCTGCCAAGCTAGGTCTCTTCCTCCCTTCAAAGCCCTACTGAGAGCTCACCTCCTCCAGGAGGCCTTCCCAGACTGAGCCCCCTTTTCCCTCTCCTCCTCCCCATCCCCCCCGCCCTACCTCCTTCCCCTCCCCACAGCACCTGTATATATGTTTGTACAGATTTACTACTCTATTTATTTTACTTGTACATATTTACTATTCTTTTTATTTTGTTAATGATGTGCATCTAGCTTTATTTCTATTTATTCGGATGACTTGATACCTGTCCACATGTTTTGTTTTGTTGTCTGTCTCCCCCTTCTAGGCTGTGAGCCCGTTGTTGGGTAGGGACCGTCTCTATATGTTGCCAACCTGTACTTCCCAAGCACTTAGTACAGTGCTCTGCACACAGTAAGCACTCAATAAATATGATTGAATGAATGAATGAATTCCTGAGGGCGCAGAAGGGAAGGACGCGTGGCGGCCCCCAGCCACTGCCCACCAGGGAAAATAACTCAAACCGCTGTCTCTTCTCTCAGCGTCACTACCCGGGTCTGGCTTTCCAACATCTGGAAAATGGGAAAGGAGAGCTGGTGCCTGCCCCATTTCTGAAAATATTATTGTTATTTTTAAGTGTTTCAGGACTGGTCCAGCACGTGGGCCCCAGGGGGAGAGAGCCATCCAGAGTGCGGGTGTGCGTGTGCGTGCATGCTTGCATGTGCCATCCACATGAAACCCTCTGGGATGTGTGTGTTGGAAATCCAAGGCGATTTATGTCCATCTTGAAAACGCACCTCCCAACCAAGCCAGAGTGGAATGTCTGTTTGGCCCATTCTGGAAATTGGCTCCTGGTGGGCTTCCCAGAATACATTTTTCCTAAACACATCAGCTTTGATAGTCAGGCGGGGTTGGGTCTGAGTGACTAACTGGAAACTCCTCCCGAACAATCAGGCGAAACGGTGGCTTTTGAGCTTGGCCGACAGGGAGGCGGGTGGATGGAGGCCCAGGGGCAGGGGGTGAGACCGGACTCCTGGGTTCTGGTTCCTGACCCAATGGGTGACAGTCTCGCTGTAGGCCTTGGCTTCTCCAGCTGTAAAATGGGTGGGTTGGGGGCTTCTCATCTTGACTCTTGGAACTTTAGGGGGTGGGGATGGGGGGCTGGAACTGACTCCTTGAGGCCTCTGATCCTCCATCACCAGGCCAGATTCCAGCCTGAACTAATGGGAGAATTTTCTGCACTCCTGGGAGAGAAATCACAGCTGAAAATCTCTGTGTTGGGAGATCAGCAAGGCTTCACAGGGCACTGAGAGACAACTCCTCTCTCCAGTCCTCCCTCCCCTCCTCCGCCCTCACTTAGAACTCCTAAGTCTTATCTCTGTTGAAGAACTTCCCCTCCCAGCATTTTTGCCCCCACCCCTCAGCCCCAGGGGTGACCTTCTCCCTCAATCAATCAGTGGTATTTATTAAGAGCTTACTGTCTGTGGAGCACTGTACTAAGTATTTAGGAGAGTACCATATAACAGAGTTGGTAGAAACGTTCCCTGCCCACAAGGAGCTTGCCTCGTACAGGAGGCAAGTCGTCTGATCTGCAGTCATGTGCTGGGAGAAAAGGGAAAGTGGACAGAGAAACCTTTCCCACGCCATCTAGCTCTTGGCTGAAAATGAGAAGGAGAGGCAGAATAAGGAATTTAAACCCCAGAAGGGATAACTGAGATCAACTGTGTAATCTCTTCCAGTGGAAACACTAACTGGGCGTTTGTGGGTTTGGGAGAGGGAAGGTGCCGTTCTAGGGAGGTGGGTGCGAGGTGACTTTCGGGATGACCTCTGCTTTACAGCTCAATCAATCAGTCTCCTTTACTGAGCACATACTGTGTGCAGAAAACTGCACTAAGCGCTTGGGAGAGAACAATATGCCAGAGTTGGTACGCGCATTCCCTGCCCAGAATGAACTCACAGTCTAGAGGGGGAGACAGACATTAATATAAATAAATAAATTCAGGATATGTACATAAGTCCTGTTGGGCTGAGGGAGGGGTGAATAAAGGGAGCAGATTGGGGCGACGCAGAAGGGAGTGGGAAAAGAGGGCTTAGTCAGGGAAGGAGGAGATGTGCCTTCAATAAGGCTCTGAAGGTGGAGAGAGTAACTGTCAGGTATGTAGAGGGAGGGTGTTCCAGGCCAGGGGCAGGACGTGGGCAAAAGGTCGGCAGAGAGATAGATGAGATCGAGGTACAGTGAGTAGGTTGGCATTAGAGGAGCCAAGTGTGTGGGCTGGGTTGTAGCAGGAGAGCAGTGAGGTAAGGTAGGAGGGGACAAGGTGATGGAGTGCTTTAAAGCCAATGAGAAGGAGTTTTTGTTTGATGTGGAGATGGATGGGCATATGAGGAGTAGAGAAACATGGATTGAACGTTTTGTAGAATAATGATCTGGGGAGCAGAGTGAAATATGGACTGGAGTGTAGAGAGACAGGATGCAGAGAAGTCAGCAAGGAAGCTGATACAGTAATCAAGGTGGGATAGGATAAGTGCTTGAATTAACATGGTAGCAGTTTGGATGGTGAGGAAAGGACAGATTTTAGCAATGCTGTGAGGGTTGAACCAACAGGATTTAGTGATAGATTGACTATGTGGGTTGAATGAGAGAGAAGAGTCAAGGGTAATGCCAAGTTTACTGACTTGAGAGACAGGAAGTATGGTGAAGCTGTCTATAGTGAAGGGAAAATCACAGGGAGGATAGTTTGGGTGGGAAGAAAAGGAGGTCTGTTTTGGACATGTTAAATTTGAGGTGTTGGTAGGACATCCAAGCAGAGATGTCAAAGGCAGGAGGAAATGTGAGACTGCAGAGAGGGAGAGAGATCAGGGCTGAAGATATAGATTTGGGAATAATCTGCATAGAGGTGGTAGTTGAAGTCATGGGAATGAATGAGTTCTCCAAGGGAGTGGGTGTAGCTGGATAATAGAAGGGGGCCCAGAACTGAACCGTGAGGGGCTCCTACAGTTGGAGGATGGTAGGCAGAGGAGAAGCCTGTGAAAAAGATAAGAATGAGCCACCAGAGAGATTGGAGAAGAACCAGGAGAGGACAATGTCAGTGAAGCCGAGGTTGAATAATGTTTCCAGGAGAAGGGGTTGGTGGACAGTGTCCAAGTCAGCTGAGAGGTTGAGGAGGATTCAGATGGAGTAGAGGCAGTTGACCCTTCTGAGGGTCACCTGGAGAGTTTCCAGTACTCTACCAGTCTTGGCTATGGGAGGGAGAGTCAAGTAGAGGCCTACCCATTCCATTCCTAGCTTGGGCAGTGGTTAGTGAGTGGAAGGCAATCTGCTACAAGTCAAAGCTCACCCGTGCTGGGCAGCAGCAGCATGGGAGAGAGTCGAGGGCTGAGACTAAAGTTTACTGCGCGGAAGGAGGCAATGGTAAACCACTTCTATAATTTTACCAAGAAAACTCTATGGATACACTACCAGAACGATTGCAGTTGGAGAGCGGGGTGTTCTGGGAGAGATATGTCCGTGGTATCACTATGGGTTGGAAATGACTCGATGGCATAAGACAAGACAAGAGGCAGTTGAATTTAGCAAGAAGGATGCTTGCAACTTTAGAATTCTGGAATCAAAGCAGCTGGAGGCATCAGGCTGGGTCTTAATGGGAGTCGACAGACCCATCCTTCCATCCCTCTGGCATTTCTGACCCCCACCTGGAGCCAGAGATAGCCTCAAGCCTAGGGGAGACCCTATGGAGGAGGAGGAGAAAGAGGAGGAAAAGGAGAAGGAACAGGAGTGAGATGAGGAGGAAGAGGAGGAGGAGAAGGAAAGGGAGTAAGGTGAGGAGAAGAGGAGAAGGAGGAAGAAGAAAAGGAGAGTGAAGAGGAGAAGGAGGAAAGGAAGGAGGAGGCAAGGGCCCACAGCACACAATGCAAAACCCACCCTGCTCCCAATTTAGCACAGTTCTCCTTTTTAACTGTTTATCCAGCTAGAGGAGCAGAGCGGGGGCCCAGAGCACACACCTTGGCCAGACACCACATTCTTCTGGGCCATGGGGACAGGGGAGAGGGGTCAGATTCAGTCTGATTACACTGAGTCCGGCGTCGGCGTCGGCGTCGGCATCATCCGGTTGGACCAGCAGTCCCACAGGGTGCAGTAAAAAGCAGCCAGAAGGCAGCGGGTGCAGGCCGGGTGAGGTGGAGAGGGAGCCAGGGGTTATGGCTGGTCACCAAATAGCCGTTGGGCTGGATCTCCCCTGTGGACCCTGACGATGGAGAGAAGAGATCCTCTCTTCCCCCAGCCGAAGACCAGGCAGCACAGAACCCTTGGCACACCTGGACAACTGCTACCAATAGGGCAGACCCTGGGTCAGCTTAGAGGCCCACAGGAGCCTGCAATTCCAAGACCTCAAATCCCTAGTTGATCCTGGGGCTAGTGGAGGCCCCCTGTCCACGAGTCTGTTTGAAGGGGCAGATTTTAAATCGGCACCATGCACCTCCGCTGGCTGCTTGCCTGTTGAAGCTGGAAGTGGTTGAGACATTAAGAAATGGGGGGCAGGGGAGGGCGGAGATGGGGAGGGTGGTGACGGAGGACGCGTGCTGCCTTTGTTCAATGAAGCCACTGTTTGGCTTCAGGCCAAGCCGCCTCCGAGCCACTGGGAAGAGAAGGATCTGGTTTTGTGGAGGGGAAGAGGGGGGAGGGCATTCCAGACAGGGGAACGGCCTGGGCCATGCTCCCTCATGTATGTGAGGCAAGCAAGGAAGGAGTGGGGAGAATGGAACCTGGGGGTAGAGGCCATGAAGGGAGTTGGGTCTGGCAGGTGGAGGGGAAGGTCAGTGGCAGCCTGTGGCTTGGGGATCTGGACCATCAGAGTTGCTTCTGAGTCCCTGCTGCTGGACAGTCTCTTGGGTCAGTGGCTCAGAACCTGTGAAGTTCAGGGCCACCTGAATCAGCAGGATGCTGGAGGGAACTGGAGAGAAGTCACGTGATGTTGGGGAGGGGGATGGCTTGGGGGGCCGGGGATGGGAGCAGGGGGGCTCATGATTTGGAGATGACTTGGGAGATGATTTCATGATTTGGAGACCCCAAAGTGCCGGGGGTCTCGGGCAAGGCTGGGGAGGTGGTAAGTTAATTAATTCATTCATTCAATCGTATTTATTGAGCGCTTACTGGGTGCAGAGCACTGTACTAAGCGCTTGTGAAGTACAAGTCGGCAACATATAGAGACAGTCCCTACCCAACAATGGGCTCACAGTCTAGAAAGGGGAGACAGACAACAAAACAAAACATGTAGACAGGTGTCAAAATCGTCAGAACAAATAGAATTAAAGCTATATGCACATCATTAACAAAATAAATAGAATAGTAAATATGTACAAGTAAAATAGAGTGATAAATCTGTACAAATATATACAAGTGCTGTGGGGAGGGGAAGGAGGTAGGGCCACGGGGATGGGGAGGAGGAGAGGAAAAGGGGGGCTCAATCTGGGAAGGCCTCCTGGAGGAGGTGAGCTCTCAGTAGGGCTTTGAAGGGAGGAAGAGAGCTAGCTTGGTGGATGTGTGGAGGGAGGGCATTCCAGACCAGGGGAAGGACGTGGGCCGGTAAGGACGTGGGCCGGGGGTCGATGGCGGGACAGGCGAGAACGAGGTACAGTGAGAAGGTTAGCGGCAGAGGAGCAGAGAGTGCGGGCTGGGCTGTAGAAGGAGAGAAGGGAGGTGAGGTAGGAGGGGGCGCAGTGATGGAGAGCCTTGAAGCTGACAGTAAGGAGTTTTTGCTTGATTCGTAGTTTGACAGGCAGCCACTGGAGATTTTAGAGGAGGGGAATAACATGCCCAAAGCGTTTCTGCACAAAGATAATCCGGGCAGCAGAGTGAAGTATAGACTGAAGTGGGGAGAGACAGGAGGATGGGAGATCAATCAATCAATGGTATTTATTGAGCACTTACTACATGCAGAGCACTGTACTAAGTGCTTAGGAGAGCACGATACCTCGGGGATCTCTCCTCATTCCCCAGCTGGGTGGTGCCTCCTCCAGCATGTGCGGCTTCCTGGGGCGGGGGAGAGGGGTCGGGGGGCGGGGAACGGGACATACCTGAGGTTTGGGAGCAGGAGCCCAGCTCACATCTGGATTTCTCTCTCATCTCTTGCCGATTTCCTTTTCTATTTACCTTGTACACCCCAGGGGTTAACTCTTCACTGGAGCCGATCAGCACCGCAGTTAAGGCCGAACTGGCTGTTACATTTTCCAGGATTATTTAAAAACTAACACAAGACACCCCCGCTCCCCCACCCCAACCCCGACGTGTCCAGAACAGATTTCCAAGGTCTGATTTTTCTCTTGTGCATCGTGTTCTAGTTCCACAGAGGAGAAAGAGACTGCCCTGTTTTGCGTCAGAGCTGGGAGGAGATGGTTGGAAGGGGCCTTGGTTGGAAATGGGGCTGGTGCTGCTGGGGCAGAAGAATTGCAGGGTGCGGGGTAGGCATATGTTTGTGCATGTATAGATCCGTATATGGCTGGACTGTGTGTGTGTGTGTGTGTGTGTATGCATGTGTACGTGTGTAGGTGCCAAGTGTCTGGATGTGTGCATGTGGGGGCTCTCCCATCTGTGCCTATGTGGTTTGTGTGGATTTGTGTCCCCGTTTGCCTGTGCACATGATGTGTGAATGCTCCAGCATCTGTGATGGCATTTGACCCTTTCCCACCTTCCTTGCCCTTCTAGGAAGCGCACAAATCATCTGGGAAGCAAGAGACTCAGATCAGACCTGCACAGGCACCATTTTAGTTTTCTCAGGTAACAACACTGAATCTGTTCTGGGTGCTTGGAAGCAAACACTAAGGGTAATGGACATGGTCCCTGCCCTCAAGGAGCTTGCAGTCTAAATCTTGTTGACCCCCTCCGTTCAGTGATTTTAAAATCCTTTGAAAATTGGTCGCTTGCAAATGAATCTGGGTATTTCTAAGGGCTTGTACGCTGAGCTGTAAAGTGTGAGCTAATAATACCTTTTGTTTTCCAAAGTCCTTTTCTCTTACTGATCTCATGTCCTCATGACAGCCTGGTGAAATAGGGAAAGGCTGATCCTCTGGACTGTAAGCTCACTGTGGGCAGGGAATGTGAGTATCAACTCTGTTGTTCTCCCCCTTCTAGAATGTGAGCCCATTGTTGGGTAGGGACTGTCTCTATCTGTTGCCGAATTGTACTTTCCAAGCTCTTAGTACAGTGCTCTGCACACAGTAAGCGCTCAGTAAATACGATTGAATGAATGAATGAGCTCACCCAAGCACTTTGTCCAGTGCTCTGTACACAGTAAGTGCTCAATAAATACCACTGATTGATTTGATATGATGGTCCCCATTCATTCATTCATTCAATAGGATTTACTGAGTGCTTACTGTGTTCAGAGCACTGTACTGAGCACTTGGGAAGTACAAGTTGGCAACATATAGAGACGGTCCCTACCCAACAACAGGATCATAGTCTAGAAGGGGGAGACAGACAGCAAAACAAAACATGTGGACAGGTGTCAAGTTGTCAGAACAAATAGAATTGTGCACATCATTAACAAAACAAAATAGTCAATATGTACAAGTAAAATAGAGTAATAAATCTGTACAAACATATGTACAGGTGCTGTGGGGAGAAAACACTGTTCTAAGCGCTGGGGAGGATACAAGGTGATCAGGTTGTCCCATGTGGGGCTCACAATCTTAATCCCCATTATACAAATGAGGTAACTGAGGCTCATTTTCAGGATGAGGAAACTGAGACCCAGAGAGGTACCATTACTTGCTCAAGGTGTCACCCAGAAGGCCAGTAGCAGGGCTAGGATGAGAATCCAAGTCCTCTGACTCCCCTATAACCACTTTCTTTCCACCATACCATGCGGCAGATCCTTTAATCAGTGAATCTATCCCTCATTCTTGACTCTCCCACCTCTGATCCACTGCTCACTCCTCTTACTCTCCTCATCCTCCCCCCTCACCCTTCCATTTTACTAAACTATATCTTTCCCCTCCTTCAAAGGGGAGTTGTCGAGTTGTCTACACGCGCTGCCTCAAATACCTCAACACCAACTCTCTCCTCGACCCCCTCCAGTCTGGCTTCCGTCCCCTACATTCCACGGAAACTGCCCTCTCAAAGGTCACCAATGACCTCCTGCTTGCCAAATCCAATGGCTCATACTCTATCCTAATCCTCCTCGACCTCTCAGCTGCCTTCGACACTGTGGACCACCCGCTTCTCCTCAACACGTTATCCAACCTTGGCTTCACAGACTCTGTCCTCTCCTGGTTCTCCTCTTATCTCTCCGGTCGTTTATTCTCAGTTTCTTTTGCAGGCTTCTCCTCCCCCTCCCATCCCCTTACTGTGGGGGTTCCCCAAGGTTCAGTTCTCGGTCCCCTTCTGTTCTCGATCTACACTCACTCCCTTGGTGACCTCATTCGCTCCCACGGCTTCAACTATCATCTTTACGCTGATGACACCCAAATCTACATCTCTGCCCCTGCTCTCTCCCCCTCCCTCCAGGCTCACATCTCCTCCTGCCTTCAGGACATCTCCATCTGGATGTCTGGCCGCGACCTAAAACTCAACATGTCCAAGACTGAACTCCTTGTCTTCCCTCCCAAACCCTGCCCTCTCCCTGACTTTCCCATCACTGTTGACGGCACTACCATCCTTCCCGTCTCACAAGCCCACAACCTTGTTGTCATCCTCGACTCCGCTCTCTCATTCACCTCTCACATCCAAGCCATCACCAAAACCTGCCAGTCTCAGCTCCGCAACATTGCCAAGATCCGCCCTTTCCTCTCCATCCAAACCGCTTCCCTGCTCGCTCAAGCTCTCATCCTATCCCGTCTGGACTACTGCATCAGCCTTCTCTCTGATCTCCCATCCTCGTGTCTCTCCCCACTTCAATCCATACTTCATGCTGCTGCCTGGATTGTCTTTGTCCAGAAACGCTCTGGGCATGTTACTCCCCTCCTCAGAAATCTCCAGTGGCTACCAATCAATCTGCGCATCAGGCAGAAACTCCTCACCCTGGGCTTCAAGGCTCTCCATCACCTCGCCCCCTCCTACCTCACCTCCCTTCTCTCCTTCTACAGCCCAGCCCGCACCCTCCGCTCCTCTGCCACTAATCTCCTCACCATGCCACATTCTCGCCTGTCCCGCCATCGACCCCCGGCCCACGTCATCCCCCTGGCCTGGAATGCCCTCCCTCTGCCCATCCGCCAAGCTAGCTCTCTTCCTCCCTTCAAGGCCCTACTGAGAGCTCACCTCTTCCAGGAGGCCTTCCCAGACTGAGCCTCCTCCTTCCTCTCCCTCTCGTCCCCCTTTCCATCCCGGCCGTCTTACCTCCTTCCCTTCCCCACAGCACCTGTTTATTACTCTATTCATTTATTTATTTATTTTACTTGTACATATCTATTCTATTTATTTTATTTTGTTAATATGTTTGGTTTTGTTCTCTGTCTCCCCCTTCTAGCCTGTGAGCCCACTGTTGGGTAGGGACTGTCTCTACATGTTGCCAACTTGTACTTCCCAAGCACTTAGTACAGTGTTCTGCACACAGTAAGTGCTCAATAAATACGATTGATTGATTGATTCAAAGCTCATTTAGAAAAAAACACCACCTCCAAGAAGCCATCCCTGATTAACCCCTCACCTTCCAGAGCAGGCCAACACTCAACCACTCCAGATCTCCTCTTCAATGATCTGTTCATTTGTTATTGACTGATTTATCCATCCAGGTGGATGGATAGCTACTCTTGTGCTCTCTGCCCAGCTCAAATCACCAGAGTAGTAGACACAGGCTACCAGTGGGTGCCCCATATACAGACTTACGGTGGGGACTACCCCCTGTCCATTTCCTTGGATGGCAGCCTGGGATCTGGGGGCACCAGGAATGGAGGAGAGTCTTGGACAAGGAGTCAGACTTGGCATCTGTGGGGGGCGGTTTCTGTGCCTCCTTTTCAGAGCTCTTGGTGGGCAGGGTGGTGGGGGGGTGGGGTGGGGGGGGCGAGTGCAACCCTGGAGGAGAAGGGGAAGAAGAAGGAGAGATCTCCAGGGTGGTATTTGAAGTCTCATCCAAACTAGGAAATGGGCTGATGGCAGCACTAGGGTGGTGTTTGCTTTGGGCTGGAGCCACTTCTAATTAAAGTATTGGTGAGTGGATCAGGGCGGCCAGGAAGGAGTGGGGAGGCAGGGAGGCGGGGAGTGGGTTTGGGCTATACTTTTTAGGCTTTTTGATTCTATTTTTGGAAAGGGGATGGTAATGCTAAGCAGATGAGCTGGGACTCTCTCTCTCTCTCTCTCTCTCTCTCTCTCTTCCCCCTCCCTCACCTCCCCCCCACACACTGGACCTCCCCACTCCCCAACTTCCCCTCAGGCTTCCGGCTATCCTACCCAACGGGACACCTTCCAAGCCATGCCAGCCTCTGAGAGGTTGCAAGGAGGCCCTTGCCAGTGGAGAGGGAGACAGATCTGCCAGAGACCCAGTTGATGCTTATACTTCTGGCCCAGGGCTGCTGGGTGTATAATTAGAGGTAGCTTGTGGAGTTCATTTTCACTTTAACTTACTGATGACCCAGGGGGCTTTTCCAAAGCTAAACCCAACTGAAAAGAGCAGAAGGGCCATTTAAACCCAGCCCCTACTTACAAAACACCAGCAGGCCCATTTAAATCCAGCCCCTACATAGAACACCAAGGAGTTTTTCCAGTCAATCAATCAATCAATCAAGTGTATTGACCAAGCACTTGGGTGAGTATGAAAGAGTTCGAAGACACCATCCCTGCCTGCAGGGAACTTATGGTCAAGAGGTGGAGTCAAGACACATTAATGAAGGACAGTTAGGAGGAAGTGATTGAGTATACAAGCTATAATAATAATAATACTTGTGGTATTTGTTAAGCAGTTACTCTGTGCCAGACATTATGCTAAGTGCTGGGATGGATTCAAGCAAATCGTGTTGGACACAGTCCCTGTCCCCCTTGGGGCTTACAGTCTCAATCCCTATTTTACTAATGAGGTAACTGAGGAACAGAGAAGTGAAGTGGATTGCCCGAGGTCACACAACAGACAAGTGGCAGAGCAGGGATTAGAACCCAGATCCTTCTTACTTCCAGACCCTTGTATGTTACTACAGGATTGTGGGAAGTTAGTGTGTTCCCCACCTGTCCCAGGCTCTGAGTTGCTCCGTGTGCAGGATGGACACCCTGTGTTCCCAAGAGGGAGAGGGAGAGAAAGGATCCAAGGATCCTTCTCATTATTTAGCATGCAGGAAAACGAGGCTCATGGCCAGCCCTTACTCAAGGTCAGAGGTAGAGCTGGAAAGGGAACCCTAAAGCTTTGCTCAGGGTTGGGTGCATTGAAGTTCATTACCCAAGGAAGATCCCGAGGGGCCAGCTCAGGAAATGGGAGCTGATTGCTGTAGGGGGATGGGGCCATGAACTTCCCCCGCCAGCAAATTCCCAGCAACCAAAGCCTGGGACACTCAGAACCCCAAATTCCAGAAGAGAAAGCCACCTGCCAACCTGTGGTACACACCTCTGACAAGAGGTCATGTGCATCAGAGCCTGCCTCATCTAGGAAGCCTTCGCAGATTACCCCCACGTGGTTCCAGGTCTCTAATCATTCCGGCCCTCCCTACTTATGGATAACTGGGTACCGTGATTATTTTAAAATTTCCTTCCTGTGTGTTCTCTTTATGCTCAAGTCAATTGATCAATGGTATTTATTGAGCACTTATTGTGTGCAGAGCACTGTACTGAACTCCTGTTTCTCTCTCTTAAGGGTTGGAGCAGCATGTTATCTGATGATCACTCTCCCCACTTTCAAAGCCTTATTAAAAGCACACCTCCTCCAGGAGGCCTTCCTTCTCTAAGCCCCCATGTCCTCTTTTCCCACTCCCTACTGCGTCACCCTTGCACTTTAATTTGCACTTTATTTCCCTTTATTTCCCACTCCCTGAGCCCCACAGCACTTATGTACATATCTGTAAATAATTTATTTTATATTAATGTCTGTCTCACCCTCTAGACTGTAAGCCCATTGTGGGTTGGGAATGTGACTACCAATTCTCTTCTGGTGTACTCTCCCAAGTGCTTAGTACAGTGCTAAGAGCTTAGTACAGTGCTCTGCACACAGTAAGCACTCAATAAATACGATTGAATGAATGAATGAATGCTTAGCACAGTGCTCTGCACAAAGTAAGCAATCAAAAAATTATTAATTGATTGATTAATCGGGGCTTCAGATCGAACCAAAGGTCTCCAGAGCTGTCCCGCTGCTCAGCCTTCTTTTTGCCTATGAGACTGGGACCTCTCCTCGCCCCCATGTCCTAATCCTTGAGCAGTTCCTTCCTGGTCCCTTACAGGCTGTACTCAAATCAACTGGCAAGACAGGATCAGAAATGATGGAGACCGAGGACGATTCAGTCTTTCAACATCGAAGCTCTGCTCACCTTAATACAACCGCCCTGGGAGGGACCAGTGAGGAGAACAGTTGGCCAGCCACCCGCCCGGCACGGACCACTGCCCCCACACTGCCATGACCATCTCCAGGTGTGTGGCCCACCCCGCACCGCCCACCTGACCCCCGTGCCATGGGTGCTATTGTCAGGGTATGGAGAAGGAGGAGGCCCCCTCCTGCCCAAAGGCCCCGAGGCCTCAGGCCCATCCTTACTGCCTCCCACCTCCGCATCCCCTTCTCCTCTCTAATAATCATAATAATGATGTTATTTGTGAAGTGCTTACTCTGTGCCAAGCACTGTTCTAATCACTGGGGTTGAACCAAGGTAATCAGGTTGTCCCACGTGGGGCTTACAGTCTTCATCCCCATTTTCCAGATGAGGGAACTGAGGCCTAGTGAAGTGATTTGCCCAGAGTCACCCAGCTGAGAAGGGGCAGAGGCGGGATTAGAACTCACAACCTCTGACACCCAAGCCCAGCTTCTTTCCACTGAGCCACGCTGCTTCCCTATTGTCAAGGGGTGGAGGCCCTTTCTGCCCACAGGCACCAAGGCCACAGGCCCGTCCTTGCTGCCTCCCGCCTCCTCATCCCCTCCCTGGACCCCCTTAATCATCATCCTCATCATAATAATGGTATTTGTTCAGCGCTTACTGTGTGCCAAACACTGTTCTAAGCACTGGGGGAGATCCAAGCTCATCAGGTTGTCCCACGTGGGGCTCACAGTCTTCATCCCCATTTTATAGTTTAGGGAACGGAGGCCCAGAGAAGTGAAGTGACTAGCCCAAAGTCACCCAGCTGGCATGTTATGGAGGCAGGATTAAAACCCACGACCTCTGACTCCCAAGCCTGCTTCTTTCCACTGAGCCACGTTGCTTCCCTATTGTCAGAAGGTGGAAGCCCCCTTCTGTCCACAGGCCCCGAGACCTCAGGCCCGTCCTTGCTGCCTCCCACCTCCTCATCCCCTCCCCAGACCCCCTTAATAATAATCATAATAATGATGGTATTTGTTAAGCGCTTACTCTGTGCCAAGCACTGTTCTAAGCACTGGCGTAGATACAAGGTTATCAGGTTGTCCCACGTGGGGCTCACAGTCTTCATCCCCATTTTCCATTTCCATTTCCCCCATTTCCAGATGAGGTCACTGAAGTGAAGTGACTTGCCCAGAGTCACCCAGCTGACAAGTGGTGGAGGTGGGTTTAGAACCCTTCTCATTTGCTTAGGATAATGATAATAATAATAATAACAATGATGATATTTGTTAAGCACTTATTGTGTGATAACTACTATACTAAGTACAGGGCTATAGTGCTTGGCACACAATAAGTGCTTAACACTTATTGTGTGCCAATAAGCAGCAGCATGCAGAAGCAGCATGGCTCAGTGGAAAGAGCATTGGCTTTGGAGTCAGAGGTCAGGCGTTCAAATCCTGACTCTACCATTGTCAGCTGTGTGACTCTGGGCAAGTCACTTAACTTCTCTGTGCCTCAGTTCCCTCATCTGTAAAATGGGGATTAAGACTGTGAGCCCCACGTGGGACAACCTGATCACCTTTTATCCCCCCAGCACTTAGAACAGTGCTTTGCACATAGTAAGTGCTTAACAAATACCATCATTATTATTGTTATTATTATTATTATATATAAGATAAGCACTTAGTACAGTGCTCTGCACACAGTAAGTCTCAATAAATACGATTGAATGAATGAATCCAAGACCTCTGACTCTCAAGCCCGGCTTCTTTCCACTAAACCATGCTGCTTCTCCTTAGTGGGGGGAGAGGGGATGGGCACCCCCATCTCTTTCCACCCCTCCCCCCCAGGCAGGTCGAGGGGAGACCCCTTTCCAACCACCCCTCTAATCTGGTTTTGTGGTCTGTCTCCCCCCTTCTAGCCTGTGGGCCCATTGTTGGGTAGGGGTTGTCTCTGTTTGTTGCCAAATTGTACTTTCCAAGCATTGCCAAATTGTACTTTCCAAGCACGTAGTACAGTGCTCTGCACACAGTAAGTGCTCAATAAATACGATTGAATGAATGAATCACAGCAGGAGACACAAACAACTGCTGGATTGAGAGCTGAAATCAGAAAACTGAAAGCCAGGAGGGGCAGAGGAAACCTTTTAAGATCATGGTAAAACAGAGCCTCACACAAGGCTACATCCCAGCTGAAAACTAGGAGTCATTTGCTAAGGATAATGATAACAACAATAATAATGATGGTATTTGTTAAGCAATTATTGTGTGATAAGTACTATACTAAGCACAGGGGTATAGAGCTTGGCACACAGTAAGTGCTTAACAAGACATACAAGATAATCAGGTTGGACACAGTCCCTGCCCACATGGGACTCATAGTATAAGGAGGAAGGACAACAGGTATTGAATCCTCATTTTACAGATGAGGAAACTGCGGCACAGAAAAGTTAAGTGACTTGTCCAAGGTCACACAGCAGTCAAGTGGAAGAGCCGGGATTAGAATCCAGGTCCTCTGACTCCCAGGCCAAGGCTCTTTCCATCAGGCCATACTGCTTCCCACTAGGCCAGCTTGCTTCTAGTCCAACATGGTACATGCTATCAAGAAAGGAGTGGCTCTCTTAGATCAAAAGGTTCATAAAAGGAACGAGAAACAAGGAGGTTAAAAAGAAAATGGCATCAGGAGCTACAAGCAACTATGACAGCACAACAAGGAACAGCCTTGGTGTGTGCCACAATGGGGCCTGGACCATGGGTCCTCCTCATTGGCCTTTTCAGTCACCTGTGGGTGAATTTCACTGTCTATGGAAATATATTTGAGTACAAAAGACAACTCTATTTCTAACTCCCTGGGTTTTTAAATCTCCCCCCTCCAGGACACGGTTGCTGTCTTCTCCTTCCTCTGGCCCTCCCCACAGCAGCCAGTAGAGGCCGCACTGCACTTAGTGGGAGCTCAGCTCTCCCCAGGGACTGACTTGACTGATTGTCACTGCTGCCTCTTGGAGCTGGGGTGACCCCGAGTTTCTTTCTCATCCCAGACCCTCAAGGACCCAGGGTTTCTAAACAGGTGCAGTGCAACCTGCCCAAGCCCACAACTCTTCCATCTCCCTTTTTGTAGCCAAGAGCAGCATGGCCTAGTGGAAAGAGTCCAGGTCTGGGAGTCAGAAGACCTGGGTTCTAATCCCGGCTCCGACATTTCTCTGCTGCATGATCTTGGGCAAGTAACTTGACTTCTCTGAGCCTCAGTTACCTCATCTGTAAAATGGGGATTAAGACCGTTAGCCCTATGTGGGACAGGGGCTGGGTCCAACCTGATTATCTTGTATTGACTCAGGTGCTTAGTACAGTGCCTGTCACATAGTAAGCGCTAAACAAATACCATAAAAAAGCCAGTTACCAGTTTGGAATCACTCCTCCTGTTAGTAATTACCGGGGACGGGATGGCCAGGCAGTGGCTTTGGACTTCTGCCCTGCAATCTACTCGGCTCTTTTTTTGTGAGATGAAGCATCTCTCGGGATGGAGCAGCAGGCAGAAGCCACTCTGGCCCAAGCCCAGTGCCTGTGGCTGTCAGTGGGGCCAGAGAATGGCAAAGTGGGTGGGGGGCCCGCCACCCAGCTGTAACTTACACCACAGAAGGACAGAAGTCCAGGAGCTGTGCCAAGCTTTCTGACACACTAGACTGCCCAACTTCAGAACCCATGCCAGCCCAGATGAGATGAGAAGGGAGCAATGTGGCAGTGTGAGCAGAGATTGAGGAGACCACTGCCCAGGCTGCTTATTTACTGACTCTCCAATAGGTCTCAGAATCTTTCCAACCTTCCCACATCTTAATCATCTGAGTGGAGGAAGCTGAACTGTACTCTCCAAAGCACTTAGTACAGTGTTCTGTACATGGTAAGTGCTCAGTAAGTACCACTGATGATGAGAGGTCAGATGAGGCAGGAGGGGGAGAATCAAAAGGTTTTGGATAGACCCTATTCATCCTCCCTCTTGGGTTTTATTTGGGGAAGAAGTGGGTGTCCTATTGGGAACTTGGGAAGACAGTCTGTAAATTCTATTAAAACATTCCTGTTTGGTCCAGGGAGCTGTTCCTTTACCATCTTGGGACCTTTTGGAAATACCTATAACCCAGGACTGTCTCTTTCCTGGACAGCTGGGGGATTGCTCATGAGTTCCCGGGCCAGGATCCCTCCTCCTCCTTCCTTCCCACCTCCACCACCCTAAAAAAATTCCTTGGAACGAGTTGCTGAACAATAAGCTTCCAGCAATGAGGTGGAGATGATGGATATCTGAGAGGCAGAATTTCCCAAATTAACCCCACCTGACGGCAATCATTCACCCTGATCTCTCCAATGCTGGGGTCTCTCTCTCTCTCCCTCTCCCTCTCTCTCCCCACCTCCCTTTCCCCTTCTTCTCCCCCCTTTCTTCCACTCCCTCCTTCTCCCTCCTTCTCTCTCCCTCCCTCTCTCCCTCTCTCTCCCACCCCAAGCCCCCACCCCCTGCTCTGTATTGACAAAAGTCAGTTATTCAAAAAGATAGAGATTGACTCTTTTGGGAGAAAACTTTAGGAGGGAATATCTGAGAGATTCTTGAATTAGCTGATGTTGGGTGGGCCACAAAAAGGAGAAAGACCCAGTTTTGGGCTGTAAAAAAATGAGGCGGGGGTGGGGTGGTGTGTGTGTGTGTGTGTGTGTGTGTGTGTGTGTGTGTGTGTGTGTGTGTGTGTGTTGAGATTTTAAAGTTGAAAGCATTGCAGCTCTCAGAACAATCAGATATGAAATATTCAAATTTGCAAGTTTATTGTTTCTGTAATTCTACAGCATATTTTCTTAGAGTAGGAGCCTAAGAGTCAGGAGTCTTGGGTTCTAATCCCAGCTCCACCACTTGCCTGTTGTGTGTCTTGGGGCAAATCACTTCCTCTCTGGGCTTCAGTTTCCCCATCTATACAGTCCCTACCTCTTAGGTTGTGAGCTCTTTGTGGCGCAGAGACTGTGTCAAATCTGATTAGGTGGGACAAGGATTGTATTTGATCTGTTTGCCTTGTATCTGCCCAGTATTTAGCCTAGTAATTGATGAAGTAAGTGCTAATAAACATTTATTATTATTAGTATTACTATCATCATCATTATTATTATTGTTAGCGTCATCATCATCACCCACCTCCCCTCTCCTCCAATCCCCCCAGTGGCTTCCCATTAAGTAAAACCCCCTCACAACTGGCTTCCTGGCTATCCACTAACTCTCCCCATGTTATGTATCAGCCATCTTCACCTGCTACTTTCCATCTCACTCTCTTTGTCCCTTCCAAAGCCAAATTTCTAGCCATATCTTGCTCTTGACTCTCCCCCTCTGTCCCCTCACTCGTATGGATTCACCAGCCTGGAACTCCCCTCCCTACCCGCTTAGAACAGTGCTTAAGACAATGTCTGGCATATAGTAAGCCCTGAACAAACATCATAATTATTATTATTACCCTAATCCAACAAACCACAGCTCTCTCCACCTTCAAAGACCTCCTAAAATCCCATCTCCTCCAGCATGCTTTTCCCTGATGAACTTCCAAAACCCAAGTCACATCAATCCATCAACCTCCTCTCATGCTTGTGGTATTTGTTAAGCACTTACTATGTGCCAGACACTGTACTAAGCACTGGTAGATATGAGGTAATTGGATTGGACACAGTCCCTGTCCCACATAGGGCTCACAGTCTTAATCTCCATTTTACAGGTGAGGTAATAGTAATGATAAAAATAATAATAATAATGATAGTATTTGTTAAGCACTTACTATGTGCCAAACGCTGTTCTAAGCACTGAGGTAGATACAAGGTAATCAACCTGTCCTACGTGAGGCTCAAAGATTTCATGCCCATTTTACAGATGAGGTAACTAAGGCACAGGGAAGTAAAGGTTCTTGCCCAAGGTCACACAGCAGACAAGCGGCTTGTGTATTTGTTTGTTCATTCATTCATCCCTCTAAACTGTGAGATCCTTGTGGGCAGGTAACCGGTCTTATTCATTCATTCATTCATTCAATCATATTTATTGAGCATTTACTGTGTGCAAAGCACTGTACTAATCGCTTGGGAAGTACAAATCAGCAACATATAGAGACAGTCCCTGCCCAATGGTGGCCTCAAAGCAGCATGGCTCAGTGGAAACAGCCCGGGCTTTGGAGTCAGAGGTCATGGGTTCAAATCCCAGCTCCATCAATTGTCAGCTATGTGACTTTGGGCAAGTCACTTAACTTCTCTGTGCCTCAGTTACCTCATCTGTAAAATGGGGATTAAGACTGTGAGCCCCCTGTGGGACAACCTGATCACCTTGTAACCTCCCCAGTGCTTAGAACAGTGCTTTGCACATAGTAAGCACTTAATAAATGCCATCATTATCATTATTATTATTATCAGAAGGGGAAAACAGACAACAAAAGAAACAAACAGGTGCATGGCTCAGTGGAAAGAGCACAGGCTTTGGAGTCAGAAGTCATGGGTTCAAATCCTGACTCCGCCAATTGTCAGCTGTGTGACTTTGGGCAAGTCACTTAACTTTGTGCCTCAGTTACCTCATCTGTATAATGGGGATTGACTGTGAGCCCCCCGTGGGACAACCTGATCACCTTGTAACCTCCCCAGTGCTTAGAACAGTGCTTTGCACATAGTAAGTGCTAAATAAATGCCATTGTTATTATTATTATTATTATTATCAGAATAAATAGAATTATAGCTATATACACATCGTTAATAAAATGAATAGAGTAATAAATATGTACAAATATACACAAGTGCTATGGGGAGGGGAAGGAGGTAGGGCAGAGGGAGGGAGGGTGGCAAGGGGGAGGAGGAGGGGAGGAAAAGGGGGGGCTCAGCCTGGGAAGACCTCCTGGAGGAGGTGAGCTCTCAGTAGGGCTTCGAAGGGAGGAAGAAAGCTAGTTTGGCGGATGTGTGGAGGGAGGGCATTCCAGGACAGAGGTAAGACTCTCCCACTCCCCCAGACTCACCGGAAAAGGAGGAGGTGTCGGTTTCCTTCTCGCCCCCCAATGTCGCTTTCGCACTATCCCTCCTCCCCCTTCCCTTTCCTTCCCTTCCTTTGAAGCCCACATTATTCGCCTCTACCACCCCCTCCAGATTCTTGTAGCCGTCATCTACCGCCCTCCGGGCCCCACTTCCAACTTCTTTAATGACTTTGACCCCTTCCTCACATTCCTTCTCTCCTTCTCCATGCCCACTCTGATCCTCGGAGACTTCAATATCCACATGGATATCCCTAACGACTCCTCTGCCGCCCGCCTTCTATCTCTCCTTGACGCTGCCAACCTCTTCCTCCACCCCACCTCACCCACTCACCAACTTGGTCATACCCTCGACCTCATCATCTCCTACCGCTGCACTGTGTCCACCCTCACCAACTCTGTGATCCCTCTCTCTGATCATAATCTTCTCACCTGCCTCCTCACTCACACTCCTTTCCCCTGTAAATCCGTATTACTCCCTCACAGAGATCTCCGCTCTCTGGACCCCACCCATCTTTCGGAGCGCCTCACACCCCACCTCGCCGCCCTCTCCTCTCTACCCAGTCTTGATGATCAGATTACTGCTCTCAACTCTACCCTTTCTACTCAGCTAGACTCGCTCGCTCCCCTTTCCCTTCGCCGCTCTCGCACCACTAACCCACAGCCCTGGATCACTGCCACTGTCCGCCTCCTTCGCTCTTATGCTCGAGCTGCTGAACGCTGCTGGCGAAAGTCTAAACACCATGCCAACCTCGTTCACTTCAAGTTTATCCTTTCCTGCCTTAACTCAGCCCTCTCTTCTGCCAGACAAAACTATTTCTCCTCCCTTATTGACACCCAGGCCCATCACCCCCGCCAGCTCTTCCGTACATTCAACTCCCTTCTCAGGCCCCCGGTTCCTCCCCCTCCTCCTTCCCTCACCCCCAACGATCTGGCCTCCTACTTCATCAACAAAATTAAATCCATCAGGTCCAACCTCCCCAAAGTCTCTTCCCCCCTTTCTCCAACCCCCCGGCTCTCAACACTCTCTGCTACTCTTGGCCTTGAAGCCAAGAGTGAGGAGTTTTTGCTTGATGCATAGGTTGACAGGCAGCCACTGGAGATTTTTGAGGAGGGGAGTAACATGCCCAGAGCATTTCTGCACAAAGATAATCCGGGCAGCAGAGAGAAGTATAGACTGAAGTGGGGAGACACAGGAGGATGGGAGATCAGAAAGGAGGCTGATGTAGTAATTCAGTCGGGATAGGATGAGAGATTGAACCAGCAAGGTAGTGGTTCGGATGGAGAGGAAAGAGTGGATCTTGACGATGTTGTGGAGGTGAGACCGGCAGGTTTTGGTGATGGATTGGATGTGTGGGGTGAACGAGAGAGCAGAGTCAAAAATGACACCAAGGTTGCGAGCTTGTGAGATGGGAAGGATGGTAGTGCCATCTACAGTGACAGGAAAGTCAGGGAGAAGACAGGGTTTGGGCGGGAAGATGAGGAGCTCAGTCTTGGACATGTTGAGTTTTAGTTGGCGGGCAGACATCCAGATGGAGATATCCTGAAGGCAGGAGGAGATACGAGCCTGGAGGGAGGGAGAGAGAACAGGGGTGGAGATGTAGATTTGGGTGTCATCAGCGTAGAGATGATAGTTGAAGCCATGGGAGTGAGTGAGTTCACCAAGGGAGTGAGTATAGATGGAGAACAGAAGGGGACCAGGAACTGACCCTTGAGGAACCCCTACAGTAAGGGGATGAGAGGGGGAGGAGGAGTCCTTGGAGGAGACTGAGAATGAACAGCCAGAGAGACGAGGAGAACCAGGAGAGGATGGAGTCTGTGAAGCCAAGGTTGGGTAGTGTGTTGAGGAGAAGGGGATGGTCCACAGTGTCGAAAGCATCTGAGAGGTCGAGGAGGATTAGGATAGGGTGGAAAGAAGGAGGTCATTGGTGACTTTTGAGAGGGCAGTTTCGGTGGAGTGGAGGGGATGGAAGCCAGGTCTAGGAGAGAGTTGGAGTTGAGGAATTCGAGGGAGTGAGTGTAGATAACTCATTCTAGGAGTTTGGAAAGGAAGGGTAGGAAGGAGATAGGGCAATAACTAGAAGGGGCAGTGGGGTCAAGAGAGGGTTTTTTTTTTAGGATGGGGGAGACGTGGGCATGTTTGAAAGCAGAGGGGAAGGAACCAGTGGAGAGTGAGCGGTTGAAGATGGAAGTTAAGGAGGGGAGGAAGGAAGGGGCGAGAGTTTTCATAAAATGAGAGGGAATGGGGTCCGAAGCACAGGTGGATGGGGTGGCACTGTACTCTCCCAAGTGCTTAGTACAGTGCTTTGCACACCCTAAATACAATAGATTGATCGATTAATTGATTTTGGCCCTCCCTCATCACTTACGTATATGTAGAAATGACTGTAAAGTCATTTTATTTCTTCCGATTACCTCATTTGTAAATATTTCCATTAGAGTATACTTTTGGTGTACTTTCCCAAGCACTTACTACATTGGTTCCTAATACAATGAGTACATTGCATCCAGTGAGCACTCAATTAACACCTTCACCACTAGTACTACTGATGTTATTCGGTGGTCCTCATTCCCCTACCTCTTGTGAAACATCTGCCTGTGTGTCAGCGACTCCACAGGCCCCCAGCTCCTTGCACTCCTGTTCCCCACCCCGGTCCCAGCAAATACCCAGACCTCCCCAAACCATCCAGGTTTACACTGCTCCCACCCCACTGGTCGGTTATCAATGCCTGATGAGCACAGTGATGTGGGTTGAACTTTACCTGCCACCACCCAGCTAAGCTCCTTGAGTCCCAGAAGAAGGAGAGGAAAGGGCTTAACCCAGTTGCACCAGGAGAACCCAGGAGTCCACGCCTCCTGGTCTTCCCCTCCCCCTACCCCAAATCCATTCGGCGGATGCTGAAGTGGCTGGAATGTGGCTTTTCTGAAACGGCTGGCTGGCCCCTCCCTCCAGCCCCCTGGTTCCCAGAAGGAGTTTAATAAAATAATAGTCAAAGAATCCCTTCCCGTTAAGGCAGGCCCCCTGGCCCATCTGTAGCATGATCCGCCAGTCTACACAGACGGGGTGGGGGATCAGAGGGGTGGAGATGATGGTTAAGGGTCTGGGGAGTGGTGATTGTGGGGGGAGGGGCTCCTCTTTAGAAGGCCTTTCATTTCAGGCCACGGGAGGAGTGAGCCCTGTGGTTTCTCTTTTCCAACACTGCTGCTCTGTCCCCACAGGCAGAGCCCTGCTGGGGGAAAAGACCCAGAAACAAAGGTTGCAGATGGACCTGGTCCCTGTGGTTTGGATGGAATCTAGACTAAGGCCATGGATGCTAGAGCCCTCCAGACTGGTGGGCTGTGGAAATGCCACTTGGCATTCTGGGAACTGTCTTTCCAAGGGCTTGTGGGGATGTAAAACTGTTTTCCAAGGACCTGTGGGGATGGAAAACTGTCCCCCCAAACTCCAGGGACCAATTTAATGGTGTCTGGCACTTCAGATCTGTGAAATCCCCCTCATCCGGCTCATCTCCCAGGGGTTGGGAGGGGAGAAGAAGAGAGGGACTTTGGCTTTGTTCTTTGAAAACTTCCTTCTCTGCTGCCAGTCCCAGAGAGGACCAAGGTTCAGGCCTACCTCTGAGCCTGGAAGTTTTATTTCCTGCAGTTGCTGTCCCTGGCAGGAGAAATCAAATGGAGTCAATAGGCTTGTGGGTGGCACCAAGGCAGGCTAGACCCTCACTTGCTCAATCAAGCAATGGCATTTATTGAGCACCTACTCTGTGCAGAGTAATAATAATAATAATTATTATTATTAACAATTGTTAATTTGTTAAGCACTTACTATGTGCTAGGCACTGTACTAAGTGCTGGAGTAGATACAAGCAAATCAGGTTAGACACAGTCCCTGTCCCACAGTGGGCTCACATTCTCAATCCCTATTTTCCAGATGAGGTGATTGAGGCCCAGAGAAGTGAAGTGACTTGCCCAAGGTCACACAGCAGACAAGTGGCTGAACAGGGATTAGAACTCACGACTTCTGGACTCCCAGGCCTGTACTCTGTCCACTATGCCATGCCAATTCTCTGAGTACAGTACAGTAGAATTGGCAGACCTGTTCCCTGCCCATAACAAGCTTGCAGTCTAGAGGGGGAAAGACAGATATTAAGAGAAATAATGTACAGTGTATAATTTAAAGATATGTACATAAGTGCTGTGGGGTTGGGGGTGGGGCTAATATCAAATGTCCAAAGGTCACGGATCCAAGTGCACAGATGATGTAGAAGGGAGAGCGAGGGAGAAGAACCCTCAGAACACCCAGTTCTCCTGTAATGCAGGAGTTGCATTCCTGAAACACCCCACTTTAAGAAAAGCTTCCGCTGTAGTACTTGGTACACAATGCTGCTTCACACTGTAATCAAACAGATTCGCGCTTCTGGATGAACATTTCCCAATTCCCTAAGAGCATCCCAGCCAAAACCCCATAGGGAAAACACATGGTCGAGGCAGGTTGCCTAGTGGAAAGAGTACAGGGCTGGGAGTCAGGAGTAGGCAGTACTCTGTGTGTAGGCAAACACAGTAGACGAGTTTTCTGCTCTCGAGGAGCTTCCAATCTCATGAGGAAGACAGACACTAAAGTAATTTACAGGCAGAAGGAAGAAGGAAAAGTATGCAGGTGAGTGAGTGAATGCTTAAGTGGATATGTAAGTTGACTCTGCTCTTCCTACCAAATCTCCAGGCAGATGGTTTCCTTGCAGAGTGAGGAGCCAGGACAGCAGTGCACTGCAATTGAATGAATTGGCCTCCAGAGCTCCCTCTTCATACCCGACAGGCCATGACTCTCTCCACCTTCAAAACCTATTAAAAGCACATCTGCTCCAAGAGGCCTTCCCTGACTAAGCCCTCATTTCCTCTTCTCCGACTCTCTTCTGCATAGTCCTAACCCTTGGACTTGCACTTTTTATTCACCCCTTCCTCATCCCCACAGCACTTACGGATGTAGCCGTAATTTATTCATTTATGTTAATGTCTGCCTCCCCCTCTAGACTGTAAGCTTGTTGAGGGCAGAGAATGTGTCTACCAACTCTGTTATATTGCTCTGCACACAATAAGTGCTCAATAAATAAAATTGATTGAAATATGATTGATTGATGGATTGAGTGTCTGTAGTGTGGGTGGGACTGCACCTTGGCAGTGGTCTGGGGGTAAACTTCCTTTCTTGCTCTTTCCCAAACATGGGTGAAGGGGGCCACAATCTCTCACCTGGACCGATCTGATGTGACTAATCTTGAGCAGCCCCGCCCACGAAAAGCTCCACCCAGGGTCGGAACATCCATAGAATTTTCCCAGCTTGCTGCAGACAGATGCTCATCGACAGAGCTTTCATTCATTCAATCGTATTTATTGAGCGCTTACTGTGTGCAAAGCACTGTACTAAGCGCTTGGGAAGTACAAGCTGGCAACATATAGAGATGGTCCCTACCCAACAGTGGGCTCACAGTCTAGAAGGGGGAAACAGACAACAAAACAAAACATATTAACAAAATAAAATAAATAGAATAAACATGTACAAATAAAATAAATAGAGAAGCAGCGTAGCTCAGTGGAAAGAGCACGGGCTTTGGAGTAAGAGATCATGGGTTCAAATCCCAACTCCACAAATCGTCAGCTGTGTGACTTTGGGCAAGTCACTTAACTTCTCTGGGCCTCAGTACCCTAATCTGTAAAATGGGGATTAAGACTGTGAGCCCCCCCGTAACCTTGTAACCTTGTAACCTCCCCAGCACTTAGAACAGTGCTTTGCACATAGTAAGTGCTTAATAAATGCCATCATTAATAAATAGAGTAATAAATATGTACAAACATATATACATATATACAGGTGCTATGGGGAGAGGAAAGAGGTAAGGCGGGGGGATGGGGAGGGGGAGGAGTGGGAGAGGAAAGAGGGGTTCAGTCTGGGAAGGCCTCCTGGAGGAGGTGAGCTCTCAGTAGGGCTTTGAAGGGAGGAAGAGAGCTAGCTTGGCGGATGTGTGGAGGGAGGGCATTCCAGGCCAGGGAGAGGACATGGGCCATGGGTCGATGGCGGAACAGGTGAGAACGAGGCACAGTGAGGAGGTTAGCGGCAGAAGAGCGGAGGGTGCGGGCTGGGCTGTAGAAGGAAAGAAGGGAGGTGAGGTAGGAGGGGGCGAGGTGATGGAGAGCCTTGAAGCCAAGAGTGAGGAGTTTTCGCCTGATGCGTAGGTTGATTGGTAGCCACTGGAGATTTTTGAGGAGGGGAGTAACATGCCCAGAGCATTTCTGCACAAAGATGATCCGGGAAGCGGCGTGAAGTATAGACTGAAGTGGGGAGAGACAAGAGGATGGGAGAGCAGAGAGGAGGCTGATGCAGTGATCCAGTCGGGATTGGATGAGAGACTTAATCAGCAAGGTAGCGGTTTGGATGGAGAGGAAAGGGCGGATCTTGGTGATGTTGCGGAGGTGAGACCGGCAGGTTTTGGTGACGGATTGGATGTGAGGGGTGAACGAGAGAGCAGAGTTGAGGATGACACCAAGGTTGTGGGCTTGTGAGACGGGAAGGATGGTAGTGCCGTCAACAGTGATGGGAAAGTCAGGGAGAGGGCAGGGTTTGGGAGGGAAGATAAGGAGTTCAGTCTTGGACATATTGAGCTTTAGATGGAGGGCAGACATCCAAATGGAGATGTCTTGAAGGCAGGAGGAGACACGAGCCTGAAGGGAGGGAGAGAGAGCAGGGGCAGAGATGTAGATTTGGGTGTCATCAGTGTACAGATGATAGTTGAAGCCGTGGGAGTGTATGAGTTCACCTAGGGAATGAGTGTAGATAGAGAACAGAAGGGGACCAAGAACTGACCCTTGAGAACCCCCTACAGTAAGGGGACGGGAGGGGGAGGAGGAGCCCGCAAAAGAGACTGAGAATGAACGGCCGGAGAGATAAGAGGAGAACCAGGAGAGGACAGAGTCTGTGAAGCCAAGGTTGGATAGCGTGTTGAGGAGAAGGGGGTTTCCAGACACCTACTGGATGTAGAGAATTGTGCTCCAATATTGGGGAAGGAAAGAAGGAGATGAAATGAGCCAGCCTAAGGAGAGAAGATAAGCATAGAATTCAGCAGCATTCAAATAAGCATAAAACACAAGATGCAGAAGTGTAAGAATCTACTGAATTTGAGAAATGTAACTGAACATGCAACAGCAATAAACATAATTCCCCAAGATACATTGCATGAGGTGTAGCAGTAGTAGTAGTAGTAACAGTAGCCATGACTGAGCGTCCACTACAGTGCATTGTACTAGATGCTTGGGAAGTACAAAACAAAGAAGTGATCTATTCCCTGCCTATAGGAAGCTTCCACTTTAATAAAGACAACAATATTTACAAACAGAATAGTCAGAAAAAATATGAATGCGGAAGGGTTGGTGGGTCCAAATCTGAAGTGATTTTTAAATCAGCTGAGTTCCTGCAGGGATGAGAGGTGGCTGAGAGGTTTTGGGTCTCCATCAGTATGGCTGGGCCAACCATCCTTAATGACCTCTGGGAGCTGGAAAATGCCTTCCAACTCACTTTACCCAGAACCAATCCAGGTCAGCCGCAGAGGAGGTGGAGTAGGGGAGGCAGCTCTGTTCACCACATTGGTGGACAGTGGAACCTGGGGGATGAGAGGGGGTCCCCGTCCCTCCCTGGCCTGAGTCCTGAGAGCTGGGAAGATCCTTATGGAGTGGGGGTGGGAACCCCAGGCTGTCATCTGAGTTGGTCTTCCTGGTCAGTTCAGTCGGCCTGGGCCTCTGAGAGTAGAAAGAAGGACTTGGAGGTTCCTGTGGAGTGTGACGAGATTTCCAAACTCTGGGTGTCTTCCCTGGCCAGAGCCTCCCCCACCCACTTCCCACCTCCTCTGATCCCTCCAAAGCCTCGGGTCTGGCCCCAGCCAGCTCCGAGAGAGGACGAGCCAGAGCGAGATGGAGGGGAGGGAAGAGTCGGGCTGCGGGAACTCCCAGACCCACCACACCCCTCGGCAGTCCAGACAGATTTATGGCCTCGAGTGAGCCACAGTCGCCCTGGGTGGCTGGCGTGGCCTAGAGGGCAGTAAGCGCTGGTCACAGTGCGGTTGAGGTGGAATGAACGGAGGGAAGGCAGATGAACCAGGGCTACCACGCCCACGGCTAGCCAAACTGCCAGCCTCAGTGACCTAGGGCGTCCTGGCTGGGGAGTCCACTTCGCTGCCACAGCCCATCCCAGGTTGTAAATCTCCTCCCCTCACCGCAGCCTGGGAGTGATTATCTTCTCTGGGCTTTCGCGGCCTGGGAAAGACACGAGCGTGGCAGTTGCGTGAAGGATCTGGCGGGGAGGTTAGGGGGGGATTCCCCTGGGACCCATCATTCTGCCCAGCCTGATGTTCCCAGTCACTCTTAAAGTTTTCATGAGTTGTTTATAAGGCTCTGATTTCCCAGGAACACCGTACATGAAGTGTTTGTTCTTCCCGGCTGTGTAACTTCACAGGTTATAACACTACAGGCTGGGGGCAAGGAGGTTGCCAACACGCGGGGAGGGGGGATCCCACATGGAGACCCGAAGCCCAGGGAGCTGGGAGCCTAATAGCTCTGGGCCTTGGTGGATATGGGTGGGATGGGATGGTTCATTCATTCATTCATTCATTCATTCATTCATTCAATCGTATTTATTGAGCTTTTATTGTGTGCAGAATACTGTACTAAGCACTTGGAAAGTACAATTCGGCAACAAATAGAGACAATGCCTACCCAACAATGGGCTCACAGTCTAGAACGGGGAGACAGACAACAAAACAAAACAAGTAGACAGGCATCAATAGTATCAGTGGTTGATGGATGGTCATGTCTTCTCCTCTGAGCCTTCTCCTATGCTGCCCCTTCTGCATGGAACCGCCTTCCCTCTCCCCTCTCCTTTATATCCTTAGCAAAAGGCCACCTCACCCAGGAATCTTTCCCTGCTTCACCCCACCTACTTGTCAAACCACCAGGACCCTTCCCAGCACATTTCTCTCCCTCAGCTGGCTCACTGATGCAATCGCTGAATCTCTGAATTTATGGAAGTGGGTTGGTTAGGCTTGTCTTTCGGTCCGTCCTCCCCTACAAGACTGTGAGTGCCCTGAAAGTGATCAACCAATAAATTAGTTAATGCTATTTATTGAGTGCCTATGGTGTGCAGAGCACTATGCACTAAGTGCTTGGGAGAGTACGATAGATAGTAGACAAGATCCCTCCCCTAAAGGAGCTATCAATCTAGTGAGGGAGACAGAAACTAAGTAAATTACTGACAGTAGAAAGTAGTAGGTAGGAAGTGCAGACAGGAGGAGCAACATGATCTAGTGGAAAGAGCACGGGCCTGGGAATCAGAGAACCTGGGTTCTAATCCTGGCTTTGCCACCTGCCTGTAGTAAGACCTTGGGCAAATCACTTCTCAATGCCTCGGTTTTCTCATCTGTAAATTGGGAATTCAATGCCTGTTGTCCCTTCTTAGGGACCGTCTCTATATGTTGCCAACTTGTACTTCCCAAGCACTTAGTACAGTGCTCTACACACAGTAAGCGCTCAATAAATATGATTGAATGAATGAATGAATGAATGAATATGAACTCTATGTGGGACAGAGACTCCTCCTGATCTGATTAACTTGTACCTACCCCAGTGCTTAGAACGGTGCTAAACACATAGTAAGCACTTAAATGCAATTATTATCATTATTATTATTATTATTATTGAGCATAAAGATACATGTACATAAATGCTGTGGGGGATTATGTTTAGGTGGTGTAGAGTGTCACATGAGAGAGTTGGGGGCTACAAAGTGAGGGGAAGAAAGATTGATCAGCCTCAGTTACCTCATCTGCAAAATGAGGATTAAGACTGTGAGCCCCATGTGGGACACGGACTGCGTCCAACCTGATTTGCTTGTATCTACCTTAGTGCCGTACAGTGTCTGGCACATAGTAAGCGTTTAACAAATACCAATAAAAAAAACAGTCTCTTTGAGGAGATGCGATTTTTTGAATCCATCAATCTATCAATGTTATTTATTGAGCACTTACTGTTTAGAGGGCACTGTACTAAGTACTTGGGAGACTACAATATAACAGAGTTGGTAGACATGTTCCCTGCCTACAAGGAGCTTACAGTCTATAGGGAAGAGCTGAAGATAAGGAGAGCTGTGGTATTTTGGGAATAGAGGGGGAAGGAGTTCCAGGCTCAGGGGAAGGCAGGCATGAACAAGAAGTTGTCAGCAGAAGAGTCAAGAACAAGGCCTGGTGAGTAGGTGAGCTTGAGAGGAGTAACGAATGTGAGCTTGGGGGAAGTGGGAGAAGAAAATGGATAAGTAATAATAATAATAATAATGATAATGGCATTTCTTAAGTGCTTACTATGTGCCAAGCACTGTTCTAAGCACTAAGGGAGATACAAGGTAATCAGGTTGTCCCACATGGGGCTCACAGTCTTAATCTCCATTTTCCAGATGAGGTAACTGAGGCACAGAGAAGTGAAGTGACTTGCCCAAAGTCACACAGCTGACAAGTGGCAGAGATGGGATTAGAACCCATGACCTCTGACTCCCAAGCCCATGTTCTTTCCACTGAGTCACAAAGATGGAGAATTGATAGACTGCCTTGAAGTCCATGGTCAGGAGTTTCTCCTGGATGCAGAGAGGAATGGACCAACCAGGAGGCAGGGAATGGATCCTCTGAGTGCTAAACACAATTTTCTGTTCCCTGCGGGTGTTCATGTTCAAGAAAGATTTTATTTTTTAACTGAATGGCTGACTCACCAGTTCCCACGTCAACCCCATTCTACTACTGGTCAGAATCAGGTAACCTAAAACTTTTTCCCAGGAGATGGAGAAAAGTTGCTAGAATGGGACACCTCTCTTTCTATCTTTTTCTAGGTGTCTCCATTTTCTCCAAGACAGAGGCCCCCTCTGACCCCCAAAATCCAAGTTTGGCCCCCTTCCTCCATCCTCTCTTTCCTTCTATCATACCTCAAGTAAAAACCCACCTCTTTCAGGAAGTCCTAAAAATAGTGTGGCCTAGAGGAGAGAGCATGGACCTGGGAGTTGGAGGAACCTGAGTTCTAATTCCTGCTCTGACAATTGATTGCTGTGTGACCTTGGGCAAGTCACCTAACTCCTGTGCTTCAGTTTCTTTAACTGTAAAATAGGGTTCAATCCATGTTCTCCCTCCTATTTAGACTGTGAGCCCCTTGTGGGACAGGGAGTATTCCAATCTGATAAACGTGTCTCCACTCCAGCATTTAGAACAGTGCTTGACACATAGTAAGTGCTTTGCCAATTGTCAGCTGTGTGACTTTGGGAAAGTCACTTAACTTCTCTGTGCCCCAGTTATGTCATCTGCAAAATGGGGATGAAGACTGTGAGCCCCAAGTGGGACAATCTGATCACCTTGTATCCTCCCCAGTGCTTAGAACAGTGCTTTGCACATAGTAAGCGCTTAACAAATGTCATCTTTTTTTTTAACAAACATCATTTTAAAAAAAGCCCTCCAGGTTGACACCCATCCTGGCTTCAATTACTTCACCAGCCCCTTAGTCCTCATGTCTTTCTCTGTAAATGATATGTATGTAGTTCTGGTTGTCTGCTCTTAAATGTTTTTATACATTTATAGGCTTCTGTCCCTTGTGGTTTGTGTTTATGACTTTGTGTCTGTCCCGTCTTCCCCATTAGATTATAAGGTTTCAAAGGGCTGGGAGCCATGGCTTCCTTCTCTGTTAACTCCTCACAGTGTCCTTAACAGAGCTCCACCTCCAGCACTTGCTCAAGAAGTTCTTTGAACAGACTGACGCATATCACCATCTTTTTCCGTCAGTCACTCTGTGCAACTCCGGGTTGCTGGGCAACCCACAGTGCATCCAAGCAGCTGCCTTAACAGGGACAGTTCAGACAAGTACTGAGGTGGGGGGTGAGGACCTGAGAGAAAGGCTGAACCTCTGGGAATGGTGCTTGGCACGTAGTAAGCACTTAACAAATACCATCACTATTATTATTTGTGGAGGAAGAAGAGGCAGAGGAAGAAGAGGCAGAGCCTGTGGTGTTTGTGTTCAACCCAGCTCTCCCTTCAGAGTGCCAGACCAGTCCAGAGCTATGTCCGAGGCTCCTCTGCCAGTCTGTGACCATAACAAAGCTTGACATTGACTAAAAGTATTATTATGCTTCCTTGGTGACTCCCTGCCGCCTGTTTGTCCTCACTCCAGGTCATACTTCACTCTGCTGCCCGAATCATTTTTCTACAAAAGAAAAACAGTAGAGAAGCCGTGTGGCTTAATGGAAAGAGCACGGGCTTGGGAGTCAAAGGACGTGGGTTCTAATCTCAGCTCCGCCACTTGTCTGCTTTGTGACCTTGGGCAAGCCACTTAACTTCTTTGTGCCTCAGTTACCTCATCTGTAAAATGGGGATTAAGAATGTGAGCCCCATGTGGGACAACCTGATTACCTTGCATCTAACCAGCACTTAGAACAGTGCTTGGCACATAGTAAGTGCTTAACAAATACCATTATTATTATTGTTATTATTACAAAAACATTCAGGCCATGTTTCCCCACTCCTCAAGAACTTCCAGTGGTTGCCCATCCACCTCCGCATCAAACAGAAACTCCTTCACATCAGCTTTAAAGCACTCAATCACTTTACCCCCTCCTACCTCACCTTGCTGCTCTCCTATTACAACTCAGCCCCCTCCTCTAATGACAATCTACTCACTGTAACTCATTCTCGTCTATCTCACTGTTGACCTCTTGCCCACATCCTGCATCTGGTCTGGAACACCCTCCCTCTTCGTATCTGACAGATGATCGCTCTCCCCACCTTCAAAACCTTATTTTTTTAAGGTTTTTTTAGCACTTATTATGTGCCAGGCACTGTACTAAGTGCTGGGGTAGGTACAAGCTAATCAAGTTGGACATAGTCCATGTTCCATATGGGGCTCACAGTACTAATCCCCATTTTACAGATGAGGTAACTAAGACACCGAGAAGTTAAGTAACTTTCCTGAGGTCACAAAGCAGACATGTGGCAGAGCTGGGATTAGAACCCAGGTCCTCCAGACCCCCAAGCCCATGCTCTATCCATTAGGCTACTCGTTGGTTCTTATTAAAAGCACATCTCCTCCAGGAGGTCTTCCTCAACTAGGCCCTCATTTCCTCTTCTCCCACTCCCTTCTGTGTCACCCTTGCACTTGGATTTGCATCCTTTATTCACCCCTCCCTCAGCCCCACAGCACTTAAGTACAAATCCTCCAGGAGGCCTTCCCAGCCTGAGCCCCCTCCTTCCTCTCCCCCTCGTCCCCCTCTCCATCCCCCCGTCTTACCTCCTTCCCTTCCCCACAGCACCTGCATATATGTATTGTATGTTTGTACATATTTATTACTCTATTTATTTATTTATCTATTTATTTATTTATTCATTTTACTTGTACATATCTATTCTATTTATTTTATTTTGTTAATATGTTTGGTTTTGTTCTCTGTCTCCCCCTTCTAGACTGTGAGCCCACTGTTGGGTAGGGACTGTCTTTATATGTTGCCAACTTGTACTTCCCAAGCGCTTAGTACAGTGCTCTGCACACAGTAAGCGCTCAATAAATACGATTGATTGATTCATTGATTATTTATTTTTATCCATGTCTGTCTCCCCCTCTAGACTGTAAGCTTGTTGTGGGAATGGAAATTGCGTCCCAACTTTGGCATATTGTACTCTCCCAAGAGCTTAGTGATTGATTGATTGATTGATTGATCGATGGGGCCGGGCCACAGTCTCTCTCAATCAATCAATGGTACTTATTGAGCACTTACTTTGTGCACAGCACTGTACTAAATGCTTGGGAAAGTACAGTGCAATGAAGTTGGTAGACACAATCCCTGTCTACAAGGAGCTTTCAATCCAGAGGGGGACTCAGATAGTATGATAAATTACAGATAAGGGAAAATGACAGAAAATAGGGATATGAACTTAAGTGTTGTGGGCCTGGGGGTGGGGTGAAAAAAGTGTTTAAGGGATACAGACCTATGAACTTTAGGTCTATGAACTCAGAGGGAAGGACAAAAATGGTGGGGAAACAAGGGCTTAGTTAGGGAAGGCCTTTGAGAGGTGATAGGATTTTAGTAAGGCTTTGAAGATGGGGAGGGTGGTGATCTCTGTCTCTCTTCCCCTCTCAGCTGCTTGGTTCAAAGCTGGGAGGAATTTGACCCACATGCTCAAAGACAGCACTCATCTGGAATGGGGAAAGGCGACCACATTAAATAAAGTCACAATATCTCCTGGTTTTCTAAAATCCTCACCACTGGAGCCCTGCTTTTCGACTCAGGGCCTCCTGAGCATGGGCCCAAGCACTTGGGGGCATGGATCCCTGGGTCTCAGCGACTCCCGAAAGCCCCATGTACAGCAAAGCCAATGGGCCCGTACTGATGGTGGATTGGCCAGTGGTGGGAGGAAATCACAGAACAGCCAGTCATGGTTAGAGGCCTTCCCAGACTAAGCCCCACTTTTCCTCATCTCCCATTCCCTTCTGCATCACCCTGACTTGCTCCCTTTGCTCTTACCCGCTCCCAGACCCACAGCACTTATGTACACATCTGCTATTTTATTTATTTGTGTTGATGTCTGTCTCCCCGACTCTAGACTGTAAGCCCGTTGTGGGCAGGGAATGTGACTGTTTATTGCTGTATTGTACTCTCCCAAGCACTTAGTACAGTGCTCTGCACACAGTAAGCACTCAATAAATATGATTGAATGAATGAATGGTCAGCTCCCGGAAGGGGTGGGAGGAGAAATGAAAGAAGGGAAGAGTTCGCCTGTCACAAACCCAACTTCCCCAGGAGCGGAAGTAGGGATCGCACAAAGGAGGTGGAATGTGACACAGTTGGGAGACATGCCCAAGGGCCTGGGCCAAGCCAGTAGGGGGCTAAATGGACCAGTTTAAATTTTTGATTTATACTCTCTCTCTTTGGTTTTTGTCCTGCAGCTGCTGCAGGGACGGTTTTATGAAGTGTGCTGGCAGACTGACAGAATACCTCTCATTTAAAAAACTTTGAGAGGCAGATTCTCTGGCAGGGTGAAGAAGCTTCCTCCCCAACCCCAGCCCACACTCTCCTTTGATCTGACCCACGGCAGCTGACTCACTCAGCCCAGAGAAATGCCCATCCGGCCCGTCTGGCTTTCGAAGGGAACGAAACCTCGTGCTGCAGATGAGGGGATTCACATGCATGTTGGGGTTTTGGTAGATTGGTTTTTAATATCCCGTCAATGTCGGATGTTCTGTTTGTGGAGCCAGGGCCAGGCCCGCCAATCCTAGGCTTTCCCTTTGCCCTGTGGAGTTGGTTTGGTGTGGGCTGGCAACACTGGGAGCTTCCTAACCAGATCAGTGCCAACTCCCTGGGGTCTCCTCTAGGACTTAGGGCCAGGTCCTACTCTGAATGGGTCTCCTCGGGGTGGCCCCAGGCTGAGACTTCACCCTGGACCCCAGCACTAAATCCTGCCAGTCCAACCTTCAAAACATCGCTAAAATGCACCCTTTCCTCTCCATCCAAACCACTACCATGTTAATCCAATCCAATCCTGCCTTGATTACTGTATCAGCCTCTTTGCTGACCTCCCTGCCTCCTGTCTCTCCCGACTCCAGTCCATACTTCACTCTGCTGCCTGGATCACTCTTCTACAAAAACGTTCAGACCATGTTTCCTCACTCATCAAGAAAATTCAGTGGTTGTCCATCCAGCTCCACATCAAATAGAAACTACTCACAATTGGCTTTAAAGTACTCAATCACTTTGCCCCCTCCTACCTCACCTCACTACTCTCCTACTACAACCCAACCTGCACACTTTGCTCCTCTGGTGCTGGCCTTCTCGCTGTACCTCTATCTCGTCTATCTTGCCACCGACCTCTAGCCCAAGTCCTGCCTCTGGCCTGGAATGCCCTCCCTCTTCATATCTGATAGTCAATTACTCTCCCCCTCTTCAAAACCCTTACTGAAGACACATCTACTCCAAGAGGCCTTCCCTGACTAAACCCTTCTCCTCTTCTCCCACTCCCTTCTGTCACCCTGACTTGCTCCCTTTATTCCCCACTGCCCCCCCAGGACTTATGTATATATCTCTAATTCATTTATTTATATTAATGTCTGTCTCCCTCTCTATACTGTAAGCTCATTGTGGGCAGGGAATATGTCTATTATATTGTACCCTCCCAACTGCTTAGCATAGTGCTCAGCACATAGTAAGCGCTTAATAAATACAATTGTCTGACTGACTGACTGGAGCGCAGGTCTCAAACGGGAGGCTCCCCTCCCCATCGCCTTCATCCCCGCTCCACCATTCAGAAGTCTGAATATCAGGAAGCAAAAGCCCTCACCTCCTCCCGACTCCAAGACGCCGGGGCTGGCCCACTTTTAGCCCAGTCCTGGTGAAGGAGGATCTGGACCAGGTCATGAGCAGGGTGGGGGCCCCAGAATACTGAGGCCCAGGATAACCCATAGCAATCTACATCCCATCAAAGATCATCCTAGTGCTGAACCTTTCCCCATTTTGCCAAGCTCACTTCCTAGGGAGGAACTGAAGATGGAAGAACCAGCAGAGGAGCTGATAGCTGGTAGCTCCAGTCTGGAGCAGGCAACTGAGAGAAACCTCAGCTCAGGGAAATAATCAGAAGCTTGAATGGTAGCCAAATGAGATACCTGACCCTATCTCCAAACTGTCTGAGAGTTTTCTTCCTCCATGGTGACCAGCCCCTGCCTGTGTCACCACCCCTCCCTGCCTTGCTCTCTCCAGCCTAGTGATTTACATGCCAGTTACTGAGCAGGGAGCACCCCTGCTCTCCATCCTCCACGCCCGCAGTGGCTGGCCCTGGCAGGCTCCCGGAATTTATTTCTTGGCCCCGGCGGCATCATTACAGTCTGGACCTGGAAAAAGGATTAGGGAGCTGACTGTTAAACACATCCACTCCTGCCTCCCTGTTTCCGACAACAAGAGCCAAGCCAGTTTCCCTGCCCCTGCCCCACCTTCCAACCCCCCCACCCCATACCGTGCTCTACTGCTGCCCTGCCATGCCCTCCTGATCCTCCTGAGGACTGCCTATCACCCAGGTCCTGAGAGTGTCAAGGGGGCACAGGCAGGAAGGATGGTGAGAAGCATCTCCCCAAACCCTCTGAGGACCCTGGCCTCACCCACTGTGTTTACCTCCTTGTTCTAAGTGTTCTTGCTGGACTGTAGAAATAGCTAGGGTGAGAGTAAGCAGCTCATGGGCTCCCCACTCCCTGCTACAGGCCTCTCAACAATGTCTCCCATGGCAGTTCTACCACCACACAGCAATACTCAAGTCTAAGTGTGGGATATGGTGCCCACTCTCCAGGGACCAGGCACTCCTCTCCTCACCCCTGTCACCCCCGCCCCATGCATCTCTACCAGCCCCTAGTCCCCCGCCCCTTCCTCTCAGCAGAAAGTGACTGACTGGAGCTGCCCATGCTCTCTCCTTAGCTGATGCAATCAGTCTTGGTCTCCCCGCTGCCCCCCCCAACACACACACAGACACACTTATCGCCCTCTTTCCCCTCAAGAGAGGCTTGGTTACGCGGGGCTCAGGGAACATTGGCTGAGACCCAAATTTAGCTCTCAGGCCCTATTCAAATTACCACCCAATTAAGACTGGATCGATTATGCTACTGCAATTAAATCTGGCCCAATTAAGCTACTTCAATTCCACTCCTCCACTCTTCTCTTATTTCCTCCTGGGTGGCAGCCATTAACCCATTGGCACCTGGGCTGACTGGAGATACCTAGACTGGCATTCCTCACCAAGTTGGTTGCGTCCCACCACCTTCTACCTCCGTCCTGCCTCAGTCCAAAAGCCCCAGTTGGAGTAGGCAGAGTAACTGAGAGGAAGGAAAATGTCAGCATGGAATTAATGGGACAGGACGGTTGGAATACCCGCATTCTCTTCCCAGCAGCCTGGTTCCTTAATGGATCCCGACGTCTCCATCCCTGCCTTTCCAACAGCGTCAGGGTGTGTCCCTGCCCCACCGTGGGAGCTCAGGGAAGGGTCGGCTCTCTAATTTGTCCTGAGGAATGATTGGAGGGAGAGAGGCCAGGGAAAAGTGGGGTTGGCAGGGAGGGTGAGGGCGGCGGGGGGGGGGGGGGGGGGGAAGGGAGGAAGCTCAGGCAGGCCTCCACCAGCATCTCAAGGTGTTTGCCCTTCCATGATGTAGGAAATGGAGTCCAAGGTTTTACCTGCCTGTTAGAGCAAGGTAGTCCCTGGTGTTTGTATGCATGTGTTCATGCACAACCACACACACACACACACACACACACACACACACACACACACACACACACACACACACTCTTCCCGCTCAGCAATCGTGACCTGTTCTTCCCAGCTGAACCTTGGATGGGCTTTTTCACTCCCACCCCAGTCAACCCTTCCCCGCCCCCCGGCCCCTGCCACTTCCCTTCCCAGATGCTCAGCAGGTGCTGGGGCTCTGTGCCAGCTGCAGGCTCCCAGGAGGGAGAAGAGATGGTAGCAGTTCTGCTCCAGACAGCCTCTGTGCTCTGGCAGCCCATCCATTCCCCCACCCCAACTTCAATCCATCCAGCAAGGAGCTCCACTCAGCAAGACCAGGACAGTCTCCTGAACAGAGACCAAGGTAAACAGAGAAACTGAGCCTCACTACTGTATTCAGTAAGCAGCTTGCAAGTCGGAGGGAGAGTGGGTAAGCAAGAGGTTCGGCTCCCCCTGGAGCCCCATTTCCCAGTCTTTCTTCCTCTGGGCCCCACCCTCCCCAGCACCTCCTGTCATGCCCCAGTGCCTTTGCATCCTCTCCAGTCCCCTTCCCCCTTCCTCATCCTTCCCCCCTCCTTTTCAGGGCTGCCATGGAGACAGGATGCAGCAAGGTGGAACCCAAGCAGGGATTGCTCCAGGATGGGCTGGTGGAACCTAACCCAGAAGGGGCTGAGGGGTGTGGTTCTGGAGGGATGAAAGGTTAGGGCCTTGCCAGAAAACAAGCAGGGGCTGGGAGACTTCAGTCAGTCAGTCAGTCAATCATATTTATTGAGCGCTTACTGTGTGCGGAGCACTGTACTAAGCGCACTTCAGAATTGAAGGACAGAGGCCGGATACATGAATGTACGTTTGAATGACAATTGAGCTATTTGCAAATTACATACAAACATTATGCAAACCGGGGCCCACTTTAGAGGTGCTGTGCCCTGGCTTGCCCCTTCCTCTTCTTCCTCACCAACAGCAAACACCTGAGGGACTGAGTGTCTGCCCTCAGGAACCAAATGCCATGTATCTGCCTTTGGTTTGATTTCCCAGCTCAGTCTTGTGGACTCCTTCCCACTCCCTGGTTGTGAGACTGGTTCTGAGGGAACCAGGAGAGAAGGGGGCTTGGAGAACAGCTGAGATGCGAGAGGAAGGAGGAAATGGTCTGCAGCCCCAAACCTCTGCCTGCAAGCGAGTGAATGGAAACACCCACTTAGGTGTGTACTTGAATCCATATGCCCGGAACACTTTCATACTCACCCCACCTCCACAGCACTTATGTCCATATCCTTATACTAGACGGTAAGCTCCCTGTGGGCAGGGAACATGTCTATCAACCTTGTTATAGTGTCCTCTCTGCACACAGTAAATGCTCAATGAATAACATTGATTGATTGATTATACTCTGTTCCTTCCTCTATCTGCCATTTATTTTCATGCCTGTCTCCCCCATTAGACTGTGAGCAACTTGAGAGCAGGGATCATGTCTACCGACTAGTATACTCACCCGAATGTCACTGATTGATGGACAGCTGTCGATGTGCTAGCACACCTCTAAGGGGGCTCATGTGTGTCCCTATGCCTGCATATGTCCATGAGTGGTTCCAAAATTGGAGCTCCATTTTCACCTTTTAGTGATTCTGCCCCATGGGGAGCCCGGGGGGTCAGCTGGGAAGGAAGCCCCGGCCCCCACTGACGAGGCCTGACAGGTTGGAATCTCTCAGAAAAGCCATCCCCCTGGACCTTCCCATTGGCTTCCAAGTTTCAGTCTGGCTTGCTTCTGGAGGAGCCCGCTATGGGACCAGGACTCCGAGCCCAGCAGCAGCTCCAGCCCATCAGGTGAGAGAACTGGGTAGGTGGAACTGTGCAGCCCGGGGCCAGCCAAGCCTTCATCCAGAAACCACCAAGCCCGGGGAGCAAGGATAGAGGCTCCATCCCGGCAATCCAAGCTACATTACCTTCCCCCAGAAAAATGTCTGTCAGCTGAGTGCCACCTGGAGCCCGGGAACTGCCTAGGGCCAGCTGAGGCCCCTCACCGGCTTCTGCTCCCAGCCACATGGGCAGCCCTGTCCCAATACTGGCCCTGGCACCACAAGCCGGAACAGGTTTGACACTGGACCAGCACTCAGCTGCCGGCCCCCTTTACTGTTTCGAGTCCTGGCCTCTTAGCCACCACCCTCAAGCCGGGTATCATTTTCCATCCCGTCAATTTGGCAGTCGAGGGGTCAGTGTGCGACCTTGGTCCCCCAACGCCCACTCTGACCGCTTAGCCTGTGGGTGTAGGCATATCAGCCAGGTCCACAGTAAGACCCATCCACGAAGTGGGTGGAGCCGTGCCCTCCCAGCACGCCCTGAAACTCCCTGCCCCCCCGTAAAAAATAAATCAGGGGCTTCAAGAATACCTGGGAGTAGTGGGAGCCCCTAGGGACTACATGTGGATTGCTGAACCCCTCCCCCACCCTCACGACCACAGAAAGACCAGAAGGCTTGATTGTCAATGAAGCATCTTTAATGATGAGCACCTATATGATTAACATTCAGCCCCAGATCTCAAAGCACCGTATAGATAAGAATGGCAGCCCCAGGGCTGACTGAGGCTCTGAGTGACAGCCTGGACCCGGGATTCCTCAGTGTACACGTAGTCATACTGAGGAGTGGATGTGGGCCTCCCGGAGGTCATCATGTTACCTTGGCCTCCCTGGCCAGGGCAGGAAATTTGTCCAGCATCAGACTGGTCACACTCTACAGAGCATCCCGGCCCTTCCCTGTGACTCGACTCCCTCGGTAGGTCGAGCAGGGTCCAGTCTGACCTGGACTCTCCAGGTTCCAAGATCCAGATGACACTTGGAAGATCCAGCACCCGATCAACTTCCAGGAAGAATCCAGGAGGATCCTGGCATCTGCCCCTCATCCATCACCCACCCTGAGGGCTATTCTCCAGGCAAAGCACAAAACCCCCCTACTTCCGGCCTGCCACCTCCCCTACTGTGGGGTCCCTGGTGCTTTCTGCCCCATGGACAGCTGGGTGGAGGACTCAGTACAGAGAAGAGTTATAAATCCTGGGGGGCAGCGGGGGCAAAGAAAGGAATGAAGATCCTGCTAGGCAAGTCTGCAGGCATGTTGTAGCCCATGCAGTGGAGTTAGGAAAGTGGATGGATCAGGAAGAGGATGTGTGGAGAGCCAGGTGGATGATGAGAAAAAAGCGGGGTGGATTGGCGAAGGGGAGGGGCCGGGGAATAGGAGGGCAGGTCGAAGGACAGTTTAGCAGATGGATGTACTCGGCGGGGAGGGGCTTTCTCCGAGAGGGGCTCAAGGTTCCCCAACCCTCCCAGGATTTCCCCATCTCTCAGCCCTGTGGAGGGACTGGGCCCCAGTGAGAGGGAAAGGTGAGCTGGGGTTGGGCCCGGTGGAAAGGGGGGACCCTGGACCTCACCTCTTCAGCACCAAGAAGGGAGGGAGAGGGGATCTGAAGCCTGCCCCCCACCCCTCCGACCCAAAACGGCACAGACCGCACAAACGTGTCTTCCACAATAAATAATGTACAGATCGGCACAAGAGGCCAAGGCGCCTGAGCAAACGGTGTGTCCTCAAGGAAGGGTAGCGCCTCCCCTGCCCCTGACATTAGTATCCCGCCCACCCGTAATTCCACCAAAGTCAACACTTGACTCAGCAGCGCTAATCAGGCCGGGCCAGGTTTGGCAGCCGGGCTGGTCCCTGGCTCTGCTGGGTCAGGGGAGTGGCCACGGGGGCAGCGGGGGCTGCGTAGGCCTGTTTTCGCCACTTGCCCTGAAGCTGTCAGGAAGCACTGGGCCAGCACCAGGCCCTCAGGGGTTGGGGTGGGACTGGTTGGAAGAGGCAGGGTTGGATTGACCTTTCCCCCCTGCAGGTCAGCGCTGGAGTGAACCAGGGTGACCCTCCATTCCACCTTCCCCGCCCTTCTTTCTGGCACCGACTGGATAGCAGGAGATGGAGGCGGGGGAAACGGGATCAGGATTGGTAGGAAACGAATCCTCGGATTCCACCTACCAAACCCTCCCACCTCTGCCAGGGTGTTGCCTCCTTCTCAAAGGGAGTCTGCTAGTTCGCCAGCTGGCCAGTAAACCCACCTCCCCTCCCCACCCCAAGCTAGGCACGTTCCAGAGACAGGAGCTCGAGGACGGTGCCCAGATCAGAGTCCTCCCACGTCCCTCGTTTTCACTCTGCCCACAGCCTCCCGCCTCCCCCCCGCCCGCTCCCGCTCTCCCCAGCCGCTCTCCACTGCCACCTACTGGACAGATCCAGGCCTGTTTCAGAGCACACAATAAGCCCGATTACTGCTACCGCTACAAGGAGACTTCTCCCTTTAGCTCTAGTGGTTGAGGCTGTGCTTTGAACAGCACCTGACCCTTGATCCCTAACCCTGATCCTCCAGGCCAGAATTTCCTTAGAGCGACAGTGGCGTGCTCTGATTTCAACCCATTAAAGCGTTTCAAAGTCACTGTTGAACGGTGGGGGAATCGATTTCCCATCGATTCCATTCCTTTTCTCAACTGACCTCCCCCGCCCCCAGCTTGTCTTCTGGGCCTTTTCCAAACTGGACTGATGAGAATAGAATCCAAGTGGTCAGCTAGCCACATGAGCTACTCTGGCCTGGCAGATGGTGGAAGGGGGGCACTGGAGGCAGAGCGCAGGAACAGCCAAGGAAGAAAAAAGCACAGGTCTGAGACTCTGAGCAGCCCCAGGGCTGGTAGAGAGAGCAGAGCACGGGCTAGCCCACTTACCAGGCCCAGAGAGGCCACAGGGTAGGGTAGGAGCCCTGGCAGTGGGAGCTGGAGAGGAGAGGCAGGAGGAGAGGGCAGGCGTGAAGCCAAGGAGAACTGTCTCTTACTGATTCTAAAACAAAGAACCCCAAACAGAGTCAAAAAAATTTTAAGAGAGAGAGAGAGAGAGAGAGAAACCAGTTGAGGGACCAGAGTACTTCACTCTGGTGAAAAGACCTCGCCCATCTTGCCAGGGCCGGGGACTGGGTGCCCGGGAAGCTCTCAATTCCTGGTGGAGATGCTGGAGATGGGGGGGGGTCTCTGGTCCTGGCCAGGGATCGTGGAGTGTCCTGGGGGTCCTGGAGCCCCCCCCTCCCTGGGGAGAAACCAGTTTTTTTCCAAAGCAATAAGCAAGGGGCCCTGCAGGGTGGGAACGGAGAATTCAAGGAGGAGGGGAAGGGGATCCCAGGAGGTAGGGAGCAGCAGGGGGAAGTTGGGAGGGAAATGGGGTCCCCAGGCCAGGGGCCAGCTCACTGCCGGGCCCGGAGAGCTTCTACCCTCCGCCGGCCACCGGGGGTTCGGCGGGTTTGAGAGGGGAGCGGGTTCCTGAGAGCCACAGGGAAGGCCACTGCCCTGGCCGGGCCCCGTCGCTGCTCATTGCCTCCCATCTCTCTGCCGCTCATCTCGCGGCGGATCTCCGCCAGGGTATCAGCGGGTGAGGTGAGCAGACGGCGGAAGAGGCTCTGGCGCCCGGAGGGCCGCTCCTGGCAGTGGAAGGTGACGGCCGTGCCCACGTCAGCCTTCATCTCCCGCGAGAAACCGTCAGAGGTACCGTCGAAGCAGCGGCCGATGGCGATCTCCTTGGCCAGCCGGGGGTTCTGGTCGGTGACCGTGTAGATGCCATAGTTGTGGCCCAGCGGGTCGACGGGGGCCAGCATATCGAAGGCCGAGAGGTCGTCGGTGTCTGCAGGCCCGGGAGGGTGGCGGCTCAGGTACTCCCTTAGGAGGCCATTGACGGCTGTCCGGCGGCAGCTGCCCTGGGGGATGAGGGACACCAGCGTGCGGTCCACCAGGCTCTGGTCAAAGAGCATGCCGCTGCACTTGAACTCCACACAGGCGGCCGAAGTGTTGGACCGCTCTGGGTCCCGCACGCTGCGGGTGTCCCGCAGCCCGTACAGTTGGCCCCGCGTCTGGGGGTGGCTGCCCCCTACATTCCGGGACCGGACCATGTACTCCTGGGGACCCTGGATCTTGACCTTGATGAAGCAGGCCCGGAACTCCTGCGGGTTGGGCCACCAGGAGAGGTAATCCCGGCTCCAAGACGTCAGGTCTCCCTCCCGGAAGGGCACCACGTTGTACTCGAACTTGTCCGCCTCCACCCGGGAGAAACGGAAGTGGTTGGCAGAGACAGGAGCCTCCTCGCACTCGCGCAGCCCACTGTAGGGGTAGAGGGGACCATTGATCTCGTCCAGGTTGTTGGGGTTGGGCTTTGGCAGGTTGATGCGGAACCCATTTCTTTTCAAGTTCGGGTCGTCATGGTCTGTCCGCCGGTACTGCAGCTTGCCTAGGTAGGGCTGGGAAACGCCCACAGTGCTGGGGTTCGGGCGCGGGCTCGAGGCCGCCGGCTCCAGTTCCTCACCACCCAGGGCCGCCGTGACGTAGGCCGTGTAGGCATCCGCCTGCTGGCTGTCGCAGAAGGCAGGGAGGCAGGCCCCATTAGGGCCTGTGATGGCGCTGTCAAAGCGGCCCCAGGCCCGGGGGTTGGCAGAGAAGCCGGCCATGGGCTCCAGGTTGATCAGGCTGACCACCACCCCTTCCAGCTGCTCATTGGGGACGAACTTGTCATTGATGTAGGCCCGGACCTTCACGAAGCAGCGGCGGGGCTCTGGCACGTCCAGGTTGAAGAGACGCCGCTCCCGGATCTCCAGGTTACCGACCAAGAAGGTCCGCTCCTCCCGCTTGCCCCGGGCCCGCGGGGCCTGGCGGAAGTCACTCTCCTCTTCCCAGAAGCCCGTCTCGGGGTTCAGGGACCAGAGCTTCATCGTCTGGGCGTGCTCCGGCATCTGGATCTGTCCCGCGTCCACGCGGACCTCCACCCGGCCGGTCTGCAGGACCTCGTTGGAGCCCTCGGCCCGCAGGTCCACCGAGAACATGCCGTAGGTCCTGAGTGGCGCGGCCTCTCCGTCGGCATCGACAAAGCTCAGGTCGCTGGAGGCGGCAGCGGCCGTGAGGAGGTCGCGGGGGTCCAGGAAGGTGAGGCTGGCCCGCACCGGTCCCCGGTACACCTCCCCGTTAGCCCGGCGGAAGGAGAGGGGAGGGATCACCACCTCGCCCATGAGCTCGGCCCCCTCCACCTCCCCAAGTGGGATCCTGTTAAGCTGGGTGGCATCTAGGGTCACGGGCGCCTTCTTCCTCATGACCTTGACCTCCTGGTATACAGCGCCCCCCCCGCTGGTCGAAGGGGAAGACCTTGACCGTGTCCACAAACCTCTGCAGCGGATCGATGAACTGGACCACCAGCCGCTCTGTGTCTGGGGGCACCTCGATGGTGAAGGTCCCCTGGTAGCCAGTGAAGCCGATCTTCTCTTTCCCCAGGAAGACCTGGGCGAAACGCAGGGGCTCCCCTGTGTCCGCCGCCGTCACCCGCCCACGGACGAGGATTTTGGGCACTGGGCACTTCTCACAACCACACTCGACCACTGCCTTGATGGGCAAGACATAGCCGGGGCACTGGATCTCCCGCAGCTCCATGCGGCGCACTGCGCAGCAGCGGTCAGAGCTATCCCGGCACTGTGGGCTGGACTCTTGCTTTCCGGGACACTTGCTGTCCGGGCAGCGGCCCACGTTGTAGTAGTGGGAGCCCGTGGCAGCTTGCGGACAGTCCTTGGGCAACTTGATGAGGTGCTCTTGGGGCCGGGGGTCACAGGCAGGTTGTCCTTTGCCTGGGAAAGAAATCTGGAATGAAGAGGGACTGTGAAATCCCCACACCACCTCCCCCATAGCCCCTCGACAACCCCGAACCCTAGACCAGTCAGGAACCCGCTAACGATCCATCGAGAAGCAGCATGGTGTAGTGGATAGAGCAAGAGCCTGGGAGTCAGAAGGTCATGGGTTCTAATCCCCGCCTCTACCACTTGTCTGCTGTGTGACCTTGGGCAAGTAACTTCACTTCTCTGTGCCTTAGTTACCTCATCTGTAAAATGGGGATTGAGATTATGAGCCCCACGTGGGACAAGGGACTGTGTCCAACCCAATTTGCTAGTATCCTTTTCAGCACTTAGTAAAGTGCCTGGCACATAGTAAGCGCTTAACAAATACCATTATTCTTCTTATTATTATCATTATTATTATTATTCCCCACAGACTACTACAAACCAAAGGGCCAGGCCCGTCCATCACTGACAATCAATGCATTGAACCTGCCCTAAGCCATAACCCTACGATAACCTAAGACTACTAGAAGTCTGTTTGGATGCAAGTCCAATCCTGGATCACCCCCCACCAGTTCATCTGACCCAGTGTTTGGTCCTCCTGGCAACTGGATGCTGGGGGAAACTGGGTGCCCGTTGCCCTCCTGAACACCATCCCCAGCTTGTGGTTAGCTCCAACAGGGGTCTTCTCATCCTGGTGTGTTGAGAGTGGCTGGGCAGAAATTCTGGGTTGGCCCTGGCCACCCATTCTGTGGCCCTGATCTGATCTTCAGCCCAAGAGTGCACTGCCCAATGAAAGCCCAACTTGCATTATTCTCTCTCAAGCACTTTGTACCCAAGGGCCAGGGACCGTGTCTAATTACTGCCAATGTATTCTTTCCCGGCACTTAGAGTGGTGCTCTGTACACAGTGAGCACTTAATAACAATTATTACTACTACTACTACAGTGTTCTGCACACAGTGAGCGCTCGATAAATAGCACTCGTCGACTGCTTGATTAACTTGCCTCTCCTGCTTTCTGCGCCACTGTCCTTTGGGACGAGGTGGGGACACCATCAGGCTTGTGAAGCCCAGAGCTCCTCCCCTTCGATTTAATTTTTAATTGGGCATTTTTTTAAGCACTTACTATGTGCCAAGCACTGTACTGAACCCTGGGGAGAGAGATGAGATCATTGTCAGACACAGTCCCTGTCCGACATGGGACTCACCATCTAAACGGGACGAGAACAGGTATTTGAACCCCCATTTGATAGATGAGGAAGATCAGTGACTGGCCCGAGGTCACATTCACTCATTCATTCATTCAATTGTACTTATTGAGCTCTTACCGTATGCAGAGAACTGTACCAAGTGCTTGGAAAAATACAGTGCAACAATAAACAGTGACAATCCCTGCCCACAGTGAGCTCACAGACAGGCAAGTGGCAGAGCTGGGGTGAGAAGCCAGGTCCTAGGACTCGCAGGCCCGGGATCTTGCCACTAGATCACACTGCTTCCACGCCCTGTGGGAGGGGCAGACTGGGGAGGCACTCACCTACAACAGTCAGGAAAGCGTCTGAGGACCGGATGGCCCCAGCATCACTGCTGGCCTTGCAGTGGTACGTGCCAGCCTGTTGAGGCTCCAGGTCCCTCAGGATCAGGCTGCTGTCATACTTGTGGGCAGCCCTGTCCAGGAGGCTCCCGTTGTGGTACCTGTGCGGGTCAGGAGGAGGCCAGGTTAGCAGTGGGGGAGCAGCCCCTTCCGGGGCCGGCCTGTTTTCCCCACATCCCAGCCCAACTCTGACAATGTTGGTCTGTCTCCAGTCACCTGAGCAATAGGCACTCGATGCCTACTCGCCCTGGGCAGGAAACAACTATTCCAGGGGGCTGATGGCATCCATTTTCCTACCAGGGTTCCCTCAACATGGGAGGTCCGGCTGGTGAGAAATGCATGTGGGCTGGTCCTTATCTGCAAGCTGCTCACCAATAATATTTTTTGGGAACGGGGGTGCCCAGGGCTTTGCAGCAGAGAGTCACATGCTGACCGGCCTCTCGCACCTTGGACTCGGGGTGCTTCACGAGATAGGGCCTCTCTGCAGGGGGAGAAGAGCAGCGGGATCAGCGGAATAAAGGCAAACCCTCCCCATCCCTCCTTCTCCCCTCAGCCCCCCACGCCCCCGGTTTCCGCCACGTACTGGGTGTGTGTCCACAGTGTAGCCCGATTTTGGCCAGGCCCCATTTTAGATGGGCCACCTGAGTGGGCGCAGATTCTCCCTCTGGTGTAGTCCGGCAGAAAGTACCTCCTCTCAGCCCACCGCCCCCTCCCCATGGTTCAGTTCATGGGAGGAGAGGGAGATGTTGGGGAGAGGGAGAGGGAGAGGAAACCCATTCCCTAGTGGAAATCCGTCCCCCAGCAGCTCTGTGGGACCCGCAAAGGCAGGTGCTAGATGGGGAGAAGCTTGCTGAGAGAACTGAAGTGGGGAGTGCAGCTGACCGCAGGCTATTGCTTGTCCTCAGTCAGTTACAGTTTTGGGTGACTATCCACCGTGGTTAGAGTCAGCTTGATTCTGAGCACTGGAGGGGGACAGAAGAGGGTGAAGACACGATCCCTGCCCTCAAAGAGCTTGGCAGGGTAACAGGGGAGACAAAACAGAACCAGAGAGCCTGATCCAGGAACAAGCGACAGAGCAAAGAGACAGAAAAAGAAATCTCCAAATGCAAACAGAAACATAGAAATGTAAATTAATGAGGTGGCCAAAAATGCTGAGTGGCTTGAACTGGAGGGGTAGGAGGTGGAGGGTCTCTGGGAGGGCTTCCTGGAGAAGGTGGGCTTTTAGGCATCTTTGAAAGGCAGAAGGAATGTGGTTTGGCGATTGACTGATTGATTGATATGGAGGAGGGCGGTCAAGGCTCCAGCATTGGCAAGATCATCTAGAGAAGAGTCCCTTACCTACTCTCCGGAGGATGACCTTCACAGAAGCCACAGTGGAGCCATTGGAGACGATCTGGGCAGTGCCCGGAGAAAAGCCCTCCAGCTGCACACTGATGTTGGCCCGGCTGTCGGAACAGACCCCCGACACACGGAAACTTCCCCGGTGGTCGCTCGTGGCCAGGACAGCCCGGGGACGCCCCTTCAGGGTCACCCGGGCTTCAGGCAGAGCCACACCTGCTGGAGTGAGGATGGTCCCCAGGATGGTGTGTCCCTCACAGACACAAGTGCTGCAGTCTTCGCTGGGCACCCCTGTGGCACATCTCAGCTGGCACCCTGGAACAGGGAGAGAGGTCACCCTTCAACCTGCCCTCCTGGTGCCCCAGAAAAGGGGAGAGACCTCCAGCAAGGGAACCCCAAAAATCTCCCATTGGGGGACCAGGGCTCCCCATGATGCTAAGAGAATGGCCCCCCACCTCAGGCCCAAACTGCTTTGGGAATAGCAGTTGCGGGTGTTAGGTGAAGACACAGGCTAGTAAGCTGGCAAAAAAGGCCACTGATCTAGTAGCCAAGAAATCCTGCAGGTGAGAGACCAATCTTCCTCTGACCGCCGCTTCGGCCCTCCGGACAATAGTGGCTCTCACCTGCCCCAGGGTTACAGGTGCCTGCTTTCTCCCTGCCAGTTCCCCGGCCCCCAGCCCCTGCCCTCTGGGGTTTGAGTTGGAGCCCGTGCTGGGTGGGGTTCACCAGGGAGGGGTGGTTGGGTGGCTCGAACCTCTCCCCCACCCCCCACACCATTCCTTTTCCTTCATCCCCACCGCCCTCCACCCTCCGCCTTCCCAATCCTTGCCATTGCCGCTGCTCTAATAAAATGGAAAATTCCACTGGAAACTCTTCCCAGCACACAGCAAACGCCTCAGAACCAACACAGGGGAGTTGTGCTCCTTGGCCACAGCAGAGGCCAAGTTTGTGAGTCAATGAACCCAGAGGAAGCCAAAGCAGGGAAAGGGGTGGGGAGAAAGGGGAATGGGGGAAAGCAGCTACCATATTGGTCTGAATATAAGTCCACTTTTTTTGCACACCCCACCCCGCTTAAAACAACAACAAAAAAGCCATCTTTCAACTTCCTTACTTTGTGGCAGAGAGGAGGAAAAGGAAGGGAAGAGGGGAACCAGGGAAACGAAAAGGAAACAACACCAGGATGGATCAGACAGACGGAGAGATGGATCAGGACCAGACAGTGGCCCACCTGGGGCGTGTAGGAGCCACATGCTGGGCCAAGGGGCTCGCAGAAGTTCCTTTTCTAACTCTGTGCCACTCGTGGCTCAGTGGAAAGAGTACGGGCTTTGGAGTCAGAGGTCATGGGTTCAAATCCCTGCTCCGCCAATTGTCAGCTGTGTGACTTTGGGCAAGTCACTTCACTTCTCTGTGCCTCAGTTCCCTCATCTGTAAAATGGGGATGAAGACTGTGGCCCCCCGTGGGACAACCTGATCACCATGTAACCTCCCCAGTGCTTAGAACAGTGCTTTGCACATAGTAAGCACTTAACAAGTACCATCATTATTATTATTATTATTATTATTACTGTGCCAAAGAGCTTCTCAGAGTCACTTAACTTCTCTGTGCCTCAGTTTCTTCAACTGCAAAATGGGGATTCAATGCCTGTACTCCCTCCTTCCTAAACCATGAGCCCCATGTGGGACGGGGACTGAATCCAGCCTGAATAACTTGTATCTACTCCAGCACTTCGAAGAGTGCTTGACACATAGTAAGTAGGAAGAGGGGAACTTCTACTCCTCCTCAAACTGCCTCTCCCTCTCAAATGCTTTACACGCACACACATTCCAGTCCAACTGGCTGTGAGGGGTCCCCAGTCTGGTCCGGCACCCAGCCACCAGAATCCTTAGTCCAACCCTGGGAGGGGGAGATGTGATGGACACTCTCACTGAAAATATCCCCTCCCTGTGGTGAGAGAAGAATGGATAGAAAACGATGCTGAAAGAAAAATTCCAGGCCCCCCGCCCCCAACCTGACCCCCAGACTGCTGTTCACCCCTCCAGCTGGGCAAGTTCCCGAGATGCCAAGTCTCTGGGAGGGGCTTCGGGGAAGTTGGTGCCATTCTTTGTGATCTCACTAGGGGGTAACATTAGCGGCAGTAGGGCAGAAGTGCTACTGTTCCCCACGGGTCACAGGGCAAATGATCCAATTGCCTCTGAGTTGACCTAAACTCGCAGGTCCTCCAGGAAGGAAGGGACCCCCAGGCATCCTTCTCTCCCACTGACTTTACCCCCAGATCCTGGACTGTTGAAGCTTCACGGGTTCCCCTGGCCTGTTCCTGGGCCCCCAACCCTGTTATGGCCCTACCTGAGCAGGGTCTCTGGATGCACTTCTGCGCCTCCGTGGGGTGTCCGACACAAGCCGACTTCTTGTTAGATATACTGCAGGTCCGGCGGCGAAGGCGACGGCCTCCCCCGCAGCTCTTCGAACAGGGGCCCCAGGCCCCCCACTCACTCCAGGTGGCTTCTGGGAAGAGAAAGAAACAGAGCTGAGTTAAGATTGGAAGCAGCAACCTGATCCATTGCCCTCTGGTGGCAAGGCCGACAGGGGAATGAAGCTTTGCTTTACCAGACTGGAGGCAGGAGGCTGGACCAAATGACCTCTTGAGGGTCACTGCAACACTAGATTTCTCTGGTTGCACTAGTGGCCCATCTGCCAGGTATCCCCTAAAGACACTGTCATTGTCCCTGATGGACAGACCCTCATTCAAAAGGAAGGAGGGAAATTTGCGAGCTATCTGTTTAAAGCAGCTAACCCTGCCCACCTAAAACCCTCCAGCTCCTACTGAGCCAACTCTGAGAAACCTGCTGAGGCCCTCGGACTGGACTGCCATCCCAGAAGGGGTGGGGGTGGTCCATGGGCCCAGGGGCTGTAGTTGGCAGGGGTGCCTGGCTGCCACCCATGTCTGAACTAGGGCCGGGGCAGGTGGGGCCTCTCACCTGGGCAGGGGCCAGCAGCGCACTCCCGCCGCTCGGTGGCCGGGCCCACACACTTGGGCAGCTGCAGGAGCCAGGGCGGCTGGGTATTCAGGCAGCTCCGCTGACGGGCCTGCGTCCCGCTGCCTCCGCAGGCTGTCTGGGAACAGGGACTCCAGGCCGACCAAGCCGACCAGTACATTTGTTCTGAGAAGTCCAGCAAGACCACATGACTTTAATGGCAGGAGAGTTGGGGGGCCCCCGGACCCCGAGCTCCCAAGCCCTCCTCTTTACTCCCAGGTTCCAATGAGCTGATGAGGGTCCGGTCGGGAAACTGAGGCATGTGAGGACAAGTTTCTCCAGGGGCACCTCTGGGAGCTCAGAGTCAGGTGCTCTGATTCTTTTGCCTTTCATTTAAAGAGAAGGATAGAGAACTCTCTTGCCTAGACCAGATGAGCCCTTCCAGCCCAGGGATCTTTTTTTTTTTTTGGCATGCAGTCCTGCTTGGAGGCAGGGGTGTATCCCAGATGACCTCTGGAAGTCCCTTCCAGCCCTAGGAGGTTGTTATTACTGTCAGGTTCCCTGCAGGGGATTGTGGAGCTGGGGGGATGCCCATAAGGTGTGGGATGTGGTAAGCCCGGTCCTGTGTGGCATAAATCCTGACCCAGCAGTTTCAGGGACAAAAGGGGAAACCCTGCTGGGCAGAGGAAGACCAGGTGAGGCATTCTGGGTAACGATCAATCACCCTCCCAAGAGGTCTTCGTAGGAGAGGTCTGGAGGGAGAGGGGCTAGAGACAGAGGGGCAGCCCAGCAGCTGGAGGAAGGGACTGAGGACCCCAGTGCCCACCCTCCGGCACTCACCCAGTGGGCACTTGAAGCGGATGTGGTAGTTGGAGCAAGTCTTGCCCTCGGCCTGCTCCTGGTTGAGACACCAGAAGCCCTTGCTGGGGCTGGAGTGGACCCGCTCACCCACGTCCCAGGGGAGCTCCCATTCAGTAGTTCGGGCCTCCAGCGCCAGGGGCCGTGGGCACACACGCTCGCGGTAATAGAAGCGGATGGCCTCCAGGCTCTCGAAGTCGCCCTCGCCCCCTGGGTGATCCACATTGAACCAGGAGGTCCACTCTGTGGCATCTAGACAGAGAGGAGGGGAGGAAACTGAAGTCACTTGGAGGCAAAAGTGGGAGAGGTGGGGCTGGCTCTGTACCTTCCCATCATCCTCTGGATCAAGCACACACTGCCTCTAACTTCCAGAAGGGTTCACCAGGGGACCCCACCTGGCCTCTTCACCCTCCTCTCCTGCCCTCCCCAGCCTATCCACTCCGCACCAGCATAGCTGACCCGCTAATGGCCCTTCCACACAATCGCTGCCCACATCCTCCCTCTGGCCTGGCACTCCCTCCCCTTCATATCCGACAGACCACCACTCTCTCCGCCTTCAAAGGCTTATTAAAATCACATCTCCAAGAAGCCTTCCCTGATTAACCCCTCATTTCCCCTACTTCCTCACCCTGCACTTTGGTGTGTGCCCTTAATTCAGCCCACCCTCATCCCCAAAGCACCTATGTCCTTATCCATAATTTATTTTCATGTCTGTCTTCCCATCTAGACTGTAACCTCCTTGTGGGTAGGGAACGTGCTTACCAACTCTGTTGTACCGTACTCTCCCAAGCGCCTAGTACAGTGCTCTGCACTTAGTAAGCACTCAATAAATACCACTGATTGATTAATTGATTGATTTGGGGAGTGGGTTCAGATTGAAAAACTACTCAGGAGTAGAAATCAGATTCATTTGGGTAAAACTCTCAAAATTTAAAACCTAGAGTTCATTACTTGGGTCCAGGGCTTTGCCCCCAGGAGCATTCAGTAAAGATGTGTTGGCTGTTGGGTGGGCAGGAAGCTGTGCTGGTCAGGCAGAGCCTGAGTTTTCTGTAAATGGTATTTATTAAGAGCTCTATGTATCAAACACTGTTTAAGGCACTGGGGCAGATACCAGTTAATCGGGCCATATAAGCCCCCCTTTCCTCTTTTCTGCATCACCCTGACTTGCTCCCAGCCCCACAGCATTTATGTACATATCTGTAATTTATTTATTTATATTAATGTCTGTCTCCCCCTCTAGACTGTAAGCTCGTTGTGGGCAGGGAATGAGTCTATTTATTGTTACAGTGTGCTCTCCCAAGCGCTTAGTACAGTGCTTTGCACACAGTAAGTGCTCAATAAATAAGATTGAATGAATGAATGAATGAACTGCCTGTCCCACATGGGGCTCATAGCAGTGCTTGGCACATAGTAAGCGCTTAACAAAAACCATCATTATTATTAAGAGATAGAACATGTATTGAATACCCATTGTGCCATTGAGAAAACTGAGGCACAGAGAAGTTAAGTGACTTGCCCAAGGTCACACAGCAGGTGAGTGGGGGATCTGGGATTAGAACCCAGGTCCCCTGGATCCCAGGCCCATGCTTTATCCACTAGGCCCCGATTGTGGGACACAACTGAGAGAAGTCACCCGCTGTCTAGGCACCTTGAGTTTGATTCCCACACACCCCAGTCTTGGCTCAATATTACTATCCTTACCTCCTCCTTCCCCAGGCCCCATTTCCCATCCTCACTCTCTTGGGTAAAAAGTTGAGTGAACCAATACTAATTGCTTACATCCACTTCAGCCCCGGCCCACCCCGGCCCAGCGGTGGGGAGGAGTGAGGTCCAGCAGGACCCTCTGGGCTTGAGAGGAGCCAGTGACAGGGAATTCCCTAGCTTTCAGTGTGTGTTGGCCCCTGTCCCACAAATGCCCAGAATGAAAGGAAAACAGCTATCTTTGGAGAGAGTCTCTGCCCCTGGGGCACGCAGCACGGCCTCTAGGCCAATGCTTCGCTGTGAGTGGATAGTTGAGTGCTCCACCTCTTAGTGATTCTGACTGTTGTCTAGCCCATGGCCAGTTGTGAGTCTCACCTTCCCGGTCTGTGTCCAGAGCTGATGTTGGTCTCCCCTTCTTCCAGTGTCTCCCCACCTGGCTGAGCTTGTACCCTCTGGGTTCCTCCTTCTGAGATTCTGGGTGGGGCAGAGGGGTATTATGGGCTAATGAAGGAAGGGAACAAGGAAAAGGGATAAAGGGTGGAGGGGGGAGTAAACGTATTTCGCAGGAAACACTTCTGAAGGTTCATTTCTCCATCACCCTCAGCCTTTCCTCTCCATTGACACAGGACATTAGCTGCTGCCATCCTGTGACTGATCTGAAGAGAGAGGGATACAGCAGGTGGCATTGCCCAGAACAGTGGCTCAGCGAACATCTGAGTGGGTTCTATGGCTTCCCCTTCACATTCCCCCCATCAACCCCTCCCATTCTATCTGAAACATCAGATTCTGGATTCCTGCTCAAAGCCCCAGCCTTGGTCTTGGTATTGGTTCTAGGACAGAAAGGAAGGATAAGGGGTCTTGAGCCTGGTCTGTTTATTACATCGACAAGGGCTTCATAGAGCAATTATGGCTCAGGGATGAAAGCAAAGCTTTTTCATAACAGAGGACATCATAGTGAAAGAATTCGGAAGCCAGAAATAGAGGCCATGTTGGAAACGTGACCGCAGCATGTCCAAGGAGGGGGAGATATCTCCAGAGTTGTGCCTAGGTCTTCCTGCATCCAGGATTGAACTGTGTTCCCTAGCCCCTCCCCATCCTAGTGAGGGAGACTCAACCTTCATCCAAACTCTCCCCAGGCAACAGTAGTCCCACTCTGTTAAAATGCTTTCAAATGGGGTTCCCCCTTCCCTGGGCTCTTCAGCTTTGGCAGATGCCACATCCGCCACACCCTTGGCCTGGATCAAGGGGTGTCGCTCCCCCCCACCACACACACTTCCTCCCACTCCCTGTTCTTCTGAGAACTTCTCAGAGAGAGGAGTAGTTTAGTTCTTAGATGAGAGGATCAGAGTGTCGATTGTCAGTCCCCTACCCCCACCCAGCCACCACCACCCCCCGGGGGCAGGGCAGAAAGGGATCCTCAATTGTTTTTATTTATGTTGCAGCTCCAGGAAGTGAGACAGTTAGCCCCTTCCTGGCTGGCATCTTATAATAGAGATGTGCTGAAGGGGTGGGTGATCCCAAGAGGGTGGGGGAACAGGGGGTTGGCGGCATTTGGGAGAACTATGTGGCATAGTGTGGGAAGGAGAGATTGAATGAATGAATGAATGAATGAATGAATGAATGAATGAATGCAAGTCTGATTTCCTTTGGCCCCACTAACCCCAGGGGTTGTCTCAATAAAGGGGAGACTCAATGAGCGGGAATGGGTCCGGGGAAGAGAGCAGTTAGGGAGAAGGAAAAAAAAGGGCCACATCAGCTAACTCCAGTGTCCTTAACCGAGAAGCCATTTGTCACCCCAACCCAGCCCCCTAGCACTCACCCATCCCTGTCCCCCTCCCCCACCTCCACCCACTCCCAGCTGTTCCCTGAGAGGGAGGATTTCCTGATTCAAGGCAAAGGGGGTGGGGATAGATGTTATGTGCCAAGGGACTGCCCAGCTCCATCTTTACCCCTGGGTCTCAAGGGACCTAGGACCAGGATCCCAACTAGCCCTAGCACCTGCAGATGTCCCTGTCCCTCCCTCTTGTGACCCTCTGGCACTACATGTTTCCTCTGAACAAAAAGCACCAATGGACCCCAGTTTCCGGGGGCATATGGGTCCCTGGGACCACCAAAGGGGTGGAAATGGAATGTGTCTTCACCAGCTCCTGGGTGGTGCTAGGAGATACAGCCCCATCTGCGTTTCCAAAGAAAAGTTCAGCAAAGGTGATTTGGAAGGGCCCCCCCCCACCCCCAGGCAAGAAAATCAAGGACCTTCCGAGGGTCTCTGCCTCCACAGGGGCAGCCTTGGGGGCAATGATTGTAAAATTCACGGGAAGGTTATAAAAATTCATTTCCTGGGGCTCCATCATCCCTAAGGCTACCATTTTCTCCATTCAGAGAGGGGATCCACATCCACTCAAGAGCTCAGAAAGCCCTCCTCCTTGTTGAGCCAACTCCCCCCACCACACACACACACACACACACACACACACATACTGACAAACACAACCCAAGTCCTACCTCTCAGCCTCTTTCAGGGCATCAGCTAACTCCAAACACACCTCCCTTTGCTCCTTTTGGAGAGTCATATCAGAAGTAAGGACATCTACTGACCGTTCGATGAGTGTGATGCAGTTCCCCGAACTCTTGGGCAAGTACAACTGACAAAAATGTCACGTTCCCTGCCCACTAGAAGCTTACATTCTAGACAGACATAAAATACATGGTACTTCCAAATGAAGTAATCAATATCAATCGGAGCCCGCAACGCCTCTAGGGAAAGAGTTTTGCAGACAACGGCAGTGACTGGGCGATGCCGAGCTGCGGAGAAGGGAGAGGGGCACGTCATTCTCTTCTGGGGGTTTTCTTCTTGTTCTCCTCCCAGGGGAGACGGCGGAGGAGCTGCCCCCTTTCCCGGCCTGGAGGTTAGGGACCCCAACGCCTCAGGAAAGAGCGAGGCTCTCCCCACTATCCCGCACAACCACCCGCCTCCGGCTCCAGGTCCCGGTCAGAGGAACTGGGGGTCAGGCTCCCCTCTGCGGAAATGTTGGGAACCCCCCTTTCCCCAGAGTCTAGGCACCCTCTCTCCCTCCCTACCCCTCTCTCTAACGCCGCCGGCTGCCGGACCTATGCGGTGGGCTACAATAAAGGGACCTTCTCCCTCTCCCAGAGCCCCAGACCCCCCAATCTACTAGGAGACCCCGGCCCCTATTCCGCAGCGCAGACGTCTCGGCCTCCGACGGCCCCGTGAGCACCCTCGGTCCGCCCCGTGGGGAGACCGAAGAGCAGCCGTGGGGCAGAGGGGGGCTGAACGGGGCGGAAGGCAACGCCCCCCCCCTCCACCTCCGAGCTCTGCTCGCATCTGCTGGTCTCCCCCCACCGCCCCGCCGCTTCCCGCTCTTGGCGCATCCTCCAGCGTTGTCTCCCCGCCGGGTCCTCAAGCGTGGCCTAGGAGAGAGATCCCCGGGCCTGGGAATCAGAGGGACCTGGGGTCTAATCCCTGCTCTGCCAAGTGCTTGCTGTGTGACCTTGGGCAAGTCCCTTCACTTCTCTGTGCCTGTTTCCTCAACTGTAAAATGAAGATACCTGTTCTCCCTCTTACTTTGACTGTGAGCCCCATGCGGAACAGGGACTGTGTCTGACCTCATTAACTTGTACCTACCCCAGCTTTTAGAACGGTGTTTGACTCACAGTAATCGCTGAACAAATACCACAAGAAAGTATCCCCGTTTCCAGCCTCTCTTTTCCTCCGTGACAAGGCTCTGAAACGGGGTGATCCGGGCCGCGGTGTCGGAGGGTGAATGAAGAGGGGAGCCTTAGCCGACCTCACTTACCGCGCTCCCTCCTCCCCTCCCAGGGCTTTTTTTTTTCCGGAACACTGGCCTGAAAACCCACGAGTAGCGCGAGGAGAGAGGACGGACGAAGAACGCGCCGCTTCCAGAAAGCCCTGCGCTTGGGGGATACACCGCGTGGGAGTTGCGCGGAAGGCGTTCGTTTAAAAAAAAAAAGAAAAGAAAAAAGTGAGGCTCCAGGCTGAGTGGGCCGTCGGGGGTTGCCAGATGGGGAGGGAGGAGGCTTCCTCGCTGTGCCTTACCTCTGGCCGCAGCGAGGTGGGAGAAGATGCAGAGGAGCAGGATTCGGGTTAAATCGCGCATGGTCTCTCTCGGGACGGGGAGCGGTGCCGGGGCACAGGCTCCTGTGGAGGGAGGGTGGGCGGTGCGCGGTGCGAGGGTAGAGGGGGCCGTCCCGTCCCGTCCCGTCCCGTCGGAAGCGACTGCTGTGCGGCCCAGAGTAATTGGCCGCAACGGGCGCTCTGCGCGCTTAGCCCGCTATTTATGCACGTCCCCCTGAGCCTTGGTTTCTGGTGTGCGCGGAGCCGGCTCGCCCGCTTTTCCACGAGAAATAGGAGACTCGAATGGAGGGTTTGTCCGTGCGCCACCGCTTGGAAGCAGGTCAAGGAAAAGAGCCGCCGAGTTTGGGGGTTTTGGGGTTTGTGGGTTTTTTCCTTCTTCCCACTTGTTCACTCCCTCTTCCTCCTCCCCCACCCTCTTCTCTCCTTCATTAGGCAAACAGAAGCTTCTTTTCTTTTTTTTCCCCCTGCAAAGTTGCTAAATTTGGAAACAGGGATGAGAAGGAAAAAAAAAATCCCATATTATGACCTAATCCCTCCTGCTACCCAGGGGCGGGATGGGGATGGAATTCTCTGGGACTGGAAGAGCTACTTGATTGAGCTGCCCCTTGGGATCCCCTATCCCCCCCTTCTCCCCAAACACACACACACACACACACACACACACACATACACTCTGGCGACGGGAGCCCTTCACCTATTCTCCGAAGGTCTTGTCTTTTTCTTCCCACCCAACCTCTCCCAGACCTCCTTAGTACAGTGCTCTGCACGGAGTAAGCGCTCAATTTATATATATTTATGTATGTATCGATATTTATATATGATTGATTGATATAGATTGGGAAAGCTCTGACGGCCGGGGACAGTGCCTAATTCCCTCCTGTTATATTTTTCCTCAGCGCTTAGCACAGTGCTCTGCACACAGTAAGCATGCTATTACTACCACCCGACTCTGACGTCGACTGTGCTGTGTGCAAAACACTCAACCTTTCTGGGCCAGGGCAACGAGGAGAGGGACCCCCTAGGATGTGCGCGTGTGGGGGGAGAGGAGTGCGTGGGCGTGCGGGGGGCTCTCAGGGCGGGGGAGAACCGAAAAGGGGAAAGGGGGGGGCGGAAAAGCGCTGTAGGGGCTGGAGCCGTACACCTTGGGGCGAGAGGGGGCGAACACGCTACTAGCCACACAGGCCCGTGCGGGTGATCTCCGAGAGAAGGGAGGACTGGAGGCACGGTCCAGTCCTCAATACCACCCCGGATTCAACCTCAGCTAAGAAGTCCAGCCGCCGGGTAAAACTGGAGCCTCAGACGGAGGCGGGCGGTTAAATTCGGGGCTCCTCTCCCCACCGCAGTGTTTTCTCTTTCATTGCTGGTGGGGAGCATGTCCTCGTCTGGCTTCAGAGCCCAGAGCGAACACCTAGACCCAGCAGGGTCTCCCGCTCCAGCTGCAAACATCTGGGTCCCGGGCATATTTTCCGACTGCGCCCGAGGCGGCGGAGTTCTCGCTGACGCTGCGATCCCGGTCACGAGGCTGGAAACGTCTCGGACCCCGGCAGCCCCCCGCCCGCCCCTGCCTCCAAGCGCCGCGCTCGCTTCTCTCGTGCCCTGCCGCCGTCGGGGTTTGGGTTCGGGGTGGGACTCCGCCCGGTGGAGTCTGCAGGCCTCCGGGAGGTGAGCCCGGGAAAACGTGTGGGATAGAGTGGCGGCGGTGCAAGCAACCAGCGCCAGGGTTAGCGTGCAATCTGAATCCCCTCCGCAAGCGTGGGCTTGGGAAAGCGGGGGAGGGGCCGCTACGGTCTCCAAAGGGCTAATGTCAAATACCCAAAGCCGTTTCTCCGGCTTGGCTGCACCCCTCAGCCTTGGATTTTTTCCCGTCGCCTTTCGTCTCCCCTGGAGCCCTAGGAGGCTGTGGAGAGAGGGGTTCGGCCGCTGCCCGAGAGGGTGAAAGCTAAAAACGGATGTTGGGCTTAGTCCAGCCCACGGCGTCTCCCCTCCCGTTCTTCTCTCTCTGTGGCAGTACCATCAGTGATCGTGTCACCGCCGACCCCCATTCTCCGTCCCCCCCGATCCTTCCCCTTAACCCAATCCAGTCCCTACCTGCCCACCCCCGCCGCGCCCCCAACCCCATCCCTCCCTCCGGCACCCTGGCAGCACCTGGACAAGTCCATCCCGTCTCCCTCCCTCCATCTCTCTCAATATCTTTCTTCTCCTCTCCCTGTCTCTCCTTTCCTCTCTTCCTCCTTCCCTCTCTTCCTCCTTCCCCTTCCCTCCCTCTTCTCTCCCTCCCTCCCTCCCTCCCATCTTCCTTCCTCCTCCTCTCTTCTTCCTCTTCTTCTCCCTCCCTCTCTCCCTCTCTTTGAGGGCAGGGGCCGGGGTGGGGAGGGGGAATGCCTCTATGTCTTCCCTCAGAAAAGGGGATTGACCTGCAAATCCTGCCCCTCTGCCCTCCTGACTGACTCCTGGCTGCTGAGGGGAGAAGGTCTGAGCCCGCTGTTGGGTAGGGACCGTCTCTATATGTTGCAAACTTGTACTTCCCAAGCGCTTAGTACAGTGCTCTGCACACATTAAGCGCTCAATAAATACGATTGAATGAATGAATGAATAATGCTCTGCTCTGGCTTCTCCTAAACCCTCAGCCCTTGACATTTGGGGAGCAGGGGCTTATGGAAAGGCTGAGGAGATGTCTCATCAGGCCCCGGGCTAAGCTCCTGTTCTCAGAGCTCCCAGAGACCAGTGGTTGTTGAGGATCCCACTCTCACAAACCATTCTCCATTTGGGAAGAGGGCAGCCCCCCCACAAATAAGCACCAGCCCTCAAACACCACCAGTTAACCTTAAGAATCACCCCACTTCCCAATCTTCTCCCCTCTCCCCCAACTCCAGCTTCCCAAACCAGGGACCAGATCTTTTCATTAACCCAAGAGACCCTGAGAGGACATCCAGAAGTCATTTCGTCCCTCCCCCCTGCCTCTGGGCAAGTTTCATCTCTCCCAGCCAGAAGAGAACACCCCTCCCGCCGCCTGGCAACGTCTCCATCCAGCTTCCCTTGATAACCCATGCTCAGGCTGAGCCCTGCCTAACCTTAAGTCCCCTTCTTTTAAAATGTTCCAGCTTGCCACAGGTGAGCATTCAACAGATAGTGCACCTCCCACACCCATTCCCCTCAAATCATTCCAAAGAAAATGCTTTCCTTGTCAGTCACAGAATGATTATTTATTGGATGACTGATCGGGGTAGAAGATGTGGGCTGGAGATTTGTTCCTCTCCTCGTCCCCCTCCCCCCAACTCTCTCTAAAGAGACACGACACATTCTGTCCCCGGGTAGCCTGGGAGGTTCAGATCAAACTTCTTTTGGACATCATAAGGGAGGAAACGGCCAGCTACGAAGTGATATTTCCCAGAGAAGCGGTCAGCACACTTCTTGGGGGCGGCCAGGGACACCAGGACCTCAGGGCTGATCCCATCATCGCTCCCGGTCTCCACATCCCATCCTGTTTGCAAGGAAAAGGGGAAGGAGAAGAGAGATGAGTGTTGAAGAGGAGGAGGTGGAGCAGCATTCTCTTGCCCAAAAGAGACAGGAGAAAAGTCTTGTTCCTTAATAATAGCAGTAACTTGAATGAATAGGGCACTTTTCTTTTCCAAAGTGCTTTCATAAGGAGTATCTCATTTTATCCTCACAACATCCCTGTAAGGGATGAGGCAGGTATTAGTATTTCCATTTTACAGATGGAAAAACTGAGAACAAGGGACTTTAAGTGACTTCTCCAAGGTCACACAGCAGATCAGTGCCCAGTTCCTCTGATTCTTTCGCTAGATGGTCAGTCTCTTGAGGGCAAGGATCAGGCCTACTACCTACTGTATTGTACTCTCCCAAGTGCTCAGTCCAGTATTCTGCACTACCTAAACACTCAGTACAGTGCTCTGCATATAGTAGATTCTAAGCTCCTTGAGGGCAGGAGGGACTCTTTTGTCCTTTCCCAAGCAGTCAGTACAGTGCTGTGCACACAGTAGAATGGAAGCTCCTTGTGAGCAGGAATCGTGTCTACTAACTCTATTGTACTTTCCCAAGCATTCAGTTCAGTGCTCTGCACACAATACTCAATAAATACTATTGACTGGTTGATTGATTGATTGACTCCTAACTCCTTGCTCTGGCCATTGAGCAGCAATCCATCAACCAATCAATCAATGCCTACCCAAGTGGGGTCCCAGTAGGGGAGAGGATGAGGCTTCATCCAAGACCTTCAGTGATGAGCTCCATCCCAAGTCGGGGAGGGGACTGAAAAAAGAAAACCCTTCCTGTCCTTTCTGTCCTGAGTCCAAGCCGCCTGAGGGCTCAAGGTGAGCCCAGCCAACCCGATCCAAAAAGAACTCAAGCTGTTGTCCCAGTGTGGGATTGTCACTGTCGTCGTAGTTGTCTTCCGGTTCGAAGATAAAGCTGCTGGCTGGGTGACTGCATCCATGAGGGGGTATTTCTGTCTAAGAGAGAATCTCTTGCATATTGTGCCCATGAAACTATGGTCGGGCATCTTTTCTGACTCTGTGCCATTAGGATGAATGTTGCTCAGACACCAATGGTTAAGAGGGAGAAAGGGTGTCCTTCTGCCAGCATTTGCATGTGGTTGATTTAGGAAACATTTTCCTTGATCCATACTGGCTCCATTCCTTTCTCTCCAGGGCTCTCCAGGCCCTGTTTCTGGGGGCTGAGCTAACCCAATCTGGAACAACTACTGGCTGGGTTCCTGACCGGGGATGAAGACCAGAAGGAGCTAGACACACTGGACTCTCAGGCCAAGAGGGCAGGAAGTGTGTGTGTGTGGTGGGGGGGGGGGGGCAGTTGCCCCTCGACCCTGGGGAAGAGTTCTGGGTTTGAGGAACCCAAAGGAGATTATGGGGGTAGAGAGGCAGGAGGAGGATCCCAGAGCTGCCTAACCCATAAGCCATCCTTGTGGAAGAGACTGTGCAGTTATTTGGTCCATCCCCCTAGCCCCACCCCTGTCCCAGATTATTTCTAAAAATCTACAGAGAAGGAAAGTCACCAGACTCCACACCCACTTTCTAGCAATGTGTTCTAGTGTCTCCCCACTGGGGTAAATTCTGCCTGACCACTTTCATATTCACCCCTCCCCCAGACCCATAGCACTTATGTATGAATCCACCTGCCAATATCTGTTATCAATATCTGTCTCCCCCTCTAGTCTGTAAGCTCTGTGTGGGCGGGGATGGTGTCCACCAGCTCTTTTGTATTGCACTCTCCCAAGGGTTTAGTACAGTGCCCTGCACTGAGAAAGAACTCATTAAACACCATTGACTGATAGTCTTCCCTTAATCCCTCCTGTTGCTGGGTAAGCCCCAAGGGCTCCCTGCCATTGGTCTGATCCCCTAGATGCCAGTCCACGCCCCAGGCCTGGAGTCCAGAGACCCGCCCGGGCAAGGAAAGAGCTCTGGCCCTGGCAACGACAGGCATTTCTCTGGGTGGGAATTTACCCACTGACATCGCGGACAGCCGTCTGTTTGTTCTTCCATTTTCCGAATTCCTTCTCGCAGGGGCTGTCTAATGGAGACACCAGACACTTCCCCAGACGCTCGTGTGTTTTTGAAATTACATCATGTCTCCACGGCGGGAGTGTGTTTACTCTGTGGCCCGAAGGCACCTTGATGGGGAGAGTCGGGGGGGTGGTTCTTACCTATCTTCCTTCCTTCCTTCCCTCCTTCCCTCCTTCCTTCCTACTTTCCTTCCTTCCTTTCCCCCAGACCCCCACCCGGCTCCCTAGACTCTGGGAAATCATAAGTGACCACTAAAACAATCCAGCTCCCGGCATTCTGAGCTGGAGGAGGAGGATTAGAGACTAAGAAAGGCAAGAACTTTTTGATCCTATCCCCTCCACCTTCCCCACTCCTTCAGCCACCCCTTCTCTCAAGTATCAGGCCCCAGATCCTTGCCTGATGGGATGTCCAAGCTAACAATGGGGATCTTGATTTGCTTCAAGGTGGCAAGGATGCTGGTATAGGGCTCCTTGACTTCTGCAGGATCCACGCCAGGTCCCAGGATGGCATCAACCACCAGGTTATAGGCGTCATTGATGAGTTGTACCTAAGAATGGCAGAGTGAGGGGTATGGGGAGGGGAAAGCCAGTCATCCCTCTGAGAGTTCCAGTGGACTCCCTGGAGTTGAACAGCTCCCAACAGGGGCTTCTGGGTTGGCACTTCACCCCCAGCCTAGCCCTCTGCTTGAGGCCTTTGCTGAGCCAGAGGGCACCTTCTGCAAGGCCGAGACTCTAAGGGACTCAGTGTGGGGGCCGTAGCTGGGTGCCCTCCACACAATGCCCTGCTTCTGGATCGGCCTCACCACTCCAGGGGTGCAGGGGGGAAGGGGCCAGGTTGGACGGCAGCCCTGGCTTAAGAGACAGGATTTCCCGGTTTCTGACCTGATTATCTTATATCTACTCCAGCGCTTAGTACAGTGCTTGGCACCTAGTCAGCGCTTAACAAAGACTATTTTTATGATGATGATGATGACGATATCCCCCAGTTCCCCCAACCCAACCACGGTGGGGAAGTTGCCTCCAAGAGCTGGTAGATCATCCCCTTCCCCCAGCAATGCCTCGTGGAGAGGAAGACTGGGGAGCAGGAAAGTTTTGCCCCTGCTGCCCTGGCCCTGGCAGCCTGAAGTTCACCCTGGCGCCAGTCCTGGAGAGACTCTGAACAGAACTTTGGCTCCACGACCTTGAAAAAGAGGAACAGATGTTAGGCCATTTGCATACACACACACACACACACACACACACACACGCACACGCGCGCGCACACACACACACACACACACACACACTCACATGCTGTTGCAGCTCCCAGAACCTCCAGAAGAGGAAGCAAGTAAGATATGGCCCAGCTTGTCTAGCCTGGGAGAGGCTGGATAGGTGGGGTGGGGGTGGCAAGAGGCTGCCAGGATCCCAGTACAGATCTCCCTGACCTCCCACCTCTCTCTAAGAAGCTTCGGACATTTGTCCGGCCACATGCCAGCCAGGTTCCTGTCCCATCTCCCACATGGGGAAACACAGAAGGTGGAAGGGGGAGACCTGTGCTTAGTACAATGCTCTGCACACAGTAAATGTTTAATAAATACCATTGATGATGAAATGACCAGGCTTTGGATGCCCTTGTGACCACCCTATGCCTCCACCCCAAACCCCAGTCCAGTGGCAGGAAGCCTGAGCAACACTCTGCTGGAGGAACAAGTCACCAGGAGCAAAGACAGAAAGACGGATGGACAGACAGACAGTCATATGAGCTGTGGGCATGAGGCTCAGCAGATGAGACAAGGGGTGGATGGAACTGGAAAGGAGAGATGGAGGACAAGCTGGCAAAGAGGAGTGAGAAGAGGAAGGAGAAAGAAAAAACAAAAGGTTGTAGTAAAGAAGGAGGAGGAGTGGTGGATTGGAGGTTAGGGTAGGGGAGACTGGGTGAGGCCTCCTTCCATTTTGGGAAAGCGATAAATTGTTGGAATCCAGTCACCAAGAAATTCCAAACGCCAAGGCTTCCAAAGAATGATCTGTCAACAACCCCGATTGTCAAAAAGCCTCCTTAGATCAAGGGCCAGGGGTTATGGCTAGATTTTGGGTTGGGTAGGGGTAGGGTTTGGGTTAGGGTTAGAGCTTGGGGAAACAGAAGTGATGGCAGTGGCGATGCCGGGGGTTTGCTGGCGACATGAAGGAATTTGACACTCCCACCCCTCCCCGTTCTTCTCTGCTTCTGAGCTGCTTCCCCAGCGATTGATCCAGGCACCACCAAGGGTCTGTACTGCCCATACACATACTGCCCCACAGCCCCGCCCAGAGCAGGGTTGTCACTGAATTCGGCAGCAGAAACTGGCCACTTGCCTCTGAACACCCCCGTCCCCATCAGCGCTGCACCCATCCCCACTCCAGGTCCCCCTGTTTTGGCTGTAGGGAGGGGTTGACCCTGCTAAGAACAGAAGCAAGGTGAGTGGTCCACCCAGGGGCATCACTCCAGCCCTGCAGCTGCAGACCAGAAGCTCAGACCCCGGAGCTCAGACATTCCCCGCAGGTCCCAGGGGAAGGTGTGGCCAGAACAAATTACCCCATGGTGGAGCAGCCAGAAGAGTTGGGGGGATTCACCACTGGGCCGGGATTAGGGTCAGGGTTGCGGCTAGAATTTAAGGTTAGGTTGGGATGAGGGTAAGGATTTGATTAAGGCCGTGGTTTTGGTAGATTATAGGACTGGAGACAGGGAATTAGGACTAAGATTAGGGTTGTGGTTTCAAGGACAAGGTACATGCAGCAAGTGATTCTCTCAGAGACACTCACACTCATGGGTTCAGTCTCACCACCACCAGCATCATCTTTACACCAAAGGACCACTCTACTAGATTGAGGCTAGGATTATAGTTAGGATAAGGGTTGGGTTAAGGTTATGTTGGGGGTGAGTTAGGGTTAGGGGAAATTCTAGGAAGCAGCATGGCCTTGTGGTAGAGCACGAGCCTGGGAGTCAGAGGATGTGGGTTCTAATCCTGGCTCTGCCACATGTCTGCTGTGTGACCTTGGGCAGCTCACTTAATCTCTCTGTGTCTCAGGTACCTTATCTGTAAAATGGGGATTAAGACTGTGAGCCCATGTGGGACAGTGATTGTGTCCAACCTGATTATCTTGTATCTATCTCATTGCTTAGAATAGTGCTTGGCACATAGTAAGCACTTCACAAATACCACAATTATTATTATTATGGAAAGAGGTGGATTATTGGTTTTGCCAGTAATTTTACTGCCAATGACTGAGCATTGTGCACTGTGCAGAGTGCTGTACTGAGTGCCTACTGTTTTAAGAGTATTTACTGAGTGCCTATTGTGTGCAGAGCACACTGTACTGGGCACCCACCATTGAATGCAGAATGCTATACTGAGCGTCTACTGTGTACAGAACACTGCATTAAGTGCTTGCGGATATTCAGTACAAGTAAAAGACATGATCCCTGCCCTCAAGAGCCTTACTATCTAACAGCCCATTCAAAGCAGTTATTATTATTATTATTATGGCTTTTGTTTAATGTTCAGTATATCTTAAACACTGCAGCAGATTCATTCTAATCAGATCAGGCACACTCCCTGTCCTACACAGGGCTCACAGTCTAAGGGGGAGGTAGAACAGATATTTTAATCTCCATTTTACAGATGAGGAAACTAAGGCACGGAGAAACTGAGGCACAGCAGGCAAGGGGCAGAGCCAGTATTAGAATCCAGGTCTACTGACTCCTGGCTCTATCAACTGGGATGTGCTGCATCTCTATCTTACATTCTAGCCAGCTCTTAGTCTGTTACCCAGTGCCAACACGCCACAGATTCCGGGAAATTTTAGGATGTGATGGGAAGAAAGAAAGAGAAAGTGAAAACCCTCCTAAAATCACATCTCCTCCAAGAGGCCATCCCTGAATAAGCCTTCATTTCCCCTACTCCCTCTCCCTTCTGCCTTACCCTTGCACTTAGATCTGTAACCTTTATTCACCCCATCCATAATCCGACAACACTTTTGCATGTATACATCATTTATTTTAATGTCTGTCTCCCCTTCTAGACTGTAAGCTCCTTGAGGACAGGGATCGTGAAATATCAACTCTATTGTACTCCTCAAAGTGCTTAGTAAGTGCTTCACACAGTAAGTGTTCAATAAATACTATTGACTGATTGATTGATTGATTGATTGACTGGACTAGAGGGCTATAATCAGGCCAAGATCAATCCTCTGCCATGCCAACGCTCACTGTCAGCCAGACCATTCTCCCTCACCTGGCCTGGAAGGAGATAGGTAGAACTCACCCCCAACTGGGACCACTGAACTCAGTGCCCACTTCACGTGACCCACACTATCACACCCCTTCTGGACTCTTCCAACTCTTGATGTTAAAATGCCCACCCTCAACATCTTTTCCTTCACCAGACTCAACTTCTGGTCTGCCTGGCCCTCCATCGCTCTCACACCAGAAACCACCAGCCCTAATGGCTTTCAGAAGTCCAATTCACTTATGAAGAGTACTCTGCTGGTGGAAACCAGGCACCCAGCCGGCTTCTGCCACTTCAGATTCATTCTGACTTACTGTAATTCAGCTCTCTCTTCTGCTCAGCAACACTTAAACTCCCCCCTCATCGACTTCCAAGCCTGCAGCCCCCACCCACTATTCCAAACCTTTAACTCTCTCCTGAAGCCCCCAATTCTCCCTTTTTCCCCTTAACTCCCCTTCTCCCCATCTCCTCCAAACCCTCCTTCCCATGCCTCCTGGCTATCATGGAGAAGAGTGGGAAGTGGTTCTTGTGTTCCCAGCCGCTTTATCAATGAACTCTCAGCAGGGAAGGAATTGTGGGATTGAGTTGTGGGTTTGGCTACAAAAGCAAAGAGAAGCCTGCCTTTGGACCCAGACCAGGCAACGGCAGAGTGGTAAGCAGGGACTCTTCAAGTTTTTTTGCTTTTTTTTTCCCTTCAACCTCCATATCCTTCCAGGAAAAAAAGGAACATCCCCATGCCTCCTGACTGTCATGGAAAAGAGTGTGAAGCGCTGTCGAAGATGACACCATATTTTCATTTTATTTCTCTTTCCTTCTCTTTCACTATCTGCACTTCCCCTACTTAACCCCTTGTAAATAACCATTCTATCAGTAGTGAGAGTCTCACTTATTGAGAGACTGTACAAACCACATTCAAACAACTGGAGGGCAGGAGGCCAGGGAAGAATTTCTCTTTTTTATGTGTTCTTCCACTGGCCTGACCCAGAGAAGGGGGCTTCTGGGAAAGAAGAGTTCCCCTGTTCTTGATTGCCTGGCTGGAATGGCAAGAGCCTGCGCTTTTCTCTTTTTTAGGTTTTGAACTTTTTCTCTCCCACTCCTTTACTCTCTACAAGCATCACTTCCATTTCTTTTTTATGGTATTAAGCACATACTTTGTGCCAAGCACTGTGCTAAGTGTTGGGGTAGATATGAAATAATCAGGTTGGACACAGTCCTTGTCCCACATAGAGCTCACTGTCTTAATCCCCAGTTTACAGATGAGATAAATGAGGCTAAGAGAAGTTAAATGATTTGTCCAATGTCACACAGCAGACAAGTGGTGGAGCCAGGATTAGAACTCAGGCCCTCTGACTCCCAGGCCTGTGCTCTTTCCACTAGGTTACACTGCTTCTCCATTCCCTTTCTAATGGGAACAGTCATTGCTGAGAAAGGATGGTGTCACTTATTGCACAGCGGCAAATGTGGGGTCAATTTGTACTCTCCCAAGTGAACGATTGCCTAATTGATAAATTCCCAGCCCTGGGTGAGGTTGGAGGATGGCTCATGGAGATGGGTGCTGGGTGCACCTTGTTTTGGAGAGGACTTTCCTCATTGGACCACTGGCCACCAGGGGGTGGTTTTGCACTCAAATGATTAATGGGAAAAGCCCTTCCAAATCCTCCCAGAGACAGGCGTGATTGCCTAGTGACTCTGTGTTGTTTGGGGAAAGCACCATCCCCCCCATCCACTGTCTTTCTAGTTGAGCAGAGGGAATACGTTCTTTTTTTTAAAAAAAAAAAAGACTGTCCCAGGCCTTAGTGAGTCTCTCAAAGTATGGTATACAGTGATGACTTACAAAACTAAAATTCCTCTATCCGACCACAACCTCCTCACCTGCCTTCTCTCCCACATACCCCCTCCTTACAAAATCCATCCTGTTCTCCACCTGCTCCAATTTTCTAGAGTCACCGAGCTCCATCTGGCTCCATAGCCAGAGTTGGCTCCATAGAGTCAACACAGCCCTCTCCACTGAACACAACTCCCTCGCTCCCCTGTCCCTCTGCCGATCTTGTACCACTAACCCACAGCCCTGGAGCATCTCCACAGTATGCTTCCTCCTCTACATGAACCGCAGCAATCAATCAATCAATCAATCAATCGTATTTATTGAGCACTTACTGTGTGCAGAGCACTGTACTAAGCTCTTGGGAAGTACAAGTTGGCAACATGTAGAGACAGTCCCTACCCAACAGTGGGCTCACAGTCTAAAAGGGGGAGACAGAGAACAAAACCAAACATACTAACAAAATAAAATAAATAGAATAGATATGTACAAGTAAAATAAACAAATAAATAGAGTAATAAATATGTACAAACATATATACATATATACAGGTGCTGTGGGGAAGAGAAGGAGGTAAGATGAGGGGGATGGAGAGGGGGACGTGCTGGCGGAATACAGAAATCAAGCCAACCTCATCATCCATCTCAATTCATCCTCCCTTGCTTTGACTCTGCCCTCTCTTCCTCCTGGCAACACTACTTCTCCATTCTTATTAACTCCCTGCCCTTGCCAGCTGTTTCAGACTTTTAACTCCCTCCTCAACTCCCTGTCCCCCACCCCTCCCATCTCTTGCTCTTAATGACCTGGCCACAAACTTTAATCAATAAAGTTGAAACCATCAGATGTGTTTGCCCTAAAATCCTCCATGCTTCTCTCCAGTCCCTCTCTCCCTCCCCCTGCCCCTTCTTTGGCTCTCATCATTATCAGCAATAACTCAAGAGGAGATCTCCCACCTCCTCTTTAAATCCAACCCCTCCTCTGTGCCCCTGATGCCATTCTTTCACATCTTATCAAAACACTTGCCCCCTCCTTTCTTCTCTTCCCGACTGCCATGTTCAACTGTTCCCTTACCAGTGGCTTCTTCCCCACTGCTTTCAAACATGCCCATGTATCCTTTATCCTAAAAAAAATCCTCCCTTGACCCCACGGCTCCCTCCAGTTCTCACCCCATCTCCCTCCTACCATCTTCCCCAACTCCTTGAGAGCTTTGTCTACACCCTCTGCCTCTACTTCCTCTCCACTAATTATCTTATTGACCCCCTCCAATCTGTCTTCTGTTCCCTTTGCTCCATGGAAACTGCCCTTTCTAAGGTCACCAATGACCTCCTTCTGGCCAATCCAATTGCCTCTACTCCATCCTAATCCTCCGTCTCCCTCTCAGCTGCATTCAACACTCTGGACCACCTGCTTCTCCTGGAAACTTTAACCTCGGCTACACTGACATTGTCCTCTCATGGTTCTCCTCCTATCTCTCTGGCTGCTCTCTTTTCTCTTTCGGGAGTGCCTCCTCTGCCTCTCACTCTCTAAATGTGGGAGTCCCTCAAGTCTCAGTTCTGAGTCCCTTTCTATTCTCCATCTACATCCCCTCCCTCAGAGAACTCATTCACTCCCATGGCTTCAACGACCATCTCTACAAAGATGATCTCAAATCTACCTCTCCTGTCTACCTTTTCTGCAGTCTCGCATTTCCTTCTGCCTTCAGGGCATCTCTACCTGGATGTCCCACTGACGCCTCAAACTTAACATGTCCAAAACAGAACTACGCATCATCCCACCAAAACCCTGTCCTCCCATGACTTCCCATCACTATAGACAGCACCACCATCCACCCTATCTCACAAGCTTATAACTTCGACATTATCCTTGACTCATCTCCCTCATTCAGCACTCATATTTAATCTGTCACCAAATCCTGTCAATTCTACCTTCAAGATATCATTAAAATCCTCCCTTTCCATCCAAACTGCTACCATGCTGATCCAATCACTTATCACATCCTGCCTTTACTACTGCATCAACCTCCTTGTTGATCTCCCTGCCTCCTGTCTCTCTTCACTCCAGTCCTCACTTCACTCTGCTGCCCGGATCATTTTTCTACAGAATTGTTCAGTCCAGGTTTCCCCACTCCCTCATCAAACAGAAACACCTTACCATCAGCTTTAAAACACTCAATCATCTTGCCCCCTCCTACCTTACCTCTTTGATTTCATATTATAACCTAGCATCCTCACTCCTCTAATGCCAACCTACTCACTGTTCCTTGATCTTGTCTGCCTCACTGCCAACCCCTTACCTACATCCTCCCTCTGTCCTGGAACTCCCTTCCCCTTCATAATAATAATAATTATTATGGCATTTGTTAAGCACTTAACTATGTGACAAACATTGTTCTAAACTCTGGGGTAAATACAAGGTAATCAGATTGTCCCATGTGGGGCTCACAGTCTTAATCCCCAATTTACAGATGAGGTAACTGAGGCACAGAAAAGTTAAGTGGCTTGCCCAAGGTTACACAGCAGACAAGTGGTGGAGCTGGGATTAGAACCCACATCCTCTGACTTACAGGCCCGGGCTCTTTCCAATAAATCATGCTCCTTCTCTAGACAGACAACCACTCTCCCCGCCTTCAAACCTTAATTAAAATCACTTGTCCTCTGAGAGGCCTTCCCTGACTAAGCCTTCATTTCTCCAACTCCCTCTCCCCTCTGTGTCACCCTGGCACTTGGATTTGTACCCTTGTACTCTGTTCTCCCTACCAGCCATCTCACAGTGTGTGCCCCTGGGCATGTGGGGCCTGGCCGAGAGAGTTGTGGATGGTTCAGTGCCAACCATCACTACTACGGCAAAACAACTCAAGTAGGTGTCCTGCTGGCAGGAGGACTCACCTTTTCCCTCTTAACCACTGGTGTCTGAGCAACACTCACCCAAACGGCAAAGTGCCAGAAAGGGTGCTTGACTGTATTTTCACAGGTACCAGGTGTCAGTGTGCAACAGATTCTCAGTGGACAACAGTCACACTGTGAGCAGTGACATCTTGAACCAAAGGGCCACTCTACATACTTCCCTAATCCCTGATGATGTTCCCAACCACTTTATTAGTAAAATAGGAACTAGGCGTAAACTCCCCAAGGGACTCCGTCCTGTCCATCCCTCTCCAACCACTCTACTGCCTACTGGAAAGAGCACAGTTCTGGGAGTTAGAGAACCTGGGTTCTAATCTTGCCACTAGCAGTGTGGCTCAGTGGAAAGAGCCCGGGCTTTGGAGTCAGAGGTCATGGGTTCAATTCCAGGCTCCGCCAATTGTCAGCTGTGTGACTTTGGGCAAGTCACTTAACTTCTCTTTGCCCCAGTTACCTCATCTGTAAAATGGGGATTAAGACTGTGAGCCCCCCGTGGGACAACCTGATCACCTTGTAACCTCCCCAGCGCTTAGAACAGTGCTTTGCACATAGTAAGCGCTTAATAAATGCCATAATTAATTAATTAATTGCCTGCTGGCAAGTCATTTCGCTTCTCTGGCCCCCAGTTTCCTCATCTGTAAAATGGGGGTGAAAAACCCATTCTCCTTCTTCCTTAGACTGTGAGCCCTAAGTTGGGCAGGGACTGTTCCTGATCTGATTATCTTGTGTCTACCTCAGTGCTTAGCACGTAGTAAGCACTTAAATAACATAATTATTATTACTACCCCTTTTTCTTTCTCCTTCTTCCCAACCATCTCTCAAAGAGTGGTCTTCCAACTACTCTTTAAATCTCTTCCCTCTATCTGTGGCTCTGACCCATCCTCTCTCCCCTCTTAAAAACAACTGATCCCATTTCCCTCCCTTCCCTTTACTGTTCTTCAACTTTTCACGTTCTGGTGGCTCTTTCCCATCTGCCTTCAAACATGCTCAAGCCTCGCCCAGTCTAAAAAATCCTCCTCTGGACCCCATGGCTTTCTCCAGCTATGCCTGCTCCCATTTCCATCCAAACTCCTTAATCAATCAATCAGTCAACCAATGGCATTTATTGAGCACTGACTATATGCAGAACACTGTACTGAGCACATGAGTCCAATATAACAGAGTTAGTAGACACAACAGTGCTGCTACTGCAGTGTGATTTGCATACTTAGTGTCTCTACTTCTACCTCTACCTCTACCTCCAGCTTTAGTCTTGACCCACTACAGTCTCGTTTTTGCCCCCTCCAAAGTCACCCACAATCTCTTCATAGTCAAGTCCAATGGAATCTACTCTGTTCTGTCCTTACCCTTGACCTCTCGCTTGCCTTCAACACCGTGAACCACCCCCCTCTCCTTAGGACAGTATCAGATTTTGGCTTTGCTGCTTCAATACTCACCTCGTTCGCCTCCTCCCTCTCTGCCCGCTCCTTCTGTTTCTTTTGCTGCCTTCTCTTCCACCTCTCATCCCCTATCCATGAGGGTTCCACCTGTCCCCTCCAAGTCACCATCCTTCTCATAAAGACCCTTCGATCCTTCCCTCATCCTGTCCTCCCTCGTCACCCTCAGCTTTCTCTTCTGATGGCTAGACAACCCCAGGAGACTAATTTTCCAACCCCGGTCATCCAACCCAGAGTTCCTGGGTGATTGTTAAGGTGAGGAGGCCTCATTATATTCCTGAGGCCCCCACTAGATTTCCCTGAATCTAGCACTAACATGGCCTAGTGGAAAGAGCCTGGGTGTCAGAGGACTTGAGTTCTAATTCTAGCTCCACTTGTCTGCTGTGTGATCTTAGGAAAGTCAATTAACTTTCCTGTGCCTTGGTTTCCTCATTTGTAATATGGGGATTAGATACCTCTTCTGTCTCCCCCTTAGACTGTGAGTCCCATATGGGACAGGGACTGTGTCCAGCCTGATTATCTTGTATGTACCCCAGGGCTCAGTACAGTGCATAGCACAAAGTAAGTGCTTAACAAATACCATTTTTTTAAAATTCCCCTTTTGCCAAAAGATCCCAAGGTTTTAGGTCACTGGGACCCTTCTAGGCAAGTTTCTGGGTTCAATCTGGTTCTCTCCCATCCAGCTAACAATGATAATAATAATAATAGTGGGATTTGTTAAGTACATATTATGTGCTGAGCACTGTGCTAAGCACTGGGATAAATACAAGATAATCAGGTCAGACACAGGCCCTGTCCCAACTGGAAACACCTGGAACAATAATTTGAGATCACATCGCTAGGATCTGATGCCAATCTGATTTTTTATAAAATAGCCAGGCTGGCTATTTTATTGTGTTTCAGTAATGCCTTTCCCAGTCCATCCTGCTCCACAGACTCCCATTCTGCATGCCGAAAGTCATAACCCTCCAAACCTCCTAGATCACAAACCCAGGCCCTAAGTGCTCCCTGGGACCGACTTTCCACCCCATGATTACCTGGGGGATTCGGGGACTAGCCAACTCCAGGAGCTCTCTGGACCTGTGGGCCCCAAAGCCCTCTCTTCTCCGTGAGCCATGACTAATAGCCAGAGGCAGTGTGATTTCTTGATGGAAGTGGGTGATGGATGATATGGGCTCAATTGCTGTCTTACCAGGAGACCTTGTGTTCTGGGTCACCTGGTTTTCCAGAATGGTGAGGGCTTGCAGAGCACCATCCACACTCCCTAGATTAGTTCCAGCTGCATGTCCAGTTAATGGCACACATGGGGTCCTCTATGGCTCTGGGAAAGGCTGAGAGCTTTAGCTGAGGCAGCATGGACTAGTAGAAAGACCACAGGCCTGGAAGTGAGGAGTCCCAGGTGAAAGTCCTGGATCTGCTGCAAGATCATCAGAATTGGTTGGAGTGAGATATCCCTCATTTCCCCTACTCCTTCTCCCTTCTGTGATGCCCTTGAACTTGGGTCTGTCCCTTTTAAGCACTTGATATTCACCCACCATCAGCCCCACAGCTCTTAGAGAAGCAGCGTGGCTCAGTGGAAAGAGCCCGGGCTTTGGAGTCAGAGGTCATGGGTTCAAATCCTGGCTCTGCCACTTGTCAGCTGTGTGACTTTGGGCAAGTCACTTCACTTCTCTGGGCCTCAGTTCCCTCATCTGTAAAATGGGGATGAAGACTGTGAGCCCCCTGTGGGACAACCTGATCACCTTGTAACCTCCCCAGTGCTTAGAACAGTGCTTTGCACATAGTAAGTGCTTAATACAGTGTGTACAGTACTGTGTTCTGTACACAGTAAACAGTCAATAAATAGGATTGATTGATTGAAGGAGGGAGGGAGAGCTCCAAAGGAGACCAGGAAATCTGTGAGGACAGAGACACATTTGTGAAGGAAATTAGAGAAGCAGCATAGCCTAGTGGAAAGAGCATAGCTCTGAGAGTCAGAGGACCTGGTTTCTAATCCTGACTCTGCCACTTGTCTGCTGTGTGACCTTCTCTGTGCCTCAGTTACCTCTTCTGTAAAACGGGGATTAAAGCTGTGAGCCCCATGTGGGACATGGACTGTGTCCAACCTGCTTATCTTACATGTACCCCAGCACTTAGTACAGGACTTAACAAATACCATAAAGAAAGGGCCCTCCTCTCTTCGGTAACTGCTCTCCGTATGAAGGGTGGGCAGAGGAAAGGGGAAATGGTGGAGTAGAGGGGAGGCAGCTGTTTCCCCAAAACACCCAGATGTTTCTAAACTAGTGAAAAGCATTCACAGGATGCTGCTGTATGGTGTCTTGGGAGACTCAATATTTCTGCAGCTGCTAAGCAGCCCATTGAGCTCTTCCCTGGGGAGGCCACAGGAGAGGGGCAGATGGAGGGAGAGAGTTGGATGGAGGAGAGAAACAAGAACGAGGGAGAAACCCCGACAGAGGGTTACCAGCCATTTTTGAGGCTGCCCATCAAAAGAGTGGGGAGGCCTGGGGTTTGTCTCATGCCCGCCTCATGACCACTCACCTCTGTAGGAAGGTAAGAGAGGAAGGGAATGTCCATCTTCTCACACTGGGTGGTAAAATCCCGGTACAGCGCATCCAGCGAGCGTTTTGGGTAAAAGATGGTCGGCTCATACTCCTGGAGGTGAGGGGAGGAGAAGGTGAGATCGGTCAGGAGCCACCTCCCAAGGGAAGGCTCACTCCTTCCTTCCCCAGGTGGCCTCTTGGGTGAGTCTGACAGAGGACACACCCACCCAGGAATTTGGGGCTGAGGAGAAACAGGTGGTCAATTTCATGCCACGGGTTTTGGGTGTCGAAGAGGACGCTTTGTGCCAGGGTTGCCTGGATACCCTGGGACCACTTTCCACCCCACTCCCCACCTCAGAAAGAAATATGGGTGCTGGCAAAGGGTTCGTGGGCAAGAAGTATGTGATGGGTTATCAGAGGGGAAAATTAGGAGTGTTGGCTGGACCAACCCTAGCCACGAGAATGGGTGTCCAGGAGGGTGACCACCACGTGGCTCCGCCAAGCATCCTGTTGCAATAGAGACCAAATCCGGGGTCACCTAGGCCGTGGCTCTGGCCCAGCAATGACCTAGAGCCTGGGTTGATGGTTCGCATTATACTCCGCCCATTGGAGCTGTACCCAAGATCCTTGGGCCACTCCCCTCCTGGCTGCCACCTTTCAGGGGGAGAAGGGCCAGGGCCCAGATACCTACAAACACCCGCAGGTGCCGGGCGCACACCAAGCCGATGGCCCCGTTCTGCTCAGGCCCGCACACCACCAGCACCGTCGGCTGCTTCTTGGGCAGCGAAGCCACGGGGAACACCTGGGGGGAGCAGAAAGGAAAGCTGCAGAGAGGAGAGGCCTGATCCCTAGCTCTCAGCTCCCAGAGGGAGACACCAGTACACCGCTGCCTTCTTCTCGTTTGAAGGCTCGTCCCTCTCCCATCCCCATGACATCACCCTCTCGGAGGTGGAATTCCACAGCCAGACCGATGGCAGCGGCAAGGGCGGTGACTCTTTTATCAGGATTCTTGGGCCAGGAGGGCACTCTCCCTCTGGCAGTGCCCGGGTAATTTGAGCTGAAACTGGTGGCTGCAGCAGAGGTAAGAGTGGGAGCGATTGTGGGGCGGGGAGGGTTGGCGGGAGGAGCAGAAAGGCTCTTCGATAAGCCTCTTGGGTCTTCCCCCTCAACGGGCAATAGGCCCTTGGTGACTGCTCAGAGGCCAGGCTGAAACAATGATGGGGAGGAGAAAGAAGTGGAAATAGATGAGAGATGCTGGACAGTGATGAGGCTAAGGGGGCAATGGAGAGTGAGGAGGGAGCAGGCAGGGGAAATGAATGGTCCCACTCAAGTGATCTGTTGACCCCAAGACTTTGATAGCCACCGGCCTAATGGACAGGGCACTGGGTTGGGGGGTCGGAAGACCTGGGATCCTGTCCTGCCTCTGCTGCTGGTTCACCATGTAACCTTAGTAGGCCTAACTTCTCTGGATCCCCATGCATCAAATGGGGAATGGAGCTCCTTCCCCTCCCGCCTCCGTGGGCGTGTTGGGAGGAAGGCCCAGAAGCCACTAAAGGTCTTGGGCTTTTCAGAGGCAGCGGGGCGCCGGGTACAGGGCATCACCCCAAGTCGGGCTCGGTAAGTGTGGAGGTTTCGGCAGGTCATCTTGGCTCTTCAATATCCCGGCAATGATTTATGCTGTCCGGGACATCCACTGCCAGAGTCCCTGTTCCCCAGCTGCGTTTGCTTTTCCTGCTCTGACAGTAGCATCTTCTGCCGTCCGGGCGCAGGATGGAGTCAGACAAGGGGCTATTGAGAGCCTCGGCGGGACTCTGACTCTCTCTCTGCTCTGGCTTGGCCCAGGCCCTCCCTGTGTCAGGGAGTTTCCGATCTCCCACGCACCTTGGAGTCGCCAGGGATGGAAGAAGATGGCAGAGGAGCAGCTGAGAATGACGTGGGTGCCCGCCAGTATGAGGGCATTTTCTCCAGGTTCCCGAGATGCCCTGGGGGCTTGGCAGGGGCATCCGGTGACTGGAAAAGATGGGGTCTCCCGGGCCCTGGGAGAGGGACTGAGCCAGCTGCCCACTGCCCCTCCTATGCCCTCTAAGGCCCAGGGTCTCCCCTAGGTGTTTAAAGATGGGCAGCACCCACAGGGTGGGGAGGGAGGGGGGAAGGGGCAAGCCCGAGGGAGGGAGGCAGAGTCTCTGTCCCGCTAAAAAGATGACAAGACGTGGCAGATGGATCTAAGTTCCAACTCTCCCTCCCTTCCCTTTCAGGTTCAACATTCAGGACACCCTCAACTGATTTCCCTTTCTCCACAAAGTCTGGGGAGCGGAAAGGAGGGGTCAGCGTATATTCAGAAAATGCAGCATATACCCCGGCAGGGTAGCAATAACAAAACTGACTTTCCCCAGCCAAGCCACGGAGAACTGGGTTTGAATGAAAATGAGAATGTGCTTCTCTTCTTGATGGATAACTCCGTCCTGTCCAGAGAGAGGTGGGGGAAGGTGGCAGAGAGGCAAAGCCATAGCTTTTTGTAAAACTCTTTCCCACATTTTGAGTATTTTTCCCCCTTTGGTACCTTTAGGGGCAGATTGAGGGTCTGTTCACCCCCACTTCCCCTGGGGTGTAGGGGGACAATATCAAAAGGGATCTTTGTTCCACTTTCAATTATCCAGGTTGTAGATTATCCATGCCCTTTGCCTCTCCCCCTCCAGTGGCCACATTTTTTGGTCCGTCATTCCCTCCATCAGAAGACAGACAGGGCAGAGAGTGGAGTGGGTAGTGCCCAAGAAAATGCTCGGTGGGGAGGGGAAGTTGGTGTTCTTTGCTAAAATGAGACTTTTTTGGGGTTATCCATGGATTTCAATTATCCATGCTCTTCCTGTCCCCCAGCCCCCAAGGTAATCCAGAGTTGGCTGTACATCCCGCTCCCCTCAAAATGAACATCTCCCCCTCCTCTTCCCCAGCCCAGCCCAGGCAGCCGGAATAAACATTCAGTCCCTGTTGGCCCCAAGCCATTAGCGTCTCTCCCTGGAACACTTTCGCCGACATAAAGAGGGGCTTATGATCTGGCAGGGGAGGCTTGGATGGAAACATTGACATAACCCCAGTTACTGTTGAGTGATTAAGCTTCGCTCTAATAAAATGCAATGTAAGTAATATCAGATATATAAACACTTTCCTGTAGGAAGGGGAAAGAAAAAAAGGAGTTCACCCTCATTGGGTACTTTGTTTTCCTTTTTACCTGCCCTCAGGATGACCTCTAGGACTCCAAAGGGTTCTGCTCCAGCAGCCACCCCCTTCCCGGCTTTTCCCAAAATGCCCCTCTTCCCGAGTCTACCATCCATCATAGCTGGGAATGGTTTCCTCTCCCTGTCTGCGGCCCGCAGGAGGTGGAAGCTGAGGGAGATTCTGGCCTCAAGTAACACAGAGGCTCGATGAGGCAGGGGAGCAGCTGAGGGGGGAGTCTCTTGCACCCACTGGCTTTCCCAAGAGGTCAGAAGAAATGAGTCCAAGACCCTCAAGCAGCAGAGGTGGGAGGGAGCTCAGGTGAGTGAGGAGGAAGCAGCCCGGTCGGGTGGATTATGGGCCCTGCACCTAGGATGAGGGCCAACAGCCACAGGGAAAGAGGCAAGGGCTGACTGGAACCCAGAGACTCAAGAGATCCCCTTCAGAACAGAGGGATCCACTCCACGACCCCTATGAATTTATCACCAATACTCCCAGCCTCGCTCATCCCACGTCTCGGACAAGCCCCAAGAGTTTCTGACTGGGGCTGGAAAGATTCAAAATGGCAGCTTCCTGGTCCGTGGGCTCTTTGAAGACCACCCCCCCCCCCAAAAAAAAAACTTCACTCCTTTTGTACCCCAGTGCTCTAACTGAACAGTTGGCATTTCTGGTTCGGAGGCCAACTCCCTTCACAATCAAAACACAGAGAAAGAGGGAAAAAGAGAGAGTGAAAAACAGGAAATGTCAAGGCCCACTAGAAAACCCTGCCCATAAACTGCTACTATAAAAGGGGCAAGGGATGGAGGACCTGAAATCACTTGTTGGGAGAGATGAAGGGGGCATGTGGCTAAATCCTCAAAAGTTAGGAGATGGGATCCAAATTGTGCGAGTTGCCAAGGAGAAGGCTCCTGTACCTCGCACCTTGGGCCCAGTTCTCCAGGCAGGTTTCTGGCTCCCTGTGACCTCCAAGGTCAGAGGGAAAGAAGAGAAGAGGAGGAAACAGTTCCTGCCTCTCCCATGGTCCCGATCTCTTCCGTGGTCCATGTTCCATCATGTTGGCCCCCATCATGGCTTTGTCAACTTCAACCCTCTCCCCTTTCCTCCTGAGTCTTTCCAGATCCAAAATTACTAACCTTGGAAAAATTAATCTTTATTCTATTTCTAAAGATCTCCAGGGATAGAGGATCTGGGTCCTCCCTCAGTTGCCTCTGTTTAACCTGCAAAATTGGTGGAGGAGAGACCCATAACAGGCTATTAGAAGGAAAAATTGGCGATGTAGGAGAGACGTCCCTAATGGTGGCTGATCATTTGACTCCCTGTGGTTTGACATTTGGGCAATTTCACTCCCAGTCATTTCATTCCTGATGACTGAAGTGGAGCAGGTGTTAAAGATCAAAATCAAATGACCAGGAATCAAAAATGAGCAGAAGGATATTCTAGCTACCTTTTTTTTTTAATGATACTTGTTAAGCACTTACTATGTGCCAGGTGCTGTACTAAGTGTTGGGATAGATACTAGATAAACCAGATTGGACACAGTCTCTGTCCTACCTGGGACTCACAGTCTAAGTAAAGAGGATTTAACCCTCATTTTATAGATGAGGTAACCGAGAAGGGAAGTGACTTGCTCAAGATCACACAGCAGAGAGGTGGTGGAGCTGGGATTAGAACCCAGGTCCTCTGACTCCCAGGTCCTGGCTTTTTTTACTAGGCCACACTGTTTCTGGGCTGGTGGGTCCCCTGTCTGGTGAGGGTATGGTACAGGATGACTTTATGTTCAATATTTTTATTTTTAGAGCTTGGACTCTGGTTGCCTTAGCTCCTGCCCCTCAATTCCATGATTCAGAAGCAGCATCTATCGATCAATCAATCTATCAATGATATTTATTGAACACTTACTGTGTGCAGAACACTGTACTAAGCCCTTGAGAAAGACCCTACAATAGAGTTGATAGACATGATCCCTGCCCACTAGGAGCTTAAGTCTACAGGAGGAGACAAACATTAAAATCAATTATGGATAGGGGAAATTGGCATAATAATAATAGTTGTGGAATTCCTAAAGTGCTTACTTTGTGCCAGGCACTGTACTAAGCACTGGGGCAGATACAACCAAATCGGGTTGGGCATAGTCCCTGTCCCACGGGGGGTTCACAGTCTTAATCCCCATTTTACAGATGAGGGAACTGAGGCACAGAAGTCAAGTGACTTGCCCAAGGCCACCCAGCAGACAAGTGGCAGAGGCGGAATTAGAACCCAAGGCCTTCTGACTCCCAGGCCCATGCTCTATCCACTAGACCACCTGGGGCTAGGGTGAGTATCAAAGGGGTGCATGGCCAAGTGGATAGGTGATGGAGAGGGGAGGGAGGGTAAGAGAAATGAGGGCTTAATCAGGGAAGGCCCCTTGGGGGAGATGTGATTTTAGGAGGGCTTTGAAAGTCGGGAGAGTGGTGGGTGGTCTGTTGGTTATGAGTGGGGAGGGAGTTCTAGTCCAGAGGGCAGACATGGGTGAGGGATTGGCAGTGGGATAGATGAGAAGCAGCGTGGCTCAGTGGAAAGAGCACGGGCTTTGGAGTCAGCTGTCATGGGTTCAAATCCCGGCTCTGCCAACTGTCAGCTGTGTGACTTTGGGCAAGTCACTTAATCAATCAATCAATCAATTGTATATATTGAGCGCTTACTGTGTGCAGAGCATTGTACTAAGCGCTTGGGAAGTACAAGTTGGCAACATATAGAGACAGTCCCTACCCAACAGTGGGCTCACAGTCTAGAAGGGGGAGACAGAGAACAAAGCCAAACATACTAACAAAATAAAATAAATAGAATAGATATGTACAAGTAAAATAGATAAATAGGGTAATAAATATGTACAAACATATATACATATATACAGGTGCCGTGGGGAAGGGAAGGAGGTAAGATGGGGGGGATGGAGAGGAGGCGAGGGGGAGAGGAAGGAAGGGGCTCAGTCTGGGAAGGCCTCCTGGAGGAGGCGAGCTCTCAGTAGGGCCTTGAAGGGAGGAAGAGAGCTAGCTTAGTGGATGGGCAGAGGGAGGGCATTCCAGGCCTGGGGGATGACGTGGGCCGGGGGTTGATGGCGGGACAGGTGAGAACGAGGCATGGTGAGGAGATTAGCGGCAGAGGAGCGGAGGGTGCGGGGTGGGCTGTAGAAGGAGAGAAGGGAGGTGAGGTAGGAGGGGGCAAGGTGTTGGAGAGCCTTGAAGCCCAGGGTGAGGAGTTTCTGCCTGATGTGCAGATTGATTGGTAGCCACTTAACTTCCCTGTGCCTCAGTTACCTCATCTGTAAAATGGGGATTAAAACTGTGAGCCCCCCGTGGGACAACCTGATCACCTTGTAGCCTCCCTAGTGCTTAGAACAGTGCTTTGCACATAGTAGGTGCTTAACAAATATCATCATCATCATCATCATCATGAGACTGAGGTACAATGAAGAGGCTGGCATTAGAGGAGCAAAGTGTACAGACTGGGTTGTAATAGATCAGTGGGGTAAGATATGAGAGGATGAGCTGATTGAGTGCCTTAAAGCCAGTGGTGAGGAGTTTCTGTTTGATGCGGAGTTGGATGGGCAACCATCGGAAGGTTTTGAGGAGTGGGGAGATCTGGACTGAACAGGGTTATTTTTAGAGAAATGATCCGGGCAGCAGAGTGAAGTATGGACTGGAGTGGGGAGAGGCAGGAGGCAGGGAGGTCAGTGAGGCGGCTGATGCAGTAGTCAGAGAGGGATAGGACAAGTGCTTGGCTGGTAGCAGTTTGGACCAAGAGGTGGATTTTAGAGCTGTTCATAGTGTCCTGAAAAAGGAACATAGAGGTTCTGGAGCAAGTGGTGGGGCCAAGATTCCCCCCAACACATACACGCACCACCCCCAGGAGAAACACTCTAGGTTCATTTGGCCTTGGATGGACTCCCGCCAAATGATATATATGATGTCATTATGTTGCATTGTGTATTCATATGACATCACGTGTGTCTATCTACCCAGTAACCCCAAGGGCCGGCAGTCGCGGCTCTACTCCAGAGAAGCAGCGTGGCTCAGTGGAAAGAGCCTGGGCTTAGGAGTCAGGGGTCATGGGTTCTAATCCCGGCTCTGCCACATGTCTGTTGTGTGACCTTGGGCAAGTCATTTAACTTCTCTGAGCCTCAGTTACCTCATCTTTAAAATGGGGATTAAGACTGTGAGCCCCACATGGGACAACCTGATCACCTTGTATCCCCCCCAGGGCTTAGAACAGTGCTTCGCACATAGTAAGTGCTTAACAAATGCCATCATTATTTTTACTTGCTTCCATTGTACTATCCCAAGTGCTTAGTGCGATGCTGTGCCCTCAGTAGGCACTCAATAAATAGCATTGACTGATTCCTATTTGCATAAGTCCACACTTGACCACTTTGAAGTTGAAAAGTCATTTTAGTTCCCCAAAAAGTGGGCATGTTGTGTTTTTTCTCTTTGATCCTTGTCACATGGATCTACAACCGCAAACTGGAGAACCTAGCTTTTGCCCATGGTGGGCCGCCAGCACCTCCCCAGTCCAATCAGTCGATCAACTATCTGATTGATCCATCCTGGGTGCAGAATGGCTGCCCGGCCTGAGCCCAGGATTTCTGGCTCCTCCATCTCCGCATCGCCATCTGCCTCCTCTCAAACTCCAAACCTCTCCCTGTAGGCTCATCTGGGAGAAGCCTTCCCTGACTAAACCCTCATCTCCCTACCCTCTTCTCCCTCCCTTCTGCATTGCTTAGGCACTTAGGTCTGTACCCTTTAAGCACTCTGACACCCTACCCCCAACCCCAGAGTGCTTATGTCCATATCCTTATACACTTATCCTTTTCCTGCCCATAATTTATTTTAATGTCTGTCTCCCCAACTAGACTATCAGCTGTTTGAGGGCAGAGATTGTGTCTACCTCCTCTATTTTATTGTCCTCTCCCAAATGCTCAGTACAATGACATGTACACAGTAAGCGCTAGATTAATTCCCTCAACTGATGGACTGACTGATTAGCTGGAAGGGATACGAAGGAGCATTGATGCCAAGCCGAGACATCCCCGCTGGAGCCTCAATTCTACGTGAGCCCCGACCCCCCTTCCCCTCTAATTTCACCCCTGTTCCTCAATCTTTCTTACATTCCTTTTGTTTTCTTTGTTTTTAACAATGCCAAAAACAACAAACATTGTGGCATATGAGTCGGGACCTTTTTATGTGCATAATGTGATAGGAACATTGGGTCTCACATTGGGTTTTTCAGCTGTACAAGCACCTTTGTGTGAATTTCAGCCTCAATAGCTTCCTCTTCAAGTATGAGGGGCAACTCTTTTTTCTAGACCCACTGTCCTATTTCTTTTTAAGCCAATTTGAGTGATTGTCCTACCTTATGTACTCCTTTATTATCTGGAAGCAGTGTGACCTAGTGGAAAGAGCACAGGCCTGGGAGTAAGGGGACCTAGGTTCTCATCTTGGCTCAGCCACTTTTCTGCTGTGTGACCTTGGGCAAGTCACTTTACCTCTCTGTGCCTCGTTACCTCATCTGTAAAATGGGGACCCTACTCCCTCCTATTTAGACTGTGAGACCTGTAAGGGACAGGGACTGTGTCCAATCTGATTATCTTGTATCTGCCCCAGTGTTTAGTACAGTGCTTGGCACATAGTAAGCATTTAACAAGAATAATAATAATAATCTGTAAGTTAAGAAGCAACTTCTCCTATTAAAGGCTCCCACTCCTCCCTCCCAAAGGGTTACACCCATCCTTCACCTGAAAAGCAAGAAAGTATGTCTAATAATAATAATAATGATAATAACGACAATAATGGTAACAATAGTAAGACTAGTGGTATTTGTTGTGCCAGGGGCTGAGTTAGATACAAAACAATCAGGTAGGATGCAGTGTGATTGGGAAGCAGCATGGACTAGTGAATAGAGCCCTTGCCTGGGAGCCAGAGGACCTGGGTTCTAATCCTGGCTCCACCACTTGCCTGCTGTGTGACCTTGGGCAAGTTACTTTACTTCTCTATGCCTCAGTTACTTCATCTGTAAAATGGGGATTAAGACTGTGAGCCCCATGTGGGACATGGACTGCGTCCAACCTGATTAGCTTGTATCTACCCCAGCGCTTAGTGCCTGACACATAGTAGGCACTTAACAAATACCATTTAAAAAATCCCCATTCCAGAGGGGGCTCTCAGTCTAAGCAGGAGGGAGAATGCATATTTTATTCCCATTTTAGAGGTGAGGAAACTGAGGCCCATAGAAGTGCAGTGACTTGCCCAAGATCACACAGCAGGCATGTGGCAGATCTGGGATTAGAACCCAGGTCCCCAGGCCAGGGCTCTTTCCACTAAACCACACTGCTTTTCCATGAGACTTGGAAAATTCCCTTGTGAGTAAAACTCCCCTGCAATCATTCATGGCTCTGGCCTGAGAAGATGGGGAGGGTTAAAAGCTAGGTGTGGTTGGTTGAGTGGGGAATTGCAAGGGGAGGTGGAGGTTTCTCTCCCCCACCCCACAGCCCTGAATCCTGCTCCCCACTCCCCAAGAGGACAGAATCCACCTTCTCTCCTCGAGCCCTGGCTCCTGTTTCTCCTTTGAAGCCCGTTAATAACCGAGGGGCGTTCATCCAGAGAATCCCTGAGAGCCCATTCCCTGGCAAGCCATTGCTGGAGAGTAAACATGCTCATTCCTTGAAGGTTCTAATCCAGTGCAGTCCCCTCCTTTTCTCCCCCCACCCCCCAGCTCTCCAAGATGCCAACATCAAAGGGCAGTAGGAAGGGGCAAATGGGCTCAGCAGTGGAACAGGGGAGATGACAACCCATAGTCCTTTAGCTCCTGCCCAACATCCGATTGCCTTTTATGTGCCTTCTCTCACCACTGGGGAGAAAAAGCCTAGTGGGTCTTTGTGGCAGGTGCATCTGAAGCTGGGAAACAGAGGAGTTGTGTTTCCGCTTCCCCCAACCAGACGGGCAGAGCCATGGCACGGAGTTGCCCGCAGATCACCGGCTGCTCTGTGTTGGTGTGTACCTTCTTCCATTCGTGGGGGTAAATGGGTGTATTCATGTGAGAACCTGTATGCATGGTGAATTTGTGTGTGTGTGTGTGTGTGTGTCTGTATGTGTTGTATCCCCAGGTTATAGCCCCCTCCCTGCCCCAGCCCCCAACTGCCATTTCAGCATTTCTGTGTCATTAACTGAACACTTGGATACTGACAACTCCCCATAGCCCTTATGCACACATTGTACACAACCTATTACTTTAAACATTAACTCATGTCTATATTCTCTTTTCCTTCTTTCTCCTACCTGTCATTTATTTTAATGTCTGCCCCCTCACCCCACTAGATTGTAAGCATCTCGAGAGCAGAGATCTTGTCTACTAACTCTACTGGATTCTCCCAAGTGCTTGGTACAGAGCTTTGCACCCGCTAGGTGCGCAATAAACACCCTTGATTGATTGTGTGTGCATGGATCAGTTGTGTGTGAGTTTGTACATGTGTACCTATTGGGTGATGTACTGCGGGGAGAAAAGGGTTCTTCTCTCATTGAATTTTGAAGCTGGAAAGATTTCCAGAAATCAGTCAATCAATCAGTGGTAAGAGCATGGTGTAGTGGATAGGGCATGGGCCTGGGATTCAGAAGGTCATGGGTTCTAATATTACTCTGCCACTTGTCTGATGTGTGACCTTGGGCAAGTCACTTCACTTCTCTGTGCCTCAGTTCCCTCATCTGTAAAATGGGGATTGAGAATGTGAGCCCCACGTGGGTCAGGGACTGTATCCTATCTGATAAACTTGTATCTACCCCTGTGCTAAATACAGTGCCTGGCATATAGTAAGCACTTAACAAATACCACAATTAGTGGTATTTATTGAATATTTACAAGGTGAAGAGCACTGCAGTAAACATTTGGGAGAGTACAGTACAACAGAGTTGGTAGACACAATCCTCTGCCTCCAGGAAATTACCATTTTACCATCCAAGGAGATTTCACAACCCCCTTCAGTTTCCCCTTTCCCTCTTGGATATGATGATTATGGCATTTATTAAGCGCTTACTATGTGCAAAGCACTGTTTTAAGCACTGGGCACTGTTCTAAGCGCTGGGCACTGTTTTCGGCACTGGATATCCTCCTCGTTGAGAGGTTCTTCCTTAGGTCTAGCTCACCTTCCCCCCGCTGCAGTGTCCATCTGTAGGACTGTGCTTCTCATTACCCAAAAGCAATCTACTAGTTTTTTTAAAGGAGAAATGGCCACCCCCACAAATTCTTGCAGCTTTTCTACAGTCGCCTCCAGCAACCAAAAGTCTTACTCTGGTTTTCTCAAGAGCAGAGGGGAACTATGGCAGCCAGCTGACCTTGGATGAAGAATGCTAGGTCCCCCCACCTGCCCTCCTTCAGCCACCCCCACAAAGACCCCTAGGAAAATCCCCAAACTCTCTCTGAGATCTGGGGACCCCCACGCTCCTGCTGCCTATAAGAAAGGCTGACGTCCGGCTGGAGTGGCTGGCTCTGAAAACCAACATGACGTTCCCCGGCACCTAATCCACTTAGTCTACAATGTGTTCCCCGCCCTCTTCTTCTCTCTCTTGTCATCATCCCACAGATGTTGGTTTGGGAAATTCTGGGATTGGTGGGTTGGAGCCCCCAGGGGCCAAGGGAGGGAAGCCAGGCATGTGTAATCCTTAAAGGGCTACTCGGGGGTCTTACCTTGGTCACGGCCATGGCACAGGCATGTCCACAGATCTCCACCAGCTGCTGCCGCCCAAACTTGTAATCCTCAATCAGCTCCTTTTCCATGGCAGCCGCCTCCACCTTGCTGAAGAATGAGAGGCCCAGAGGGGGATAGTTAGCTGCCAAAGGTCAATCAATCAATCAATCAATCAATTGTATTTATTGAGCGCTTACTATGTGCAGAGCACTGTACTAAGCGCTTGGGAAGTACAAATTGGCAACACATAGAGACAGTCCCTACCCAACAGTGGGCTCATAGTCCAAAAAGGGGAGACAGAGAACAGAACCAAACATACCAACAAAATAAAATAAATAGGATAGAAATGTACAAGTAAAATAAATAAATAAATAAATAGAGTAATAAATATGTACAACCATACATACATATATACAGGTGCTGTGGGGAAGGGAAGGAGGCAAGATGGGGGGATGGAGAGGGGGACGAGGGGGAGAGGAGGGAAGGGGCTCAGTCTGGGAAGGCCTCCTGGAGGAGGTGAGCTCTCAGCAGGGCTTGAAGGGAGGGAGAGAGCTAGCTTGGCGGAGGGGCAGAGGGAGGGCATTCCAGGCCCGGGGGATGACGTGGGCCGGGGGTCGACGGCGGGACAGGCGAGAACGAGGTACAGTGAGGAGATTAGCGGTGGAGGAGCGGAGGTTGCGGGCTGGGCAGTAGAAGGAGAGAAGGGAGGTGAGGTAGGAGGGGGCGAGGTGATGGAGAGCCTTGAAGCCCAGGGTGAGGAGTTTCTGCCTGATGCGCAGATTGATTGGTAGCCACTGGAGATTTTTGAGGACACACAGTATTCAATCATGTACATTGGTGCTGAAGTGCCCTGACTCTCAGCCTTCTCTCTCCTTCCCTTCCTCACTCCCCCCACCCCAACAACCTGCATTTCACCAGTATCGGGCCCCAGTGCTCATACCAGTCATTTGAGAGCAGGAGTACTTGGTAATGACATTTACTGAATGCCAATGAGTGCATCAAGAAGTAGCATGGCTTAGTGGAAAGAACATGGGCTTGGGAGTCAGAGCATGTGGGTTCTAATCCCGGCTCCACCACTTGTCTGCTGTGTGACCTTGGGCAAGGCACTTACCTTCTCTGTGCTGCAGTTCCCTCATCTGTAAAATGGGGATGAAGAATGTGAGCCCCATATGGGACAACCTGATTACCTTGTGTCTACCCCAGCACTTAGAACAGTGTTTGGCACATAGTAAACACTTAACAAATACCATAATTACTATTAACACACTGGACTACGTAGACTGTGAGCCCCATGTGGGACAGGGACTCTGTCCAACCTGATTAACTTGTATCTACCCAAGTGCTTAGAACAGTGTTTCACACATAGTAAGCATTAAACAAATACCATAATTATTGTTATTATTACTAAGCACTTAGGAAAATACACTGAAGTACAAGACACCTTCTCTGCCCACAAAGAGCTTATACTCTGACAGAGGAGGTAGACAGACAAGTATCTGTGAAAAGTGGAATCAAAATAAAGGGCTGAGGATAGGGACAAGAACATACAAAAGTACTACAAATGGCTGTTGGGTTGATAGACTGCAGGTGTTGGGAATTAGTCTAGGAATAAAAATAATAATAATAATAGTATTTGTTAAGCATTTACTCTGTGCCAAACACCATAGTAAGAACTGGGATAGATACAATATGGACAGATTGGAAGCAGTCCTTGGGCTGCTCACAGGCTGTGAGAAGGCTGAGGGGGAGGGAGAACATGTGTTTAATCCCCATTTTACAAATGAGGAAACTGAGGCCCAGAGAAGTGAAGTGACTTCCCCAAGATCACATGGCAGGCAAGTGGTGAGCCAGGATTAGAACCCAGGTACTATGACTCCCAGCCTTGGGATCTTTCAACTAGGCCATGCTGCTTCCCCAAACCTAAGAAGGGTAGTTGGGATGAAATTCTAGGAGGGCTGAGGATTGGCATTTTACTGAGGGAAGAGAGTTCCAGGACGGGGAGCAACATGAACAAGGGGGTTGGAGGTTGAGCGAGATAAAAGTGGTGAGGAATACTGATATGTGAAATAGAGAAAGTTCATGGAGAGCCTTGAAGCCAATGTTAAGGAGTTTCCATTTGATGCAGAGGGAGCTTTGAGGGAGAGGGGAGATGTGTGATGAGTGATCTAGACAGGGCATGGGGTATGCACTGAAGTGGGGAGCAGATAGAGGCAGGGAGATGAGCGAGGAGGCTGATAGAGTAGTCTAGCTTTGATATAACCGGTTCAGAAGAGAAACAGGCTCACAGCTGTCCTTGTCTGCCTCCTAAATTCAGTTTGGGAAGACCATCTCTGTTCCTTCCTCCCCTCTCTTCCACCCTTTGCCCTCAAAGAGGACCAACCGCATGTCACCTAGGCTGGGCCAGCTTATCTGAGTCCCTCCTCATGTGGAGGGGATTCTGGCCAAGTCTCTCTCCACCGAGCTGCCGAGGCACACACATATTCATACACAGTAAGCCTGCTAAGTACAAGCTGGCGCTGTGCAGCTTCCAATGGGATCATAATTGTTCACATCTGGCAGATCACATCTGGCAGTGTGGTCACCTGACTTGAGCAGAGGGAGCATTATATCTTGAATCTAGGGCAGCCCACCGCTGCATCAGTGTTTCAACTTTCAGCTGTTCAGTGTTTCAGGGACCTAGGGGGACAAACCGTGTGTGTTGGAGAGGGGGTGTTTACAGGGGGCGGGGGACAGGACACATTGAGGTGAGGAAGGGAAAGAGCTGTATTTTTTCAGTGTCTCTTGTTTTCCCACTCTACATCAGCTTTTGTGAGACATACACATATCCATAATGTATTTATTTTCATGTCTGTCTCCCCTGCTAGATTGTAAGCTCCTTGTGGGCAGGGAATGTGTCTACCAACTCTTTTGTTGTACTCTCCCAACCTCTTAGTCCAGTGCTCTGCACACAGTAAGCGCTCAATAAATATGATTGATCAGTTGATTGATTGGCAAGGGGGCTGGAGAGCAGTAAGACTGATTCACAGTTAGAAAACTGGGCGGGTTGGGGGGGGGGGGGGGGGGGCGTCTCCCAGTGTTAGTGAAATAGCTAGAAGGTCCATTTGCATGCTATTCACAAAGGCCTAAATGGTTGATGTTATCCATGCTCAGGCGATTTCTGGGTAAAATAGCATTCTAGTTCAGCTAAAGCTCATCTCTGTTCCTGCTCCTGTCTGCTCTTTCAGACCACAGACTCGCAATATGGGGGAGGCACCTGGAGCCAGGGAAAGGGTGGGTAGGGACTGCAGGGGTGTCTGGGCAATTATGCAGAATGTCATTGGAAAGCCGGGTGGGAAAACTGGGGTTCAGCAGGTGGATGAGAAAAAAAAATCAGTCAAGTCTACGAGGAAGTGTTCTGCAGGCAGAGGAGGACTATCGGGTCACCCCACTTCCCAAAGGATGTGGAGAAACTGGAGGTGGAGAATCAGAAAAGGTCGACAAAGATAGTCAAAGGTGTGGAAATTAGGTCCTATGAGGCAAGTTTAGAGGAATTGGGGAGGTTCTGAAGGCTGAGAGTGGAGGGATGAGGGTGGGGGGAGTTGAATAACTGCCATCTGATAAGCACTTAGCCCAGTGCTGTGCATGCAGTAAGCACTCAATATATACCACTGATTGACTGATTGAGCTGCCATCTAAGTCTATGAAGGATTTAGATGGGGAGGTTGCTGACCTGTGATCCACATCCAAATCAATCATAGGATTGAACAAAATAAAATGGCTTTAGATAAAGCAGAAAATGTTTTGGTGGGCCAAAGCCCATTCTCAGGGTGGGTGACTGTGATCAGGTGCTGTCCAATTTGTGCTGCCATTCTTTTGATGGCCTGGAGTCCAGAATCAATGGCACCTCTTCTTCATCTGAAAGGGGGTGGTTTGAGGAACAGAACCCAAGGTTCCTCCCTATAAACTTTAAGCCCAAGCTTCAAATCCAAGCTTCCTCCCTTCCCTCCTTTCCCATCTGCCCTGCAGCAGCCTCTGTGTAGCTTCATGGGCTCAGATCCAGCCTAGACCTCAAGACTAGGATCAGGAGCAGTGCCCAGCTTGACCCACTGACAGTCCCAGGGCAAGAGGGTGGCAATGGTACCAAAATCCCTCTCCCCCACTCCTCCCGCTGGCCAGAAGAAGGCAACACTCCAGTCCACATGACCGCCCACCCTCCCGATCTCCCGCGCTGCCCACCGTGAACTCCACCCAGGACCAAACATGGGCATCTTTCCACTTTAAAGCTCCAGTTCTACCATTGCCTCTGCCTAGTGTCCTTCAGCAAGTCACTGTTCTCCCTCTTACTTAGACTTCAAGCCCCATGCGGGACAGGGGCTGTGTCCAAATTAGTTAACTTGTACCCACCCCAGCACTTAGAACAGCGCTTGACACATAGTAAGCGCTTAACAAATACCATAAAATACAATTTTAAACGGTTTCTTAACCTCTCTGGATCTCGGTTTCTCCAACTGTAAAATGGGAAGAATAATCCCTGCTCCTCTGGGATGTTGAGACGACAAGTGAGAGAATCAATGAGACTGTGTTTTAGATGCTAAAAGGCCACGAACAATTCAAGGGATTATCGCGTTCTTTAAATACCTCCCTTCTGAGTTTCTCCCCGTCAGGATGTCTGTACTGAAATCCAAGAGCAAGGGAACCAAGTCTGGGTGGCATAGACCTCTGCAACCACAACCCACACACTAGATCCTTCTCTGCCACTGTAACTGTAGAGGACAAGGAGAAAAGAGAGGGTAGGAGAGCTTTGATGTCTGTCTCCCCCCTTCTAGACTGTGAGCCCGTTGTGGGCAGGGATTGTTTCTATTTGTTGCTGAATTGTACTTTTCAAGCACTTAGTACAGTATTCTGTGCACAGTAAGCACTCAATAAATACGATTAAATGAATGAATGAATGAGAGGTTGTACTTTCTGGCTCTTCAAGTGTGGCTCAGTGGAAAGAGCACGGGCTTTGGAGTCAGAGGTCACGGGTTCAAATCCCGGCTCCGCCAATTGTCAGCTATGTGACTTTGGGCAAGTCACTTAACTTCTCTGTGCCTCAGTTACCTCATCTGGAAAATGGGGATGAAGACTGTGAGCCCCACGTGGGACAACCTGATCACCTTGTAACCTCCCCAGCGCTTAGAACAGTGCTTTGCACATAGTAAGCGCTTAGTAAATGCCATCATCATTATTATTATTGGAGGCCGGTGGGGCTCGAGTGAGGCCTTGCATCTTGCCGCTGTCCCAGAAAAGAAGCTTGCCTGGTGCTTTAGTGCCCTCTAGCGCCGAGAGACCCCAGGGCATCGCCCGGCCTCTGGTGCAAGGAAGCAGGAAGGTGGTATCCCCCTCCCCCCAACACCAACCCTTCGCCCCGATGCGGGGAGCAGAGGGATAGAGGCGAGAGCCAGGAGAATCCTAGCTTCCCTTTTAGGGGACCTGCAAGTCTAGCAGATGCAGGACAGATGGCCACAAGCCTCGTGTCAGCTGACTGCAGAGGCAAGCGGGGGACCGCTCCTCTGCCAACAGTGACCTCTGCCCTAAGGACCCACTGAATTCCAACCCTTCAGCACTCAGGGTCCTGGAAACTGCACGGACTCAGAGCCTTCCCCCCTCCTTGCCCAGGGAGCCAAGGTGCAGCAAGAGAGAGACAGGCCAGATGTTCAGAAGAACTTCCAGACCGTCGGGAGACACAACCCTGGAACCAACGCATGAAACACGTTGTCGAATCTCCAACCCTGAAGGCCTGGAGAAGGGGTGTGGGAGAGGGAATGCTGGTCGTGAGTAGACCGGGCCCTGTTCTTTCCTCAAAGATGATGGAGGGTTCGGGTGGATTTTCATCCCTCCCACCATCTTTTGTTGTTCCAAGGAAGAGAGGCTGAAGGGTGGGGGGGGGGGTCAATTCCATGTCCTTAATGTTCCGTTTCTCCAATTGGGAACAGCTGTGTGTACAACAGGCGTCACAAAAGGCTGTTATTAGCGCTCTGTTTGGCTCTCAAGATGCCTCTGCCTCCTGTGACTCCACCGTGTCTTTCTTGGTTTCCCTGTTGAAGTGCCACCCACGGGCCCAGGGGTTGGTTAGTCATGGGCTCGAGGGTGGGAGCACAGGAACCCAAACTTCTGACTCTGGTCCTGCTGACCTCAATTGCCAGGACTCCAACAGCGTCCACCTCGGACATACCCCTTTCAGGGGAGACTACCTGTAAGTCGCAGTTGGAGTCTACCTCCTCCAGGAAGCCTTCTCTAATTCACTGCTCCCACTCTCTAACCTGCTGGCACCATCCAGGACTTTCCTGGGCCCATCTGGGTCCAGGTAGATAGGGATTGTCTGTGGCTCTGTTCTAATGTCCCTCTCAGGCTGGACTCTTCTCTGGCATGACCACTTCTTCCTCCTATTTGTAAATTATTTTTTGTCCTGGCTCCTCCTTTAGAATGCAAGCTCCTTGTGGGCCGGAACAATGTCTTCTACTGCTTTTGGGCTCTTCCAAGCACATAGTACAGTGCTCTGCACATAGTAGGTGCTCATTCAACACTACTGATTGGTTGATTGACCCCCTTTTCTATGCACCTGGGGAACCAAGAAAGAATTCCTTACTGCGATTATGGTAGACTTAAAGCTACAAACGACGTCTTCAGATTCAACTGACATCACATCATCTCCTGTCTCATCAAGGGCCAGCAGACCTCTCCCTCTAGGAAGCAACGTGGCCTAGTGGATAGAGCCCAGGCCTGGGAGTCAGAAGGACCTGGGTTCTAATCCCAGCTCCACCACTTGTCTGCTCTGTGACCTTGGGCAAGTCACTTAACTACTCTGTGCCTCAGTTACCTCATCTGAAAAATGGGGATTAAGACTGTGAGCCCCACGTGGGACAGGGACTGTGTCCGACCTGATTAGCTTGTATCTACCCCAGTGCTTAGAACAGTGCTTGTTACATAGTAAGCACTTAACAAATGCCATTATTATTAATATTACCTCGCTTAGCCAAGAACCCAGGTCTGGGAGTCCCCCAGTGAGGGAAGCCCGAAAGTGGAACTGAAACATCCCCTTCTTCGAAGCCCCTAGACTGCCTCACCAGCTTCCAAGTGGATTTGCCACCAGCCAGTCAGACCAGATTAAGGCCCTGGTTGGCCTGGGGAAGAAACAATAGTGGTTCTTGTCAAGTGCGGCATGGCACAGTGGATAAAGCACAGGCTTGGGAGTCAGAAACTCATGAGTTCTAATCCTGCCTCTATCACTTGCCTGCTGTGTGGCCTTGGGTAAGTCAGTTTACTTCTCTGGGCCTCAGTTACCCCATCTGTAAAATGGGGATTAAGCCTATGAGCCTTGAGAGGGACAGGGACTGTGTCCAACGTGATTTGCTTGTATCTACTCCAGCGCTTAGTACAGTGCTTGACACACAGTAAGTGCTTAACAAAATACCACAATTATTAATTATTATGTGCTTACTCTGTCCCAAGCACTGTACTAGAAGCAGCACGGCCTAATGGATACAGTTTGGGCCTGGGAGTCCAAAGAACCTAGGTTCTAATCCTGCTCTGCTACTTGCCTGCTGTGTGACCTTGGGCAAGTCATTTAACTTCTCTGTGCCTCAGTTACCTCATCTGTAAAATGGGAATTGAAACTGGGACTGTGTCCACCCTGATTATCTTGCATCTACTCTAGCGCTTAGTACAGTTCCTGGCACATAATAAGTGCTTAGCAAATACCACAATTCTTAATCAATTATTATTAAGTGCTGGGGAAGCTACAGTATATGTAGATTGTATAAGTCCTTGTCCTACATGAAGCACACAGTCTAAGTAGGAAAGAGAACAGATATTGAATCCCCATTTTGCAAACAGTAATAATTATAATGGCATTTGCTATGCACTTACTGTGTACCAAGCACTGTTCTAAATGCTGAAGTAGATACAAGATAATCAGGTCCCACATGGGGCTCACAACCTAAGTATCAGGGAAAACAGGTATTGCATCCCCATTTTTCAAATGAGGGAACTGAGGCACAGAGAAGTTAAGTGACTTGTCCAAGGTCACACAGCAGACAAGTGGCAGAGCTGGGAATCAAACCCAGTTCCTCTGACTCCGAGGCCTGGGCTCTTTCCACTAGGTCATGCTGTCCCTGTTGAAGGCCCAAGTTTCCTCCTGAGGGCCCTGCCCCTGGATCTTGGTCCCCTCCCAGCACCAACAGGGCTATGTCAAGCACTGGAACAGCAGCTGCGACCAGGGATGAGTCCAGGAGGACCAGATGTGCTTTCAGGGGGCATAAGGTGGTGTGGTGAGCCCCCCTAATAGACACAGAGAAGCTCTTATGAGGGCAGAGAGCTAGGGCAGATGACTGTTCCACCCCATGGTTAAAGCGGCCCTGGCTGCAGAATCTCCCACTCTCTCTCTCTCTCACTCACTCACACACACACACACACACACACACAAAAACAAAAAAAAACAACCTATGCACACTTTTCGGGGCCCAACCACCCCAAGTTCGCTGACCCTGCCCAAAATGGGGATGGGAAGGAGGGAGAGCTAGAGGCAGGTGGGGAGCAGCCCTAGCCAGGGCCTAATTGGGTAGTGGCCCAAGGATGCTCCCGTTTCAGAGTTTACACACTCCAGCCTATCTGCTGAGGTCCTAGATCTGCCCTGTACTTTGCCAGGAGAGAAATATGGGGCATTAACCACCTCCGGTCTCTCCAACGCACTGCCACCTTAGCCAGCTCCTGTCAGCCCCACGCCTCACTGGAGCTGAGTGGAGGTGTTTGTGAGTAGGGAGTTGAAAGGAAGCTATTATGGCAAAGAGAGGGATCATCTGCCGATGAGACATGCTTAGTGATGGGGGTTGGGGGAAGGAGACGGGGTGGGGGAAGGAGATGGGGAAGCTGGAGGGTTTTTTTCCCTCTTTCCTACTTAAAGGAGAAGAGATAAAAGTTTGGCTCTTCCATGAAAGGAGTCACATTGTTTTGGACAAAAAAGAATAAGGGGAGGAACCATGCTGCTTCTCTAAGAGTGGAACCAGGACTCTTGCAGGAACCCTGAACAGATCAAACTCCCACCCTCAGACATTCCAAGTCTCCCCTCTATACCCTTATTTTTCCCTCTAGCAGCTAATCAATAGACTTCTCATCCAAGCCCCTCTCGGACATCCCGACAGTATTATGGTCTGCGTAACGTCTCATAGTGACCAAATCCCTCGATTTACTACCAGCTGCTGGTATAAGATTTAGCAGACACAACTTTTCTAGGTTCGCCCTGTCCACACCCTTCATTATTCCGTAGACTTCGGTCTACAAAATCAGCCTTTGACTTTCCAGCCTGAAGAGAGTTAATCTTTTCAGACTCTTGTGAAACAAAAGCTTTTCCACTCCTCCCTGCCCCCCACCCCAATTATCTTCCTTGCCCTTTGCGCTGGCTCCGCTCTACTATGTCCTTATTGTAAAGATGCTGCTACCCCAAGAGTCTTGGGTGGAGGGTGACCCCTAAAGAGGGCTCTGTTTTAACACAGGTGCTGTCTTCAGGTCAGAGGATTGGCTGCAGAGCCAGTTTGCTGGTGTGGGCAAGTCACCGAGCTGTCGGAGGATGTAGAAAGTAGTGCAATCTGGAGGTGGTACTGGGTGGCCAAGCTGCCGCTGCTCTTGAAGGGTAAACCTGATTGTCAATGTAAGGCAGGATGAGGCGACTCCAGAATCTGTTTCACTTTCCTCCAAGGAGTAGGGAGCCAATCTACTCTCCACAAGTGTCTGAGTCTCTCCCTTAGTCCTGCCCCCACAGTCTGGGGTCTATCTGTACTAAGGTCTCAGGTCTGACTTGCCTCCAGAGACCACAAGAATCAGGTATTTCTGCTAGTGATCTAGGAGAGGGGAAGGCCAACCCCTCTCCTTCTCCAACCCTTGGAGACCTTCAGAATAAAGACCTCACCTTATGTATTCTCTCTCTCTCTCTCTCTCTCTCTCTCTCTCTCTCTCTCTCTCTTTCTCTCTCTCTCTCTCTCTCTCTTTCTCTCTCTCTCTCTCTCTCTCTCTTCCCCCCCTCCACCCCCCGCAAGGGGGATGTGGTTGATTCCAGTCATCTCTTTTCCATCTCAGCACTGGAAGGGGTTAAAGAGATCATCCAGTCCATCCCCCTGCTTCCCAGAAGGTTAGTACCTAAGCCAGCCAGATTAAGCAGTTGATTTCCCAAGATCTATCTTGTCTAATTTCAACCATAAGTCCCTGGAGGACAGAGGCTGCATCTCTGCCGGGTCCACCCCTCCCCCCTCAGCCTCACAGTTCCCTAGGTCTGGACCGCAGGCCAGGCTCTCTGGGGGCTGGCCCTCCGCCAATCCTAAATGGCAGATGGGACAGCCAAAAAAACAGAGAGGAAGTGGCTCTGATCCAAGCTCCCGGCCCTGCCGGGCTCTGATGGGTTCTGCTGCCACTGCAGGGGGGTTATTTGTTGCCCATGATAAAGGGGAGAGGACAAATGAAACAATGTGATGCCCAATTACCTGCTCCCTGCCAGAAGAGACCACTGAGCCTCAGGACCAAATTCCGAGGGATGGGGAGGAGAGTGGCGGGGAGAGAAGAAAGAAGGAAGGGAAGGGACTTGGGGTGACAACTGGGTTACTTCAGGACCCCTGACTGAGAAGGTGGCCAGGCAGGGATCAGGGAAACAGAGATGGGGAAGGGTCCAGAACCCGATGGTGTAGGGAGAACATCTCGTCTAAAAGCACAGACCTTCCCTTCCACCCCCCACACTCTCCCAGCTCTGCCTAGTGGAGTCATCAGTGGGACCAACCGGATATCCCACCAAGGGAGGTGGAGTGGGTGGAGCCGGGAACTTCAAATCCAATGTGGAACCAGCCTGAAGGTACGCTCGCTTGCTCTCCCTCCTCCTTGGTGCCCCCTTGCCTCACCTGCATAAGGAAGAGGGCAACAAATCTGCTCTGGGGATCATCCATCCTCCACCATCCCCAGCCCTTGGGGGCAGCCTGAGATTATCATTTTGTTCTGAAAGCCAGATGACCCCCTTGGCTAAGACACAGCTTTTTGAGGAGGAGAAGGGGAATTCTTCCATGACTCCCTTCCCCATGTTCCCCAATCTGTCAGTTCTCCAGGAGCTGCACTGTCCCAGGTCCACTGTGGCTGGAGAAGGCGTGTTCGGTAAGGTCAGTGAGCGGGATTCCATTTCTCCCAGAACAGGGAATTTATAATGGCATATATAAGTGCTTATTCTGTGCCAAATCACTGTGCTAAGCACTGTGCAAGATAATCTGCACACAGTAAGTGCTCAATAAATACAATTGATTGATTGATAATCCCATCAGACCCAGGCCCTGTTCCACATGGGTCTCAACAGTCTAACAGGGAGGGACCCCTTATTCACCCCACCCTCAGCCCCACAGCACTTATTATATAGCCATAATTTACTTTAATGTTTGTGTCCTTCTCTAGACTGTCAGCTCCTTGTGGGCAGGGAACATGTCCACCAACTCTGTGATATCATACTCTCCCAAACACTTAGTATAGTGCTATGCACACAGTAAGTGCCTGATAAATACCATTGGTGGATTGGTTGAGGGAAAGTGAATATTTCATGCCCATTTTACAGAGGAGGAAATTGAGGCCCAGAGACGTTAAGTGACTTGCCCAAGGTCACCCAGCAGGGCAGTGGCAGAGCTTGGGACTAGGATCCAGGTCTCCTCTCTCCCAGCCCCGTGCTTTTTCCACTAGTTCGCAATGCCATCTGCATTCAACTGCCTGTGCTCATCTAGCCCTGGAAACACAGAAACCAAACAGGGCTGGCCCACCTTCGCACTTAGTAATCAGCTGGGCTGGAACCTCGGCCAGAAGGGACCTCAAGGGTTATCTAGTCTAATCACCTGCCTTCACACAGGACAGTCCCTGGGGCTCTGGTAAGCCCCCTTTTCTTGCCAGGAAGTTATTCCCTGTGTCTAACCTAAATCTTTCCTATTCTGGCAAATGCCTATTTGCATTCCAGTCCCGTTCATTCAGTGGTACTTACTGGGTGTCTACTGTGTGCAGAGTACAAAGGGCCTTGGGACAGATGATAGAAGTGAAAGACATGGTCCCTGCCTTCAAGAATCTTACTGTCTAATCCTTACTCCTCCATGTGACCACCCCTAACAAACTTGAGGCTTGATTTCTCTCAGCCTCCTCTTTCCCAAGCTAATAATATCCCCACTCCCTACCTGACTCCTTTCATTATTGCCTGGTCCCTAAGTCCTTCTCACATGACTCATGATCATGAAGCAGTGCGGCCTAGTGGGAAGAGCATGAGCCAAGGTGTCAGAGGACCTGGGTTCTAATCCTGGCTCTGCCACTTGCTTGCTGTATGACAAGGCACTTCACTTCTCTGGGCCTCAGTTTCCTGATCTGTAAAATGGGGATGAAATACCACTTCTCCTACCCCCTTATACTGTGAGCCCCATTTGGGACAGGGACTATATCTGACCTAATTATCTGCTATCTACCCCTGCACTCGGTACAGTGCTTGACATATAATGAGCACTTTACAATTATTATTATTATTGTTATGTTCCAGGATGCTAACTGGAACCAGTACTCTACTAAGGAGTTGAGTGAAGAGGGGAAGGGGGAAAGGGGAAAAAAGAAGGGGGACGAGGCAAGGTAGCTCCCCTTCCCCTTCCCCCACCAAGAACCTCTAGCTTCTTATTCAGAAAAGTATGGTATTTCCACTAAAAAAAAACACACAACAAACTCCAACCACAGCTCCCCGTTGCCGTGCCAACAGAAGGATGAAAATGATGTGGAAATTGAGAGAACTGGGGCTTCAGGTCACTCATCCGGCAGGGGGAAGAGAGAGAGACACCACTACAGAGAGAGAGATGAAAGCATAAGGTGGCACCCCCCCCCCCTCGCTGTTTCCGAGAGCCTTCAGGCTCATCTTCCAATGACCCCTTCCTCCCTCCCTCCCTCCCTCTCTCCCTGCTGCCCACATCTCTCCCTTCGGGAAACGGCATCTTGGACAGCAAGGGACCACAAGAAAACATCTTCTGCATCCATCTGCCTCCAGGCGGGGCTGCACCCACCCCAGCTGCTGGTTCTGTTTTCCATTTGCTGGACCAATCAATGGGGTGGAGGGGAATAAGGGTGCTGAGTTTACTGGGGCACCCCTCCTGGGGCACAGCTATTTCTGGGCCCCAGGCTGGCACCTGTACCAATGTCCTGGAGCCTCCACCCACAACGAACTTACCAAATACAAAAAAAATCAAAGAAAGCTTACACACTGTGTCCTATCCTGTGTTTCTTCCAGCAATAACAGTTTGTTAAGCACTTATTATGTGCCAGAGCACTGTACTAAGCGCTTGAGGAGATGCACATAGTAAGCGCTTAACAAATACCATCATTATTATACATGATTATCAGGTCGGACGCAGTCTCTGTCCCATGTGGACCTCACAGTCTAACAGAGAGGGAGAACAGGTATTTCATCCCCATTTTACAGATTAGGAAACTGAGGCTCAGAGAAGTGAAGTGAGTTCCCCAAGGTCCCATAGCAGTCAAGTGGCAGGGTCAGGGTTATAATTTAGGTCCTCTGACTCCCAGGTCTGTTCTCTTTCCAAAAGGCCACGCATCACGCGGTATCCAACAATCTTGGGCTGTTAGAGAAATGCCCCTAGTTTCCTAACAACGTTCTAGGCTGTGTCATGGCCCAATTGAATGGGATATTTATTGAGCACCTTGTGTGTATGGAGGGCTGTACTGAAAACCCAAAGTAAAAGACACAGATGATCCCTACCCTCAAAGAGTTTACAATCTAATGGGTAAGGGTAGTCAGGCAGGGTCAGCTTCAGACATTCAGCCTCCCTGAGATGAGAAAATATTGACTGCCTCTAAACCATAAGCTTGTGGGCAGGGAATGTGTCTGCTAATTCTGTTGTATTGTATTGTATTTTTAGACTGTGAGCCCACTGTTGGGTAGGGACTGTCTCTATATGTTGCCAACTTGTACTTCCCAAGCGCTTAGTACAGTGCTCTGCACACAGTAAGCGCTCAATAAATACGATTGATTGATTGATTATTGTGCTTAGTACAGTGCTCTGCACATGATAAGTACTCAATAAATACTATTGATTGCTTTTTCCCCCCACCCCCAGTGCAGGTGAGTGAGTGGTTGGAGGCAAGAAAGTTGAAAGCAAGGCGAAGTAAGAAGGCGAGCTTGGAAGGAATAGATTAAAGGAATTTCTGCTTGATGCAGACCGAAATGGGGAACCATGAGAGGTTTTCCAAGTGTTGAGGGATGTGTGTTGAGCAACATCTTAGAAAATGACCAGGGTGTCAGAGTATAGTGTAGACTGAAGAGGAGAGGGGTCTGAAGGGCTGGGAGACCGGTGAGGAGGCTGATGCAGTAGTCTAGTTGACGAAAGTTTGAATCAGATTGGTGGCGGTTTGGATGGAGAGGAAGGGGAGGATCCGAAGAATGTTGTGGAGGAAAGATGACAAGATTTAGTGACAGACTGGATGAGAGAGTTAAAAGACAATGAAAAGGTCATAAATGATCCCAAGGTTGTGAGCTTCTGGGACAGGAAGGTTGGTGATTGGTGGGGGGTGTCATTGACTGTGATGGGAAAATTGGGAGGAGGAAGAAGAGAAAGTGATGTTATCAGATAAGCACCCCTCCCCTTGTCTTCCCCTCCCTCCCTCCTTCCCTTCTTTCCTCCCTCCCTCCTCCCCCAGCCAGGGAGCTGTTCATTATCTCCCAGTCAGTCACACCAAACTTGCTCCAGAGCTTGTTGATTCATCCCACTGGAAAAGAGCTGCGTCTCCCAACCTCCACAGTGCCACTCCACTGGGCCCGCAGCTGGTCGAGGACGGACAGGGAGACCCTTTACCCGGACCCCCTCCTTCGCCTCCTCCTCCTCCTGCCCCGCAACCCTCCAGGTCTCTGCTGCCCAGGCCTCCAGAGCGCAGAGAACATTTCTGCCCCGGAAGGAAAGCCTAACTCAACCCTCCAATCACGATCCTTCAGAACCAGCTCTGGAGAGGGGCAGCCCACTGGGCAGCAGGGAAATTCACCCCAGACCTGGCAAGCCACCAGTCTCTGATTAGCCAGAGACCATCTGACTGAGATTTCAAGACTGCCCAACCATCTGCTTCATGGAAGAAAAGGAAAATGCCGGCGAGACCACTGCAGGTGGTACCTTGAGATGGCTGCCACTCTGTCTTCTGCCTATGTGGGGCTGGGGGGGGGGGGGCAAGAGGGCGGTCTCCTGCCACCCTAGATGTGGTTGTCGAGGCTACAAAGGCTGCCTCCCCTGACTGCTTTGGAAAGGTCCGACTTTGGCATTTCTGGACATCCCCTGACACCCAAGTATCCTCCCTGCAGTTCCTCACTCTTTCCCCATGGGCATCAGCCCCGCCCTGGTTGCGGCACTGTTTAAACTCCTTTCCATCAGGGCTCACTCACATGTTTTAAAAGCTTCCACTCTCCGTGGGGTGGATCATTCATTCATTCATTCAGTAGTATTTATAGAGCACTTACTGTGGGCAGAGCACTGTACTAAGCACTTGGAAAGTACAACTGAGCAATAAAGAGAGACAATCCCTGCCCACACTGGGCTTAGGGTCTTGAAGGGGGAGACAGACATCAAAGCGAGTAAACAGGCAACAATATAAATAAAGAGAATTATATATATATACACATTAAAACAAGTAAACAAGCATCAATATAAATAAATAGAATTATAGATATGTACATATATACACGAGTGCTGTGTGGTGGGGAGAAGGGGGTAGAGCAAAGGGAGCGAGTCAGGGTGACACGAAGGGGATAGGGAGCTGAGGAAAAGCAGGGCTTAGTCTTGGTCCCCACAGTCATCCCCTGAACACACATATCCCCCTCCCTCCACCCCTTCTACATCCTCTAAACTCCCTATTACAGTCACAGTTGAGGCTAAAATAGGCCAGGCTGTGTCTAGGAGGGACAAACATGGGTCTTTCTAAAGTGGGTTTGGAAAGTGGGTTTGAAAAGGCTCACTGGGTTCCCTCTGCCCTGGGCCATGAGATCTTTAACACAGTTTGGCTGCCAGCAAGGCCCCTCATCAGGGGTCATACCCTTCCTACACCCTCAGCAAATGATCCTGCTTTCTTTGGCCTTGCGCAATCAGAGCCCCCTAGAGAAGCAACATGACCTAGTGGAAAGTGCACGGGCCTGGGAGTCAGAGGACCTGGGTTCTAATCCCGGCTCTGCCAATGGCTTGCTGCGTGACATTGGGAGAGTCACTTAACATCTCTGTGCCTCAGTTACCTCACTTGTAAAATGGGGATTGAATACCTGTTCTCCCTCCTACTTCAACAGTGAGCCCCATGAGGGACAGGGACTGTGTCTGACCTAATTAACTTGTACCTATCCCAGTGCTTAGAACAGTGTTTGATGCATAGTAAGAGCTTAAGAAATACCAAAAAAAAAAGCCATGTGGGTGTGCACCACTCCTCCTTTCCAAGTATTTCCCTCCAAAGTCTAACCTCGACCTGTCCTCAAGCTCAGAACTGAAGACCTTCCAGGATGGCAGCAGGCTCAGAGGCAGAGGGAGAATGGTGCTTGGGTGGAAGTGGAGGGTGGTGTGCAGCAGAGACAGGGATCGGTGGACACCCAGAGGCCTCTCTGCCTGCAGCCCAGCTTGGCCAAGGGTGGAGTAGACTGGGGACTTGGACCCTATGGGATTGGCTTCCTTTAAGAATCTAATTGGTCTGGAGACCAGATGATGATGATGATGGCATTTGTTAAGTGCTTACTATGTGCAAAGCACTGCTCTAAGTGCTGGGGAGGATACAGGTTGATCAGGTTGTCCCACATGGGTCTCACAAGATCTAGACCAGATCTAAACACTCTGTAATTAGATTACGCTAATCAGGAGTCTGGATACCAAGGAAAGAGCCTTGGAAAACAGGGTCAATCTGGTACCCTGGCTAAGAGGTTGGGAGGTTGACAGAATGAACCCTCTGATGCTCGGGCTTCCCCCACTCTCACCTCCAGTTTAACAACCCCTGATAACTCAGCCACTTTCCCCCCTGGAGCCTTGGAATGAGGCAGAAAAGGGATCGGGTCAGGCAGGCAGCCCCAGTGGCTCCATCTTCAGAAAGTTTTGTGATTCAGAGGAATCCCCATTCTGAGACCCTGTGGCAGGTGAGGGGAGGAGGCTCATGGGATGGAGGTGAAGGTTTGGACAGAGAAAGAGAGGTTTTCCCTCATTCACACCTCCTAGCACTTTGCAGACAATCTCCTTCAATTTCACAATCTCCCTGAAAGATGGTGGTTGAGCTGGGTGGGGGGCGGGGAGGTCTCTTCATTTTTCACATAGAGTCGACTGAAGCTCAGAAAGGTTAAGTTGCTTGATCAAGGTCACCCAGCTCGCCAGAGGACAAAAGAGACTAGAGCCCAAATGTCCCATCTTCCAGCTCTAGATGGCTAAACCCCACTGCTACGGAAGCCAAAAGCTTTGACCACCTCTTGAACAGAAAAAGAAGGGTGGATGATGACTCTATTCCCTGAAGTGAAGGACTGCCAGGGAAGCTCCAGGCACAAGGGCATCATTGAATAGCAATAGTGACTGATCCCCCATTTCCCAAATCCTTGCCTGTTCAGCAGTCACCCAGTTCACCTCTTCCCCCAGATTCTGGACTACTTTCCCTCAAAACACACACGCACACACACACACGCACACACACACACACACGTGCCGTGGCACATCATCTCCCCCTCCACTTTGTCCCAGATGGTAATCACTGGTAGCAGCATCTTCCAACCTAAAGGGTGGCAACCTGCACAAATCTAATCCCTGCTCTGCCCCTCATCTGCTGTATGACCTTGGACAAGTCACTTCACTTCTTTGTGCCTCAGTTACCTCATCTGTAAAATGGAGAGTGAGACGGTGAGCCCCACTTGAGACAGGGACTGCGTCCAATCCGATTTGCAATATCTACCCCAGTACTTAGTACAGTGCCTGGCACATAGTAAGTGCTAAACAAACACCATAATTATTATTATTATTATTATTATTATTGAGAAACAGCATGGTGTAGTGGAAAGAGCGCGGGCCTGAGAGTCAGAGATCGTGGATTCTAATCCCAGCTCTGCCACTTGTCAGCTGTGTGACTTTGGGCAAGTCACTTAGCTTCTCTATGCCTCAGTGACCTGAACTGTAAAATGGAGATGAAGACTGTGAGCCCCACGTGGGACAACCTGATTACCTTATATCTACCCCAGTGCTTAGAACAGTGCTTGGCACATAGTAAGCACTTAACAAGATTTAATTTAATTTAATAAGATTTATTATTAAATCTTAGACAGGAACCCAGAAAGGTTAAATTGCTTGCCTGAAGTTACACAGTCAGACTCATACACCTAGGCACGGCCCACTTCCTCCTTCCTTGTGGGCTGGAGGATGGATCTGGCCCGGGACTTCCCGGGGGGCTGTGGAAGGCTTGGTGGTCCAGGGTGCAGCCAGCTGCCAAGCTAACAGGAGCCACAATTACCTAGGAGGGTGCCTCTTATTTGAGTCTCCCAGCGTCTCTGAGTAGCCGGCAGGGATCTCGTCTACCAATTCTTTTGCATTGCATTTTCCCAAGCACCTAGTACAGTGCTCTGTAAACAGTAAGTGATAATAAATACGACTGATTGATTCTAGGGATCCTCGGGGAGGAAGATCGGGCCCCTTCTCAGTCTACTACCCCTTGTCGGCCAGTAGAGCGGAGACAGCGTGGCCGCAACCTGTTTGGAGTGGCGCGCCGGAGCCGAGCCGGAGCCTGTGACGGATGACTTTAATTGAATGCCAATGAATAATTAATTCCACTTACTGGTCAATGCATCTCACCTCGCTCAGGGAGGCGAGTGGGGGGGCGACTATGTGCTGCTTTATTTCCTGGGGAAGGGACGGAAGTTGGCCAACAGGGGGCCATGGAGCCGGGGCGGCGGCGTTTGTTACCGATTTGTACTTCCCAAGCGCTTAGTACAGTGCTCTGCACACAGTAAGCGCTCAATAAATACGATTGAATGCGTGAATGAACGAATGGACTCCCCCAGGTTCCCGGCGAAGGAGCCGAGCCCGTGAATAAAGTGATCGTTTCTAACTGTGGTCTCTCTCGCTCTGTCTCTCTCTGGTCTTTTCTCGTCTCCCTCCCTCCCCGGTCTCTCTTTCTCTCGTGGCTCTCTCTCTCTCTCTCTGGTGACTCGCTGGTGTCTCTCCCTCTCTCTCTCCGGTCTCTCACAGGTGTCTCTCTGGTGTCTCTCCGGTCTCTCCCTCCTCTATCAACAGTAGCTCTCTCCCTCCAATCTCTCCCTCTCTCGTGTCTCTCTGGTGTCTCATTTCTCCTCTCTATCCAGTCTCTCTCTGGTATCTCTCCGTTTTCTCTCTGGCGCCTTCTCTCTCTCTCTCTCTCTCCCTCTCTCTCTCTCTCTCTCTCTCTCTCTCTCTCTTTCTCTCCGGTCTCTCCTTCCTCTGTCCAGTCTCTCTGTCTGGTGTCTCTCTCCGGTCTCTCTCTGGTATCTCTCTCTTTGGTGTCTCTCCAGTCTCTCTCCAGTGTCTCTCTCTGATCTCTCTCTTTTGTCTCTCTCTCCGGTGACTCTCTCTCTGGAATCTCCTTCCCCGCTCTTTCTCTCTCCGGTCTCTCTCCTCTTCCCCCGGTTGCTCTCTCCCTTCAGTTTCTCTCCCTCTCTCTGGTCTCTCTGGTTTCTCTCTCCAGTCTTTCTCTTTTTCTCTTCCATCTTTCCCTTCTCTCTTCTCTCTTTCCGAGCTCTCCAATCTCTCACCCGGTCTCTCTCCGATTTCCCTCTCCCCAGCAGCTCTTTCTCCCTGGTATCTCTCTCTGGTCTTTCTCCAATCTTTCTCTGGTATCTCTCATCTCTCTGGTCTCCCTCTCCAGTCTCTTCCTCTCTGGTCATTATCCCTATTTGGTCACGCCATCTGGTCTCTCTCCAGTCTCTCTTTCTGGTTTCTCTCTGGTCGTTCTCTCTCCAGTCTCTCTCTCTTTCTCCAGTATCTTTCTCTGTCTCTCTCACCCCAGTCTCTCTCTCATGTCTCTCTTTGGGCTCTCCAGTCACTCTCTTTGTCTCTCTATTTGTCCCCAATCTCTCTCTCTCCCTGGTCTCGCTCTCTCTCCCCGATTTCTCACTCTCTCCCTAGACTCTCGCTCTCTCCTGTCTCATGTCCCCCTCTTTCATGTCTCTCTCTCCGATCTCTCTCTCCAGTCATTCATTCATTCATTCAATCGTATTTATTGAGCGCTTACTGTGTGCAGAGCACTGTACTAAGCGCTTGAGAAGTACAAGTTGTCAACATATAGAGACGGTCTCTACCCAACAGCGGGCTCACAGTCTAGAAGGGGGAGAAAGACAACAAAACATATTTACAAAATAAAATAGAATAAATATGCACAAGTAAAATAGAGTAATAAATATGTACAAACATATATACATATATACAGGTGCTATGGGGATGGGAAGGAGGTAAAGCGGGGGGTGGGGAGGGGGAGGAGGGGGAGAGGAAGGAGGGGGCTCAGTCTGGGAAGGCCTCCTGGAGGAGGTGAGCTCTCAGTAGGGCTTTGAAGGGAGGAAGAGAGCTAGCTTGGCGGATGTGAGGAGGGGGGGCATTCCAGGCCAGGAGGAGGACGTGGGCCGGGGGTCGACGGCGGGACAGGCGAGAACGAGGCACAGTGAGAAGATTAGAGGCAGAGCAGAAGTGGTCGGTCACTCTCACTCTCTAGTTTCTCTCTATGGTCTCTCTCTTTAATCTCTTTCTCTTGGTTTCTCTCTTCCTGGTCTCTCTCTTCGGACTCTCCAGTCATTCTCTCGGTTTCTTTCTCTCTGTCCCCAGTGTCTGTCTGTCTATGTCTGTCTGTCTGTCTGTCTGTCTCTCCCCACTATCTCTCTCTGGTCTCTCGATCTCTTTCTCCGATCTTTCTCTCTAGTCTCTCTCCATTCTCTCTAGTCTCTCTCTCCCTTCTCTCTCTATTCTCGCTCCAGTCTCTCTCTCCATACTCTCTTTATCACTCTCCACTCTGCTCTCTCTGTGTGTGTGTGTTCTTTCTGATCTTTCTCTCCAGTCTCTCTCTGCCCTCTCTAACCGATCGTTCTCTGCTCTCTCCAGTCTCTCGCGCACCAGTCTCTTTGTCACTCTCTCTAAACTCTCTTTCTTCAGTTCCTCTCTCTCTTTGTCACTGATCTCTCTCTCGCACATACGCCAGTCTCTCTCTTTCTGTCACTCCCGGATTTTCTCTTTGTCACTCTCTGATCTCTCTCTGTCACTCCCTGATCTTTTTTTTGTCACTCTTTGATCTCTTTCTCTTTGTCACTCTGATCTCTCTCTTTGTCATTCTCTGATCTCTTTCTCTCGCTCGCTCTCTCGCTCGCTCGCTCTCTCTCTCTCGTCTGTCACAGCACACCCCCTCCGTAGCCTGGAATGAACCATCGTGAAAGGGGAGGGAGATAACGAGGAAAGGGTCCAGGACCAGGATGGCGGGAAACAGTATCTCCGGCCTGGTCCTGGACAAGCCCTCCCACCCACAGCCTCCCTGTAGGGATAGGATGGGGCAACCCAGAGATCTGGAGATTCTGGTCCCGTCTCCTCCTTTTTTGTGCTGCGCGATGCCTGACAAATCTCTTAACTTCTCTGTGAGACCTCAGGCCGTTCATCGGAAACGCAACCGACTTGGGCAACCCGCATCCTTCAGTAGCCATTGGCACCTCGAGAGAGAGAGAGGTGCCATGGGGCTCAAGAGGCTGTAAGCCTGGGCCGCTGGGCAGCGGGCTCTGATGGAGATTTTGAATAAAACGTCTGCCTCTCCCTCGCAGCAGGCCTGCTGCTCCTCCCAACTTATTTATCACCGAATACAAACTTGGCTCCGGAAGGGAGTGCTGCGGGAGGGAGCAACGTGCTCCGGCTCAGAGAGGGAGGGATCCCAGCAGTCCGGCAGGTGGGAGACCAGCCCCTTGGAAGTGCCATCGGCCCCCAGGTGCCTACTGTCACCCCACAAGGAACGCCCCACCGAGTTTCCCTTGGCCCTTAGGGGAGACTCATCTTCACACCTCATTCCCCCTCTCCGCCCGCCATGCTCCCCGCCCTAGGACTGAGGAGGGGGAGAATCAAGAGGGGGCAGCGCTGTGCCGAGGGTGTTCGTATGTGCGCACGTGTGTGCATGTGCGTACGCGTGTGCATGTGTGTGCAGGGGAGCCGGATAAAGCGGGAGTATCACAGGCGGGGTGGGGGGCAGGAAAGACATTTGGGGTGGGGGGCGACGGGGGCGTCAAGGAGCTGAATCGGGGAGACTGATGGGCTGAGGCAGTTAGAAGCGGTTTCCCGGGCAACACACTGCTGGGAAGGAGATGCCAGGAACGCACAAGGAGCCAACAACGAGTAGCGGGGTACCCGGAGCTGGAATGAGGAAAGAAGGGGAGCGCGAGTTCTAATCCCGGCTCTGCCCCATGCTTGCCGGGAGGTCACAGAGAGGTGCCTCGGTTTCAGTGTCCCCATCTGTGTGTGTGTGTGTGTGTGTGTGTGTGTGTGTGATGTCTATCTTGTATTGATGTCTGTCTCCCCCCTCTAGACTGTGAGCTTGTTGCAGGCAGGGATTGTCTCTGTTGCTGTATTGCACTTTCCCAAGCGCTTAGTACAGTGCTCTGCACCCAGTAAGCGCTTCATAAATACGATTGAATGAATGAGACAGAGAGAGAAGAGGCTGCGTCTCTGCCCCCTGGGCAGAGGGGCAGATCAGGACCAGTTGGAGAATCTTCAGAGGTGGCAGTGGGGAGAATCCCCGCCGTGACCCAGAAATCAGTGCTGCCATACCTGATGCCCTCCAGGACTAAATGGGTCCCCTTCGGAGTTACCGCCTATACACCCGACTCCGTCCCTCCCTACCCCGCCCCAAGGAAGCTCCGAGGACACCTTGGCAGGGAAAGCAGCTAGCCAGGAGCCCGTCGGAGGCCGTGCCCCTGGCACTGCTTTGACCGTCCCTCCCTCCCGGCCCTGGCTTCCCCAGCTTCCTTCCCCCTGATCCACTGGCCCCTGCCCTCCGGTGCTCTCCAAGCCTCCCGTCGGGGGAGAGACCGGGTTCCCTGAGCCATGGGGAGGATCGGGTCGCACCACCTTCTCGGGGGAGGCTTGGAGATCAACGGAGGGCAGGGACCAGCAGGAGGGAGGAAACCGGGGGAGCCGGGGCCGGGAGGGAGGAACGGCCAAAGCAGGGCCAAGAGCGCGGCCTCCGAGAAGCTCCGACTGGATGCCTTCCCTGCCAGGTGCCTTCGGAGCTTCATTAGGGCTGGCCGGCGCTGCCTCTCTGCAGCACGATCAGGGGAGGATCCCTTGGGACAGTTTCAGCAGGAAACTTTAGCGCTTCCCAACATTGCGCCCGGACGTTCCCCCTGGCAGAGCTGTCCAGCTCCGACTGAGACGGCAGCGACTCTCCCTGCCCGGCCCAGCCAAGCTTCCCTCGAGAGAGTCCCGGACCCGCGAAGGGCGCACCTCTTCCAAGTTGGGCATAGCCTCCGGCCCCTTCCCCCAACCCCGCATCCCCTTCCCGGGGCAGCCTCCCTCCCGTGGCACCGCTCCCTCGCCGGACAGAGCCCCCGCCTCTTACCTGAGATACTTGATCGGCTCCAGGTGATTCCCCTCGGGGGTTGCCATGCTGCTCACCCTCGGCTGGCCGGTTGGGCTAGGGGAAACCGAGGGCAGGAAACCAGCGCTTTCAACCGCGGGTGCCGAAGCTGGGTGTGCTGCGGGCGCTGCCGCCTTTTATTCGCTCCCGGGGCGCGGGACGCACCGGGGAACGCGCCCCCCCCCCCCCGCTCCGCCCCTCGTCCGCACCTGCCCCCCGCAAGCCACCCCGACCCCCCGACAGCGCGGGAGACCGAGCCAGCGATGAAGGGGAGCGATTACCTCGGGGAGCCCGCTGATTGGGCGGCAGAGAAGCAGCGGAAACGTTTCGCCCAATGGGAAACCGACTCATCCTTGCCGGCCGGGGGAGGGAGGCAGTGGAAAGAGACACGGGTGGGGGGAACACCGTCCGACGAACGCGGCGGTCCTGAAATGGGAATAGCTACAGGAAGGACGCAGGGGGGAGAAGGGGGCGAGGAGAGGGGCGGTGATTAGCGCATGTTTCGCGGGCTTGAACTCTTCCGTGGCCGGGTAGCCAGGGCGGAGGGTCCGAGGGTCGAAGGGGTCAAGGAGGTGAAACAGATGTCATCCAGGAGGCTAAACCCAGGTGGTACCAACCGGGAGGAGCCACACCGAGCCAAGAATGCGAGAAAAGAGGGAGATTGACGGGATCAAGCTTCAGAGCGGTTCCCGCGGACTGGTAGGCGGGAAGGTCAGGAACCGGCAGGCAGGAGCGAGAAGCAGCAGCAGAGACAGGAGGGGGCTTAACCCCAGCCCACAGAGGGGGGGTTGTTGCCATCCTGCAGTTCTTGCAAGTCCTACGGCTCTTCCCCCTCCAGGGCTGGGATTGTCTGGATTCCTGGGAGAAATGAGAAGCGGTACGGGCTGGTGGAAAGAGTGCGGACCCGGGAGTCAGAGGACTGGGTTCTATTCCCAGCTTTGCCAATTGCTTGCTGTGTGACCTTGGGCAAATCACTTAACTTCTCCCTGCCTCCGTTCCAACTGTAAAATGGGGATCGACTAGCTGTTCTCCCTCTTAGGCTGTAAGCCCCATGAGGGACAGGGACTGTATCCGATCTAATTAACTCGTACCTACCCCAGCGCTTAGAACAGTGTTTGACCCAGAGTAAGTGCTTAACCAATACCATGAAAAAAAATGGCTAACCTAATCAGGTCTAGAGTAGCGGGGAATGAGAGGAGGGGGAAGAGGAGGTCCCTGAGAGGGCCGGGTTCAGAAGGCTGGGCTGCTTTGAACGGCTGGCACCGCCTGCTCTCCTTCCCTGAGTTCCGGCAAATACTCACTCTGCTCCACTTTGCCGCTGTGACTTCCTCCCTTTCAGGAAGAACAGCGGCCCGAACATTGCCATTAGTGTCTCTGAAAGGCTCTCCTTTCCCCCTGGCGATTCACATGCAAATACCAAAGAAGGAGGGAAGGGGAGGGGGATGGACAGAAGTGGTCTTGTGCTGCTGGCTCCAGTCCTGGGAGCTCCTGCAGTCCCCGTGATTAAAGCCAGGCCACAAGAGCCACCCTAGGGCCCATGCACTGGCTAGCCGTAGGAGGCTGCCCTCACTCTGCTGTCCCCCTTACAGGCTTCTCTGGTTTTCTCCGTCCTTCCCCTTTTAGGTCATTTCACTTGTCGTGGGCACCTCCACGAGGAGGATAAAGTGGGGGAAACTCAAACTTGTCATTTTCCCCTGCTTCCCTGCAGCTCGGGTGAAAAGACTGGTGGGGGAGGATTAAAATGAAGGTCGTGGGCTGGATTTTCCCGTGCAACCCTGTCCTATGTCGGCATGAATGACGGAGTGTGGGTTGCACCCTCGTGGGGAAGGTGGGGGTGGCGGGAGAGGGAAGCCAGGTCTCAGAGGCCCAGCGGCTTGAAGAAGCCACTGGAACAGTGAGCATGATGGCGGAGTGGGATGGCCCTCTTCCAGGAAAACCTCAGCACACTGAGCCTCAGTTCTGGGCACCCTGACAGCAGAGGGAAATCAGAAGAGAGCAACCAGGGAAAGGTTGGAGAGCTTGACAGAGGATGAAGACCCAGATCCAGCTGCACTGTACTCGCTTCATTGAAGACAACACAAATGTGTGGTGGGGAGGAGGGAGGGGTGCGCTGGCAGGAGAGACCTGGGAGGGCGGTAGATGTCAACACCAATGCGGGGAATGTGAGTGCTTAGCAAATTAAATCCACATTCACGGCTCCTGCTTTCTGATCCCCAGTTTGGGCTGTGGGACAAGCCCCAGGAGACTGTGGGGATGGAACTGCACTAGTCTGTGTCTGGTTCCTCTGCCTACGGTGGGACTCTGGCCTTGCTGCAGAATAGAGAGGACTTGGGAGGGCTTCTGCTAAAGGTGCCATTGATCCAAAACACCCCTCTAGGAGAGAGCATGGCTGATTGTTGGAGCTGGCCCTTCAGGTCAGGGCAGGGGCAAATTCTGTTAAGCAGGTGGGAAATCAATCAATCATATTTATTGAGCGCTTACTCTGTGCAGAGCACTGAAGGCTTCAAGGCTCTCCATCACCTCGCCCCCTCCTACGTCACCTCCCTTCTCTCCTTCTACAGCCCAGCCTGCACCCTCCGCTCCTCTGCCACTAATCTCCTCACCGTGCCTCGTTCTCGCCTGTCCTGCAGTTGATCCCCGGCCCACGTCATCCCCCTGGCCTGGCTCCCTCCCTCCCAACATCCGCCAAGCTAGCTCTCTTCCTCCCTTCAAGGCCCTACTGAGAGCTCACCTCCTCCAGGAGGCCTTCCCAGACTGAGCCCCCTCCTTCCTCTCCCCTTTGTCCCCCATCTCCATCCCCCCCGTCTTACCTCCTTCCCTTCCCCACAGCACCTGTATATATGTATATATGTTTGTACATATTTATTACTCTATTTATTTTACTTGTACATATCTATTCTATTTATTTTATTTTGTTAATATGTTTTGTTGTCTGTCTCCCCCTTCTAGACTGTGAGCCCACTGTTGGGTAGGGACTGTCTCTATATGTTGCCAACTTGTACTTCCCAAGCGCTTAGTACAGTGCTCTGCACACAGTAAGTGCTCAATACGATTGATTGATTGATTGATTAAAGCCAGGGAAGAGTCAAGAGAAGCCCTGGCCATCCACAAAGCATCACTGGCAACCAGGGGCCTCCTCAGCTCACCTGTTTCCCTCAGGACTGCCCAGAACAGCAATCCTGGGGACAAGGGAGACTATCACCTGCTCCAAGAGGTCATCTTGTCACCACCAGAAACTAAGAACCGCAGGACACGTGTACGAATGCAGTATCTGAGTCCCTTTCTTCCCTCCACCCGATCCCATGCTTGCACCGTCCTCATTTAGTGGGAGCCAGTGCAGAACCAGACTACAACGCCCACCAGCCCAGATCTCCCCGCTCCCAGCCTCCGATGGGAAATCTGATAATGCTTGGAAATGGGTTTGAGGTTGGCATCACCGCAGGCCTGGGCTGCAGTTTGAGGGTTATTTTCTCTTCCCTCCCATCTTTCCTCTTTCCGTCTCTGCAGCCTCGGGGCCGTAAGGCTTATTTGGCTGCAATCTTCCCAGGTGCAAGCACACTGGCATTTCCAAGTGGAGGAGCACTTGAAGGCCTGGTAGGGAATGGTGGGGATCACTTAGCAACCACTGAGCCGCTGGGGAGGGGACAGCAGGTGGGTTGAACCCTGCCTCGGGGCTGGATGGAAACTCCAAACTATGCCAAAGTAAGCAACAATTTGCGAACAGCTCCATGGGGGGCGGTAACAGGGACTGTCTCTATATGTTGCCAATTTGTACTTCCCAAGCGCTTAGTACAGTGCTCTGCACATAGTAAGCACTCAATAAATACGATTGATGATGATGATGATGATGATACACAGCAGAGCTCCATGGCTTGCAGCAAGTTCGGGAGCTCGTAGAAAACATGGACAGTGACGGCAGACCCCGGACCGAATGCTTTGCTTCCCCAAGGAAGCCCCGGTGTCAATCCCCGGCTGAAACTTAGTGATCTGGCCCCCGATGGCAGAGACCTCCCTGCTTGTAACCGGCGCATCGCTCATTCATTTAATCGTATTTATTGTGCGTTTACTGAGTGCAGAGCACTGTACTAAGCGCTTGGGAAGTACAAATCGGCAACATTTAGAGACGGTCCCTACCCAACAATGGGCTCGCAGTCTAGAAGGGGGAGACAGACAACAAAACAAGTAGGCAGGCGTCAATACCATCAGAATGAATAGAATTATAGCTATATATACATCATTAGTAAAATAGAGTAATAAATATGTACAAATATATACAAGTGCTATGGGGAGGGGAAGGAGGTAGGACAGAGGGAGGGAGGGGGGATGATGGGGAGGAGAGGAAAAGGGGGGCTCAGTCTGGGAAGGCCTCCTGGAGGAGGTGAGCTCTTAGGAGGGTTTTGAAGGAAGAGAGAGAGTTTGGCAGATGTGTTGGGGGAGGGCATTCCAGGCCAGAGGTAGGACGTGGTCCGGGGGTCGACGGCGGGACAGGCTAGAACAAGGCACAGTGAGGAGGTAGCGGCAGAGCAGCGGAGTGTGCAGGCTGGGCTGTAGAGGGAGAGAAGGGAGGTGAGGTAGGAGGGGGCTAGGTGATGGGAGAGCCTTGAAGCCGAGGGTGAAGAGTTTTTGCTTGATTTGAGGGTTGATAGGCAACCACTACAGATTTTTGAGGAGGGGAGTGACGTGCCCAGGGTGTTTCTGTACAAAGATAATCCGGGCAGCAGAGTGAAATATAGACTGAAGTGGTATTTCGTACAGCTCCGAATAGCTCCATTGGCTTTATCTGGGTAATTCAGGGCAAGGCAGAATGTTTTGCTCATATTACCATGTTTCTGTCTCCATTTCCCTCCAACTGTTGGCCTCTTGAGACTCAACCAACCCCGAGACACCAGAAATCCAAGAGGGCTGCCAGCCGGTAAACTCTTGGTCCTTGGTCCCTCCTAACTGGCAGGATAAAAGGGTTAAGAGGAAAAACTCTTCAAGTTGCAATGGATTCCACCTTCTGCCATCAGAGCAATTTTCCTGTTCCCCTTGAGCACCTGCTGCATTACAGAATGGAGGGAGGGAAGGACGGGGTGAGGAAAAACTGAAAATCTCAGTTCCGTTTATGTGGGCCTGAGGCAGGCCGATACCTGGAGTCCCCTTTCCTCTTGGCACCAGAGCAGCTGGGGCCGGCCAGCCCTATGGAATCTCACGGGCGGGAGCATTTGGAACTCTGTGAAGCGTAGTGGATAGATCGGGTCATGGGTTCTAATCCCGACTCTGCCACTTGTTTGCTGTGACCTTGGGCAAGTCACTTCACTTCTCTGTGCCTCAGTTACCTTGTCTGGAAAATGGGGATTGAGACTGTGAGCCCCATGTGGGACTGGGACTGTGTCCAACCCGATTTGCCTGTATCCACCGCAGCGCTTAGAACAGTGCCTGGTACGTAGGAAGTGTTTAAATAACAGAGAAATAATTATCATCATCATCTGGAATGTGGGCTGAATTTATAATCATTTGAAGTTGAAAATCCACACTTTGCCTGTTACCCTGTAGGGAAAGGGACAGACAACAATCCTGCTCACAAGCCACACCGCTTTCGGCCTTCAGTGCATCAGTGGGCCAGACAAAATGCCAGCTTTTCCTCCACCCGAGGGGGTGAAATCCAAACTGATTCGACAATCCTATTCCTCTGGGTCCAGGCCAGACTTCCATTTTGTGCCCCTAATAGCGAGTTTAAGCGGTCAGCCCATGGAAGCCATTCCCAGGGGATACCACGCAGGCTGAAACTACCAACAGGATCAAATAGAGATTTGGATCGATTCACGGACCAAGGGTCCATACTGGGTCACTACAAAGAAAGTTACAAATGTTAGATGGTAGGTTCGGAACCGCAAGGGTGGAGGAAAACCTTACGAGCAGGCAACCGGGAATCCTCCAGTTACCACGGAGATGGAACACTAGGCCGGATGGACCGAGGGCCTGGGGCTATGACCAGGACCTGCAGAAGAACCAGGGATGGCGATCTCTATATGTTGCCAACTTGTACTTCCCAAGTGCTTAGTACAGTGCTCTGCACACAGTAAGCGCTCAATAAATACGATTGATGATGATGATCTGAACCCACTCCCATGCCACATCTGTACAGCCCAACATAACGACACATGCCCTTTTGGTTTCTAGAGGAGCCTTTTAATATTACTGGCTTAGGAAACAAGAGATGACCGCCACGCTGAGCACCTATGTGTACCACACAAAGCCTTGGTGCGCGTTAAGTCTTTCTTCCTTCGTGCGCAGGCTGTACAGCTCGCCGGTGGTCGGGGTCACCCAGCGGGTGGTGTTGAAGACGGATTCCCCGACCTACAAGAGGAAGTGTCTGTTAGTTTTTGAATCTCAGTCTTGTCTCTCAAGTCTCCACTGCTCCCCCAAAACACCGGGGTGTGAGGATGGGAAGGATTAGACTTCTCACTGACCTCTTACAGCCCAGCCCACACACACCACTCCTCTAGCTCCAACTTGCTCACTGCGCCCCAATCCTATCTCGTTGCCGATCCCTCGCCCACGTCCTCCCTCTGGCCTGAAACACCCTCCCCCTCCAAATAGGCCACACCACCACTCTGCCCATCTTCAAAACTTTATTAAGGTCACATCTCTTCCAAGAGGCCTTCCCTCAACTAAGCCCTCTTTCTTCCCAACTCCCTCTCCCTTCTGCATCATACACCGCCTTGTATCCGTGCCCTTTGGGCATTTGGTATTTGTCCAACTCACAGCTCCACAGCACTTATGTCCACAGCCGTAATTTATTTATTTATATTATTGTCAGCCTCCCTTTAGACTGTAAGCTCGTCGTAGGCAGGGAACGTGTCTACCAACTCTACTGTATTGTCCCACCCCCTCAAGAACTTAGTACAGAGCTCTGCACACAGTAAGTGCTCAGTAAATACCACTGATTGATTCTGTGAGCAGGACAGCGAGGGATGACCTTCCAGGAGGGAGGGCCTGCTGTGTGGAAGGGTGAATCCCCTCTCCCTGAAGTCTGCTAGCCACCCATCACTGACTATCTTGGCAGAGACGGAAGAGACAGAGCTACTAAGGAAGGCAGAAATGGCTGCCAGGCCTCCGTGAGGGGACGTGGCCCTGAGCTGCTGGTCCATGGCATCAGGAGGGAAGTCCAGCTCCTAGGTGAGGCTGAGGTCAGCGTTCCCAAATCCAGATAACTACTGCAATGCCATCTGCTTCCTTCCATGGCTTCAACCAGTAACCTTTATGTGGATGACTCTCAAATCTATCTCCCCAGCCCTGACCTCGGGCTTGCCCCAAAATCTTGCATCAGCACTTGCCCCATGGCCATCACTATAGGCATGTCTGAAAAGGAACTCTTCCCATTTTCCAACTGAAGTGGACAACACAGACACCAATTCCACATGGGTGAGAGGAGTCATGACCGGGTGCTTCGTGGGTAGGGGTAGCATGCCCCAATCCTCAGAGCCAGAAAGGGATCACAGATGAAGGATGCACTCGGTTCTCTCCCACCTACTTATCCACTCTTTTCCCATCACACCCCAGCTCGCACTCTTCACTCCTCTCCCACTCACTGCACTGCCTCATCTCAGCCCCTCTCATTTCTGTATCTACAAGACCACTGCTCTCCCCATCTTCCAAGACTTTCTGATATTATACCTCCTGCAGGAGGCTCCCCACAATTTCTAACATTCCCAACTGCCACTTCAGCACTAATTCAGCACCTGGGTATTCACAACCACCCAGAGCACTTCAGTACACAGTCTTCTCTATCCTACCATTTTAAGCACTAATAGGGTCAAGTAGAAAGAGCACAGGATGTGAAGTCAGGAGACTTAGGTCCTAGTCCCAGCTCTACCACCGGCAGGCTATGTGAACTTGGGCATGCCGCTTAACCTCTCTGGGCCTCAATTTCCTCATCTGTGAGCTGGGGATGAGACTCCGAGCCCCATGTCGGATGGAGCCCAATCTCATAACCTTGGATCTTCCCCAGCGCTTAGCATAGAGTATGTCCTTAATACCACAATATATTATATCCACTTCTCTTATCTGTAAACCACTTTAGCATCTGCCCGCCTCCGCACTAGATTTCTAACTCCTCAAGGGCAGGGATAGGGTCCACTAACTATTTTACTCTCCCAAGTGCCTAGTTCAGTGCATAATACGGCTGATTGATTGCTTCTCCCCCTCCACTGCAGCTTTCTGGTGCCAGGCACTGTACTAAGCGCTGGGGTGGATACAAGCAAATTGGGGGATTCCTGTAAGGAGCCACCTGTCTGCTTTGGCCACACCAGGCTGCACAAATGGGCCTTGAGGTATCTGCCTCCCACTGAAGACTGTGAATTCCTTGTGGACCAGGATGGCGTCTACCAGTTCTATTGTACTGTACTTTCCCAAGTGCTTAGTACAGCGCTCCACACACAGAAGTGTTCAATAAATACCACTGACTGATTAGGAGAGCAGTAATTCCGGAGCACTGGCCCCATCTCATGGGGCACCTGGATGGGAGAGCACCCATGTCCAGATAGGACCCAAGAAGGGTGGAAGGGAGTAAAAGGTGGTACTGCCATCTTGGCTCCACCTCTGGGTCCTTTCCAGCTCCAAGGGGAGAAGCAGGAGGGGCCAGTAGCCACAGCTGCCCACTATGCCCAAAAAGCAGGGATGACCTCATGGGGTGATGGTGCCTATCGTCCCCTGGAATGGGCACCCATTGAGGCAGGGAACCCTAAATTTCTCCTTTCTCCCCCTTTCCCCAACTCCCTCCCCAATCAACACTGATGCTCCACCCCTCAAATGAAAAGCTGGCACTCCTTGTCGACAGCACCAACACCCATCTCTCTGTCTCAGAATCTCACCACCTTGGTGTCTCTGACTCCTCGCTTTTACCTCTCATGTTGATCGGTGCTCAATCCTGCCGGATCCCCCCAGTACCAAATATTTTCTGGATCTGACCCTTCCTCTCTTCCCATGTGAGTCTCCCCCTTCCCCTCCCCCGCCATTCCCCAACTCCAGCTCCATCCACCTCTCAACTAGACTACTGCATTGCCTTCACACTGGTCTCTTGGCCCCCAGCATCTCCTCACTTCAGCCTGTACATTACACTCCGCTGCTGGGATCATCCTTCTAAAATACCTTTTGATCTACATCCCCTCTTCACTCCTCAAAAATCTCCATCTCTCTGTGCATCAAACAAAAACTACTGGCTTCAAGGCTCTCTTCTTCTTACTCATCCTCTCTTCACCCACTCCTTCGCTCCTCCTGAGCTCCCCTTCTACAGTGCCTGGCCCACACCCTGCCCCCTGCTAAGAACGCCTTCCCAAAAACCCATCTCTTCCAGGAGGTGTTCTCGACTTCCAACTCTCCAGGTCGTATTCCGACAGCCACCCGTAGCCTGCTTGCATTATCGGGTACCTCTACAAATAAGTGTTAACTGTGGCTGTAACACAGGCCAAGTGATTTACAGTTATCACCCCATCTCCTTCTACAATTCCTCTCCAAAGTCCTTGAGCGAGTTGTCCCCACCCGCTGCCTCCACTTCCTCTCCATGACTCCCCTCCAATCTGGTTTTTGCCCTTTTTACTCCACAGAAACTGAGCTCTCTAAGGTTACCAACAACATCCTTCTTGCCAAATCCAACGGTCTCATTCATTCAATCGTATTTATTGAGCGCTTACTGTGTGCAGAGCACTGTACTAAGCGCTTGGGAAGTACAAGTTGGCAACATCTAGAGACGGTCCCTACCCAATAGCGGGCTCACAGTCTAGAAGGGGGAGACAGACAACAAAACCAAACATACTAACAAAATAAAATAAATAAAAGAGTAAATATGTACAAGGAAATAGAGTAATAAATCTGTACAAACATCTATACATTCATATCTTGCCATGGTGGCAGGTACAGAAAGTGAAAAGTGGCAGTGGGAATTCGAGGGTGGGAAGAGGGAGAGAGGCCCGGATGAGCAGGGAGGGACAAGTGTTCCAAGAGCTTAGGCCCAAGTTGACCCACCTACCACCACCTTTTCCGGGTTCCGGAGGAGGAATAGGGGATTGGATACCAAAAGAGGATCGGGTCACAGATGCACCAAAGCCTTAGCCATGGAGAGCCAACATAAACCAAAATGGAGCCCTCAGGGAAGTCTCATCTGGCCTCAGGTCAGCTTTCTTTTAGAAAAGCAGCGTGGCTCAGTGGAAAGAGCACGGGCTTTGGAGTCAGAGGTCATGGGTTTGAATCCTGCCTCTGCCACATGTCAGCTGTGTGACCTTGGGCAAGTCTATTAACTTCTCTTAACTTAGGAGGCCTTCCCAGACTGAGCCCCCTCCTTCCTCTCCCCCTCATCCCCCTCTCCATCTCCCCATCTTACCTCCTTCCCTTCCCCACAGCACCTGTATAAATGTATATATGTTTGTACATATTTATTAATCAATTTATTTACCTGCACATATCCATTCTATTTATTTTACTTTGTTAATATGCCTGGCCTTGTTCTCTGTCTCCCCCTTCTAGACTGTGAGCCCACCGCTGGGTAGGGACCGTCTCTACATGTTGCCAACTTGTACTTTCCAAGTACCTAGCACAGTGCTCTGCACACAGTAAGCACTCAACAAATATGATTGATTCTCTGAGCCTCAGTTCCCTCATCTGTGAAAGGAGGATTAAGACTGTGAGCCCCACGTGGGACAACCTGATCACCTTGTATCCCCCCAGCACTTATAACAGTGCTTTGCACATAGTAAGCGCTTAACAAATGCCATCATTATTATTTATTATTATTTCTCCAGAGATTCTCCCCAAGACTGAGTCTGAACAGGGGGCCTCCTTATGGGGGTGACCAGAGCATGGCATAGTTTGGGTTTTTTTAGTGGCATTTGTTAAGCGCTGACTATGTGCAAAGCATTCATTCAATCGTATTTATTGAGCGCTTACTGTGAGCAGATAACTGCACAAAGCGCTTAGGAATTTCAAGGCCCTACTGAGAGCTCACCTCCTCCAGGAGGCCTTCCCAGACTGAACCCCTTCCTTCCTCTCCCCCTCGTCCCCTTCTCCATCCCCCTCATCTTACCTCCTTCCCTTCCCCACAGCACCTGTATATATGTATATATGTTTGTACATATTACTGTATTTATTTATTTATTTTACTTGTACATATCTATTCTATTTATTTTATTTTGTTAGTATGTTTGGTTTTGTTCTCTGTCTCCCCCTTTTAGACTGTGAGCCCACTGTTGGGTAGGGACTGTCTCTATATGTTGCCAACTTGTACTTCCCAAGCACTTAGTACAGTGCTCTGCACACAGTAAGCGCTCAATAAATACGATTGATTGATTGATTGATTGAATTACAAGTTGGCAACATACAGAGACGGTCCCCACCCAACAGTGGGCTCACAGTCTAGAAGGGGGAGACAGAGAACAAAACAAAACATTAACAAAATAAAATAGAATATGTACAAGTAAAATAAATAGAGTAATAAATACGTACAAAGCACTATTCTAGAGCACAGGACTGGGAGCCAGAAGGTCATGAGTTCTAATCCCAGCTCTGCCACTTGTCCGCTGTGTGGCCTTGGGCAAGTCACTTCACTTCTCTGTGCCTCAGTTACCTCATCTGTAAAATGGGAATGAATACTACGAGCCCTGGTTGGGACAGAGACTGTGCCCAACCCAATGTGCTTGTATCCATCCCAGCGCTTAGTACAGTGCCTGGCACGTAATAGGCACTTAACGAATGCCATAACAATTATTCCCCTCTAGACTGGAAGTTCACTGTGGGCAGGGTCTGTGTCATCTATTGTTGTATTGTACTCTCCAAATGCTCTGCACACAGAAAGTACTCAATAAATATAACTGAATGAATGAATGAATGAGGGGTCATGGATCTCTTGTGTGGTGATTCAGGGCACCATGAATACATTTGAGACCCTGAGAGTCTCCTAAACGATCCTGTCCTTCATGGGAGCAATCTCCTGGCTGACTTTGGCCAGAAAGTTAGGCAAAGTGCCCCTCTCTGAGGGAAATCTCCCAGCGTTGTAGAAAGCCCACTTCCCAACCCTTGCCCTGTCACTCGGAATACGCAGAAACGTGTCTTTGCTCAATCTTGTTATCTGCAGGCACACTTTAGGCCACAAAAACAATTCTTGAATATTCTTCCGGTTTCTAGAATTAAGGTAGTATTTGTAGTACGACGCAGCGTAATAATAATATTTGTTGGGCTCCCAGTTGGTGAAACGAACTGTACTAGACACTTAGGAACTTCTGAATATAGAAGTGATATGTTCCTTACCTACAGGGAGACTCTAACAAGGGATACATGCACACCCAGCTTTACAAAGAGAGTGGTCAAAATAAATAATTGAACAGGAATATATACATGAGTTTTGAGGGGGAGAATTAAGCATTTCAGAAGTACTAGAGTTGGCTAAAGGGTTTGCGCGGCTCAGAATGCTGGAAAACAAATTGGGGAGGGCTTGACGCAGCAGGTGGGGTTTTAGGTGAGGGTTGACTATGGTGGGAGGGTGTTCTGAGCTAGGAGAACAGTGAGAGCGAAGGGACAGCAGCAGAAGTGACAAGGGTGAGGTCTGGTTAGAAGGTTTGCTTGGAGGAACCAAGGAAATAATTTGGAGAATAGTGGTTGAAAAGGGGAGAGAGCTAAAATGAAGCCAGATGGTGGAGAACATTAAAGCCAATTGAGAGTGTTGAAAGGGTTTTTTTTTTTTTACACCATTCATTCATTCAATCGTATTTATTGAGCCCTTACTGTATGCAGAGCACTGTACCACCCCCTTCTCCTGGACATGTTAGCCAACCTTGGTTTCACAGACTTCTCCTGGTTCTCCTATCTCTCTGGCCATTCCTTCTCAGTCTCTTTCACGGGCTTCTCTTCTGCCTTCCACCCCATAACTGTGGGGAGTTCCTCAAGGTTCTGGTTTGGGTCCCCTTCTATTCTTCATCTACACCTACTGCCTACTCATTAGCTCCCATGGCTTCAACTACCATCTCTATGCAGATGATTCCCAAATCTACATCTCCTAGCCCTGACTTCTCTCCTTCTCTACAGTCTCGCATTTCCTCCTGCCTTTAGGACACCTCTACTTAGACGTCCAGCCGACACCTCAAATTTAACATGTCCAAAACGGGATTCCTTATCTTCCCACCCAAACCCTGTCCTCCCCCTGACTTTCCAATCGCTGTAAACAGCACCACCATCCTCCCTGTCTCACAAGCCTGTACCCTTGGCATTATCCTCTACCCATCTCTCTCATTCAACCCACGTATTCAATCTGTCACCAAAACCTGTCAGTTTTACCTTCACGACAGTGCTAAAATCCATCTTTTCCTCTCCAAACTGCTACTACACTGAGCCAAGCACTTTATAATTTCATACTGCCTTGAATACCAGCACCAACTTCCTTGCTGACCTCCCTGCCTCCTGTCTCTCCCCACTCCAGGCCATACTTCACTCTGGTGCCCAGATCATTTTTCTACACAATCGTTCAATCCATGTTTCCCCAAGCTTCAAGACCTTCCAGTGGTTGCCCATCCACCTCTGCAACAAACAGAAACTCCTTTTCCCACTGGCTTTAAAGCAATCACCTTGGCCTCTCCTATTTTGCCTCGATTCATTCATTCATTCAATTGTATTTATTGAACGCTTACTGTGTGCAGAGCACTGTACTAAGCACTTGGGAAGTACAAATCAGCAACATACAGAGTCGGTCCCTATCCAACAATGGGCTCACAGTCTAGAAGGGGGAGACAGACAGCAAAACAAGACCTGTAGACAGATTTCCTACTACAACCCAACCTGCTCACTTTGCTCCTCTAACACCAACCTACTCAGTGTACCTCGATTTCATCCATCTTGCTGCTGACCCCTCGCCCACATCCAGCCTCTGGCTCGAAACTCCCTCCGGCTTCCTATCTGGCAGACCATCACTCTCCCCACCTTCAAAGCCTTATTAAAATCCCATCTCTTCCAGACGCCTTCCCCGACTAAGCCCTCTTTTCCTCTACTCCCTCTCCCTTGTACTTGGATTTGTGCCCTATAAACACTTGATATTCAGCCCACCTTCAGCTCCTCAGCACTTAGGTACACATCTGTAATTTATATTAATATGTCTCCCCCTCTAGACTGTAAGCTCCTAAACGCCTACTATGTGTCAAGCAGTGCTGAGGTAGATACCAATTAATCAGGCTCAATACAATCCCTGTCTCAAACGGGGCTCCAAAATTCACAAATTTCAAATAACCAACTGGACCATTCCCTAGAATAGCCGATTGGACATAGTGACTTTTGGGGCAGTTTAAAGTATACCCTCACTTTACTGATTTTTCTCCTCAAACATTACAGGGTTTGCTTGGTTTGCTTCGCAGAGGACTCCGTGCCCCTGTGTTTCTCTTCATTCTGCCCACCTCCCCCTGCCCCCCAACCTCCACTGATCATCACAGCTCAGACTCCAGTGTCTTCAAGGGGAGGGGGCGAGTGAAAGAGGACATTAACATTGGAAGGATGGTGGCAGTTGGTCCAAAAGGAGATGGAGGCCCTGCCTGGAGCACCAAGGCGCCCAAGGACTATGCTCATGGTTGTTCTTCTGAATGTTCCCTCTGTGTCTGCCCTTCCTCCTCCAGATTTTGGAGGCCCCAGGGGACCCAGGACCGGGTCTGAGCCCAGCAGAAGCCCACCACAAAATGGCACTGCAAGTACAATGACTACTACAATGGCCTAGTGGATAGAGCATGGGCTTAGGAGTCAAAAGGTCATGGGTTCTAATCCTGGCTCCATTGCATGTCTGCTGTGTGACCTTGGGCTAGTCACACGACTGCTCTAAGCCTCAGTTACTTCATCTGTAAAATGGGGATTGAGACTGAGCCCCACATGGACAGGGATTGTGTCCAACCTGACTTGCTTGTATCCACACCAGTGCTTAGTACAGTGCTTGGCACATAGTAAGCGCTTAACAAATACAACAATTATTATTATTACAAACCTTCCAGCCAGGAACATCTTTCATAAGGATGGCTTCCTCCTCCAGATTCTCCCGTAACATGCGTAGAGTCCTTCAAGGAAAAAGAAAGACTCTCAAAGACCACCGGTGCACTACCAAAATCATCTGGGTATTTTGGGCCCTAACGAGCTCGGCGGACTTCCACCGCACTACACAGGTGGCCATTTCCCCGGCACAGGGACAAGTTTCAACTGGGATCAGATCCGGAAGGTCTCCAGTGGGTTTGCCTCCGGATCCTTTGGGGAGCTGCATTCGGATCTGCGCTTCGCTTCCCCCGCTGGCTTTCCGCCACTGATGGCAGATCGGAGCCCAGAGGAAGGAGGCAGCACCGGCAGGGCTTCCACATTTACCTTCGGTCACTCTCTGCCTGCAGGAGGGGCATCAGGGCAATTCTGGCTTCCAAGTCTTCAATCAGCAAACGCCTAGCACCAAACACAAAAGCAGGGTCAGCTCCTGAGAAGGCAAGCCTGCTCCTTCTGTCTGTATTTTTTTTTTCCACCCAAGAACTTCCGGTGCGATGAAGGAAAATGAGCTGGCCTGGAAATCTCTAGATCCTCTGCCAAAACCTAAGGCCTGATTTTTTTTTTCTTACGGTACTTGCTAAGGACTTACTACATGTCGAGCACCGTTCTAAGCGCTAGGGTAGATACAAACTAAATCACGTCAGATACAGTCCCTGTCCCACACGGGCCCACAGTCAAATAGGAGGGAGACTAGGTATATCACCATTTTGCAGTCAAGGAAACTGAGGCACAGAGAAGTAAAGTGATTTGCCCAAGGTCACACAGCAGGCAAATGGTGGAGCGGGATTAGAACCCAGGTCCTCTGGCTCCCAAGCCCATGCTTTATCTCCCAGGCCACGCTGCTGCCCAATTCCACACATTTCACGCCAGGGATGTCCAAAAAGAGTGGTGCTGGTCGGCTGGTCTGTACATCACTCCTTCTCAGCCGGCCTGCTGCTTTGGCCTGCAGGCCCAGTGATGAATCCTTCCTGGTTCTCGCTCACGTGGAAGCATACAAGGACTGGGCCTGGCCCTGACATGTGGAGCAAAACTGGGTTGAACCAGCATCACACGTCAAACCTAGTTGGGCTCGGGCAGGCTCGCACGGCTCCTCTACAGCTGCCCCTCTAGACGTACAGCTCTCTTCCCCCCTTCAAAGCCCTGAGAGCTCACCTCCTCGAGGAGGCCTTCCCAGATTAAGCCCCCCTTTTCCTCTGCTCCTCCTCCCATCCCCATCGCCCCTACTCCCTCCCTCTGCTCTACCCCCTTCCCCGCCCCACAGCACTTGTGCATGTTTGTACATATTTACTTTAATTACTTTATTAATGATGTGCACATAACTATAATTCTATTTATCTATTTTGGTGCCTGTCAACTTGTTTTGTTGTCTCTCTCCCCCTTCTAGACTGTGAGCCCATTGTTGGGTAGGGATTGTCTCTGTTGCCAAACTGTACTTTCCAGGTGCTTAGTACAGTGTCCTGCACACCGTAAGCGCTCAATAAATGCGGCTGAATGAATTAATTATCCTCTGAGCTGCTGTCCTCTAGACTGTAAATTCCTTGAGAGCAGGGATGGCATCTACCAACTCTGTTGTACTGGACTCTCCCAAGCACTTAGCACAGTGCTCTGCACAGAGTTAGTGCTCAAAAAATACCATTGATTAATTGCTACGACTACAATGCTCAGCCACCACATGGGTCCTGAAAATGAATCCAAACTCGTTTCTGGCCCAGTCTGCATTGTGGTTCAGTGGAAAGAGCCCGGGCTTTGGAGTCAGAGGTCATGGGTTCGAATCCCGGCTCCGTCGCTTGTCAGCTGTGCGACTTTGGGCAAGTCACTTCACTGGGCCTCAGTTCCCTCATCTGGAAAATGGGGATTAAGTCTGTGAGCCCCACGTAGGACAACTTGATTACCCTGTATCTACCCCAGCCCTTAGAACAGTGCTTTGCACATAGTAAGTGCTTAATAAATGCCATCATTATTATTATTATTATCTGAACACCCGAGATAGCCACCACCACAAGATATTTTAAGTGGTCACGTTGGCTTCATGCCAGTGGACCTATGGAAACCCTGTAAACTGAGAAGTTATGAATGGGTACCATCCCCTCTCTCCTCCCGCCACCCCGAGATCTTTAAAGACAGGGCAGGATGCTACCCGCTTAAAACAGTGCTTGGCACACAGTACGCGCTTAATACCGTAACTACTAAAGATGTGTGCGCGCCCCTACAAATCCCCAATGTACCTTCGCTCTCTGTTCCACTTCGTCATGCCCCAAAAACCAATCAACAAAGTGCCAATTCCAATGGCAAACATGCTATATCCTACAAGGAGAACGAGAGAAAGGCAGGGGTGGTTAATTAACTCCTCGCCATGGGAGAGGGGGTGGGGGGTGGGGGGGCAAAGCCGGGCAGCATAGGAGTCGTCTAACCCTTCTTTAGAGGAGGAGACCTTGCAGGCTACCCAAACCCCCCCAGCAAGGGGGAAGCTGGTCCTCGCTCTCCTTGCCGGCCATAAGGGTCATCATTCAGTCACTCAATCGTATTTATTGGGCGCTTACTGTGCGCAGAGCACTGTATTAAGCGCTTGGGAAGGACAAGTCGGCAACAGATAGAGACGGCCCCTACCCAAGGAGGCTCGGAGGAGTGCCCAGCCCCCATCACGGCCAACTGGACAGCGCTTAGTACAGTGCTCTGCACATAGTAAGCGCTCAATAAATACGATTGATCATCATCAATCGTATTTAATGAGCGCTTACTATGTGCAGAGCACTGTACTAAGCGCTTGGGAAGTATAAATTGGCAACAATTGATGATGCGGGTGGGGAAGGGGGCGAGGAGGGGGGTCCCACTCCAGACGCCCCCCAAACTGGCTGCGTGGGAGGGGAAGGGGGGCTGACTTGGGTCCCGCCCCCCCCCCACGCACTCCCCCCGGGGGGGGGGGGGCTTTGTCCGCCGCCCCCGCCTCCCACTGACCGGAAATCCCGCGTCGGGGCAGGTTCCTCTTGTAATCGATGGGTCCGTACCCCCCCGGAGGGGGCATGTCCTGCTTCACCTTGGACATCGACATCTTGCGGGAGGCCGTCCCCCTCACGAAGGCCGGGCCGCCCACTTCCGCTTCCTCCCCCCCCCCCCCCGGCCTCGTCCCGGCCAACCGGAAGTGGGCCGCGCGCCTCGGCGGGCCGCCATCTTGAGTGTGGCGCGACGCCCCGTCGCCGCGTTTGGAGGGCGCCCCAGCCCCTCGGTCTATCGTTAGTCAGTCAGCCCACCACCCAGTTGTGTTTTATTTGGGCACCTGCTGGGAGCAGAACACCGTACTCAACGCTCGAGAGGGTATACATAGAGTTAGAAACCACGATGGGGGGGGGGGGAGGGGGGGGATGGCTGGAGGAAGACGGTGAGGATTCCAGGATGAATGGCGAGGAAAGTGCCCAGGGCTGAGGCCAGCTTGGTCAGGTCACTGGACCCTGGTTCGAGAGCTGACCCCCCCCCCCCCCCCCCCACGTACGGCCCTCTCAAGAGCCCTAGATACCTGCAGTTCTCACCGTATTCTTCTTTGTCCCTCCTCTGGCCCAAACCCTTTCACCTTGGACACGGGATAGCTCATCACAGGAAAAAGCGCGTTCCCGTCCACGGAGGGTGAGGGGTGAAGGGGACTCCGATTATTAAACCGACATTTTCCACAATCTGTCCACCAGAGGGAGCCCCATCCCCATCATTCCTGTAGGAGTTCTGGCAGCTTCCTGACCCCCCCCAACCGCCACCTGACCACCAACCCCCGACCCCCACCAGCCATTAACTCAAAGATGAACCCAGAGCCTGAACCCAGTCCACTTTCTTCTCTTCACCCCAGGACTCATCGCTCGGTTTAATTCCAGCTCCTGCGCGATCCTGGTTGCGGTTCTCCCGCCCAAATCTACTTTCCTCCCAAGGCCCCACTTCCCGCATCCCCCTCTCCCCCACCAGTGAGGGAATTAAGTGAGCTGCCCTCCTCAGACGCTTCAGCTACTTCATAAAGGCCGCAATTCTTACCTGAATAATAGGGCCCAAAGCCCAGGAGGACATCACAGATCCGCAGGGGATGGTGAGGATCTAAGGCCTCATTGATCAATACAGAGCAGTGAAGGTCTCAGGGCCACCAGATAGTAAAGGTCTCAGGGCAGCATCAATCCATCCACAGTGGGCAGTGAAGGACCGAGAGCCACGTCGGCTACCCTCCCCTGACGCCTTGGCCAACCCATAAAGGCCAAAGCTCCTCTCCCCCACCTCCCTCATCCCTCTCCCCCCTTCACCCCTCCCCCTGCCAGAGAGGGGGCTGTGTGAGCTGTCCCCCACCCCGGCCCCCAGACGCTTCAGCTACTTCATAAAGGCCAAAATTCTTACCCAAGTCATAGAATGGGCCCAAGGCCCAGGAGGACATTATAGATCCCATAGGGGATGTGGAAGGTTTGAGGGCCACAGCATTGAAGGTCTGAGGACCTCATCCATCCACATGAGGCAGGGAAGGTCTCAGGGCCCCCTGACAGTAAAAGTCTGAGGGCACCATCATTCCACAGAGGGCAGTGAAGGCCTGAGGGCCACCTGTCACAGTGCATCAAACCCCAAAGTGAAACTGACACACTCGATAATCGCCCTACCCTCCAACCATGACTGATTACAAACTGTTGAAGGAACTAGGCTACCGCCTGGGCAAGACCATCGGGGAGGGAAGCTACTGCAAGGTTAATACAGGTGTGCGGGGGAGAGACAACACCACTGTAGCCATCAAGATCATCAACCTGCAGCGGGCCCCGAAAGAGTTTGTCGAAAAGTTCCTCCCTCGAGAGCTGTCCATCCTGCGGATCGTCCACCACCCGCACATCGTACAGGTGTTAGAACTCATCGAGGTGGGCAGTGACAAGATCTACATCGTGATGGAGGCTATGGGCAGCAACCTGCTCAAGGTGCTGCGGCGCCAGGGGTACCTCGACTGTGCCCGCGCCCAAAAATTCTTCGGCCAGCTCGTGAGTGCCGTCCACTACCTGCACAGCCAGCAAGTGGTACACCGAGACATCAAGTGTGAGAACATACTCCTGACCCACGATGAGCAGTGCATTAAGCTCACGGATTTCAGCTTCAGCCGCCAGGTCAGTGACTTTGGGGACCTGAGCACCACCTTCTGTGGCTCCATGGCCTATGCTTCTCCCGAAGTGCTGCTGGGTATCCCCTACGACCCCAAGAAATATGACATGTGGAGCCTGGGCGTTGTGCTGTACGCCATGGTGACCGGCCGCATGCCCTTCAGTGACGTGGCCATCATCAAGCTGCCCAACTTCCAGAAGCAGGGCATCGAGTTCCCCAAAAGGCCAAAGTTGGCCTTACCCTGCAAGGAGCTCATCAGCGACCTGCTGCAGTTCACCCCCAGCGCCCGGCCCACTGCTGGACAGGTGGCTCAGAACAGCTGGTTGTGTAAGGAGAGTCAGAGGCAACCGTATTCCCTACCCGCTCCTCACAGGAGCTTGAGTTTAGACCTGCCTACTAGCCATGTCCTTTCCTTTCCACCGCCTCTCCAGGACGAGGGGGCCTCAGACAACAAGATCCGTTGCTCCCCTAGATCGTTCTTGAAGACCCAATACCCGAGGGTGGTTGATCCGCCCAAAGGCCAAGGTGGCCAGGCCTGGGCATCGTGCAGCAAGGGACTTGAGGCTCTGCCCAGTCTCCTCCCAAGACGGGTCTCAGTGAAGGCAGAATGTCCGAGTGCGGCGGGTGTGCCGGAAGATCAAGGTGGCCAGGCCTGGGCTACATGCAGCAAGGGATCCGACACTTCCCCCAGTCCCCTCTCAAGACAGGTCTCGGTGAAGGCAGAATGCCCGAGCGTAGCAGGTGTGTCAGCAGACCAAGGTGGCCAGGCCTGGGCCACGCACAGCAAGGGACACGAGACCCATCCCGATCTCCTCCCTAGACTGGTCTCGAAGACTCAGTACCCGAGCGTGACGGGTCTGCCAAAAGGCCAAGGTGGCCAAAAGTCTCACAGTCCTGAGACTCTCCCCAGTATCCTCTCAAGGCGGGTGTCAGTGAAGACAGAATACCTGAGCGTGGCAGGTGTGTTCGAAGACCGAGGTGGCCCCGCCACACCCAGCATGGGACCCAAGGACCCCAGTCCCCTCTCAAGACAGATCTTGGTGAAGAGAGAATTCCTGAGTGTGGTGCATGTGCCCGAAGACCAAGGAAGCCAGGCCTGGGCCACCTACAGCAAGGAATCCAAGCCTCCCTCCAGTCTCCACCCAGGATGGATCTCGGTGAAGACAGAAGACCTGCGCGGGGCGGGTGCGCCGGAAGACCAAGGTGGCCAGGCCTGGGCCACATGCAGCAAGGGACCTGAGACTCATTCGGGTTTCGTTCCTAGGTCGGTCTTACCGAAGAAAGAATACCCTAAGGTGGCCGCTCTGTCAAAAGACCCAGGTGGCCAGACCTGGGGCCCGAGCAGCAAGAGACCGGAGACACCCCCAGGTCTCCTCTCAAGGAGTGTCTGGAGGACGGCAGAAGACTCAAATGTGGCAGGGGTGTCAGAAGACCAAAGTGGCCAGGCCTGGGCCACGCCCAGCGAGGGAGCCGAGACTCCCCCCAGTCTCCTTCCAAGACGGGCCTCGGTGAAGAGGGACTATCTGAGGGCAGCCCATACAGCCGAAGAACATAGGGGCCACTCCCATCAGAGATCCTGGGAGGAGAACCCGGGTGGAGGCGAGGAGGGGGAAACACACAGAACGTCAGGGATGCTCCCGCGCATTAACCCAGAAGAAACAGTGCTATCTCACGGCCATTACAACCCTGAATCCCCCCAATAAATTCGTTTCCTTTAAGCAACTTGGTTATGTTTCTAGCTCTGCCGCTGACTCGTTGTTCTCTGTATCTGTCTTCCCTCCACGTGAGACGGGGACCATATCTAATCGGGGACCATATCTAATCAGAATATCTTGTGTATCTTAGAATATGCTTAGTACATTAGTATACTTAGATCTATCTTAGAATATCTTAGTACAGTGCTCTGCACACAGTAAGTGCTCAATAAATACGATCAATTGGTTGATTGTTATATTTACCTCAGAGCTCAGGACATGATGCTTAATACGGATCACCACTACTCGTATTACCGCATTCTGGTTTCCTTACCTGCTCTTGTGTCCGGGGGCCTCTGGAGGAATAGGCAAAGTCTTCGGAAATCCCGGTTGTACCCGAAGGGCAGTGACTGATGGCCTTAAACCGCCGCACAGGTGCAGCAATAGCTGTTTAGAGAGTGGCAGGCCCAGCCCTGACAGCGGCCCCTAGGCGGCTGATGATAATCGTGGTATTTGTTAAGCACTCTCGGTGTGTCAAGCGCTGCACTAAGCACTGGGTTAGATAAGAGATAATCAGGCTGAACACAGTTCCTGTCCCACATGGGGCTCACAGGAAGGAGGAGGGAGAACAAGTATTTAATTCCCATTTTGCAGATGAGGAAACTGAGGCACAAAGAAGTGCTGATGTAATGAAACCCCTACTCTTTTTGAAGTGGGGCTTTGGGCCCAGGGGACCAAGTAGGTGATGCTTAGTACTTAATGTCAAGAGGCTGTTGATGACCAGGTACCAGGTTGATGACAGGAAGCCTGGGACCCCTTGAGCTGGGAGTCTCGAGGGGAGAAGGAGGGAGAGGAGGGGGCAGAGGGGAAAGCATTGGGTTGCTTTGAGCAGTGCCTCTTTGATCCTGCCTACCAGCCACTCTTCTTCACTGAGAGAGAGAGCTACAAGGGATTAAGACTCTGCCGAAGGACAAAAAGAGCTAAGCCAGGGCTATCAGTGAACTCCAGGAAGGGCTGGGAGCCAGAGCTTTAGAGGTGAAAGCTTTTGGTGTCTCCTGGGGGAGGTATTTTATGAAAATTAGTGATTGCTCTTCCAGGATCCCCTGGTTCTTGCACTCCTAAGAAGGTGTGGGGGAAGGGTGAGGGTTGGGGGTCTGTCCCCAGATCTGGGAGAAACGCCAGAGAACCAGGAGAGACATTCTGCAATGGTCCTCGATCGCACCCCACCCCCACCCACTCTGGCGTTCTCCAACCCACCCTCATCAAGGTCAATTTGGTTTCAGCTGTACTCAGGCTCCTGGAATCCTGCAGCTGCCAGGGACTTAGGAAGGCCATTCCCACCAGCCAGACCAGGACCCACAACCTTGGCCCAGCCTAGATCCCAGAGCTGAGGAATGCCTCCGGGGCTATGGACAGCATAGGTTGCAGAGGAGAAGGTTCTTGGGGATAATGTGGGGGAAAGACACCAGCTGTCCCAGACTCACTGCCCAAGTTTGGGAGGCATCCAAAGCAACCCTCTGGCTCATTGGGATAGAAGCAATTTCCATCAAAGAAGAAATCCCTTTTCCCTGCAGGGGGAAGCGCCTAATGGCCCCTCCTGTAATACCATGAGGTTATTAATCAATCGTATTTATTGAGCGCTTACTAAGAGCTTGGGAGAGTCCAACACAACAGACACATTCCCTGCCCACAGAACAAATAATTGTGGTATTTGTTATGTGACAAGCATGGTGCCGAGCACTGGGGTAGAGAGGAGATACATCGTTCCTGCCCCACATGGGGTTCTCATTGTAAGGGGAAGGGAAGAATGGACATTTCATTTTTAGAGGTGGAACCTGAAGCACAGAGCTGTTAAATGCTGTGTCCAAGGTCACACAGCGGGCTAGTGACGGAGTCGGGATTGGAACCCGGGTGTCCCCATTCCCAGGCCAGTGCTCTTTCCACTAAGCCCTGCTGCTTCTCATTCTCGGCAGTGGCTTTACCTCGCCAGGCAAGGAATCCGTTGGGTTGCAAGGATGGTGTTGGGTGGTGGAGGGGCAAGGCCTGGGGAAACCCCCCAGGAAGGGTGGGGTGTGGGCAACCCTTATTTACAGACCTGGGTGAAAAGCTGGTCCCAATCAGCACATAACCACCCCAAGAGGAAGCTGAGACCACCTAACTCACCACCACCACCTGTGACCAGACCCTGGTTCCCCGGAGTTGGGGGTGGGCTAGGTGACTAAGCAGAGTTTAATCTTTACTGCTTCTCTCCCCCCTTTCACAGATGGCAGCTAATCTGTCTCTCTAGGTTGAAGCTGGTTGTTAACCCTTTAAACTTTCCCGCTACATCAGCTGTACCGGGGCTGCGACCTCATGGAGGTGAGAATAGGATTTCTTCCTCTCGTCCAGCCATCACTCACCCCTCTTTTTCACCTCCCCGCGGTCCGGCATGGCTTCACTTCCCTGTAGCCTCTGGGTTCCCCCCACCTCACCCCCTGCCCAGTCGCTAGGCCCTGGGGGACCGTGGACCAAGATCTGGAAGACAGCCTCCTTCGTCCCAGCTTTTGCTGCAGGATAAACGACTCCTGTCTGGGGACATGTGATTTATGAGCTTGAATGTGCAGGAGTCTCCCAAGGGCTCTCTGTCCTGCCCCCGACCCCCTCCCCACCCGGAGGGGGAGGCTGACGGGGGAGGGGGGCGACTTTGCCCTGTGGCACCCAGCTTTTCAGGCCCATCCAACTTGGGGCCAGGCTGGAGGGGTTTGGCCTGGTCCTGGGGGCCTGTGGAGCACTGCCTAAGCTGGCCACGACAGAAGAGGCAGAGCCAGAGGGGAGGAGCCGGGCTCGGTCTGCTCCCTGCGGACCCCGCATGTCTGGGCAAGGGGGGGGGGGGGGGGGGTAGGCGGGGCCTGCCCCCTTGGCAGGCCGACAGGGAAAATGGAAGGCTGGGGCGGGGCGGGACGGGAACAGAAGAGGAGCAGCTCCACAAAATGGATGCTGTTAAACCCCACCCTTCAGGTCTCCCAGTTGCCAGCTGCTCACGCCCTCCGGGAAACTCGGGCCCGCAAGGGGAGGAAGGGCGAAGGAGGGAAGGGAGGAGGCGGAGGAGGAGGAAAAGAGGAAGAGACAGAGGCAGGACAGACATCAGAGGAAAGGTCCAAGACTGTAGGAGCACAGGGACCCCGCTAGGCTTAGCTAGTCTCTCTCTCAGTGGTTTCCTGCCCTTTCCGTCAATGTCTGCCAAGTCACCCAAGCCAGCCGCCTGGCAGGTCTCTTTGCACCCCCGGCTGGCATCCGATCCCTTACAGGACAAGTCCGCACTGCTCCCTTGTCAGGACAGTGTCAGGCCTGGTCCCTCTTGAGCCCAGGCAGCCACCCAGTGCCACCCTGGCACCTGTGATCGGGCAGTCGATAAATAAATGGCACCTATTGAGTGCTTACTGGGTGCGGAACACCGATCGAAGCGCTTGGGAGAGTACAATGTAACAGAGTTGGTAGACACATTCCCTGCCCACGAGGAGTTTGCAACCTAGATGGGGAGACAGACATTAATATAAATAAATTATGGATACGTTTGTAAGTGCTGTGGGGCTGAGGTGGGGGCGGGGGTGAATAAAGGGTGCAAATCCAAGTGCAAGGGCAATGCAGAAGGGAGTGGGAGAAGTTTTCCCCTGCTCTGCATCTCCGCAATAATAGTGATGATGACAACTGTATGTTAAGTACTTACTATATGCCAAGCACTGTTGTAAAGTACAAGATAATCAGGTTGGACACAGCCCCTGTCCCACATGGGGCTCATAGCGTAAGGAGGAGGGAGAATGAAAAGCAGTGTGACCTAGTGGATACAACACCTACCAGGAAGACCTGGGTTCTAGTTCTGGCTCTCCCACTTGGCCGTGTGACCTTTGCCAAGTCACTTCACTTTTCTGTACTTCAGTTACCTCATCTGTAAAATGGGGATTAAGACTGTGAGCCCCAAGTGGGACATGGACTCTGTCCAACCTGATTAGCATGTATCTCAGCTCTGCCACTTGTCTGCTGAGTGACCTTGGGCAAATCACTTCACTTCTCTGGGCTTCAGTTACCTCATCTGTAAAATGGGGATTGATATTGTGAGCCTAATGTGGGACAGGGACCATGTCCAATCCGATGTGTTTGTATCCACCCCGGCACTTAGTAGAATGCCCGGCACACAGTAAGCGCTTAGCAAATACCAGGATTATTATTATCTATCCCAGTACTTAGTACAGTGCCTGGCACTTAGTAAGCATTTAACAAATACCATTTAAAAAAATGTATGAAATCCCCCAGGAAACTGAGGAACAGAGAAGTGAAGGGACTTGTCCAAAGTCAAACAGCAGGCAAGTGGCAGGGGCAGGATGAGAACCCTGGTCCTCTGACTCCAAGGCCGAGTTCTTTCCACTAGGCCACGCTGCACCCCCAGGGGGTTGATCTGAGCACCATGGTCTCAAGGTCATGGTCTAAACTTCTTGCCTGGGAGATTGGGAGCCTTAAAGGGCCACACACCCCCGGGGTGAGATGTCGTTGTTCCCTCCCTTTCCTCCCTCCCCACCCCCCAGGGCTAAAGACCTCCAATCCACCCCACTCAACTGCCAGACAGCTGCCACCATCCTTAGAGGTGGCTGCATTTTCAGGGGCTAGATCTCCTGGGGGCCCCCATGGCATCATGCCAAGACAGATCATTTTTCTTCTCCTGTATGCTTCCCCTCTGCAACCCTGTTCCCTGGACCCTCCCCCACTCACCCTAGACTCCCTCAGTGGGGAGCTGCAGTAAACAACCTGCTGCTGTCTTGTGGGCAGCAGGAAGGGCAGCTGGGGAGTGAAAGCAAAATCCCCAGGTGATGGAGTCAGAGACTCAAAATAGCTTCGGGGATGGTCCTGGTCAAGGCACCCGTGGCCACAGCTGGGTGAGTGAGTGATAGAGGAATGGTTGTGCGGGGGGAGAAAGAGTGAGAGAGACCAACCACTAGGTTGGGGGGAACACCACAGACTGAACGGACAAGGGGGAAGGGAATCAACTGTGGGGTTTGAGAAGATGTTGGTGAAGATGGGCTGCCACAAGATAAGAAATTGAGCCCAGTTACAGGTTCAGAAACACCTATTTTGCCAGGGGATAGGATTTCTTCTAGGTAGGAAAACAAAGGGGAAGTGGTCAGAAATGTGGACATGAAGCAGAGAGATGCAGTGGCCCCCCTGCACTTGATTGGCGGGACTCAGAGAGGTAGAGGGGGTCCCCCTCCACCCCTCCTCCTGCCCAGAGTGCCAAACCAGCTCAGAAGCTTGGCTTACACCCTCCCCAGACCCTTAGAAGCAGTTGCAGCAACTTCTGCTGCAGCATCTGGGGGAGGAGGAATATGCCAACTGAAAAGGGGGTTCTGAGCACAGCCAATGGGGACAAAAGCAAAATTTGGCTCCCACTTCTTGCTCTTTCCAGCTTGGACACTACTAATTCCCTGTGAGCTCTCAGGGGCCAGCCAGGGGCTTTCTTTTTGACCCAAATCTCCCTTCCCTCACTCCACACTCCCTCTGTAGCTCAGGCTACAGAATAGACAGACTATGAAACTCCAGACAGGTTTCAATTCTCTGAGCTTGTTCTTTCTTTCCCTCTCTCCCCATCTTTTCATATCTTCCTCTTTCTCTCTTCATAACTCTCTCTCCCTCTCATCTCTCCTCTCTTTCTCTCTTCATCTCTCTCTCCCCCCTCCCTCCTCGTCTCCCGTCTAAAATGGGATGCAAATCTCTGCTTTTCCCTCACTCTCCAGAATGCTAGAATTGCAGAGAAGAGGCGAGGGAAATATTTGAGTTTGCTGGAGTCCTAGGGCTGGAAATAACCAGGGAAGTGTAGCCTAGTGGAAAGAGCACGGGCCTGGGAGTCTGAGGACCTGGGTTCCAGTGTTGCCTCTGCCACTTGCCTGCTGCGTGACCTTGGGCAAGTGACATCACTTCTCTGGGCCTCAGTTTTCTCATCCGTCAAATGGGGATTCGTACCTGTTCTCCCTTCTATTAAGACTGTGAACCCTATGTGGGACAGGTACTGTGTCCAATCTGCATATACTGTGTCTACCACAGTGCTTGATGGCATGGTATTAGCAAAACCCCAATTATTTTTTTCATTATTAATCAGCCAGTCTGCACACTTCGCTCCTCTATTGCTAACCTTCTCCCTGTACCTCAATCTTGTCTATCTCACCACTGAACTCTTGCCCACATCCTGCCTCTGGCCTGGAACATCCTCCCTCTTCATATCCGACAATTACTGCCCCCCCCCCCCGACCCCCAAAGCCTTAATGAAGGTACATCTCCTCCAAGAGACCTTCCCCAACTAAGCCCTCTTTTTCTCTTCTCCCACTTCCTTCTGCGTCACCTTGACCTTTCTCCCTTTGTTCTCCCTCCCCTCCCACCCCCATAGCACTTAAGTACATCTCTGTCATTGATTTATATTAATGTCTGTCTCCCCCTCTAGTCTATGGGCAGAGAATGTACCTGTTTACTGTTGTCCCCTCCCAAGCACTTAGTACAGTGCTCTGCACACAGTAAGCACTGAATAAATACGATTGACCGACTGCCGGGCATTTGGTCAGGCCTCCGGCCTAAACCATCCAGAACAAAGGCTTTTTTTTTCTTGAAGACTTCCAGGGGCAGAGGTGATCTCTTGGAAGTCCCTTCCGTGGCAACTATCACCCATCAGGCAGGAAGTCCTTTACCTTTAACTTGAAATCTCCTGCTCTGATCTAGGTCCATTTCCTTTCATTCAGTTGTCCTCCTCATCATCTGTGGCATTTATGGTGTCCCAGTGTGCAGAGCCCTAACTGGCTATGTACAGTGGGTAGAGCAGGAACCGGGAACAGACAAGGATTGAATGAATGAATGAATGAATGAAAAAGACCCAATTTTTGCCCTTGATGGGCTCACAATCTAAGAGCCTTACTGAATTTTTTCCCCTTTGACCTTTTCCTGATTTAGCTCAGTCAATGTAATTTTATTACTGTTTCTAAAGTGAAAGCAACCACTTTCAATTTTTTTATGGTATTTGCAAAGTGCTTACTATGTGCCAAACACTCCCCCCACAACTTCTAGACTGTGAGCCCATTGTTGGGTAGGGACTGTCTCTATCTGTTGCCGAACTGTACTTTCCAAGCGCTTAGTACAGTGCTCTGCACACAGTAAGTGCTCAATAAATACGATTGAATGAATGAGTGAATCTTCTAAGTGCTGGGGTAGAGATAAGCCAATGAGGTTGGACACAGACCCTGTCCCGCAGGGGGCTCACAGTCTAAATCTAATTTCGTATCATCTACCAATCTGATGAGGATCCTCTCCGGTTCTTCATTAGGGCCACTAATAAAGATATCCACTAGAAGCAGCTTCATGTCCTGTCCCCGTGGGACACCAATTGAAAGCTAGCCCCAGGTTGGCACTTGGTCAGCTAGGTGGCCTAATATAAAGAACACAGGACCGGTGGGGAGAAGGGTCAGGAGAACTCGGTTCTAATCCTGGCTCTGCCACTGGCCTGCTGGGTAACCTTTGGAAACAGCTTGGCCTAGTGGAAAGGGGCCAGGCCTGGGAATCAGAGGATCTGGGTTCTAATCCCAGCTATGACACTTGTCTGCTGTGTGACTTTGGGCAAGTCACTTCACTTCTCAGTGCCTCAGTTCCCTCACCTGCAAAATAGGGATTCCACACCTGTTCTTCCGCCTACTTAAGTTATGAGCCCCATGTGGGAACTGATTATCTTGTATCTACCCCAGAGCCTAGTACAGTGCTTGACACATAGTAAGAATTTAACAAGTACAATTATTATTTCCTGTGCCTCAGTTTCCTCACTGGTAAAATGGGGATGAAATATCTTTCTCCTCCTCAGATTGTGAGCCCCATATGGATCAGGGACTGTATCTCATCTGATCATTTTATATCTACCCCAGAGTTTAGTACAGTGCATACAATACTTGGCACAGAGCAAGCACTTTAAGAAATGCTACACATTATTATTACTGGGCAAGACCATCCTTTCCTAGCTTGCCAATGGAGAAGGTTTTCTTTCATTTATTTTTTTTTTTTGCGAGGAAGCTGGGGGGCCCCGGGGGGAACAGAAGGTAAAGCCTTTCTGAAGCCTTGCTAGATTACCTCTATTGGTTCTATTTGTCCATGTGGCCTGTTTCCCTTTCTGAACAGGAAATGAAATTGAGCCGGCCCAATTTGCTCACTACAGAGCCTTGTTAGTTGGTTCCCAGAATGTGATGCTCTCTGCTGGGGGAAGTGGAAGAGCAAATTGATCATTTGACATTTTCCTAGGTTTCACTGTTAATCTGACCAACCTGTGAGAGCAGGGCTCACCGCTTTTTTTAAAGATGAGCACCACATTTGCCTTTTTTTCAATCCTTAGGGACTCATCATCCACGAGTTCTCAGAAATAACAGTTAGTGGCTTGCCCAGACATCCATGATTCTGCAAATACCCTAGGACACACGTCACTGGACCCTGCTGATGTAAACACATCCAGATCTTTTAGTTTGGCTTTCTGACTTGTCATTCCAAGTGGGGCTCTCCCAAGGAGGCTATTCAGATCAGAGTTGTGTGGTGTCAAGAGTGAAACCAACATTCAAGGCCTCTGCCTTTCTGGTCATTTGTTGTTATCACCAATGGCACCATATACTGAGCACTGATTATGGACAGGGCACTGTACTAGGTGTTTGGGACATTGTGGGCATCCTACCTCGCCACACTTTTCTCCTTCTACAACGCATCCCGCACACTTCGCTCCTCTAGTGTTAACCTTCTCACTGTGCCTCCATCTCACCTATCTCGCCACCGGCCCCTAGTCCACATCCTACCTCTGGCCTGGAACACCCTTCTTCCTCAAATCCAACAGACAATGACTCTCCCCTCCTTCAAAGCCTTATTGAAGGCACACCTCCTCCAAGAGGCCTTCCCAGACTAAGCCCCACATTTCCTCATCTCTCACTCCCTTCTGCATCTCCCTGACTTGTTTCCTTTGCTCTTCCCCCCTCCCAATCCCTTAGCACTTATATACATATCTGTTATTTTATTTATTCATTCATTCAATCATATTTATTGAGCACTTACTGTGTGCAGAGCACTGTACTGTTTGGAAAGTACAATTCGGCAACAGATAGAGATGGTCCCTACTCAATAACGGGCTCACAGTCAAGAAGGAGGAGACAGACAACAAAACAAAACAAGTAGACAAGTATCAATACCATAAAAATAAATAGAATTATAGATATGTACACATTATTAATAAAATGGAGTAATAAATATGTACAAATATACACAAGTGCTGTGGGGAGGGGAAGGGGTAAGGCGGGGGCTGGGGAAGAGCAGAGGAAAAAGGTGGGGGCTCAGTCTGGGAAGGCCTCCTGGAGGAGGTGAGCTCTCAGTAGGGTTTTGAAGGGAGGAAGAGAGCTAGCTTGGCGGATGTGTGGGGGGAGGGCATTCCAGGCCAGAGGTAGGACGTGGGCCAGGGATCGATGGCGGGACAGGTGAGAATGAGGCACAGTGAGGAGGTTAGTGGCAGAGGAGCGGAGTGTGCGGAGTGGGCTGTAGGAGGAGATAAGGGAGGTGAGGTAGGAGGGGGCAAGGTGGTGGAGAGCTTTTAAGCCAACAGTGAGGAGTTTTTCTTCATGCGAAGGTTGATAGGCAACCACTGGAGATTTTTGAGGAGGGGAGTAACGTGCCCAGAGCATTTCTGTAGACAGATAATCCAGGCAGCAGAGTGAAGTATAGACTGCAGCGGGGAGAGATAGGAGGATGGGAGATCAGAAAGGAGGCTGATGCAGTAATTCAGTCGGGATAGGATGAGAGATTGAACCAGCAAGGTAGCGGTTTGGATGGAGAGGAAAGGGAGGATCTTGGCGATGTGGAGGTGACAGCAGTAGGTTTTAGTGACGGATTGGATGTGTGGGGTGAACGAGAGACCAGAGTCAAGGATGACACCAAGGTTGTGGGCTTGTGAGACGGGAAGAATGGTAGTGCCATCAACAGTGATGGGAAAGTCAGGGAGAGGGCAGGGTTTGGGAGGGAAGACAAGGAGTTCAGTCTTGGACATGTTGAGTTTTAGGTGGCGGGCAGACATCCAGATGGAGATGTCCTGAAGGCAGGAGGAGATGCGAACCTGGAGGGAGGGAGAGAGAACAGGGGTGGAGATATACATTTGGGTATCATCTGCCTAGAGATGATAGTCGAAGCCGTGGGAGCAAATGAGTTCACCAAGGGAGTGAGTATAGATGGAGAACAGAAGGGGACCAAGAACTGACCCTTAAAGAACCCCTACAGTAAGGGGATGGGAGGGGGAGGGGAAGGAGGAGCCCGCGAAGGAGACTGAGAATGTATGGCTAGAGAGATGAGGAGAACCAGGAGAGGACGGAGTCCATGAAGCCTTGGTGTCATCCTCGACTCCGTTCTCTCGTTCACCCCTCATATCCAATCCATCACCAAAACCTGCCGGTCTCACCTCCGCAACATTGCCAAGATCCACCCTTTCCTCTCCATTCAAACCGCTACCTTGTTGGTTCAATCTCTCATCCTATCCCGACTGGATTACTGCATCAGCCTCCTCTCTGATCTCCTATCCTCCTGTCTCTCCCCACTTCAGTGTACACTTCACGCTGCTGCCCAGATCATCTGTGTGCAGAAACGCTCTGGGCATGTTACTCCCCTCCTCAAAAATCTCCAGTGGCTACCAGTCAACCTACGCATCAAGGAAAAACTCCTCACTCTCGACTTCAAGGCTCTCCCACACCTCGCCCCCTCCTACCTCACCTCCCTTCTCTCCTTCTACAGCCCAGCCAGCACCCTCCGCTCCTCTGCCGCTGATCTCCTCACCGTGCCTCGTTCTCGCCTGTCCCGCCATCGACCCCCGGCCCATGTCATCCCCCTGGCCTGGAATGCCCTCCCTCCGCACATCTGCCAAGCTAGCTCTCTTCCTCCCTTCAAAGCTTTACTGAGAGCTCACTTCCTCCAGGAGGCCTTCCCAGACTGAGCCCCCTTTTTCCTCTCCTCCTCCCCATCCTCCCACTCTACCTCCTTCCCCTCCCACAGCACCTGTATATATGTTTGTACAGATTTATTACTCTAATTTACTTGTACATATTTACTATTCTATTTATTTTGTTAATGATGTGCATCTAGCTTTATTTCTATTTATTCTGATGACTTGACACCTGTCCACATGTTTTGTTTTGTTGTCTGCCTCCCCCTTCTAGACTGTGAGCCCGTTGTTGGGTAGGGACTGTCTCTATATGTTACCAACTTGTACTTTCCAACAGTGCTCTGCACACAGTAAGCGCTCAATAAATTCGATTGAATGAATGAATGAATGAAGCCAAGGTTGGATAACTTGTTGAGGAGGAGGGGATGGTCCACAGTGTCAAAGGCAGCTGAGAGGTTGAGGAGGATTAGGATAGAGTAGGAGCCTTTGGATTTGGCAAGAAGGAGGTCACTGGTGATCTCTGAGAGGGCAGTTTGGGTAGAGTGTAGGGGACAGAAGCCAGATTGGAGGGGGTCTAGGAGAGAGTTGGACTTGAGGAATTTGAGGCAGCGGGTATAGACAACTCGTTCTAGGAGTTTGAAAAAGAAGGGTAGGACTCTCTAGGGCGATAACTGGAAGGGAAGTGGGGTCAAGATAGGGTTTTTTTTAGGATGGGGGAGATGTGGGCATGTATTGATGTCTGCTTCCCCCCCAAGACTTAACCTCCTTGTGGGCAGGGATTGTCACTGTTTATTGCTGTATTGTACTCTCCCAAGTGCCTAGTATAGTGTTCTGCACACAATAAGTGCTCAATAAATATGATTGAATGAGTGAATGTGTCTGTTTATTGTTGTATTGTACTCTCCCAAGCCTTTAGTACAGTGCTCTGCACACAGTAAACGCTCAATAAGTACAATTGAATGAATAAATGAATGAACTAATTCACTTGGAGTAGAGGACATTTTTCTTGCCCTCCAGGAGTTTACGATCCAATGCAGGAGACAGACAGAAGCAGATTGTATTCCTGCAATGAGAAACAAAGGGAAAAAGTGACATAAATAATAATAACAACAATAATGTGGTGTTAAGTACTTACTGTGTGCCAAGCACTGTACTAAGCATTGTGATAGATACAGGGTAATTAGGTCAGACACAGTCTCTATTCCTTACAGGGACTTAGATGTAGTCTAAGGAGGAGGGAGAACAGGTATTGAATCCCCATTTTACAGATGAGGAAACTGAGCCACAGAGATGTCAAGTGACTTCTCCAAGGTCACACAGCAGGCAAGTTGTGGAGCCATGATTGGAACCCAGTTCCTCTGACTCCCAGGCCCACAGTCTTTCCACTAGGCCATGCTGTTTCTAGAAAAGGAAAAAAAATAAGTGAAGTAAATGAACCATTCTACACCAAGGGCTAAAGATGGCTGATGGGATGACGGAGAAAGTGGGGATTTTTCAGGGAATACCTCGGGAAGGAAGTGGCTTTTCAGGGCTTTGAAGGTGAGAGGGGCATGGCTTAGCCAATTTGAGTTTTCCCCAACCCACTCTCCCTTCTGCATTGTCTATGTACTTGGATCCTCGATATTCAATCCATCCTCAGTCCCACAGCACTTAGGTTCAAATCCATAAATTACTTACTTTCATTAATGTCTGTCTTCCCCTCTAGACTGCCAGCTCGGTCTGAACAGGGAACATGTCAGAGAAGCAGCCATGTCATGTCAACATGTCAACGGAACATGTCAACGGAAAAGAGCACGGGCTTTGGAGTCAGAGGTCATGGGTTCAAATCCCGGCTCTGCCAATTGTCAGCTGTGTGACTTTGGGCAAGTCACTTAACTTCTCTGTGTCTCAGTTACCTCATCTGTAAAATGTGGATGAAGACTGTGAGCCCCACGTGGGACAACCTGATCACCTTGTAACCTCCCCAGTGCTTAGAACAGTGCTTTGCACATAGTAAGCGCTTAATAAATGCTATTAAAAAAAGTTAATTAGGTTGGATGCAGTCCCTTCCCCACATGGGGCTCACAGTCTTAATCCTCATTTTACAGATGAGGCAACTGAGGCACAGAGAAGTGAAGTGACCTTCCCAAGGTCAAAGAACCAGCACAAGCCTAGGAGTCAGAATGTCATAGGTTTTAATCCCAACTCTGCCACTTGTCTGCTGTGTGATCTTAGGCAAGTCACTTCACTTCTCTGGCCACAGTGCTTCTAAAAAATCAGAAAAAGCAAAACATTAATAAGTGAATAGACTGTAAGCTCGTCCTCTAGACTGTAAGCTCACTGTGGGCAGGGAATGTGTCTACCAACTCTGTTATGATTACCTTGTACCTTATATCTTCTAGACTGTGAGCCCACTGTTGTGTAGGGACCATCTCTATATGTTGCCAACTTGTACTTCCCAAGCACTTAGTACAGTGCTCTGCACACAGTAAGCGCTCAATAAATACGATTGATTGATTATCTACCCCAGTGCTTAGAACAGTGCCTGGCACATAGTAAGTGCTTAACAAATACCATCATTACTATTCTCCCAAGCACTTAGTACAGTGCTGTGCACACAGTAAGCACTCAATAAATACCACTGATTGATTGAAGTAAATGAACCATTATACACCAAGTGCAAAGGATGACTGGATGAGAGAACCAGAGGAGGTAGGGATTCGTACCCCTTCCCTCATAAATGTAAGCTCGTTGTGGGCAGGGAATGTGTCTGTTTATTGTTATATTGTACTCTCCCAAGCACCTAGTACAGTGCTGTGCACACAGTAAGTGCTCAGTAAATACAATTGACTGACTGACTTCACAGTATGCAGGCCAGTGGAAAGCATCCAGCCCCAGCAGCCTAGGTCACCTTGTCCAGGTACAGAACTAGACTATTTTTTTTAATGGTATTTGTTAAGTACTTACTATGTTCCAGGCATTGTACTAAGTGCTGGGGTAGAAACCAGATAATCAGGTTGGACACAGTCCAGGCCCACATGGAACTCACAGTCTTAGTCCCCATTTTACAGGTGAGGTAACTGGGGCTTGGAGAAGTGAAGTGACTTACCCAAGGTCACACAGTAGACAAGGGGCAGATGCTCCCAGGTCTATGCTTTGTCCACTAAGCCTTGCTGCTTCTAGAGCAGGGCAGAAAGGGCAGCACCTCCAGGTAGGGATTGCTGGGCTCTGGCTTCCTGCTTCTGGTGGATGTTAAGTTCAGCAAAAGGTTGACGAGGAGTGGGTGGGAGGGCGGTGGAGGGTAAAAAAAAATGATGGTATTTGTTAAAGCGTTTACTATGTGTCAAGCACTGTTCTAAGCACTGGGGTAGATACAGACTAATCAGGTTGGACACAGTCACTCTCCCACAAGGGGCTCACGGTCTTATTCCCCATTTTACAGATGAGGCAACTGAGGCCCAGTGAAATTAAGTGACTTGCCCAAGGTCACACAGCAGACACGTGGCGGTGCCAGGATTAGAAGCCAGGTCTGTGAGCCCACTGTTGGGTAGGGACTGTCTCTATATGTTGCCAATTTGTACTTCCCAAGCGCTTAGTACAGTGCTCTGCACATAGTAAGCGCTCAATAAATACGATTGATGATGATGATGATGATGACTCTCAGGCCTGTGCTCTATCTACTAGGCCAAGTTGCTTCCCTACAGGCTTTTCTACTGGTGGGGACAGAGGGATTGGGGGTTGGGTGTGGAGGGGGAGTTCAGGGGGACAGAATATTCACCATAGAACCCCTCCAAAGGGCCCTGGTTCCCGAAATCAGCCCTGGGGTTAAACGTGTCTAGCCACGCCCCTGCCTGGGACCGCCACTCACTTGAAGCTGACATTACCGTGGTCCCCGTTGCAGATCCTAAACCTTTAGGCCTGATCCAATTATCCCCAGAATAAATAGCCAACCCCCGCCAGCATCTCCAGCAACCTGCCCAGCTCCATTAACAGCTCTATCTGGCTCTTGTCAATTTTGGCTTTGGAAACAACACTCAATACCAGTTGGTAACTGATCCTGTAATTACAACAATTTGATAAATTCATTGTTTGAGCCCAGCCCGGGCTCCTGAAGGCTTTCAAAGCAGCTTTCAAATTGATTAACGGTAATGCAGGATATATTGTTCCAGCAATGCTCGCCCTAAACTGGAAAACAGTAGTTTATGTTTTCCAGTGAGACCACGAGCAGCAAGCCCTCACGACGCTGCCTTAGGGGAAGTAGCATGGCTCAGTGGAAAGAACACGGGCTTGGGAGTCAGAGATCATGGGTCCTAATCCCGGCTCCACCGCTTGTCAGCTGTGTGACTTTGGGTAAGTCACTTTACTTCTCTGTGCCTCAGTTACCTCATCTGTAAAATGAGGATTAAGACTGTGAGCCCCATGTGGGACAACCTGATCACCTTGTATCCACCCCAGCGCTTAGAACAGTGCTTTGCGCATAGCGCTTAACAAATGCCATTATTATTATTATTATTCTAGACTGTGAGCCCACTGTTGGGTAGGGACTGTCTCTATATGTTGCCAACTTGTACTTCCCAAGCGCTTAGTACAGTGCTCTGCACACAGTAAGCGCTCAATAAATATGATTGATTTATTATTATTATTATTAGTGGACAGAGCGTGGGTCTGGGCATCAGAAGGACCTGGATTCTAATCCCGGCTCTGCCACTTGTCTGCTTTGTGGCCTTGGACAAGTCACTTCACTTCTCTGTGCCTCAATTACCTCATTGGCAAAATGGGGATTAATGCCGTTAGCTCCATGTGGGACAAAGACTGTGTCCAACCTGATTAGTTCCTCCCCTCCCTGTTCCCTCCCTCTACTCTACCCCCTTCCCGCCCCACAGCACTTGTGTATATATGTACATATTTATTATTATATTTATTTTATTAATGCTATGCATATATCTATAATTCTATTTATTTATATTGATGCTATTTATGCCTGTCTACTTATTTTGTTTTGTTGTCTGTCTCACCTCTTCTAGACTGTGTGCCCATTGTTGGGTGGGGATTGTCTCTGTTACCGAATTGTACTTTCCTAGCACTTAGTACAGTGCTCTGCACACAGTAAACGCTCAGTAAATACGATTGAATGAATGAATTAATCTACCCCAGCGCTTAGTACAATGCCTGGCACACAGTAAGCACTTAACAAATACCATAAAAAAGTGTAGGCTCCTGACTTCAGAGTGGGGAAAGCGATTGCACGATCCCTTACAACAGGCCTAGAAGGCAGCTCACTTCTCTACCTTGCTTCTCTACCTTGAGCAGGGCATTTTGACGATTGGAGTCCAAGACAGTGTAAAGGGAGAGAAGGAAGAATCCCTTTTTATTGCTCTAGACTCTGTCTGCACTTGGATCAAGAATCTAGGACTGAATAATAATAGTAGCAACGATAGTGGCATTAATTAAGTGCTTGCTATGTACCAAACACTGTTCTAAGCACTGGAGTAGATACAAGTTAATCAGGTTGGACACAGTCCCTGTCAAGTCTTAAGCTCAAAGTCTTAATTCCTAATTGTTACAGACAAGGGAACTGAGGCCCAGAGAAATGAAGTGACTTGTCCAAGGTCTCACACAGCAGACAAACGGCGGTGCCGGCATTAGAACCCAGGTTCTTCTCTCAGGCCCATGCTCTACCCACTAAACTACGCTGCTTTTCATAAAGCAATCAGATTGGACCCAAGCCCTGTCCCACGGGGGGCTCATAGTCTAAATGGGAGGGGAGAATAGGTATTAAATCCCCATTTTATAGATGAGGAACTGAAGCCCAGAGATGTGAAGTGACTTGCCCAAGGTCACACAGTAGGTGAGTGGAAGAACCAGGATTAGAACCCAGGTCCTCTCACTCCCAGGCCCGAGCGTCTCTACCTGGCACATTTGAACCCAAGGACACTCACTTTCTTGAAGCTGTTCCAGGGTTTCCCCCTCCTCCCATCCACTTGCAAAACCTTCAGCCCTCAAGCAATGGTATTTAACTGACAGGCAACAAGGAGGGGTTCAGGGAAAACTCAAAAGAGTCAAATTCAGGGAACCAGTGACTAATAATGATGGTTTAATAATGATGGTTTTTGTTAAGTGCATACCATGTGTCAGGCACTGTACTAAGCACTGGGGTGGACACAGAGTTGGACACAGTCCCTGTCCCATGGGGGGGGGGGGGGGCTCACAGTCTCAATCCCCATTTTACAGATGAGGTAACTGAGGGACAGAGAAGCAAAGTGACTTGCCCAAGGTCACACAGCAGACCAGTGGTGGAGCTGGGATTAGAACCCGTGAAGAAAGAAATATTAGAGTCCCTACAGGCAACAGGTTAGTAACCCTCGTACCAAACCCTAAACTCTCTCCCTTCAAAGAGCATGACCAGATTCAGCAAACAGGTCCAGGCAGGGAGGGTCCCAAGAATACCACTACAGTAAATTGGTCGGTACCATTGTGTAATCGAATAAAGGAGCGTGACAGGACACTCAAGTTTGTTCTTTCTAGAGGTGGTGCAGCAGTGGGAAAGGGAGAGATCAGTCCAAGACCTGTGAAGCAGAGAGGGAACGGGCCAAAAATGACAGGTCTTTTTTTCCCCCCACCTGTGGCTTCAGATGCTGGAGTACGCAGAGCAGCTTAAGATTGTTTTAAAACCAAAATACAAACAAGAACCCCTGGAAAAATGACTTCCCCTGCAGCTCCTATCTAAGGATTCTGGGAAAGCAGAGGATTTATTTATAATAATATCTGTTTCCCCTTCTAGACTGGAAGCTTGTTCATTCAGTCATTCAATCCTATTTATTGAGTGCTTACTGGGTGCAGAGCACTGTACTAAACATTTGGGAGAGTACAATACAACAGTAAACAGACACATTCCCTGCCTACAACGAGCTTACAGTCTAGAGGAGTGGGGGGGAGGCAGACATTAATATAAATAAATTACAGATCTGTACATAAGAGCTGTGGGGCTGGGAGGGGGGATGAACAAGGGGAGAAAATCAGGACGACTCAGAAGGGAGTGGGAGAAGAGGGAAGGGGGGTTTAATCAGGGAGGGCCTCCTGGAGGAGATGTGCCATCAATAAGGCTTCGAAGCGGGGGAGGGTAATTGTCAGATTTGAGGAGGGAGGGCGTTCCAGGCCAGAGGCAGGATGTGGGTGAGGGGTCAGCAGCGAGATAGATGAGATGGAGACACAGTGAAAAAGTTAGCATTAGAGGAGTGAAGTGTGCAGGCTGGGTTGTAATAGGAGAGTAGTGAGGTGAGGTAGAAAGGGGCAAGATGATTGAATGCTTTAAAGTCAATGGTGAGGAGTTTTTGATGCTGAGTTGGGTGGGCAACGACTGGAGTTTTTTTGAGGAATGGGTAAACATGTCGTGAACGTTTTGGGCAAGGAACATAATAATAATAATAATGATGGCATTTGTTAAGAGCTTACTAAGTGCTAAGTTCTGTTCTAAGCGCTGGGGTAGATACAAGGTAATCAGGTTGCCCCTCATTGGGCTCACAGTCTTAATCCCCATTTTACAGATGAGGTAACTGAGGCACACTGAACTTAAGTGGCTTGCCCAAGGTCACACAGCAGACAGGTGGCGGAGCTGGGTTTAGAACCCATGTCCTCTGACTCCCAAGCCCGTGCTCTTTCCACTAAGCCATGCTGCTTCTCTGAACATGTCTACCCACTCTGTTGTAGTGTACTCTCCCAACTGCTTAATACAATGCTCTCAACACAGTAAGTGCTCAATACACTGCTTGAGAAGCAGCATGGGCTAGTGGACAGAACGTGGTCTGGGAATCAGAAGGACCTGAGTTTCAATCCCAGCTCTGCTACTCGTCTGCTGTGTGACTTTGGGCAAATCACTTCACTTCTCTGTGCTTCAGTTACCTCACCTGTAAAATGGGAATTAAGGCTGTGAGCCCCATGTGGGACATGGACTGTGTCCAAACTGATTATCTTGTATCTGCCCCAGCACTTAGAACAGTACCTGGAACATAGTAAATACCACTAAAAAGCCACGTATGACTGACTCCCCCCCCCCCCCCCCCCCCATCTTCCTCCCTCCCTTTTGGTCCGCCAAGTTCCAGAGGGCACAAACCCAGCAATAAAAGTCTAGGCGTTCATCCTCTTGTCTCTTGCTCCTGGGGGAGGGGATGCAGCACACACCATTCCTGGGGGGAGTGTAAAAAACCAGACCTTCTCGCCTGAAGACCAGAGTGGGGGAGGTGGAGTCCAGTTAAATTGATAAAACAGCTGTTTGACCTAGAAGATTTTAGGCCAGCGGTTTTCAAGGATCATTTGGTTGTGCCAGCACCTTTTGAAAGGACTCAAATGCTCGCTAAGGCCTTTAATATTCATCATCGTCATCATGGTATTTTTAAGCGCTTACTACGTACCAAGCACTGGGGTAAATATCAAGATAATCAGGTGGGACACAGTCCCTGTCTCGCATGGGGCTTGCATTCTAAGGAGAAGTGAGAACAAGGTATCAAATTCCCATTTTACAGATGAGGAAGCTGAGCCACAGAGAAGTGACTTGCCCAAGGTCACAGCAGGGAGGTGGCAGAGTCAGGATTAGAACTCAGGTCCTCTGTCTCCCAGGCCCATGCTCCTTCCAGTAGGCTCTGCTGCTTCTCCGATGACGCTCAATCAATATCATTGATTGAATGACTGATTTGGAAAGGTAGGTTAACAAGAATAAATGACTTCAAGCTAAAGGAATCTCAGCAAATATGTGAAAATGGTCATTTTTGATGGGGACATTTATTATTTGGGTAGACTGTTGGTCATGGCAAAATTATCAGACGTCTGCACTTGGGAACTTCTGGTAATAATAATAGTAGTAATAATAATAATAACAGCAATGACAATTGTGGTATTCTTTAAACACTATGTACTAAGTGCTGGGGTGAATACACTACAAAGAGATATTTATAGTGCTACATGTAACATATATATATATACACACACACACACAGTTATAACTATTATGTTGTTCTCTTCCAAGCACTTAGTACAATGCTCTGCACACAGTTAAGAGCTCAATAAATACCACTGATTGATTGAGATCAGACAGTAAGAGGGAGGGAAAACAGGTATCGAATCCCCATTTTTCAGATGAGGAAACAAGCACAGAGAAGTGAAGTGATTTTCTCAAGGGTCACCCAGTAGGCAAGTGGCAGAGCTGGGCCCATGTTCACTCCTTTGGTTTAGGCGTTTACCTGCCTGGAGGCAGGGCTCAGGTCAGTTGAGCTCTCAACGTCAAGTCAATTCTAGGGGGCAGTTCTCTGTGGGCAGGAATCCTCTCTACCAACTCTGTTACATTTTGCTCTCCCAAGGGCTTAGTACAGTGGCCTGCACACAGTAAGTGCTCAGTAAATACCACTGATTGATAGGCATCTATGTTCTTAATCCTTTCTTGTTACTGATCTCTTACTGTCAAGGTTTCTAGTGTGGTTCAAATCCAACTGGCCATAATAGCAGTTGTAACAATGATGGTATTGTTAAGCACTTACTATGTACCAAGCACAGTTAGTAGTAGCAGCAGCAGCATTTATTGCTATTGGGAAAGTACAAGACGGAGCTCCTGCCCTCAAGGAGCTTACACTTGTGGGGAGATGGATATAAAAATATTTATAAATAGAGTAATCCAAACGGATTGTATAATTGATTATACCTATACACAGGTGAGGAGGAGTCTGAATAAATACCTGAGCACTAGAGGTGACAGGTTGGAAGTTAATTGGGGAAGATTTGTTGGAAGAGCCAGGATTTTTCAGAGGGCTTTGACTATAGCAAGAAATGTGGTTTGCTGGGTTTTGGGATTGGGTGTGTGGGCAGAGAAGAAGGGAGGGACTTCCAAGCTGAAGGAACTGGAGTGACTGTGAGCTCATCATGGGCAGGGAATGTGACTACCAACTCTTTTGTATCGTGCTCTCCCCAGCCCTCAGTGCAGCGCTCTGCACGTAGCAAGTGTTCAATAAATATGATGGATCAACTGATTGATTGGGATGGAGGTGAGAGAGTTGAGAGTGAGGTATGATTAGAAAGTGATTTTGAGAGGAATGAAAAGAATAGTGAGTGGAGTGTTTGTTTTATTGGTTAAGTGCTTACTATGGGCCAAACACTGTGCTAAGCACTGGGGGTAGATACTAGAATAATAATAATTATGGTCAGTATTAAGCACTTACCATATGCCAGGCTCTATTCTAATCCCTGGGGTGGATACAAGCATACTGGGTTGGATACAGTCCCTTGTCCCATGTGGGGCTCACGGTCTCAATCCCCATTTTACAGATGAAGTAACTGAGGCATAGAGAAGTGAAGTGACTTGCCCAAGGTTACACAGCAGACAAATGGCAGAGCTGGGATTAGAACCCATCACCTTCTAACTCCCAGGCCCATGCTGTAGCCACTATGCCATGCTGCTGTGTAGTCTTTTAGGCTATATCTCCTGCTGTTGCTTTGACTATCAAGCTTGTGATTAACAGACACAAGTCACTGGCCTCTGCAGTAGGCCAGATTATTATTATTATTATTATTAGTAGTAATAATAATAATAATAATAACGATGGCATTTGTTGAGCACTTACTATGTATCATGCACTCTGCTAAGTGCTGGGGTACATACAGGACAATCAGGTCCTAGATGGGGCTCACAGTCTAAGTAGGAGGGAGAACAGGCACTGAATCCTCATTTTGCAGATGAGGGAATTTAAGCACAGAGAAGTGAAGTGACTTACTCAAGCTCACACAGCAGGCAAGTGGTGGAGTCAGGATTAGAACCCAGGGTGTCTGACTCCCAAGGCCGGGCTCCTTCCACTAGGCCACGCTGAGGGTGTCACATCACTACGTTGGCTCTGCCTATAGCAACTTGATTTTCCAAGCTTCCTCTAGACTGTGAGCCCCTTGAGAGCAGGGATTGTGTCTACCAACTCTAATAATAATAATAATGATATTTGTTAACCACTTACTATGTACCAAGCACTGTTCTAAGTGCTAAGGTAGATACAAGGTAACCAGGTTGGACACAGTCCCTGGCCCATATGGGGCTCACACTCTTAATCCCCATTTTACAGATGAGGTAACAGTCACAGAGAAGTGAAGTGCCTTGCCCAAGGTCACACAGCAGACATGTGGCAGAGTTGGGATCAGAACCTATGTCCTTCTGACTCTTAGGCCCATGCCCTATCCACTAGGCCAGTACTGTCCCAAGTGTTTATTACAGCACTCTGCACACAGTAAGCACTCGATAAATACCACCGATTGATGGATTGATTGAGGTCTGGCCCTTGGTTTAAAGATGAAGACCAGCTCATGACCGTTTACCTGAGAACACCCCTAACTCCAGGGGAACAGGTGCACCACTTTCAGACAGCCAGAGTCCAAATTGTGTTCATCTGCATTGAAAACGAGAGCCTCGCAGGAGGCCCATGGCGCTGACTGAGCAGGGCCAGATTCTCCGACACGTGAAACCTTGTTCAGCGGCTGACGGTGAAACCTTGCTCAGCGGCTGATGCAATCCCATCCCTGGATTACCGAGCCTCTGCTTCTAAACCAACACTAATCCTGGCATTTAAGACTGAGACAACGTTGAAATCTGTTTGTGCCCCCAAGATCCCCGGGGGGATCGGTTTGTTTCATCCCTGGGGGAAAGGTTTTGCGGAACCAGGGGAACCCACATTGCCGGCTGGCTGGAATTTAGAACTCCGTGCCCCCCACCCTCTCCGAGAGAAAGCTGTGGCCTTCTCTGGCTCACAGGTCTTTCAGAAGAACAGAGGCCTATGCCTGGAGCAAATGCTGTTCCAAAGCCTCCGGGCTCTGATGGCAAAGCAAGGCTCCCTGGGGATCTCCAGTTCAAACAGGACCTGGCCCTCCCTGCTGCCCCCGAGATGGATTTCATGCTGATCCGGGCAGCCAGATCACCAATCATTGACCATTGAGAGGAGGGGATAGCCCCGAGAAAAGTCATGAAACCTCAAGGGCAAAGCCCTAAACCCCACAGCTTCTCCTTCCCCAGACCAGCTTGTATTTTAAGTTGGGTCCAAGCAGCTGTAGTGGTGATAAGCCTGAAATGTTCATTGGCTGGACCTCGTCCACCTCATGGAAATTAGTGGGGAAGGGGGAGGATTGGGTTGCATTACATTTAACCCCTTGGACACTGATTAGCTCCAGATCAGCACTCTGATAAACCTTCAGGGGCCCCTCAGTATCTGTAATAATAATAATAACAATAACAATAATAATAATAATAATAATGGCATTTATTAAGCGCTTACTATGTGCAAAGCACTGTTCTAAGCGCTGGGGTAGATACAAGGTAATCAAGTTGTCCCACGTAATAATAATAATGATAGTATTTATTAAGCCCTTACTATATGCCAAACACCATACTAAGCACTGGGGTAGATCCAAGACCATCGGGTCCAACATGGGGCTCACAGTCTAAGTAGGAGGGAGAACAAATGTTGAATCCCCATTTTGCAAGTGAGGGGAACTGAGGCACAGTTAGATTAGATTAGATTAGTACCCAGGTCTTTCTGTTTCTCTATCCACTAAGCCAAGCTGTTTCCCGTTGAAGCAGGCCATGAAGTACCGATTCCTCTGCTGATCCGAACCTACCCTACCAAAGTTGGCAAAGAAATGGAAGTTATACTAGAAATCCAGCAGGCACAGACTTTTACTAAAACAATAGTACTTATAATGGCATCTGTTAAGAGTTCCCCGTGTCCCAAGCACTGTACTAAGCATGGGGGAAGATACAAGATAATCAGGTCAGACAACAGTCCCTGTTCCACCAGGGGTTCACAGTCTAAGAGGGAGGAAGAACTGGTATTGAATCCATTTCATAAATGAGAAAACTGAGGTCCAGAGAAATGAAGTTCCTTTCCCAAGGTCACCCAGCAGGCAAGTGGCAGAGCAGGGATTAGAACCTAGGTCCTCTGACTCCCAAACCCACACTCTTTCTCTGCTACTCACTGCTGAAGTTTATCAGGCTAGAAAACTTGAAGCCAGTAGGATTCAACTGAATCCACCTAGAGCACTTAACTGGCAGGTGAGGTCTTGAGGCGCTTAGTACAGTGCTCTGCACACAGTAAGCGCTCAATAAATACGATTGATGATGATTACCTTGATTTGATTCCTTGAGAATTCCCAAAATGGATAAAGGTCTGTCTTCCACTTCTGCAGTCAGCGTCATGTGGGACAGGGTGCCCAACCTGATTATCTTGCATCTACCCCAGTGCTTAGCACGTAAGTATAAAAAGTACCATTATCTCCATTACCATAAAAAAACCTCTACTACCTCCAGAGAGTCGAGCACTTTATTAAGCCAATGAACTGACTTCTCTTATTCTGGAAAGACCAGTCAGTTATCAATAATATTTTATTGAGCATCAACAGGGCAAGCAGTACAGTTAGGGTTCATGCTAAAGGGCAGATATAGTCCCTACCCTCCAGACGTTTCCAGTCCACAAGGTAATCAATCAATCAATCAATCGTATTTATTGAGCGCTTACTATGTGCAGAGCACTGTACTAAGCGCTTGGGAAGTACAAATTGGCATCACATAGAGACAGTCCCTACCCGATAGTGGGCTCACAGTCTAAAAGGGGGAGACAGAGAACAGAACCAAACATACCAACAAAATAAAATAAGTAGGATAGAAATGTACAAGTAAAATAAATAAATAAATAAATAAACAGAGTAATAAATATGTACAACCATATATACATATATACAGGTGCTGTGGGGAGGGGAAGGCGGTAAGGCGGGGGGATGGAGAGGGGGACGAGGGGGAGAGGAAAGAAGGGGCTCAATCTGGGAAGGCCTCCTGGAGGAGGTGAGCTCTCAGCAGGGCCTTGAAGGGAGGAAGAGAGCTAGCTTGGCGGATGGGCAGAGGGAGGGCATTCCAGGCCCGGGGGATGACGTGGGCCGGGGGTCGATGGCGGGACAGGCGAGAGCGAGGTACAGTGAGGAGATTAGTGGAGGAGGAGCGGAGGGTGCGGGCTGGGCAGTAGAAGGAGAGAAGGGAGGTGAGGTAGGAGGGGGCGAGGTGATGGAGAGCCTTGAAGCCCAGGGTGAGGAGTCTCTGCCTGATGCGCAGATTGATCGGTAGCCATTGGAGGTTTTTGAGGAGGGGAGTGATATGTCCAGAGCGTTTCTGGACAAAGATAATCCGGGCAGCAGCATGAAGTATGGATTGAAGTGGAGAGAGACACGAGGATGGGAGATCAGAGAGAAGGCTAGTGCAGTAGTCCAGACGTAGTCTGGTCCAGGTAGTAGTCCAGGTAACCACGTTTAGCCGCAACACAAATCAGAAAAGCCCGGGATCCTCAATTTACCATAATGTGAATGTTTTTAGAAGTTGGGTGGAGAAAATCTCGGGGAATCAATTTGATCCTCTGTGAGCTCTACCTCTGACAAAGGGAGGAGGCGAGGCTAGCTATTTCTGTCTCCTGACCGGAAGCTATTTAAAACAACTATACAGCCAACACTCATAACTAGCTCTGCTTTGGAAATCAATCAGTCGTTTTTATTGAGCACTTACTTGTGCAAAGCACCGTACTAAGGGCTTAGGAGAGTACAACAGAATTAGCAGACTTGCTCCCTGCCCGTAACGAGCTTACGGTCTCTCTAGAGGGAGAGACAGACATTAACATAAATAAATAACCAATATGTATGTAAGTGCTGTGGGGCTGGGGGCGAATAAAGGGCACAAGCCTGGGCGATGCAGAAGGGAGTGAAATGAGGAAATGAGGGCTGTCAGGGAAGGCCTCTTGGATGAGATTAACTTCACAAAAAATTTGAATGTGGGCACAGTAACTGTCTGTCAGATATGAAAAGGGAAGGTGATCCAGGCCAGAGGCATGATGTGGGCTGGTAGTGAGTTAGACAAGACTGAGGTAGAGTGAGAAGGTTGGCATTAGAGGGGCGAAGTGGGTGGGCTGGGCTGTAAAAGGAGAGTAATGAGCTGAGGTGGGAGGGGACAAGGCAATTGAGTCCTTTAAAGCCAGCGGTAAGGAGTTTTTGTTTGATACCGAGGTGGACTGGTAACCACTGGAAATCTTTGAGGAGTGGGGAAACATGGACTAAACGTTTTTGTAGAAAAATGATCCGGGCAGCAGAGTAAAGTATGGACTGGAGTGGGGAGAGACAGGAGGCTGAGAGGTCAGCAAGGAAGCTGGTGCAGTAATCAAGGTGGTATAGGATGGATTAAGGGTTTAAGACAAATGCTTGGATTAACACGGTAGCAGTTTGAATAGAAAGGAAAGGGTGGATTTTAGTGATGTTGTGAGGGTTGAACCAACAGAATTTAGTGATAGAATATGTGGGTTGAACAACCGAGAGGAGTCAAGAATAATAATAATAATGCTATTTTTTAAGTGCTTACTACGTGCCAAGCACTGTTCTAAACACTGGGGGAGATACAAGATAATCAGGTTGTCCCACGTGGGGCTCACAGTCTTAATCCCCATTTTCCAGATGAGGTAACTGAGGCACAGAAAAGTTAAGTGATTTGCCCAGTCACCCATCTGACAAGTGGCGGAGATGGGATTAGAACCCACAACCTCTGACTCCCAAGCCCGTGCTCTTTCCACTAAGCCACGCTGCTCCCCCTCCACCAGTATTACGGGCTTGTGAGACAGGAAGGATGGTGCTGCTGTCTATAGTGATGGGAAAGTCATGGGGAGGGAAGGGTTTGGCTGGAAAGATAAGGAGGTCTGTTTTGGTCATGTTAAGTTTGAGGCGACAGCATGACATCCGAGAAGGGATATCTGGAAGGCGGGAGGAAATGTGAGACTGCAGAGAGGGAGAGAGATCAGGGCTGGAGAAGTAGATTTGGGAAGTAGCCACATAGAGGTGGTAGTTGAAGCCACGTGAGTAAATGACATCTCCAAGGGAATGGGTGTAGATGGAGAGTAGAAGGGGACCCAGAACTGAGTCTTGAGGGACTCCCACAGTTAGGGGGTAGGAGGCAGGAGAAACCCGCGAAAGTTACTGAGAATGCACGGCCAGAGGGATAGGAGGAGAATCAGGAGAGGACCCTGTCAGTGAAGCTGAGGCTGGATAGTATTTCCAGAAGGGGGGGGGGTTTCCCAGCGTCAAAGGCAGCTAAGAGGTTGAAAGGACTTGGATGGAGTAGAGGCTGTTGGATTTAGCAAGGAGAGGTTACGACCTGCCCCGTGCATGCTGGGCTAAGGGGGTTTAAGCTGCAGTAGTGAGTAACCCCCACAAAGGGCAAAAGGCCCTTAAGGGTCCCTTTTACCATCAGGCTTGGTGGGCTCCATGCTTTATGTTGTTTTCTGTGTTGTTTTGGATTGATACAATTGCATTATTGTACCATTTTTCCACTTTCAAGGCTTTATTAAAATCACATCTCCATGCAGCATAGCCTAGTGGATAGAGCACAGGCCTCGGAGTCAGAAGGTCATGGATTCTAATCTCGGCTCCTCCACTTCTCTGCTGTGTGACCTTGGGCAAGTCACTTAACTTCTCTGTGCCTCAGTTACCTCATCTGTAAAATGGGGATGAAGACTTTGAGCCCTTTGAGGGACAGGGACTGTGTCCAACTCAATTTGCTTGTATCCACCCCGGAGCTTAGTACAGTGCCTGGCACATAGTAAGCACAACAAATACCGTAATTATTATTATTGTTAGGATGACCTGGGCTCTAATTCCGGCTCCGCCACTTGTCTGCTGCATGATTTTGGGCAAGTCACTTCACTTCTCTGTGCCTCAGTTACCTCATCTATAAAATGGGAATTAAGACTGTGAGCCCCACGTGGGATAGGGGCTGTGTCCAACCTGATTAGCTTGTTATCTATCCCAGAGCTTAGTACAGTGCCTGGCACCTGGAAAGCGCTTACCAAACACCATAAAAAAATGCATCTCTGGTGGCGATCAACTACTGGGTATTTCCTGAAAATCTGTATATATCCCCTAGACTGCAAGCTCCTTGTCTGCAGGGAACACAACCAACTCAGTTATATTGGACTTTCCCAAGTGCTTAGTGCAGTGCTCTGCACCCCATAAGCACTCAATAAATGCCTACCTGTAGACATCCGAAGAACCTATGGGTTCTGCTCCAATCTTTGCCATATTACTCAGCTCTCAATGTCCACATGGAGTTTTAACTTTTCAACCTACCACGCCCCAGCTTCCCCAGGCTCCTCAAATCTCCCCAAACTCCCGTAGGCACCCTCATTTCATTGACATTTTGGAGCTTTTGAGTCACTGTGAATTGGACCACTGCTACAAGTTGGAAAGGACCACTCTAAACGATCTAGGTGAGAACATGGTCATCAGCCCTTTCTCCCTACACTCACCGAACAGAAAGACCAGACCCAGGACCCGAAAGCTCTCACCAAGATTTAAATGTCTGCGCAGGACTCCTGTCGCAACCTGTGTCATGGGCTTTGCTGAACACTCATTTTTTTAAGATCACTAAAGACAAGACTGGGGAACATGGGTTAGAGTGGGCTAAAAAGCACAATAAACACCGCCCATCTCTTTTAGTGTCATGGAACTTTCTCAATACAATGTATGGATACTGATTCCAGGTTCTTTTATTCATGGGAATTGCCTCATGGGTTGACGGACATACTTCTTTCTTTTTCCCACTTGGTTTATCAAGGATGAAAAGTCAGAAAAAAATTCAAGTGACCCAAACACACCCAAGCTGGTGTAAGTGTTGGGGGTGTGTGTGTGGTGTGTGTGTGTGTGTGTGTGTGTGCGCGCGCGTGCGCAAACCAACAGTAGAGTGGTTCCGTGTGGTCTTTATGCATCATTTATAAAGACAAACCCCTCTCCTTTCATAAGGAGGGGACAGACTATATGAACCACAAAAGATTTCTGAGACCACATTACAGCATCTTCTCTTCTAGATTTTCAAGTGCAAGCCACCCATTTCCACTTTCCTATTTGCTCTATTGCCCCCCCCACCCCCGCTTCTTCCAGAAAATGTCCAAGTGTGATGTCATCTAAATGCCCAAAGACACTGATTTTCTTCTCTAAGGGATTAAGGGGAGTAGCAAAAACTAAGAATTCATTAAAAGGAATTCCTCTGAAGAAGGCCAAAGCTGAAAGGCTTCTTGCTGGAATCCTTATGCTACAGGACTAGGAAAAACTAGAAAATTGGAAATCTGTCAAAACCCCCGCATTATAAAAATTAAACCAGGCCAGTTTCATTTGGCTGCCAAGGAGACCAGGCCAAGCCGAATGACTTTAAACAACTGCCCACACGCGCCTCCCCCTCCCCCCGCCAAACAAAAACAAGAAAAATCCCAACAAACCACAACACAAAGAGCTCCCAAATCTTAACACTGGTTCCAATGAAAGCCAGGGGTTTTATTTCACAAATTGCTTAAATCTTCTATTACAACAGTTAGTCATTTTTTTAATCATTTCTGAATTATAAAATCTCAATGCTTTAGCATCTCCAAAAGGAAGAAAGAATATATATGGCTTGTAAGGACCAACTTTGCTCTAATCCTCCTCCAGGAGAGACAGGGGAATTCAACAGGATCTGAGCAGTGCCAGTAAATCAGGTGGCCATTCACAGCAAAGGCAGGGACAAGGAGCAATGCTGAGACACAGGGGCATGCGACAGCCACTTCCAGATTACACTGTCGCCAGTACAGCCAAATCTCTAACAAACACAGACAAAGACCCTTCCTGCCACCCCACCCCAACCCGGTACAGAGACAAATTTTACTTCCTGTCCAGGCTTGGTCGAACTGCCTCAGAGCTGCGCTGCGAAGGCCGGGATTCAGGAGGAAAGACTACAGTTCTTACAGTGATAGGAATGTCAAGCAGTACAACAGCAGTAAAAATAAACCAGATGTTTTATTCTTTAAATGTGCACTCAGTTTTTCCCCACTCAATTACAACAGCAAGAAAAATGTAACCTTTAGGTAACAATACTGCATTGTTGAAAATGATCTGGGTAGGGGTGGGAGGGAAGGAAGGAATCCTTCTTGTGGTTTAGCCAACATTTAAAGTGGATGGAGCTTCCGTCATCTTCTCCCTCCTCCCTTTCTAGCACATTCAAACTTGATGTGTCCCCTGCTCCACTGAGCCCAACTTTTCAAAAGTTATCTTTTCCATTTTTCCTCAAATGGCCCAAGCCCCAAGACCTATACATAAAAGCATGCCAAATCTGTTTTTGTGAAAAATCCAGCACACACCAATGCACAAAATGTCCGAGACCATCCTAATTTAGCCTCAGCAAATATTTATTTATGGAAAGAAAACTATATTCCACACCAGAACTTCAAAGACAAGTGCCTTTTCTCTCCAGTCTTTCAGTTGGTTAAATGACCTTCTTGGAAATGCACTTTTGCTAAATCTCAATTTTGTAGCTCTTGAAATCAAGGTGAGAAAAGATCTGTTAATATTAACACTGGCACTTTCAACAATGGTTTTTAACAAAACGTTTAACAAAGGGAGAACTTTCCCAGTGACCCAAACCCCAACCTTCCCGACACAAATCCACAGCACAAACTGCAATCTTGACTTCCCAATAAAGGTGCACTTTTTCACCACCTGGATGTGGTGCTTCAAAATCAAGCGTATAAACAATGCTAACTTTATGTCTCCTCAAAAAAGTCAAGGAGTTCTGGGGATTTTCTTTTGCCCCCGAACTCAAACACAGTTTGGCCCATGTCATTAAATAGAAATGGCTAGTTAGCCCAGTTAGGTGTATAAGACAGGTATTTGCCAGGCACAAAAAAACGCAAGGAATAGAAATACTTGCATACTCTGGTTTCTTGGTGCAAAAATGCACCTTTTTTCCTGAACATGAATGCTTCCCCCTGACCATCCCCCCCCCCGCCCCCGCACCCCCCCAACCTTTCCTTTGCCCCCAAGTTGGAATGGAAAACCAAACAATCCCAAATTACCCACCTGTCATCCCTGCTAACTTATCATACACTCAAAACAAAAGTCAAATGGAAACTCTAAGGTTTTTATACAACAACAAAAATATAACATTTTGCAAAACTAGGTCTTCTATTCTACTGCATATATATAAAAAAGAGATCTAAACATTAATATTATTCACACAACAGAAGAAAGGGGGTGGGGGGTTAAAATGAACTTATTAGAATGCAAGAGATGGATTTCAAGAGGGATGTCCTACAGAGTACTGATATTAAATTAAGTGTCCAACTGCAGCCAAAGGAAAAATAGTACTTGATTTCAAGTGTAAATCTGCCAGTAACTTCTCCTGTCCATATATCTCTCTACAGATATATGTTGTGACACATTCATCTCAGCACCAAGTCTGGTACCGATCCCACTGCCCCCCCAGTCCCCCCCCCCCCCCCCCAAAAAAGTGAAAAGACTGTACTTGGGATGACCAATCTGGAGGAGGAAAAGAAAAATGCCAATCTGAAACTTCTAACCAATGGCGTGAAAAGGTAACACACATAGGCAACCCCTGTTTGAAGGACAGGGTTCCTAAGCACTACCCAAACTGAAAGATCAGAGTGATGCAATGAACTTGGTATCAACTGATAAATGAAACTGCTGGAGGTGGGCAGGGAAAGAAAAGAAAAATCCGGCTAGGCAGCCATTTATGCTACCCGGAGCGGGCCCATCATGTGCTTTCACTGATGTCATCTGGCTAGAGCATGGATTAAGAAGGCTCAGCTTTGTCCATCAATAACAGTATTTAAACAACAACAACAACAACAACAACAAAAACAAACAAAAAACACCCCAGGGGGATGGGGGGGGAGGGGAGAGAAGCAAAACCAAAACCAAAAATCTCAAACAAAATACTGTAGAAAAAACACTCCCCTCTCCTCTCCCCACCAACGACCACAGCTTCCCCCCACTCCGCAACTAACCTTCTTGGCTCTGCCACAATCTATCTTCCTCCTCCTTTCCAACAGGATGGAGCTTCCTGAGATCTGAAGTTTTCAATTATTTTGTTGTCATTTTTTCCCCTGATTAGTTTTACGAAACTTTCAAGTGAGCCGCGGCGTGCTTTCTGCTGGAGAGACCAGGCTGCATCCGCTGCCGCTTTCCCCTTCAATAATTCTGGACTTGGCCCTTCAAGCCACTTTAAGAATCTGTCCTACATGATTTGGATCAAGATGACATGATGTCTACCTTAGGTTCTACTTAGAGAGCTTGCCCCAGCACCAACCAGCTAAAGAGAAATCACGCTCAACTGGAATATCTGAATCCATACTTCTTTAATCACTAATTCAGCTCTTAGGAGCAGATTTAAAGATACCTCTATCTGCAGGCTGCCGTGAGAGGAGGCAGCCACAGTGGTGGGGAGAGAAAGCAAGAGATCCCACCTGCTAAACATATCTGAAATAATCGGATTCTGATCCCACTATTGTCACACACACAAGTGCATTCTTGGTCTCCAGTGTACACTGCATGCTGTTGTGACTGGCAAGCTACCAATAATATGAAAGAAACCAAAGACACAATGAGTCCACTTAGTCCCATTTTTTGTGCTGGTGATGGCAAATGAAAGAAGAAAAACATTAAAAGCCACCCCCCCCCCCAAAAAAAATAATTTGGCCCCCCCACCACCCTTCAACAGCCTTCACCACCAGTCCGTCACAATAAGTTTATAGTCCAAGTATCAAAAAGTCTTGATTCCACAAGCCCGCTGTCGCTTAGAACCAGAATGGGAGCACATGCTGAGTTGAAAATTGGTCATCTTCCTTCCTTCAAAATGAGGGGGGGAAAGCACATCTGGCTGATAGGTGAAAGCAGGTCCCACTGTGCTGTGGCATAAAAAGGGCATCTCGTTGCATTACTTCCATGTGGCAGATTGAGGGATGGATCGGGGCGGGATCATGTCCAGGAGATATTCACGCTGGCGCTCTACTGCCGAAGAAGTCTTGTGCACTGCTAAACTAGGGTTGACAAAAGCTAAAGCCCCACCTGCACCAGGAGAGAAAAAAAGCAGGGGTCAGCCACCGGCTCAGGTCAAAGAGAACACCAGGGAGCAAAAAGAACAATTCTACGAGCCACTCTCAGATTTCGTTTAAACCAAACAAAAATCCCCACCAACAACTGGCAAAAGCCTTAATTTTTTGGTTCAGTCAGTACACTCTGTCTTTCCCCAGATTAGCAACTCCAGGAGGGAATTCTATTTTTACCAGTGCTCAGCACATCCCACTACTGTGACCGCGGTAGTGGGATTTTCACAAACCCTTAGCATTCTAAAGAGGCAAACTCCGATACTGTTCTTCTTCTAATGTGAATCTTGAAAACAACTCACAGACCATTATCCACGGGTATATTAGGCCAAAATCCAATCATTATAAACTTCAATGTATTTACTTTTACCTCACATACTTCTTCGCTTTTAACTTTAAATACCTATAAACTGCATGCCGTTCAATCCAATTTTACATTTTAGTAACGTCAAAACTCGGAAAAAAGGCTGCCGTTCAGAAAGGGAAAAGACCATCACTTAATGAAAAGGCTAAGTATTTCTTCTCTGAGTAAGATTTGGCCCCGCTAAAGAAGGGCGTTAAAAACCAGGTCCGTGCCTGCAGACTCAATTTCAAATACCGTAAGGAAATAGGAGGAAGAGAACAAGTCCTTTGCATTAGAAGACAAAAGCGACAACTTGAAAGCCCCGGCCCAGAAGTTGTGATACCAAAACGTGTGTCATTGGACGCTGGAATAGGTAACGGATGGAGCTTGATAGAGAAGAAAGAAGCTCAGTGAGGGGCATGGGCAAAAGACATTGACCCCATGCTGGAAAGTCCTGCTCAAAAAAGGCCTCCAAGGAAATCATTTCCCTCAGAGAATTCCTTCTGCTGGTCAGACTGGACTGAGGGCTGCTGACTGTGAGTAGAGAAAAAAGCCCACGCATACACACACGTGCACACAGAGGAAACACCAAACACACCTGTACTGATGGTAGTCAAGAAAAAGAGGGAGAGGGAGGGGGGAGAGAGAGAGAGAGAGAGCACACGTGCAAACACCACCAGACATACCTGTACTGATGGGAGTCTTCTTCCAGTTGGTGGTGCCCTTGCTGACAGGTCTCTCCACATGCTTACCTGGCCTGCTAATGAGGGCTGCAGCAGCTGCTGCATTCTGCAGCTTAGGCGACTGGCTAAATGCATGCAAGACTCCTCTGGGGGAACCTGAGGGGCCGCGCGACAGCTGGCTAGAAGTCTAGTGAAGGAGAAAAAACAATTAGGATGGCAATGGAACCCAGGTCCAGGCGGCTAAAAGCTCACTAGAGCAATGAGAGCTCTTTCCTCACGGTGTTTCAATCCTTCCCACCTCCCCAGGGGGGCTAGCAGTTTACCAGCGGGCCTCCAAAGTTCAGGCCAAATGGAAAGAGAGCCAAAATAAAACCCACCACAAAATAGCAGCATTGTATCTGACTGATTTTGGCAGAGGGAGGGGGCACGAAGAGTTGGCAAGAATATGGGTGGGGCTAATAGCATTGACTTCGGCCAGAGAGAGTGAAGTGCTGTACCAACGGTTCCCCAAGCACCTCAGTTCTGACCTGCAGCATAGCCCCATTAGTCCAGTCGCGGGCCTCTCCTGAGCGGAACGCCAATTTACGCCGTGGTTTTATGACCTATACAAATGGGGAGTTGAAGTTGAGATCAGACAGTTCATTTGCACTTGTGGCCCGAGTTGACGTTTTGACCCCAGGTGCCCAGCAGAGCTCAACGCACTGCTACAGTCTCCTGGCAATGCTACTGTCTTATGATTTGTGGCCATGGGATTGCAGGACAGAAAACACACGACAGGGAGGCTTTGGTCACCAAAACCTCCAACTGTTCTAGGACTGTTGCAAAACAGGCGCTTCTACAAAAGAGCTCAAGTCGGGACCCGCCGCCCCTCGCCCACCGCCGCCTCATCCCCAGCTTCCCCAGCCGATCTTACAAAATGCCTCTGGCAAACAGGGGCAGAAATGCAGAACATCTGACCAATCCCCATTCCCCACCACCAAAGGTGAGCCCCGTGTGGGACAGGGACTGCATCCAACCCGATTAGCTCCTATCTACCCCAGTGCTCAGGACAGTGCCTGGCACATAGAAACTGCTGAACAAATAAATACCAGTATTATTATTATTATTGTTATTCTCATTATTATTATCTGAGAGCAGCATGCTAGTGACAGCCAGGCAGACGGCAGCAAGGTTACGGGGAGCCGTTAAAATGGAATGGAGGCCGTTATTGAAAATTAGCGCCACGACTCTCAACTCCCACTGGGAGATGTGCATCATTTATTCATTCCATCAAGTTGCTTTTTCTTCATCACAACTGTAGTATGCTGTTCCTGGAAGCATAATCAACTTCCACGAAAAACTCCACAAAACTTTGACTACTTTCTACAACCACCCCAAATGATCTCAGTTTCAGATCGACAACTATACTCCTGGAAATCCCGATTAATCTTTTCCATAGTAATCTTTCCTTACTCCTTAAATTAGCTAGGCGCTTTAATTCAAGGTGCCTGGAAATAAGAATATCTTGAGTTTGTAGGGCCCCTTAATTTTTCCGAGGCCCTTTTAAGTGAGTTGCCTCATTTTGTCCTCATACCCTCTGGTGAATTAAGAGTCAGGTAGTATGGCCCCCATTTTCAAGCAGAAGATATGGAGGCCCAGAGAGGTGAACCAGATGTCCCAGAGCAGACAACTGCCACAGATGGGATGAGAATCCAGAACCTCTAGCTCCTAGGCCCAAGATCAGCATATTTTTTAAGAAGCCAAATGCCAGCACAAGACCGTCAATCGATGTATCTACCGAACCGCTGATGACAGCAGCAACTGAACCCTCTGGCTGGCCACATCTGTCCGGGCCCAAATTTCCCTGTCGCTAAAAGGAGGCTCTTCTAAAGCTCTGGCACACTCTAGAGACCCTCAACCGTCCCAAATGACAAAGACGCGGCCCCTCTCCCGGGCACAAAACGCAACCAAAATAATCCCTGCGCCTCACGTTCTGGATCGCCGGTCACAGTGTTGCTTACCAGCACCCGGGCGGGGCTCTGATTACATGGGCCAATAATTCTGAATGGGGTGGCGAAAAAGCCTTCAATTACCCTGCAAAACTCAGGCCCGGGGCAAAGCCCAGGAACCGTTCCACAGAAAACAGCGCCTCGGCTGTCCGGAGCAATGGCCGGTCTAGCGTACAAGGGTCAGTTACCTGCTTCAGTGAATGGTGCTGGGTGATCGGTTCTGGCTTAGCCTGCACGGGAGATGAGGTCTGCTGCAGTATCCGCTGCTCGATCTCCTGCTCTTGCTGCAGGGCCTTCACGAAGGCTGCCTTCAGGCGATTGGTATGTTCCGCCTTCAGCGCCTTCTTCTGGTTTGATGTCATACAGTTTTCACACATAATGCTTCCATTCTTTTCTTCTCTCCAGCGGCAGGTGAAATCGGTCTTGCACTGAGCACACATGTAGGGCTCGTGGGATAAAGCGGTGGTTGAAACTTTGCCTGTGGAAGCCAGATCAGTTTGCAGCGGGTGTCAGCACGTATGAACCAGGAGCATTTACCAGAAAGGGGGCTCGACCTTGGGAGGAGGCCTTCCCGCTTTTTTTTCCCAAATGGACACTAGTCCAGAGGACTGGAGTCACTCAGTTACTCAACCTCTGCTACCTTCAAGAGCTGGCGAGTGGAAGCGACTCAATATGACAACAATGGATGGTCCCCTGCCACGTGGCTACACTAGGAGGTTCAGCATGTTAAATAATTGGCCCGGCTGGCAAATAATTACCACCTCTGGCTTTAGATTAAGGCTTTTCCTGAGACTACTGCCAGCAATGATTTACCGGGACACTACTCTATCAGTTCTAAATTAAACCCCAAAGGGAAGTTTTAATGACCCTGCCAGTTTAAACACAGAAAAAAAACCATGCTAAATTACAAATGGACAATAAGAATTATATTCGAAACATGCACCCAAGCAACCTTTTCCTTTCCAGGAAAGCAATAAATTCCAGTTTGCCTAGGGCTCAACAGGGAACAAAAATTTTGTTTTTAAATGATGGTTAAAATATAGAGGGTTAAAAATATAAAAAGAAACTCCAACGCCTTTAAACTTGTACGTTAACCAAAGTGTTTCAAGCTGTCCCTTTCCCCATTTACCGATGACCTAGATACGTGTCAGTAAATAAAAGCCGGCTTCTGTTTAAATAAGCCTGAACTTCCCGGCCACCGTTCTGGGCACATGTGGCATTAACTTTGCTCCCTGGCAGGGGGAGGGGAGTGAATACACTGCCGGTTCATACTTCTGACACCGGCCACGAACTGGGGAAGGAATCAGGCTGGAGCAGAAGATGTCGGGTAGAAGAGATTCCTGAAGCTCCTTGTGGGAAGGGAACGTGCCCTACCAATTCCGCTGTACTGGACTCTCAATCAACGGGATTTATTGAGCACAGCATTGTACTAAGCGCTTGAGAGAGGACAATACAACAGAATTAGCAGACAACGTTCCCGCACGTAACGAGCTTTCAGTCTAGAGATGAGTTTACAGTCTAGAGACTCTCTCAAGCACTTAGTATGGTGCTCTGCACACCGTGAGCGCTCGCTAAATACCATTGATTGATATCACTCTCAGAGTCTACTGAAGCAGGAGAGGGAAAAGGCAGACAGGCGAGCTGGACTCTGCCACTTCAGCAGGGGCTGGGCTCAACAGAAGCACCAAGCCTCCCCCAGGAGAGGGTCCTACAAAGCACAAGTCAAACTGGCCCAGAAATGTGGGTATAATTTAAGGGATGAGGCGCTTCTGGGGGGTTGGGGGGTGTCTAAAAATCTTATTATTCTCCACACCTCAGCAGCCCATACCTTCACAAGAGGTCTTTCAATCCTTTTCATTACCAAATGAGTGCCTTTCATCTCTACATCTCGAGTCTTGCTCGGGTGACGTACAAACCCTGAAGGAATAGACCCATGGTATCCAAACCACCCAGTTCCCCCTAGCTGTTATCCTTGCTGGTAAGGGTCAGTTGAGAGGCAAAGTACTACATGGATTCTGAAGAATGAACTTGGCTTTCATAGTTCAGAACTAGGCAGCCCCAGTGTGGAGTTACATACAGAGATATGTGAACCACTGTGGTGTGTGGCCAGAGAGCTTCAGGGAGGACAGACTATCATTTTTTAAAAGCACTTGATTTTATAAAATACTTAAGCAGCTTGAAGGAGAAAAAAAAGCTATGAGCAAACCTGCTGGTCTCACCTCCGCAACATCGCCAAGATCCGCCCTTTCCTCTCCATCCAAACTGCTACCCTGCTGGTTCAATCTCTCATCCTATCCCGACTGAATTACTGCATCAGCCTCCTCTCTGATCCCATCCTCCTGTCTCTCCCCACTTCAATCTATACTTCACGCCACTGCCTGGATCATCTTTGTGCAGAAACGCTCTGGGCATGTTACTCCCGTCCTCAAAAATCTCCAGTAGCTACCAATCAACCTACGCATCAGGCAAAAACTCCTCACTCTCGGCTTCAAGGCTCTCCATCACCTCGCCCCCTCCTACCTCACCTCCCTTCTATCCTTCTACAGCCCAGCCCGCACCCTCCGCTCCTCTGTCGCCAACCTCCTCAATGTCCCTCGTTCTCGCCTGTCCCACCGTCGACCCCTGGCCCACGTCCTCCCCCTGGCCTGGAATGCCCTCCCTCCGCACATCCGCCAAGCTAGCTCTCTTCCTCCCTTCAAAGCCCTACTGAGAGCTCACTTCCTCCAGGAGGCCTTCCCAGACTGAGCCCCCTCCTTCCTCTCCCCCTCATCCCCCCCACCTTACCTCCTTCACCTCCCCACAGCACCTGTATATGTATGTGCATATTTATTACTCTATTTTACTTGTAAATATTTATTCTATTTATTTTATTTTGTTAATATGTTTTGTTGTCTGTTTCCCCCTTCTAGACTGTGAGCCCGCCTGTTCGGTAGGGATTGTCTCTATATGTTGCCAACTTGTACTTCCCAAGCGCTTAGTACAGTGCTCTGCATACAGTAAGCGTTCAGTAAATACAATTGAATGAATGAATGAAAATGACCATAACTGTCCTTTTTGTCATCATGAGCTAAGCACTTTTGAGCATACACAATGAACAAAATGAGAACGGACATTTTACTGAGGCAGATGGCCTAGTGAAAAGAGCACGGGCCTAAGAGTCGGGGGACCTGGGTTCTAATCCCGGCTCCGCCAATTGCCTGGTGTGTGACCTTAGGCAGGGTCACTTACCTGTACTGGGCCTCAGTTTCCCAATTTGTAAAATGGGGATGAAGTATCTGTTCGCCCTCCTACTTAGATCTGTGAGTCCTATGTGAGACGGGACTGTGTCTGGACCTGTCATCTATCTAAAGGACTTGGCACATTTGAAGGATTCAAATACCAGAATTATTATTGTTATTAGGGTCAACTAACCCCAAACTAAGGCAGAGACCATGTCCCTCCTAAAGCACCTGGGATAGAATGAGTCACATTTTTTAATTTTTTTTTAATTTTCTATGGTATTTGTCCAGTGCTTTCTATGTGTCAAACACTATTCTACACGCTGGGATAAGGTCAAGTTAATTAGGTTGGACACAGTCCTTGTCCCACATGGGGTGCACCATCTAATTAGGAAGGAGAACAGGAGAACTGAGGCACAGAGAAGTTAAGTGATGTGCCCAAGGTCGTACAGCAACCAACTGGCAGAGCCAGCACTAGAACCCAGGTCCTCTTGACTCAAGTCCGTACTCACTGTACCTCGTTCTCACCTGTCCCGCCGTCGACCCCCGGCCCACGTCCTCCCCCTGGCCTGGAATGCCCTCCCTCCGCACATCCGCCAGGCTAGCTCTCTTCCTCCCTTCAAAGCCCTACTGAGAGCTCACCTCCTCCAGGAGGCCTTCCCAGATTGAGCCCCCTTTTTCTTCTCCTCCTCCCCATCCCCGCGGCCCCACCTCCTTCCCCTCCCTACAGCATCTGTATATATGTTTGCACACATTTATTACTCTATTTTACTTGTACATATTTACTATTCCATTTATTTTGTTAATAATGTGCATCTAGCTTTATTTTTATTTATTCTGATGACCTGACACCTGTCCACATGTTCTGTTGTGTTGTCTATCTCCCCCTTCTAGACTGTGAGCCCGTTGTTGGGTAGGGACTGTCTCTATATGTTGCCAACTTGTACTTCCCAAGAGCTTAGTACAGTGCTCTGCACACAGTAAGCGCTCAATAAATACGGTTGAATGAATGAATGAATGCTCTTTCCACCAGGCCACACTGCTGTTTGAATTATAGAATATGAAGAATTCAGAGGTCTTTCAGAACTCATTTGATAGCAGCCCTGGCACTTACAGGAGGCCATTTCAGTCCAAATAAGGCTGCTCAGAGTTTCTTTCTCCCCCATTCACTCAAGTAAGACCAGGTCGCTGGAAGGAGATATTAGAAATTGATGCACAGGGAAAAGTTGAGTAAAGGTTAAGTTTGGTGCAAAGGAATGGAAAAAAAAAACCTACGAGCTAGAAGAGATCATTAAAACGATGGAGAAGAAAATGTGACCCACACAAAAAAAATCTCTTCCACTATACAATATCTCTTTCCCTTGCCAGTCAAAGTTACGTTTTCCAGCCCCCTACACCCCTAGTTTACCAGGAAAAGGAACATTATTTGGAAATTGTGAGCTATTGCTTGATTTATGTCATGAGACGGAAGAGAAGTAAATTAAGGGTATAACGCAACTACTTCGGAGGCTCAGCCTAAGAGATATTCTGCTCCCGTAATCGAGGAGTTTGGGATTACAGTCGGCTGACACCTCATTTCTGAAGCCCAGGAATCACTGTTTATTCAGTCAGCCTGTTGACCGCTAAATGTGGGGGAAAAAAAACAACAACAACCCTTGTTTCCTAAATCATATTCAGCCAATTCTAGCCTCGGGTATGGATCCAGCAGCGTGGTCTAGTGAATAGAGTATGGGCCTGAGAGTCAGAAGGACTTGGGTTCTAATCCTGACTCTGCCACTTATCTGCTGTGTGACTTTGGGCAAGTCACTTCACTTCTCTGTGCCTGTTACCTCATCTGGGGCAGGAGGCCTTCCCAGACTGAGCCCCTTCTTTCCTCTCCCCCTCGTCCCCCTCTCCATCCCCCCGTCTTACCTCCTTCCCTTCCCCACAGCACCTGTATATATGTATATATGTATATATGGTTGTACATATTTATTACTCTATTTATTTATTTTACTTGTACATTTCTATCCTACTTATTTTATTTTGTTGGTATGTTTGGTTCTGTTCTCTGTCTCCCCCTTTTAGACTGTGAGCCCACTGTTGGGTAGGGACTGTCTCTATGTGATGCCAATTTGTACTTCCCAAGCGCTTAGTACAGTGCTCTGCACATAGTAAGCGCTCAATAAATACGATTGATTGATTGATTGATTGATTGATCTGTAAATTGGAGATTAAACTGTGAGCCCCGTGTGACACAGGGACTGTGTCCAACCTGATCAGCTAGTATCTACCCCAGCGCTTAGCACAGTGCCTGGCACATAGTAAGTACTCAAGTACCATTACAAAATGGATTCTTCCAATTATACAGCTGGAATGACAATGAAGAAATCTGATTCAAGGCTCGCTTTGAAATCCAACGTGCTAAAATGCTAGGGGGCAATAATTCACATGAGTGCTTTGAAATCCAGGGTGTTAGCTCACCTTGAGTTTCCAGTAGGTTTTGGACCACTTCTTCCAATCCAACCAGGTAGATGAATTCGTTATTGGCAGCGCTGGGCAGAAAATTCATCTCTGGGGCAGGTGGCTTGGGTGGAGGAATCTCTAGCAGGGTCTTCTCGAGCTGTTTGCGCAGTGCAAGTTTTGCTGCAGCTTGCCGGCTGGCTGGCGAGTCATTGGAGTTCACGATGGAGGCCACGCTGGTGGTGGTAGCCGCACTGGCCTGAGCAGATGCTACAGTTGTACCTTTAATTGAGGTTGGTGAGGCCTTTCCCAAAAGACACAAATCATGGGGCTTGGTTACTAACATTTCAGGAACAACGATCGGTGTTTCTGCATTTCTTGATCACCTACGCACATGGCTCTGTACAGTCCCACAGCACTTAGGGACATGCCTGTAAATATATGTATTTTATTTTCACGTCTGTCTCCCCCCTAAGCTGCAAGCTCCCCATACGCAGGGAATGTGTCTGCCATCTCTAATGCATGTATTCTCTCAAGAGCTTAGTCCTGTGCTATGCACTCAGTAAGTGCTCAATAAATTCCATTGATCAAGTCCTCTCATCAAAAGCACTTCAAAGGCTTGTGTCAGAGACTGCCTAGTCAGAAGCTAAGATATTTCATGTGTCCTTGCCTAATGGGAGAACATAAAGAAGCAGCATGGCTTGGTGGAAAGAGCACGGGCTTGGGAGTCAGAGGTTGTGGGTTCTAATCCCGGCTTTGCCACTTGTCAGCTGTGTGACTTTGGGCAAGTTACTTCACTTCTCTGTGCCTCAGTTACATCACCTGGAAAATGGGGATTAAGAGTGTGAGCCCCATGAGGGACAGCCTGATTACCTCGTGTCTACCCCAGTGCTTAGAACAGTGCTTGGCACATTGTAAGCGATTAACAAATGCCATCATTATTATTATTAATTTATAATAATAAATAAATGCCATCATAGTTATTGTTAACTTATTATAATGATAAATAATAATAATGATGGTATTTGTTAAGCACTTATTATGTGCCCAGCACTGTTCTAAGCACTGGGGTAGACACAAGGTAATTAGGTTGTCCCACATGGAGCTCAGTCTTAATCCCCATTTTCCAGATGAGGTAACTGAGGCACAGAGAAGTGAAGTAACTTGCCCAAAGTCACACAGCTGACAAGTGGCAAAGCTGGGATTAGAACTCATGTTCTCTGATTTCCAAGCCCATGCTCTTGCCACTAAACCACGCTGCTACTAGTTATCAAGTGGAGACCCAATCTTTATTTTGGATGAGGGGAGGGGGGATGCAAAAGGAGGGTAGGGGGCCTCTTTTGCTCATGTACTGGCTTTGGGAAGACAGAGGTCTGGTAAACTGTCACAGAAGCAGCATGACACAGTGGAGACAGCACGGGCCTGGGAGTCGGAAGGTCATGGGTTCTAATCCAGGCTCTGCCACTCGTCTGCTGTGTGACCTTGGGCAAGTCACTTCAATTCTCTGGACCTAAGTTACCTCATCTGTATTCATTCAATCGTATTTATTGGGGATTGAGCCCCATGTGGGACAGAGACTGTGTCCAACCCAATATGCTTCTATCCACCCCAGCGCTTAGTACAGTGCCTGGCACATAGTAAGTGCCTAACAAATGTCATTTTTTTTTAAGTGTAAAAGAATGACTCAAACACCGCACATCTGACTATAGGGAGCCTTTACTCTTTTTTAAATTCCTTAGTACTTTAAAATAAAAATAAAAAAACTCCTGCCCAATAAAAGGAAGTCTTGACTTAATTTTTTAACTATTCAATTCTTAAGCCTCACTCTGTATCCTAGGATAATTCGGATTTCTTCCATCTTGCAAGCAGTGCACATAAGTTTTATGTAGCAGACAGAATTGTTTTCTTCTTCTCTGGAAAAGAAAAATAGAGTTTCTAGGAGCTAGGGCTCAAGAGCTAGAACCGGGTCCTTTGGCAAAGACACAAGGTGAGGGAGAGTGACAAATGTATACACTGGATGACAGAGAGCTGTGCTTTTCCTCCTTGGTTCCCTTCACGAAAGACCCGATTCAGGACTCACCTGTGGGATATTGACAAGCAGGCTAGCATTGGGGACGTTGGCAACGCGGATCAGCCCCTGTTGGATAATTCTCTGCCCCTGAATCTGGACACTGGGGACAGAAGCCCGCGGCGCAAGAAGTAGCGGAGGTGGCCCCGTGCTGGAATGCTGTCGGATAGTGTGGATTTGCTGGGGAGAGACAGAGATTGGCTGATGTAATGATTCCATGAAAGGTGGAGGGACAGAAGGGCCGGAGGTTTGGAGTGAGGCAGGGGATGAAACGGTACAATGGAAACGATGCAAGACAAGACGATAGAAGAGCAGCATTATTATTCCTATGGTCTGGGCACCTCAGTTTCCATCTTAAAAGGAGACATCATGGTTTGGTTAAAAAAAAAAGAATTATTAATCTGTAACGATTGTTTTCCTATCACAGTCAACCGATGTCTCCCATTTGGGGTACATTTTCCCTTGGGATACTCCACTTCAGTGACGGGGCTGCGAGAAGAGTTGATCCATAGTGCGGGAAACAGCTCAACCAAGTTCAATGCTCCCGGTGAAGGGCGGTCATCATTCAGGAGATAAAAGGTACGGAGATTTTTCAACCGATTAAACTGCAGCTCTGCAAATGCTGAATGCCCTGCGTTGGAGGTTGTTAAGGACTATAAGCTCATTGTGAGCAGGGAATATGTGTGTTTATTGTAGTACTGTATTACCCCAAGCGCTTACTATAGTGTTCTGCACATGGCAAGCGCTCAATAAATACGACTGAATGAAGGACGGTTAGAGCTCCCTTCTATCATATGCCCTTTGTGATTTTTCCTAGCATTAAGGGGTACGTGAAATATGAGGTCAACTCCGCTGGAAAAGTTTGGGAAGCCCTATGCTAAGGAAGTAAATTTTCTGTGTTTTCAGAAAGGACACGGGAGAACCCATAGCAACCAAACAGCAAGTATAGAGGAGAAGCGGTTCGGTGTCCCATCAAAATCACAAAGATTTGTAGGTTTTTTCCCCCCTATGTTATAAAAATGTTCACAGCAGTGCAGGTGGCCATTATCCAATTTAACTACCTCCTCCCCATCTCAAGCCTCTCCGGAGCTACCTTCTGGCCTACCTAGAAAACAAGGCGATGGTGTCACCCAAAGAGCACGGGCTTGGGAGTCAGAGGTCATGGGTTCTAATCCCAGCTCTGCCACTTGTCAGCTGTGTGACTTTGGACAAGTCACTTAGCTTTCTGTGCCTCAGTTACCTCATCTGTAAAATGGGGATTAAAACTGTGAGCCCCATGTGGGACAACCTGATCACCTTGTATCCCCCACAGTGCTTAAAACAGTGCCTGGCACAAAGTAAGTACTTAACAAATACTGTCATTATTATTATTATTATTATTAAGTGATGGATGGGCCTCAGTCCCATCACCAAGCCTTCAGAGCTGAGGATTGGCGCAAAGGAATCGATGACTGTGGCTAGTGGCTTGCCCTGGGCGGTGCCAGCTCCACACTCTTGCCCCTGCCACCTGGGTTCTAATCCCGGCTCTGCCAATTGCTATCTTAGGGACCTTGGTCAAGTCACAATTTCTGTGCCTCAGTTTCCTCAACTGTAAAAAATGGGGATCCAATACCTGTTCTCCCTCCCACTTGAGACTGTGAGCCCCACGTCGGGCAGGGACCATGTCCGATCTAACTGACTTGTACTTACCCCAGAGCTTAGGCTGATGTTTGACACACAGTAAGCGCTTGACAAGCACTATAAAACAAACAAACCCTCAAGCTCCCACCGGACATGGGCTGCAAGACAGGGACGCCAGCACACGGTGAAGTGCCCGCAACAGTTTCATGGGCACAACTCGTTTACAGCCTGGGTGACCGTGGATTAGTGCCAGTGCCATGAACCGGCGGCTTCCGTGGTCTTTGTCGCCCATGTCTGCCAGCTATTTTTCAGGATCACTGCTAAGCCTATTCATCACGTGAGAGGCCCTAAGTGGCTCTTTGGTCAGAAACCTTCACCGCTGACTGCACGGCCCCAGCAGACATTTCCTGGACTTCGAATTGTTACGCCGCTCCCCTCCACCACTTGTTGCGACAATATTCCAATTGCTACCATCAGCTGTATGTGTGTGCGTGTGTGTGTACGTACAAGCACTTTTGTGGATAAAGGAAATTCCACCACATTGGGTAGGTAGGGAGGTATGAAGAAAGTTGAAATAACCAAGCGGTATAGGCTAATGTGGCCAGGTCAGTAAAGCACACGCACGGTCAGGCTCAGTGCCACTGGGCAGGAGAGTCACGGGGCTGGAAAATCCAAGCAAAGACCAAGATGCCAAGGGAGCTCAGCCTGCGGAGTCAGCATCTTCTCCCACATTGGTAACACCTGCAACGCTATTCATGGTAGTAGCTTCCCTCCCCTCGCCACGCCCCAAAGCACAAAGAGGAGCTCGAGAATGAGTTCGTGATTGGCTTGTGGCCAACGGGGCCCTGGAGCAGAGGAATCAAGATCATAGTGAGGGAGGAAAGGGAACGCGGAGAAAATCCGGACAGAGGCTTCCTCTTACCTGTGCCCCTCTGACAAGAGGCGGCATAACGATCTGTGCGGTCTGTTGAGACCCCAACTTTGAAGATGCCTGTTGTCCACCACGGACCAGTGGAGGGGGGATAACATTTCCCGGAATTCGGGTAGAAGTCTGGAAAAACAGGAGAAGAAATTTGGGTCTCTTACTGCATTCATAAAAGCAGGAGAGAACAAGAACATCGAGGGTAATATAAAGACTTACACCAGGGCTGTACAAACCTAGAACTCAAAACGTTTCCATTAATTTACAAATGGTGGTTGATCTAGGAAAGAGATCCAAAAGCATTCCACCAGGGAAACGCACTTCTAGAGTCTGGCTGAGTCAGTAGTTTTGTGGGTGAACCTACACTCTTTCTTAGAATTCTGGTGCCTTTTTATTTGACTTTCCCATGAGGGCCCCAAATGAAACCAAGCTTGTGTGCCTTTGTCAGGGAGGGGTTTTGGGCACTAAGCATCTGATTCGGGCTGGTCACTCAGTCTAAGAGTTCTCTCCCCCTCACACTGCTTGTTCCTTCTCTGGAGGTTTGGTTTATAATCAGAGCACCCCTCTTTTGGCGTTGCTGCCATTGCTTACAGACGGGGACTCATAAGGCCCAATAAAGACAATACAAAACACTGCGCAAACGTTTAAGGAGAGAATTTCATTCCACTACCGAGAAACCTGCTTTTGTTTGACTACCCCTTTGCAGGGACTTAAATAGGGAAAGTTCTTGGCCTAGGTCTGCTTCGGGATTTCAAGTAATAATTCAGAAAAGTGGATTTGGAACTTATGTGTTGTCAGTCATTGGTTAAAAAACAAAAACTGTGCAACTACTGGGGCTGTTTTGTCTTTGGTTGAAGCCCTGAGTGGCCGCAGCAGGGTGGCTCAGTGGAAAGAGCATGGGCTTGGGAGTCAGAGGTCATGGGTTCTAATCCCCACTCCACCGCTTGTCAGCTGTGTGACTCTGGGCAAGTCACTTAACTTCTCTGTGCTTCAGTTACCTCATCTGTAAAATGGGGATTAAAACTGTGAGCCCCATGTGGGACAACCTGATCACCTTGTATTCCGCCCCAGTGCTTAGAACAGTGCCTGGCACACAGTAAGCACTTAAATACCGTCACTATTATTATTATTAAGTGACGGACGGGCCTCAGTCCCATCACCAAGCCTTCAGAGCCGAGGATCGGCGCAAAGGAATCGATGACTGTGGCTAGTGGCTTGCCTGAGAGGTGCCAGCTCCATGCTCTCACCCCTGCCACCTGGGTTCTAATCCCGGCTCTGCCAATTGCTATTTTAGGGACCTTGGTTAAGTCACAACTTCTCTGTGCCTCAGTTTCCTCAACTGTAAAAAATGGGGATCCAATACCTATTCTCCCTCCCACTTAAGACTGTCAGCTGTGTGACTCTGGGCAAGTCACTTAACTTCTCTGTGCCTCAGTTACCTCATCTGTAAAATGGGGATTAAGACTGTGACAATTAAGACATGGGTCAATCTGTTTACCCTGTATCCCTCCCAGCGCTTAGAGCAGTGCATGGCACATAGGAAGCGCTTCACAAATACCATCATTATTATTTACTGAACACCCACTAGGTACAATGCACAGCACTAAGCGCTCAGGAAATACAAAACCCAGGAGTGAAATATTCCCTACACTCAAAGAGTTGACACTCTGAGGGAGACAGAAAGAAAAAAAAATACAGTAAATATCATTCTTACAAATACATAGCATATATTGTAGTAAAAATAAAGAATTGACTATACAACTGAAAAAACCCAATGCACAAAAGTGCTGAGGACGGATGTAAGGAAGTGCATAAATACTAGAGACGGCTGATTTGTTAAGGTGCTGGGATCTCTGCACATAGTAAGCGCTTAATAAATGCCATTATTATTATTATTATTATTATCCAATTAGGTGGGGAGTGGTGGTGGGAGGGGGGTGGGGAGGGGGAGGGAGAGAGAGAGAGAGAGAGAGTATGTGTGTAGGATAAGAGTTATAAGCTGAGGGAAGAGTATGAGCAAAAGGGATTGGAGGCAGGAAAGCTGACAGTGAGTTGGGGAATCACCAGATGAAGACAGCACATAAGTACGGTGGGACTGGTAGGTGGAGAGCCTTGAAGCTGATCGGGAGGGATTTTTGTTTGCTGCAGGGTGATACGGGAAGTCGGTGGAGGGTTGCCAGGATGAGAGAGACGTGTGCCAAGTGAAAGCGACCCGTGCCACATGGTGTACGTGGTTGGAGGGGGAATGAGGCTGGAGGTAGGAAGACCACCGAGGAGGCTGATGAAACAGTCTAGCTCGCACTACGGCCAGAGGCTGGTCCGGGCTAGTAGCCATTTGGGTGGGGAGGAAGGGGTGGATCTGGAGATGTTGTGAAGGAACAGTCGGCAGGACTTGGCAGTAGACAGAGCGTAACAGTTGAAAGGCAACAGAGGAGTCGAGGACGGCACCGAGAAGGGGCTTAGCGACTTCTCCCCCCGTTGGTTTCGTTATGCCTCACAATAGCTAGACAGACTAATCGGAGGCTACGGCCTGGTCCCCCCCAGCTATGGCGTTCCACTCAAGCTCCAATATTCCAAACGAGTCATGCCCTGGTTAAACCAACATACGTTTCCTTTACCTACTCAGTTCGGGAAGGGTGCTTCTGCTCTGCATAGCTACCACGCTTTCCTTCCTGCCTACAGCCTTCTTGCTCTCTTTCCTTCACGCTAGCTGTGCTTGAGGAATACACTGACCTGAAGGGACGGCTTGCCGGCAGGAATGTTTTGGGTTCCCCGCACCAGTGGGGGAGGGGTGGCCACTGCACTCCCAGAAGAGCCAGCAGGCTGCAAGAGAACATCAGCACGATACACATGTGAGAGGGGGCGGGAGCAGACTTGTAGCTACTCAGAGGACCGACCACATTCCCCACCCCCGCCCCGAAGTGCATGAATAAGTAATAAAGCGCTCGATATTGATTTGCTTTTTTCTCCCCCCCTCAGGCACAAAGCTCTCAAAAGCTGTACTTCTAAACCAACCAACCAAAAAACTGTGTCCGTTACGGGCCCATTTTAAATGGGCAAACCACCGGGTAAACGTGAATGGAAAAATTTCCCTCCAAGAGCTTTCTCTGGCTTCTAGTAATCATAAAAGGCCACCCGCCAACACAATTACTGCTATCGGGGCTACAGAATCAAAAATAATGGGTGCTCATGGTCCTCCTAGGAAACTTAGAAAAACATTAAAAGCTACCAGTCACTTACTGCTCGAGAAGAGATTGAAGACTTACTAGAAGGTTCCCAAAAACCAAACCCCAAATCAGATAAATACTTTCTTCAATTAGACCTCTCTTTGCATATTTTATCACCAATTGTTACCCATGATTTATTTCAGTTTCTGCTTTATTGAGCTAGCTACTGAAACAAAGGAGAAGGAAAAAAGATATCAGCATTTTAGAAGTCTACAGAAATCTCAACTGGCTACATACACACTTCAAACACTTTCCCAGAGGACACCGATAATACAACTTAAAGAGTCTTCAGGGGGCAGGGGGAATAAAATTAAAACCGGGGACCTAACGGCAAGGTAAAACGGAGGAAGAAAATTTTGCACTTTCTAAGCGGGTGTCTTGTGTCTTCTAAGTGGTGTCACAGTGGGGTCTGCCCTGGTCTTGCCCTTTGTTGGGATCAGCCTGGGTGGAGCTCTAGAACACCGGTGCCCACGGGTGGCAACCTTTTGTTGAGCAACGGGGGGGTCGATGAGGAGGCAGGGGAAGGTTGGGGACTGGGAGGGAGACAGGCTTCCAGAGCTAACGGGGCAGAAGGCCACCATTTCGGATCTTTTTCAGACCTGTCGGGAAATTCTGAGGTACAGACGAGTCCTTGGACTTTAGGACACAATTGGTTCCTGAAAATTGCCTCAAATTGAAAACACAAATGGGAACCAATCTTCTCATCAGCACAGTGTCATAAATGGGGGCCTGGCTCCTGAATCAAGGTCAGATACCCTATTTTTACCAAAATGACCCAGAATTGTGTACGCAATTACAGATGAGCAATATGGCTAATGCATTTCGATCACTCCGTCACACGTGCACCCTTAGATGATGTCTCCTTGGGGTTCGAAGGATGGAAATATTGCTGTTGCACGATAGGGGAGCTGACTTTTACTTCACCAGAAGTACAATGGATTTGTCTGCCTTTCTTGGTGACTCCTCCCAAAGAGCAGCTGGCACTTCCCTCCCAACCCCCACCCCACCCCATGGCTTCTCCTGCTTCTCCCCTATGCCCCTCCCCACCTTTTTAAACATCCCCCACAAACCCCGTTCATGGGTTTACCCTTTTTTCCTCATTTCCCCACAGTTCCCAAACTGCCTCCTCACCCCCGTTGCTGGTGCCATAAAGGAGACTTGGGGCTGTCAGGTCAAAACCCAAGATTTTACATGCCGCTCGTCAAATTCAAAACGTCGTACGTTGAGGACTGACTGGATTCTCAGAGACCTGGGATGAATGGGTTCACCAAAAATATCGTGGGGGCAGTTGCCCCCACCGAGCTTGCACTCGTGCCAGTGACTCAAACTGATCCGGGGGGAAGGGGGCTGGGCAGGGAGGAGGTGGTGCTTCTGTGTATTAGCAGTGATTTTGCATGAATGCAGAAATCACCATCTAATTTGCCACCCCCTGCGCCACAGAGAATCGAGGCGGGGAGGCAGAGATGGGACCTAACCCGAGACCTGTGGGCTCACTTGAGCCCACATGGGGCTGTAGGGTATATTTCTGGCAACGTGCTGTTCAGAACAGTCCAAGCTTCTTCTGACAAAAGCCCTCCAAAAGTTCTGAGGACTGCTGGGGCCGGGGGGGGGGGGGGCGGGGTGAGCGGGCAACACGTATTAAGATGTGGTGGTCTCGTCCATTTCCTAAAACAGCATTTCCTGTCTGGACACATCATTGCGTTCCGACAAAATCCGGAGCCGAGGAGAGAAGATACGGCACTGATCAAATACGAAAAAAACACCTGCCCAATGCGTACCTCTGCCTTCAAGGTTTTTTGCCTTGGAAAACCACTGCCTGTCCAACATATTCAAGAGGAAAAAGCAAGCTCACCTTCATCGAATACTTGTTTTGTGAGGAAAATTTTTGTGAGGCAGGCTAGGCCTTTGGCCTACTGAAGAGCCAGCCCCTCCTCCCCCCACCTTTTTTTCTTTTAAAGATATTGCTCCAGAAAGTTTTGGTGGTGTGAGATGCATAAAGGCACCCTAGCTTGAGTCTAAAAGAAAACACTTACCAACCTCCACTCGCCCAGGCTACACACAGAGAAAGAAATAAAGCCAACATTCATCGGTTCACCACAAACTTTGTGCCGGGGCCAGGTTTGCCGAAAACCACGTGGCTGAGCTAAGGGGGTCGGAACTTAAAGCATCAACTGTCCACAGATGTGTTAATTAGAACTGAACTTCTTTAGACTGCGGTGCTGGATCGGTTGTGGAAGCCAGGAGGGACGCAAGTGAGGCGTGCCGGGCTGTCAATTCGGTCAATTCTGGGAACCATTCTTTAAATGCTCAAGCATTCCCGCCCCATTGGCCCTGCTACCCGACAAGAGGGGTGAGAAGTGACTGGGATCCCAGAACAGTGGCTGGGTATGAGGGAAAGAGGCCCCCTGGAGCTTCGGTGCTGGCCAAGCAGTGGGCCAGAGGTTGGCATTTCAGGTAATATGGGCAAGGTGTACCATCTTCTGGCATGCATGCTGGGGGTCGCCGACTCCTGGTACACACGCCAGAAAAAGCAAGTACCTTCTGAGTAGTGGTCTCTTTTTGTATTTGACTCTGCCTTAGTTTTTTCAATAAAACAAGTTTTGCTTCTTCTAATCTTAACTCTTCTTTTAGCTGTTTAATCATTCTCTCTCGTTCTTCAGGACTGCTTTTCTGTAAAAGCAAAGAGGAACAGATGAGGGCAAAAGAGGACAAAAGGAAAAAAAAAGAGACAACCTACTATAGCATAACTTCGTGGGCCTGAAAGAGTATAACTGTACTTGAAAACTCAAGTACCAGGTGGTGGGGGAGGGGGCAGGTGGGGGGTGGCGGGGAAAGAGAGAGAGAGAGAGAGCGCAAGCGAGCGAGAGAGAAAACTCTCTCTAAACCGCTACGGCTCTAAAATTTCACAGAGTCCCCCCGACACAGCCAAATAGGCCGTATTAGCCTGAACGGACACGAAAGGAAGATGTCACTCTGCAGGCTAACGCGGGAATATTACCACCCACACCAATGGTGCTACTCAAAAGTTTGTCTGAGGGGCCGGAAGTGCAGTGCAGTGCAAGCCGGGGGGTGGGGGTCGGGGGGAGGCAGGACAGGGGCTGGGAAGAAACTTTCAGAGCTCAGTCTGAAAAGTGACATCAGCACTCAAGGCCTGTCCTCCTGTAAAACAAGAGGTTGGATGCACTGCTATCATGGAGCCGGGGGAAGCCGGGAGGCGGACAGCAGCCTGTGAATCGGGCAGCCGCTTCAAGAGCTTGGCAATCAGAAGAATTAGCGCCTCTCTTCGGATGTTTTTCAAAAGCTATAATTCTAGAAGACAGCAAAAGACTGAACTCACCATGAGTGCCTCGGTATTGGTCTCATTTAATGCTATTTGCGTTAAACCATTCACTCTAGGGCTCGAAGGCTCATTGTCCGATAAAACTATAACATCAGGTGAGGGAACTCTCTTTTCAGGCCTTACATCACTATAAATCAAAAAGAAAGAGGGCTGTTTACAGGCTATGCTCTAATGAGAACATTCCCTTCCTCCCTCACCCCAAGAAAACTACCCATCGCACAGTTGGAAATCGGCTTGCCGATGAGGCTCCTTTTTCAGGCAGCAGTTCACTTTCTAAACCTATCTCAGCTCATACGTTTTTTAACCAGAGAAGCAGTGGGGCTTACTGGCAAGAACCCGGGCTTGGGAGTCAGAGGTCATGGGTTCTAATCCAGGCTCCGCCGCTTGTCAGCTGTGTGACTTTGGGCAAGTCACTTAACTTCTCTGTGCCTCATTTACCTCATCTGTAAAATGAGCCCCACATGGGACAACCTGATAACCATTTATCTATCCCAGCGCTTAGAACAGTGCTTGGCACATAGTAAGTGCTTAACAAATACTATTATTATTATTATTATTATTATTATTAACCAGGGGAGGAAGGCGATGGTCCATTTCCTCCCTACTCCAATGGGTCAGGCAGTGCTTCAGAGCCCACGCCGCCCCCCACAAAGACACCCTTCACCCCCAACATGAATCAACAAGTCTGAAACCCCTCTTACACCTTGCTTCCAAACAGTCCAGTGACCCAAGGTCAATGGTCTCTGAAATAGCCAGAAAATCCAACAGGTAACTTCACTTGTGAAGCTTCGAAGCACAAGTCCTTGATTCCCAGGGCAATTAAGCGGGTATGTCCAGAAATCCACGGTACGGCAGGGCAAAATGAATGTTTCTCATCGTCTTAGGTGGGAGCTATTGAAAACCGAAATGAAACACAGCGGGGCAAGGGTAGCCACCTGCAACATAACTTGTAAATGTCGCTGGACATTTAACTAACTGCCTTTAGGTTTGTGAGTTGATTTTTCTGCTACAAGTGAAAGGTTTCCAACCAACACTAAAATGGAAATTTCAAGACCATGGCAGAGTCAAAGTCTCCCTACACAAGTCTGCCCAAGAACAAATCTCGACCCAGCCTTGGAGGGGCTATAATTAGGACTTAGTTCAGGGCCTCCAGTTTCTCAGCTGAGACGGTCTGTCTGAAGTTCGTCCCTCTAGACGGTGAGCTCGTTGTGGGCATGGAATATCACTGTTTATTGTTGCACTGTACTTTCCCAAGCGCTTAGTACACTGCTCTCTGCACACAGTAAGCGCTCAATAAATACGACTGAATGAATGACTGAAAGGGCCAACTGGAGTAATGGCATTTCACTGCAGGGGGAGAAAAAACATGAGCAACAAGAGCTATTCACATGTATTATGAACTCATCCACGCCAGCCGGCTGTCAAGAGATCAGTTCCTCCACAGGTGATCCGGGTCCATAACCGGGATGACCACCTTTCATATAGAAAAAGTCCCATAACAGGTGTAATCCCTTTACTGTTCCTATACCAATGCATTTCCTTGAGAATACAGGCCCAAACTTCACCCAGCTCCTAATTTGAGGCACGTATCTTACTAGCCATACAAAGCTAAGGGTGTCAGTCCTAACTAAGCAAAAACACATGCTGAGGAGGAATTACAGTTTGAGCACACTTACATATAAGCGCCCTGGAGAAGTATCTGCAAACTTCACTGTATGTGAAATCAGAGGAATAGCGGGGATGCACTGTGACTTCTGCCTCCCTATGGTAGCAGTTACCTCAAATAAGCCAAGAGGCAGGCTTTGGAACAGATGCATGTTGGCAACTTTCACCTAAGTAGCTGGGGTTTGGATGAACGGTAAGAACGAAGGGTTTTGCTGAAGGCGGGTCCTGCTGATGAACTGGGGCTGCAGTGAGGGTAGACGGCTGAATTGAGCTATGCCCCCTAGGTGGCGCAGTGTGTCAGGCGAACAAAACTTCCCTGACAAGACCAAAAGTTTTAGCTCTCCTCCCGGATAGCAAACACCGGCGAACCGCATATGTAGTTTTTTCCCCCCTCAAGCATGAGATGCCATCAGGATAAGTCTAAAGAACGGCTTTAAAACCCCAGTGCCATTAGCCCCACTTCAGTCTATACTTCACCCTGCTGCCCGGATCATCTTTGTGCAGAGATGCTCTGGGCATGTTAATCCCCTCCTCAAAAATCTCCAGTGGCTACCAATCAATCTGCTCATCAGGCAGAAACTCCTCACCCTCGGCTTCAAGGATCTCCATCACCTCGTCCCCTCCTACCTCACCTCCCTTCTTTCCTTCTACAGCCCAGCCCGCACCCTCTGCTCCTCTGCCATGACGCTCCTCACTGTGCCCCATTCTCGTCTGTCCCGCCGTCGACCCTCGGCCCACGTCCTCCCCCTGGCCTGGAATGCCCTTCCTCCACACATCCGCCAAGCTAGCTCTCTTCCTCCCTTCAAAGCCCTACTGAGAGCTCAACCTCCTCCAGGAGGCCTTCCCAGACTGAGCCCCCTCTTTCCTCTCCCCCTCCCTACCTCCTTCCCCTCCCCACAGCACCTGTATATATATTTGTACAGATTTATTACTCTATTTATTTTACTTGTACATATTTACTATTCTATTTATTTTGTTAATGATGTGCATCTAGCTTTATTTCTATTTATTCTGAAGACTTGACACCTGTCCACATGTTTTGTTTTGTTGTCTGCCTCCCCCTTCTAGACTGTGAGCCCGTTGTTGGGTAGGGACCGTCTCTATATGTTGCCAACTTGTACTTCCCAAGCCCACTGTTGGGTAGGGACTGTCTCTATATGTTGCCAATTTGTACTTCCCAAGTGCTTAGTACAGTGCTCTGCACACAGTAAGCGCTCAATAAATACGATTGATGATGATGATTTAGTACAGTGCCCTGTACACAGTAAGGGCTCAATAAACACGATTGAATGAATGAATGAACTGCCCATTAGCTCAGGTCATCGGATGACCAATCTTCCATGAAAGTGAAACGAAAAATTAAAAAATGGAAACATTCGGCCTAGTGGACAGAGCCCGGGCCTGGGAGTCAGAAGGACCTGAGTTCTAATCCCGGATCTGTCACTCTTCTGTTGTGTGACCTTGGGCAAGTTGCTTCACTTCTCTGGACCTCAGTTCCCCCATCTGGAAAATGGTGATTAAGAATGTGAGCACCACGCGGGACAGGGACTGTGTCCAGTCCGACAACCTTGTATCCCCTCTAAACTGTGAACTCATTACGGGCAGGAAGTGTGTCTGCTAAGTCTGTTGTATTGTACTCTCCCAAGTGCTCTGCACATAGTAGGCACTCAATATAAACGAATGATTGATTGATATGGGAGCCTCCCACTTCCACAGACAACAAGAGTTGCTGACTGCAGAGGGGCGGGGGGCAGTATGTCTGGAGTGATTCAGTTTCATTCATTCATTCAATCATATTTATTGAGCGCTTACTGTGTGCTTGGAAAGAACAATTCAGCAACAAAGAGAGACAATTCCTGCCCAACAACAGGCTCACAGTCCGTTTCTTCCTCACAACTGAGTTGCCCCACTTAGATCCAGTCCTGGCCATCTACCTCACCTCATCCTCATCTCAGGAGAAGCAGCATGGCCTAATGGATAGGGCATGGGCCTGGGAAACAGAAGGACCTGGGTTCTAATCCCAGCTTTGCCATTTGTCTGCTGTGTGACCTTAGGCAAGTCACTTCATTTCTCTGGGCCTCAGTTACCTGATCTGTAAAATGCGGATTAAGACTGTGAGCCCCATGTGAGGCATGGACTTTGTCCAACCTGATTAGCCTATAACTATCCCAGCGTTTAGAACAGTGCCTGCACATGGCGCTTTACAAATACCACAATTATTATTATTCTCATCGGCTTTCGTTTGAGAGTCCATGTGGGGCAGAGTACTGAGTCACCACCTCATTTCTCCAGTCACAACAGCAGTTAGTACAGTGCTCTGCACACAGTAAGCGCTCAATAAATATGATTGATTGATTTGAAAACCTGTATATGTATATGCTTGTACATATTTATTACTCTATTTATTTATTTATTTTACTTGTATGTATCTATTCTATTTATTTTATTTTGTTAATATGTTTGGTTTTGTTCTCTGTCTCCCCCTTCTAGACTGTGAGCCCACTGTTGGGTAGGGACTGTCTCTATATGTTGCCAACTTGTACTTCCCAAGTGCTTAGTACAGTGCTCTGCACACAGTAAGCGCTCAATAAGAACACTTACTGTGGGCTAACCACTGCACTAAGCGCTTGGGAGAGTATGATTGTCTGTAGATTTTCTAATGTAAATCTGCAGGGGGAAATTGGCATTCTGCCATAAAAAAAGGAATCATACACAGCTAAAAATGGCTCGTAGAGCCCTGTCAAAGTTACCGGTCCACCAACCTGGCATTAATACCCGCAGTTAGCAGTGTAAAGAGTACCACTGGCATCACTAATAAATAACAATGATGATATTTAATTACAGTTTACTACTGTGCTGAGCGCTGGGGTAGACACTCCGGATAATCAGATTGGACACAGCCCCTAACAAGACACACGCTCACAGACAAAGAGGGAGGGAGGGAGAACAGGCAGTTTCTCCTCATTTTGCAGATGAGGAAACAAGCACAAGAGTAGCTAAGTGACTTGACCAAGGTCAAGCGGCAGAGTTGAGAGTAGGATCTGGTTCTCCTGAATCCCAGCCCTGTGCCCTTTCCACCATTACAAAATAACTGGCATGCCATGTCAATCACTTTGGATGAAGTCGGCTGCTGTGGTCCAAAAGATTAGATTTCAGAGCACTCATGTGAAGCAAATTCAGACTTCTACCACAGTCAACTCAACTCTCCTTTACTGTTTCCAATGCGGCCTCCTTCCACCTGGGCACAAAGCACGGGGAATCTAGGGGTAGGAAATACTGCCCTGGCTTAGAAAAATCATATTGTTGCTTTATGGCCTGGAATGCCCTCCCTCTGCCCATCCGCCAAGCTAGCTCTCTTCCTCCCTTCAAGGCCCTACTGAGAGCTCACCTCCTCCAGGAGGCCTTCCCAGACTGAGCCCCTTCCTTCCTCTCCCCCTCGTCCCCCTCTCCATCCCCCTCATCTTATATGTATATATGTATATATGTTTGTACATATTTATTACTCTATTTACTTATTTATTTTACTTGTCCATATCTATTCTATTTATTTTATTTTGTTAGTATGTTTGGTTTTGCTCTCTGTCTCCCCCTTTTAGACTGTGAGCCCACTGTTGGGTAGGGACTGTCTCTTTATGTTGCCAACTTGTACTTCCCAAGCGCTTAGTACAGTGCTCTGCACACAGTAAGCGCTCAATACGATTGATTGATTGATTATAGCTTTTGCATTACAGTTAAGGTTTCATAAATCACACTTGGGGGAAAAAAAGAGACGGACATGCTTAAACCCTGATTTGTCTAAAGGAGATTTAATTCAAGAAGAAATGGCTAACTGGGAGGATGGCTTCACTGGCTGAAATTTTCTAAGATCCTCTTTAACCATTCCCTTCTCAAAGCCCAAGAATAATCAATAAGCATGTCTAGCAGGGGTGATGTCAGTTCTCCTGCTCCCTACCCCTCAATCAATCTACCACACAGCATCCTTACAGCTAACAGGGAGCTAACTTCCTGTATGTTAATCAGGCCACCAAAAAGGCACGTGACAAAGGCATTTCCCTCTCTGGTCATGTGACCCCATAAGTTCCTTCCAAAGTGAAAACCATGGCAACAGCCAGTTTGAACCGGTTTGTGACACATAGCCTTCATTTTGTGAAGTGAGGTAAGGTTCAGGTACTGGAAAGAAAATGGAGCAGACTTGAAAGGGCAGCTCTTGCACTGCTGCTGCAACTTCCTGGATCAATTGTCCACTTGTAAGTATTTATAAAAAGCACCATGAACTATATAATCCAACAAACATTTTTAACACTGCTAGGGAGGGAGAGCCTATTCATTATTACAGCTTTTCAGAGTTATAAACTTTACTAGTAAGTTCTTTGGTCTTCTGAGAGCATCCAACATTATATTTAGCAATGAAAAGTGCTCTTTTAAAGATTTCTCTATTTTGGTCACATGGATTCTTCTTTTTTTGTTTTAGGCCACATGAGAGAGGAAGGCAGGAAATACTGGGAGGCGTGTCTGCTAGTTCTGTTATAGTGTATTCCCTCAAGCGCTTAGTACAGTGGAGAAGCAGCATGGCACAGTGGATAAAGCATAGGCCTGGGAATCAAAAGGTCATGGGTTGTAATCCTGGCTCCACCTCTTGTCTGTTGTGTGACCTTGGGTGAGTCACTTTACTTCTCTACACCTCAGTTACCTCATCTGTAAAATGGGGACTGAATTGTGAGCCCCATGTGGGACAGTGTCCAACCTGATTTGCCTGTACCCCAGCGCTCAGTACAGTGTGTGGCACATAGTAAGCACTTAACAAATACCACAATTATTATTATTTTTACAGTGCTGTGCAAACACGATTGACAGAACCACAGGAAAAACAGCTGCTCCATCAGATCAGCTCAAAATCCCTAACATTACCCAAGAGTCTATTAACTCTGAGTTCTCTTTGGAAGTTAAGGAGTTTGGCTGTCTGAACACCAAAACTTTTATGAGGATTTAACAGCAACATTAATAAAAGGGCATTAAGTAGACTTGCCAGTCCTGGGAAATGATAAAAAATCTCATGGTTTGGAGACTTTTTATTTTTTTCTTTTACGGTGACTTACTCAACAGCTGCTTTGCTTATCTTGAGCCTCCCACCAATGATGGTTTCTGCCTTTACAAATACGAGGCTGAAGTTAAAAATGGAATTGAAAATGGGACCTGGGCAAATGATATGTCAGCAACCTTTTTTATCTTTCAGAGCCTGATCATTCAGTTCCTTAGCTTTCTGACCTTTTAGGCACTGAACTGCTCATTAGCACCCACTTCTGAAGTATGTGAAATTTCAATCACTTAAGAGTTTCCCCAAACACCTCCACCAAAAAATCTAGTGGGTGATCAGGTTGGAGCTATTAGCTGAAAAAAAAAAAATTCTTGATTCATCTGTGAATTTCAAATATCCGTACCATGTCATTACCGTGTAGCATTTTGTTAGCCGGTAGGTCTGAAGACCAGAGGAATGAAAATGCACCGATATTTACGTTGCTGGTACGATATCTGTTGTTTTTTCTAATGTAAACCCTTTAGAACGAGTGGAAATCATTTTAATAGAATATTTTGCCCTTGTGTTGTAAGTTCATTCATTCATTCAATCGTATTTATTGAGCACTTACTGTGTGCAGAGCACTGCACTAAGCGCTTGGGAAGTACAAATTCCCAAGCAGGAGAAGCAGGAGTGGCTCAGTGGAAAGAGCACGGGCTTTGGAGTCAGAGGTCATGGGTTCAAATCCCGGCTCCGCCAATTGCCAGCTGTGTGACTTTGGGCAAGTCACTTAACTTCTCTGGGCCTCAGTTACCTCATCTGTAAAATGGGGATTAAGACTGTGAGCCCCCCGTGGGACAACCTGATCTCCTTGTAACCTCCCCAGTGCTTAGAACAGTGCTTTGCACATAGTAAGCGCTTAATAAATGTCATTATTATTATTATTATTACTGCAAATCGGCAATATATAGAGACAGTCCCTACCCAACAATGGGCTCACAATCTAGAAGGGGGAGACAGACAACAAAACAAGTAGACAGGTGGCAATACCATCAGAATAAATAGAATTATAGAAGATGTTGCTGCAAGGGGAATCCCCAGGTCTAGGTGCGGCTGAAAAAGTTTTATGCATGAGGGGGATCATGACTTAGTAAAAGGATCTCAAGGAAACAAATAAACACTCAGAGCAGCCTTTCAAAACAGCACTGAAGAGAAGCAGCTACAGCATCGGAGCTTTGGTTTCCCCTTGTAATTCGACCAGAACAAAATGAGTAGGAATTTGACAGAAACAAGGGGTTAAACACTCTTCTCTTACAAAAGGCTTGGAGAATTGCAGACTAACATTTGTGTTAGAAATTCAAGTTTTCAGCTCCAGTTACGGGATCTATTTGTGACCACCTTCCCAAATTAGTTTGCAGTGGGCAAATAAACCTAAAGGTGTGCACATGAACTCATTTTGGAGCATTTTCTGAAAATTAGGGCCGTGGTTTAACATTTCTCGTTACACTAAAAACCAAAAAGGAAACTGAATCCAGATTCTGGGCGTTTGACAATTTGTGGGGGAAAACCTTTCATTACCCTGAAAATGCAGCCTTTGCTTCTTTTTTTTGGACAAGGTAGAAAAAGTGATTCTTTGTTCACACCACTGTAAAGTCTATAATATTGTGAATCATTGTTTTAAAACTGCACATGTAGACAAGATGAACTTGTCTAACAGAAGCAGAAGATGGGTCTGAAAAGGACCACGGTGGGCGGTGGGGCGGGGGGGGGGGGGGGGGGGGGGGTGGACGACGAGACGACAGAGGAGCAAATCCCATACCAGTTCTCTAGAGTGCTGATTCAGTTCAATGGAAAAAAATAGGAAGGGCTCAATTTACTTTATGGAGGGTTCCTCCTTATCCACTGGAATAATTCCTGATTGCTCTTCTAGAGGTAATGGCAATAATAATTATAATAATTGTGATATTTAAGCACTTACTATGTTCCAGGCACTGTACTAAGCGTTGGGGGTGAATTCAAGCAAATTGGGTTGGACACAGTCCCTGTCCCAGTATTTGTTAACAGGGATAGTAAAGTAGTAATAGTATTTGTTTAGTGCTTACTGTTAAGTGCTTATTGTTATATTGCACTCTCCCAAGCACTTAGTACAGTGCTCTGACACAGTAAGCCCTCAATAAATACTGAATGAATTTGAATGAATGAATGAATAGTATGTACATAGCACTGTACTAATGTGCAAGGAGAGGACATTACATGATCAATCATTAGTATTTATCAAGCACTGTGTGCCAAGCACTGGACTAAGCAGTTGGGAGAGTACCACACAACAGAGTTGGTAGACATGTTCCCTGGCCACAGAGGATTTACAGTCTACAGGGGGTGATGGGGCTCAGAGAAGTTGCCCAAGGTAAGTCACTTAACTTCTCTGAGCCTCAGTTACCTCATCTGTAAAATGGGGATTAAGACTGTGAACCCCACATGGGACAACCTGATCACTTTGTATCCCCCCCCCCCAGCACTTAGAACAGTGCTTTGCACATAGTAAGCGCTTAACAAATGCCAACATTATTATTATTATTATGGGCATTAGCCCCGCCCCTAACAGGCTCTTCTCTGCCCCAGCAAGGCAAGGTGAAGCAAGGGCCATTTTGGCAGTTACGACAGTTGGCCTCTGAACGCCCCTACCAAATCTGCGAGGAGGCCAAGACTCCGCCCGTAAGTCACGATGCTCTGTTGTTCTCTCTGCATTTATCCTTTTGGCCGTGTCTTTTTATGCTGTTTTTGTGGATTCTTCTTTCTTTCTATATCCATCGCCCAGCCGTCAGCCCCAACCTTATCCTTAGATTGCAAGCCCATCCGTATATTTTTTCCCCCAGCACTAGTACAGTGCAGTTTGCCCGCAGTATGTGTGCAATAAATACTAGCCAAAACCTCAGCAGGTGCACTAGCAAAATGAGACCCTGTGCCCCAAGGTTTAGCATGTTTTAAACTCCCCTTCTGCAGCTCCGGGGGTAGGCTACTCTCAGTTCCAACTGATCCCTCTCCCAGCTTCCTCTGCATTTCATACTGATAAAGCAACAGGGGAAAGGAACAGGGACAGAAGTTTCTGATGGCAATAAAGACAAATATCACTTTTATCTTCAGGAAAGCTGGGTATCGTTTCCAAGGCCTCCTTTCTGAATGAAGCAGTCTGGATCACCAATTGCCATTAACCCTCTCTCCCTCGAAAGACTTGACTGAGTCAGTCTCCCAGCCTACCCTTCCTGGCTCATCATCATCATCAATCGTATTTATTGAGCGCTTACTATGTGCAGAGCACTGTACTAAGCGCTTGGGAAGTACAAATTGGCAACATATAGAGACAGTCCCTATCCAACAGTGGGCTCACAGTCTAAAACTGCCGACAACATCCCTGCAAGATTACTGCAGCCTGTAGGTACGGTTTCGAGTCCAGGTCTTGAAACTCCCTCACGGCAGAGTTGAGAAAGATACCATGGCACGAGTTGCAACCGCCCCTCTATGAAATAATCCAGAGTAGGAAACACTATCGTCAGCATCGACTTCCAAAAAAAAAAAAGGCCCCAGAAAACCATCTCAATAGCAGAGATCTGCTTTCCCTTTATTCTTAGAGGATTCCCTTTTTATGGATGAAAGGCAGAACTCCCTGTGGGCCCAACCTATTCTTGTTTTAAAGTCCAAGGGAGAGAGGGGTCAATCAATTTTGATAGGCCTCAGGTGTCAGACTATATCCTGAGAGGATTTTTTCCATTTAGTGGGGTCAGAGGTGACTCCTTCCAGCACACACTGTCAAAATAAGCCACTGCATTAGATTACACCATTCGGGAAGTAATCAAGGCACAGCCCCTAGAGAGACTTTGTGTGGGATCTCTCGCTGGGTGGGGTCTACCTTGGTGCCTTATGGCAAGAGTGAACGTGGTAATCATACAAAATCCACCCGAACCAAAGAATATTAACCTAAACGGGTTATGTGCCTGTGAACTGAGGATGCCCGAATTCTACCTCCAACAAACCTACTGCTAAGAACTTCTAGCACTTATATGCAAAACTAAATTCACACATTCTGGAGCAAACATGAAAACATTCATCTGCATGAAAAAAAAGTTAAAGCATCCTTGCAAATAGCCACTTCCTCAGGATGGGAAACAGTCTACACCTGCTTAGTAGTAAAGATGCTGATTTCATTAATTTTACTACCTTTGTACTCACTGGGGTGAGAAAATGCTGGCTAAAATTCTTTCTGATTAGGCTGAAGATTGTTTTTTGCATTTATTTGGTAGGCATGAATGAAGAGACTGCCCACTGTAAATGGAGGGAGATCAGGAAGGGTCAGTTTGAGATCCATAGCTCCCCAGTGAGGAGACAAAGATCCTTCTACAAGCCCAGCACCTGGAACATTCCTTTGCACCTCGTTTGTGCTCAATAAATATAATTGAGTGGTTAATAGCTCTCAAATGGAGATGAACAAGAGATTGGGATTGCTTTCAGGTGCCTGGGGACTCCCAGTGTGAACACAATGACAGCTTCACACTTCACCCAACTACCATTTCTATGCAGGACAGCTCCCCATACTATCTCTCTCCTTTCCCTACAATCCTGCATTTCCTCCTGCCTTGTCTACATGGAGGTCCTGTCCACACCTCAAGTTTAACATACCTCCTAAATAAACCCTGCCCTCTTTCCCTTCAGAGAGCACCAGCGTGGCTCAGTGGAAAAAGCAAGGGCTTGGGAGCCAGAGGTCATGGGTTCTACTCCTAACTCTGCCACTTGTCAGCTGTGTGACTTTGGGCAAGTCACTTAACTTCCCTGGGCCTCAGTTCCCTCATCTGTAAAATGAGGATTAAGACTGTGAGCCCCACGTGGGACAACCTGATCACCCTGTATCCCCCCCACGCTTAGAACAGTACTTTGCACATAGTAAGCACTTAACAAATACCATTTATTATTATTATTACTATTATTATTATTGTTATCATCACCATCCTCCCTGTCTCACAAGCCTGGGCCGCTGGCATTATCCTCTACTCATCTCTAGACTCGGGATGGGCAGGGAACGTGTCTGCTAATTCTGCAGTAGTGTACTCTCCCAAGTGCTTAGTACAGTGCTCTGCACATAGTGAGTACTTAATACAATCGATTGACTGATCACCTCACTCAACCCCCATATTCAGTCAGTCGTCAAATCCTGTCGGTTCTACTTTCACAACACCTCTAGAACCCATGGGCTAAGCATATCCTGCTGTAACTACTGCATCAACCTCCTCCCTGACCTCCCTGCCTTTCCCCTCTTCAGTCCATACTTCACTCTGCTGTCCAGATCATTTTTCTAAAAAAAACGGTATTGCCCACACCTCAAAAACCTCCAATGGTTTGGGGAGCCATCATAAATAAAAATGGTAGGTGGGTGGAGGATTGAGTGCCTTAAAGCCAGTGGGTAGAGAGAACATCAACTGTGCCTAGCTCTCCTTTCTCCATCCAATTTTGATGCTCACCCCACCCCCACAGCCCTCATGCACATCTGACGATGATGACAGTATTTGTGTATTTGTTAAGTGCTTACTATGCGCCAAGAACTGTTCTAAGTGCTGGGGTAGATACAAGGTAATAAGATTATTCCACATGGGGCTTACAGTCTTAATCCCCATTTTACAGATGAGGCACAGAGTTTAGTGACTCATCCAAAGACACAAAGCTGACAAGTGGCGGAGCCAGCATTAGAAACTACAACCTCTGACTCCCAAGCCCGTGCTCTTTCCACTAAGCCACGCTGCTTCTCATACTCTTGCTCCCCCCTCTATAATTTATTATAATGTCTGTTCTCTCCCACTAGACTTTAAGGTTCTTGAGGGTAGCAATAAATCCTATCTACCAACTCCACAGTCTCCTTCCAAGTGCTTAGCACAGTGCTCTGCACCCGGGAGGTGCTCAATAAAGACCACTGACTGACTGATTGTTTGCAAGGAGGTTTTCCCAGAAGACTCCGTTTCCTGGAATAAGCCAGGGGAATCAATCAATCAATCAATAAATCAATCGTATTTATTGAGTGCTTACTGTGTGCAGAGCACTGTACTAAGCGCTTGGGAAGTACAAGTTGGCAACATATAGAGACAGTCCCTACCCAACAGTGGGCTCACAGTCTAGAAGGGGGAGACAGAGAACAAAACCAAACATATTAACAAAATAAAATAAATAGAATAGATATGCACAAGTAAAATAAATAAATAGAATAATAAATATATACAAACATATACATATATACAGGTGCTGTGGGGAAGGGAAGGAGGTAAGATGGGAGGATGGAGAGGGGGACGAGGGGGAGAGAAAGGAGGGGGCTCAGTCTGGGAAGGCCTCCTGGAGAAGGTGAGCTCTCAGCAGGGCCTTGAAGGGAGGAAGAGAGCTAGCTTGGTGGATGTTGGGAGGGAGGGCATTCCAGGCCCGGGGGATGACGTGGGCCGAGCGGACAGGCGAGAACGAGGCACGGTGAGGAGATTAGTGGCAGAGGAGCGGAGGGTACGGGCTGGGCTGTAGAAGGAGAGAAGGGAGGTGAGGTAGGAGGGGGCGAGGTGATGGAGAGTCTTGAAGCCGAGGGTGAGGAGTTTCTGCCTGATGAGCAGATTGATTGGTAGCCACTGGATATTTTTGAGGAGGGAAGGACTTGGAGGCTGAGGAATTAAAGAGAGAAGTGATTTACATTGCTTTCTGTCCTCCTGCTGCCAGGTCCCTTCTGTGTGACCTTGGGCAAGTCACTTCACTGTGCCTCAATTACCTCACCTGTCAGATGAGGATCGAGACTGTGCGCCCCATGTGGGACAGGGACTGTGTCCAACCTGATTACCATGTATCTACCACAGTGCTTAGAACAGTGCTTGGCACGTAGTAAGCACTTAACTTGTTGCCAACTTGTATTTCCCAAGTGCTTAGTACAGTGCTCTGCACACAGTAAGCACTCAATAAATACGATTGAATGAATGAATGAACAGTGCTTGGTAAATAGTAAGCGCCTAACAAATACCATGAAAATAATTATGGAGAAACCCAGTGTGATGCATACCTTTAGCCAGGAGACAGGGGAACCCCTGAAAAAAAGTCATAAACAGTACCAGTACCATAAACAGTAAGAGAAGCAGTGTGGATTAGTGGAAAGAGTCCATGCTTGGGAGTCAGAGGTCATGGGTTCTAATCCCTGCTCCGCCACTCGTCAGCTGTGTGACTTTGGGCAAGTCACAACTTCAGCGCTTAGAACACTGCTTTGCACATAGTTAAGCACTTAATAAATGCCATTATTATTAGTATTCTCTGTGCCTGAGTTACCTCATCTGGAAAATGGGGATTAAGACTGTGAGCCCCACGTGGGACAACCTGATTACCTTGTATCCCCCCAAGTGCTTAGAAAAGTGCTTGGCACATAGTAAGCGCTTAACAAATGCCATCATTATTATTATTATTACCACAACCAAGCTGAAGGGTGGAACTGCCCCACCCTCATCACAGAATTAGGACTCCTCCAGAAGTGTTAACACTTCATCTTCTGCACAACCCTTCAGCACTTACTGAGATCTCAGCAGCAGACCCCAAAGCGATAATCACTAGGTAAAATACTCAGATTTGGGCCTTTCCCACTTGATTGTCAAATCCCAGGGAAATGCAGCTCCCCTAAAACCGAAAGCTCCCTACCCTCTTCCACCAACAAAATGTGCAGTTGGCCTTCGGGAGGAAAACAGCAAGAGTATCAGAGGAGGGCATGTGCAAAACCAAGGGCAGTCGTTTCGGTGGGGACAGTGTGGTGTTTTTGAGTGCTTACTGTGTGACGAGCACTCAGCTAAGCACTTGGAAGAGGACAATAAGATAGAGTTGGTAGACAGGATCCTTACCCACAGGTAGTTTACAGTCTAGAGGTGGGCAGGTTGGGGGAAACAGATATAAAATTAATCACAGAAAGGACAAATGGCACAATGTAAGGATAAGGATTTTAAGTGCAATGTGGCTGAGGGTGGGGTGGGAGTCAGCATGGTTTAGTGGCAAGAGCCCGAGTTTGGGAGTCAGGTCATGGGTTCTAATCTCAGCTCCGCCACCTGTCAGCTCGGTGACTTTGGGCAAGTCACTTCACTTTTCTGTGCCTCAGTTACTCATCTGTAAACTGGGGATTAAGACTGTGAGCGCCACATGGGACAACCTGCTAACCTTCTATCTACCTCAGAGCTTAGAGCAGTGCTCGGCACATAGTAAGCGCTTAACCAATACCAAAATTATTATTATCATTAAGTCCTTAAGGGGTACAGATCCAAGTGTATAGGTGGCAGAAAAGGGCAGGTGGGCATGTAGGGGGAATGAGGGCTTAGTCATGGGTTCTAATCTATTTTACTTGTACATATCTAATCTATTTATTTTATTTTGTTAGTATGTTTGGTTTTGTTCTCTGTCTCCCCCTTTTAGACTGTGAGCCCACTGTTGGGTAGGGACTGTCTCTATATGTTGCCAACTTGTATTTCCCAAGCACTTAGTACAGTGCTCTGCACACAGTAAGCGCTCAATAAACACGATTGATGATGATGATGCTCAAAAAGTACCATAATTACAAGTTACTTCACTTCTCTCTGGCTCAGTTCCCTCATCTGTAAAATGGGGATTGAGACTGTGAGACTGGCTCACCCCACATAGGCTAGGGACTGTGTCCAACCCCATAGGTTTGTATCCACCCCAGCGCTTAGTATGGTACTTGGCACATAGTAAGTGCTTAACAAATACCAGAGTTAACTACCACAGTGATTATCAGGGAAGCTCTCCTGGAAGAGCTGCGGTTTTCGGAGGGTTTTGGAGGTGGGGAGAGAGGTGGACTGTTGGCTAGGAAGAGGGAGGGAGTTCCAGGCCTGAGGGAGAACACGGGCAAGGGGTTGGCAGCAAGACAGGCGAGATTGACGTAGAGAGGGTAGTTTGGTGGTAGAGGAGCGGAGTGTTCAGGCTGGGTTGTAGTAAGAGATCTGGCAGGAGGAGGAGAGCTGATTGAGTGCCGTAAAACCGACGGTTGGGAGTTTGATGTAAAGGGGATTAAAATCTTCTCCCTCCTTGAATGTGAGCCCTGTGTGGGACAGGAACTGTGACCAACCTGATTATCTTGTATCTATCCCCAGTACTTAGAACAGTGCATGGCACATAGTAAGAGCTTAATGAGTGCCATCATTATCACTACAGGGAGGTTGATGGGCACCCATTGGAGGTTTTTAAGGAGTAGGGAGACCAGACTTCTATCTCTGGGCAGATCTGAAGGTCTGATAACTGCAATTGTCTTGACTGCCAAACCACCCCATTGTCAGCTAATGTTTGGATTCATTTAAGATATGTGGGGTGGAGCCTCCCTCCTGATCCCCTTTCTGGGCTAAATAAGTGTAGGGATAGGGAGATCAAAAGATTATCTTGTATTAGTACTTCCCAAGCCTTTAGTACAGTGCTCTGCACACAGTAAGCGCTCAATAAATACGATTGAATGAATTTACCCCAGCGCTTACTATAGTGCCTGGCATATAATAAGCGCCTAAGTAACATTTCAAAACCAAAAAAAAAAAAAAAAAAAAAAGAAAAAGAACGCTAGAGTGGTAATTCACCCAGCTGTCCTTCTGCCTAATCCTGGGCACCTAACATTTCCCCCATTCTCCTTTTCCCAGCAGGGGTGAGAATCTTTTATAAGTCACTGTGAACAGACAACTTTTACAACCCTCTAGACTGTAAGCTCGTTGTGGGTGGGGAATGTGTCTGTTATACTGCTTTTGTATTTCCCAAGCGCTTAGTACAGTGCTCTGCACCCAGTAAGCACTCAATAAATATGACTGACACCCATCTCTAGGTTACTCACGAGGCATAGGGTGGGGGAACCGAAATATGGCCTCCAGGATCCTCCTGAAATGCTTCTCTATGTGTTTTTTTAAATGATATTTGTTAAGTGCTTACTATGTACTAAGCACTGAGACAGAAAAAAACCTAATCAGGTTGGATCCAGTCCCAGTCCCACACGGGGCTCAGCAGTCTTAATCCTCATTTTGCAGATGAGGTAACTGTGGCCCAGAGAAGTGAAATGACTTGCCCAACCGAGGTCACACACCAGACACGCGACAGAGCCAGAATTTGAATCCGGGTCCTCCTGACTCCCAGGCTCTATCCACTCAGCCAAGTTGTTTCTCAACGTGCGGTCGGTTCCAGTGGAGACCGTGACCACCAGCTCCAACCCCACTAACAGCCTGCTCTCTGAGATCCAGGAGTTTCTTTGACCAGGCACAAATGTTTAGGAAACCTGCTACAGGGGGCAGGTACTTCTACATATTCCCCAGTGGGAGTCTGGCTGCTGGAGCCGAGGGCGTGCAGGTGGCACCGCACAGGCCTCTGCCACCACTGTAATCAATTCCCTGGCACAGGTTTTTGAAGCTAAAGGTCGCACTGAGCAAAACACCAGAAGCCGGGACCGAGGCTCGTCCGTTGGGCAGCTGGCAACCACGTCAGCATCATCGCCTGAAACAATATTTTGGCGAGCCCCCACGCTGCTCCTGCCACTTCTACTTCCATTATCAGATTTGGCCGGCTGGTCAAAATTAGAATATTAATTACGAACCCAATTAACATTTTCATGGTTTAGGTTTGTTCCCAAATAAGTAGGAGACCTACCTCGTGGCTCTTTCCACAACAATCTGCTCCGAAAAGGACTCGGCTGGTCCCCGCCTCCCCCAAGTAGCAGCTAGGGTGGCTAAACCCGAGTTCAACTCTGTGGTTACGATGTTAAAACCTGCCCTTTGAGAAGTGAGGCTCCCCCTGCCACTCCACCACCCTGTCCTTGAGAAGCCTAACTTCCCTTTCCCTGGCTGTCACCCTCTCCCTTTTTAGTAATAATAATGATAAGGTATTGTTTAAGCACTTACTATGTGCCAAGCGCTGTTCTTAGGGCCTCTACTTCATCCTAATTACTGAATTACTGCATCAGCCTCCTCTCTGATCTCCTATCCTCCTGTCTCTCTCCACTTCAGTCCATACTTCATGCCGCTGCCCGGATCATCTTTGTGCAGAAATGCTCTGGGCATGTTACTCTCCGCCTCAAAAATCTCCAGTGGCTACCAGTCAACCTACGCATCAGGCAAAAACTCCTCACTCTCACCTTCAAGGCTGTCCATCACCTCGCCCCCTCCTACTTCACCTCCCTTCTCTCCCTCTACAGCCCAGCCAGCACCCTCCTCTCCTCTGCCGCTAACCTCCTCACTGTGCCTCGTTCTCACCTGTCCCGCCGTCGACCCCCGGCCCACGTCCTCCCCCCTGGCCTGGAATGCCCTCCCTCTGCATATTCGCCAAGCTAGCTCTCTTCCTCTCTTCAAAGCCCTACTGAGAGCTCACCTCCTCCAGGAGGCCTTCCCAGACTGAGTCCCCCTTTTCCTCTCCTCCTCCCCATCACCCAGCCCTATCTGCTTCCCCTCCCCACAGCACCTGTATATATGTTTGTACAGATTTATTACTCTATTTTACTTGTACATATTTACTATTCTATTTATTTTGTTAATGATGTACATCAAGCTTTACTTCTATTTATTCTGACGACTTGATACCTGTCCACATGTTTTGCTTTGTTGTCTGTCTCCCCCTTCTAGACTGTGAGCCCATTGTTGGGTAGGGACCATCTCTATATGCTGCCAACTTGTACTTCCCAAGCGCTTAGTACAGTGCTCTGCACACAGTAAGCGCTCAATAAATATGATTGAATGAATGAATGAATCCTAATCCTCCTCGACCTCTCAGGTGCCTTTGACACTGTGGACCACCCCGCTTCTCTTGGAAATGTTATCCAACCTGACTTCACTGACCTCTGTCCTCTCCTGGTTCTCCTCTTACCTCACTGGCCGTTCATTCTCAGTCTCCTTTGTGGGCTCCTCCTCTGCCTCCCACCCCCTAACTGTGGGGATCCCTCAAGGTTTAGTTCGCGTCTCCTTTTATTCTCCATCTACACCCTCTCCTTTGGAGAACTTATTCGCTCCCATGGCTTCAACTACCACCTCTATGAGAATGATACCCAAATTTACATTTCCAGCCCTGATCTTTCTTCCTGTCTCCAGGCTCGCATCTCCTTGTGCCTTCAAAACATCTCTACTTGGATGTCCTCCAGTCACCTTATACTTAACATGTCCAAAATACAGCTCCTTATCATAATAAGGGTAATAATAATAACAGCATTTATTAAGTGCTTACTATGTGCAAAGCACTGATCTAAGTGCTGGGGAGGTTACAAGGTGATCAGGTTGTCCCACGGGGGGTTCACAGTCTTAATCCCCATTTTACAGATGAGGTAAGTGAGGCACAGAGAAGTTAAGTGACTTGCCCAAAGTCACACAGCTGACAATTGGCGGAGCCAGAATTTGAACCCATGGCCTCCGACTCCAAAGCCCGTGCTCTTTCCACTGAGCCACGCCTTATCTTTCGATCTAAACCCTGTCCTCTCCCTGACTTTCCCGTCACTGTAGACGGCACCACTATCTTTCCTGTCTCACAAGCCCGTAACCTGTTATTCAATCCGTCACCAAATCCGGTTAGTCCCACCTTCACAACTTCGCTAAAAGCTGCCCTTTTCTCTCCATCCAAACTGCTACCACATTAATACAATCACTCATCCTATCCCACATGGATTTCTGCATCAGCCTCCTTGCTGACCTCCCAGCCTCCTGTCTCTCTCCACTTGAGTCCATACTTCACTCTGCTGCCCGGATCATTTTTTTCTACAAAAACATACTGGACATCGACCTCCGCAACAAACAAAAATCCTCATCAATGGCTTTTAAACACTTCACCACCATGCCTCCTCACCTTGCTTCTCTCCTTCTACAACTCACCCCGCACCCTTCACTCCTCCAGTGCTAACCTTCTCACTGTGCCTATCTCGCTGCCAACCTCTAGCCCACGTCCTGCCTCTGGACTAGAACGCCTTCCCTCCTTAAATCCGCCAGACAATGACTCTCCCTGCTTTCAAAGCTTTACTGAAGGCACATCTCCTCCAGGAGGCCTTCCTAGACTTAAGCCTCACCTTTCACCATCTCACACTCCCTTCTATCCCTGACCTATTCCCTTTGCTCCCCCCGCCACAGCCCCACAGCATTTATGTACATGCCTGTAATTTTATGTATTTGTATTCATGTCTGTCTCCTCCACACCCCAGACTGTAAGCTCACTGTAGGCAGGGAATGTGTTTATTGTTGAATTGTACTCTCCCAAGCACTTAGTACATACAGTGCTCCGCACATGGTAAGCGCCTCAATAAATACGACTGAATGAATGAATGAACAAGTTAATCAGGTTGGACTCAGTCCCTGTCCGCCATGGGGCTCACACTCTTATCCCCATTTTACAGGTGCAGTAACTGAGGCCCAGGGAAGAGAAGTGCACTGCCCAAGGTCACACAGCATTCATTCAATCGTATTTATTGAGCGCCTACTGTGTGCGCACACTGTACTAACAGCAGTCATGTGACTGAGCTGGGATTAGAACCCAGGCCCTTCTGACTCTCAGGCCATGCTCTATCCACTAAGCCATGCTGCTTATCTCACTCCTCCTCTTCTCCACCACAAAGATTATTTTGGTCCTTGGTTGCTTGAGTTCATGGGGCAGAAACAACCAAGACAAGATCCCAAAACAGCTGTTCTTATATAGAAGCTGGTTGTTTACCCCCGCCCCACAGTTCAGTTTTGGTTACCAGGGGATAAGGTCAGCTCTTTTAAGGGGCTAAGTCATTATCATCCTCATCACTAACAAGGAGGATGTCCTCTCATCCAGTTCTCTCCTTGACCCCCTCCAATCTGACTTCCAGCTCCTTCACTCCACAGAAACTGCCCTCTCCAATGATCTTCTTGCCAAATCCAACGGTCTCCATCCTAATCCTGCTCAGCCTGTCAGCTGCCTTCGACGCTGTTGATCATCCCCTTCTCTTGGAAACTTTACTCCACCTTAGCTTTACTGACACTGTCTTTTCCTGGTTCTCCTCTTATCTCTGGCCGCTCCATCTCAATTTCATTCGCGGACTCCTCCTCTTCCTCCCACCCCTTAGCTGTGGGAGTCCCTCAAGGCTCAGTTCTGGTAGACGGCACTACCATCCTTCCCATCTCACAAGCCTGCAACCTTGGTGTCATCCTTGACTCTGCTCTCTCGTTCACCCCTCACATCCAATCCATCACCAAAACCTGCGGGTCTCACCTCTGCAACATCGCCAAAATCCGCCCTTTCCTCTCCATCCAAACCGCTACCTTGCTGGTTCAATCTCTCATCCCATCCCGACTGGATTACTGCATCAGCCTCCTCTCTGATCTCCCATCCTCCTGTCTCTCCCTGCTTCAGTCTATACTTCACTCTGCTGCCCGGATTATCTTTGTACAGAAACGCTCTGGGAATGTCACTCCCCTCCTCAAAAATCTCCAGTGGCTGCCTGTCAATCAAGCAAAAACTCCTCACTATCAGCTTCAAGGCTCTCCATCACCTCCTCGTTCCCTCCTACCTCACCTCCCTTCTCTCCTTCTACAGCCCAGCCTGTACCCTCCACTCCTCTGTCGCTAACCTCCTCACTGTACCTCGTTCTCGCCCATCCTGCCATTGACCCCCGACCCACGTCCTTCCCCTGGCCTGGAATGCCCTCCCGCTGCACACCCGCCAAGCTAGCTTGGCTAGCTTGGCTTGTTAGGCCTCCAGGAGGCCTTCCCAGACTGAGCCCCCTTTTTCCTCTCCTCCTCCCCATCCCCCCACCCTACCTCCTTCCCCTCCCCACAGCACTTGTATATATATTTGTACAGATTTATTACTCTATTTTACTTGTACATAGTTACTATTCTATTTATTTTGTTAATGATGTGCATATAGTTTTAATTCTATTTGCTCTGACAATTTTGACACCTGTCTACATGTTTTGTTATGTTGTCCGTCTCCCCCTTCTAGACTGTGAGCCTGTTGCTGGGTAGGGACCGTCTCTATATGTTGCCGACTTGTACTTCCCAAGGGCTTAGTACAGTGCTCTGCACACAGGAAGCACTCAGTAAATATGATTGAATGAATAAATGATAACTCGTTTGCTCTTATGGCTACAACTACCATCTCTATGACGGTGAGTCCCAAATCTACATTTCCAGCCTTGATCTTTCTCTTTCTCGGCAGTCTCATATTTCCTCCTGCCTTCAGGACACCTCTATTTGGATGTTTTACCATCGCCTCACACCTAACATGGCCAAAATAGAACTCCTCATCATTCCACCCAAACTCTATCTTCCTCCGATTTTCCCATTATTGTAGACAGCACCACCATCCTCTCTGTCTCACAAGACTGTAACCTTGGCATTATCCGACTCATCTCCCTCATTCAACCCACATATTCAATGTTACCAAATCCTGTTGGTTCAATCTTCACATCATTGCCAAAATCCACCCTTTCCACTCCATCCAGACTGCTACCACGTTCATCCAAGCATTTCTCTATCCTAGCCTGCTTTGATTACTGCATCAGCCTCCTCGCTGACCTTCCTGCCTCTCCCCATTCCAGTCCATACTTCACTCTGCTGCCCAGATCATTGTTCTAAAAAGTTCAGTCCATGTTTCTCCACTTATCAAGAGCCTCCAGTGGTTGCCCAACCACCTTCTCCTCAAACAGAAACTCCTTACCCTCACCTTTAAGGCACTCAATCAGCTCTCCTACCTTACCTCGATGACCTATTTTATTACACCTCAACCGGCACACTGCTCCTCCAATTGCCAACCTATTCACTGTACCTCGATCTCTCCTCTCTTGCCGTCGACCCCTTGCCCACATCCGCCTCTGTCCTGGAACACCCTCCCTTTTCATATCGCAGAGACGATTACCCTCCCACCTTCAGAGTCTTATTAAAAGCACACCTCTCCCAAGAGGCCTTCCCCAACTAAGCCCTAAATTACTCCCTTTCCCTTCTGTGTCACCCTTGCACTTGGATTTGTACCCTTTATTCACCCCACCCTTAGCCTCACAGCACTTATGTAATAATAAGTGCTTAGAACAGTGCTTAACAAATACCATACTAATAATAATAATAATAATAATGGCATTTGTTAAGCATTTACTAGGTGTCAAGCACTGTTCTGAAAGCTGGGGTAGATACAAGTTAATCAGGTCAGACACTTGAATAGGAGGGCCAACAGGAATTAAATCCCCACTTTCCAGATGAGGAAACTGAAGCCCAGAGAAGCCAAGTGACTTAACCAAAGTCACACAGTAGGCAGGGGGCAAAGCTGGGATCAAAACCTAGGTCCTTTGATTCCCAGGCCTGTGCTCTTTCCTTAGTCCACGCTTTGTTCCTCTCAAGTTCAACTCTCCCAATTGCTCACGTTCTTCCTCAGATCACCAGCTCTTCGAAGCCCTTCTGAAATCCAACCTCCTTTTCTCCCTAGCTGTAGATTATTTTACATCCCTTCCCCCATTGGGACTGTAAACTTTCTGAGGGCACCGATCCTGCGAATTCCACCTCTGTTGCTCTCGCCCAAGCTCACAGTACAACGTCCTGGCCACGAAAGGTGCTTAATCCAGTTAACTGGCTGATTAGAGGTGGACTACTAGGAAGAAACAGGGCTGAACAGATTGGCCCAGGATATAGCACTCAAATCAATAATAATAATGATGGTATTTGTTAAGCGTTGGGCTAGATACAAGGTAAGCGGGTTGTCCCACATGGGGCTCACAGTCTTAACCCCGATTTTACAGATGAGGGAACTGAGGCACAGAGAAGTTAAGTGACTTGCCCAAGGTCACAGAGCAGACAAGCGGCGGAGCTGGGATTAGAACCCATGACCTCTGACTCCCAAGACCGGGCTCTTTCCACTAAACCTTGCTGCTTCATGAAACAGTGCCAGGTCCTACAAAGGGCGACTTAGACACTAACCAAAGACCTGTATTTGTGTGTGCCTAGCGTGCAAGGAATTTTGGTCCCACTCCTGCACATGGCGATCAATGTCAGGATCACTGTCTTTGATATGAAGGATCCTTTCCTTAGGTACTTCCAGCTGCATACCAGCTGTGCTGAGATGACTGCATATTCCCAAAACAGTGGAATCTTGCTTCCCTAAACCATCCCTATGTAACTCTTACAACACCTCTCGATTCTTCTGTGGGCATTCCCGCTTCCTTTCCGTCCTCTCCAATAGTGTCCTGATTCCTTTTTGAGTTCTCTTCGTTCCATTCGGCCCCTTCCCAGCTCAGTAAATTCTGAGACTCCTTTCACGTTCGGGCAGATGGTGTGTATCATGTAGCTATGTAGGGAAAAGCACGATAGGTTCTTAGTAGCAGCCTTTTAATAAAGGCGGTACAAATGTCACTTTGACTCTGATGTTTCTTTTGAAGCACGGGTTTTTCTCAACTCATCATGGAGGATCCCGTCTCCATTAACCAATCAGGTCAGCGAATCAATACATATTTTGGGGGAAGGGAGGAACGAAGTATAAGCAAAAGGAGGAAATACTTCAAATGAGGAGAAACAATGAAGTCATAGATGACTGAAAACTGCCTGTACTTAAAATGGAATCTCAATGAGAAACTATGGTAACTGGGTCATCAGCTGACCCATGCTTATATTTTCTTTTTCTGCCAGGTGACTCACAACCACCACTACTACCTCACACAAGGAATCAATCAATCAATCAATCGTATTTATTGAGCGCTTACTGTGTGCAGAGCACTGTACTAAGCGCTTGGGAAGTACAAGTTGGCAACATATACAGACAGTCCCGACCCAACAGTGGGCTCACAGTCTAAAAGGGGGAGACAGAGAACAAAACCAAACATACTAAAAAAATAAAATAAATAGAATAGATATGTACAAGTAAAATAAAGAGTAATAAATATGTACAAACATATACACATATATACAGGACCTGTGGGGAAGGGAAGGAGGTAAGATGGGGGGATGGAGAGGGGGACGAGGGGGAGAGGAAGGAAGGGGCTCAGTCTGGGAAGGCCTCCTGGAGGAGGTGAGCTCTCAGTAGGGCCTTGAAGGGAGGAAGAGAGCTAGCTTGGCGGATGGGCAGAGGGAGGGCATTCCAGGCCTGGGGGATGACGTGGGCCGGGGGTCGATGGCGGGACAGGCGAGAACGAAGTACGGTGAGGAGATTAGCGGCAGAGGAGCGGAGGGTGCGGGGTGGGCTGCAGAAGGAGAGAAAGGAGGTGAGGTAGGAGGGGGCGAGGTGATGGAGAGCCTTGAAGCCCAGGGTGAGGAGTTTCTGCCTGATGCGCAGATTGATTGGTAGCCATTGGAGATTTTTGAGGAGGGGAGTAACATGCCCAGAGCGTTTCTGGACAAAGACAATCCGGGCAGCAGCATGAAGTATGGATTGAAGTGGGGAGAGACACAAGGAAGGTCAAGAGGCCACTCCCATCCAACTTGGCCCCTTCTCCCTCAATTCTCTACCCCAAGTTCAACTCTCATGCTCCAAATGAAGTGAGAGTACTGGGGGGTGGGGGGTGCTGGGCTCTCCAGTCTACATGTGTCTAAGGCACCAATGAAAGCGCTGACCTCTCTACTTGCCTCCCGCTTTTCAGGATTGGGCAGGGGGAGGGGGGTGGGGGTGGGGCGGTGCGCGTGCAGGAAGGTCGGGGAAGAACAATCTACATCTGGACAACTCCCATATTAACTCGGGTCAAAATTGTTTTTGATCTTCTCGGTCTCTAACGGTGGTTTTTTTTTAAAAAAAGAAAAGCATATTGCTAGTCCACATGGACTATGCCTTATAAATGAAGTAAAAATGTCAGAGGGAATCTCTAGAGATTATGGACCCATGCTGTGCTGAAACAACATCGCTCCGAGTTTAGTTATCTGATGAAAATAAAGCCGACGGGAGGAAATTTAATGATGTTTTGGGCTTCATTCATATACATACCAGACTTCCAAAACAGAACCTTATTCCTAGAGTGTACGTGAGTGTCGCAATTAACAAAAGCTTTTTGGGATCTCGTTCAAAGGCTAAATCTCTTTGACGCGGCCTGCTAATTTCCTAGTTGAGACTCTTTCCTGTTGTGTTTGGCGGAACAAAACTTGCTACTGGCCATGTGACTTGCAACTAAAACTGTCACACGCTTCTTTACCGTCCATGTTTTGTCCCCAACTTCAGCACCTCTGTCCATATTTTGCTAACTGCTTCTACGGAAGATTCTTCACGTTGATTCTTTTCTAAGTTTTAGCAGGATCTTCGCAGGTATCCTCCTCCCATTCCCTCTTTATATTCTTTCAACCAATACACTGACTCACCGTGCCAAGGCAAGCGGTAAGAGAATTCCCAAGTGAGCTGACAGCCAGTTACGTTCTGTTGGGCAGTCGGGGCTATATTTGAAGACGTTGCCACAGGAGCAAGGACCGAAAATATCCCACCTCCGGCTCACATCCTATCTGTCGGCCGGGGTGGAAAACTGGGGTGGAGGATGGCAGATTAGGGGAATTTTTCTACTCTGAATGGCCCGAATTATATATGTGTTATTTCCACACTTGCTGTGGTAGCACATCTAGTCCAATCCTAAATGAAATAGTTTTGGCAAACCCAAAATGGAGACTCTCTATACAAGCAGCGGGACCTAGTGGAAAGAGCCCGGACCTGGGAGACAGAGGACCCGGGCTCTAATTCCAGCTCTTGCCGCTTGCCTGCTCTGGGACCTTGGGCAAGTCACTTCATTTATTGTATTGCACTTTTCCAAGCTCTTAGCCCAGTACCCTGCATAGAGTAAAGCGCTCGATAAATACAGTGGAGTGATTCTCGGTGCCTCATCTGTAAAATGGGGCCTTCTTCCTCCGAGCCTGTCAGCCCCATGTGGGATAGGGACCGTGTCCAACCTGATCATCTTCTATCTGCCCCAAGAGCTCAGTACTGTGCTCGGCACATAGTAAGCACCTGATACCACAATTACCACTATATATTTCTGAATGTTGCTTCAAGAATCCCTACCGCAGCCCCCCGCCCTTCCATGATGACTTCCCACCAAAACATGCTCCCTTATTCATGGAACCTAGTGCTTAACTCTCCAGTTTCGTGCAAGAGAAGCAGCGTGGCTTAATGGAAAGAGCACGGGCTTGGGAGTCAGAGGTTGTGGGTTCTAATTCTGGCTCCGCCACTTGTCAGCTATGTGACTTTGGGCAAGTCACTTAACTTCTCTGTGCCTTGGTTACATCATCTATAAAAGGGGGATGAAGACTGTGAGCCCCACGTGGGACAACCTGATTGCCTTGTATCTATCCCAGGGCATAGAACAGTGCTTGGCACATAGTAAGCGCTTAACAAATACCATCATCATCATTATCAGCTCTAGAATTCCAGATCAGCTTTAATGTAATTTAGATTTCATTTTGATTGGAAACTAAAGCACTTCAAGGGGTCCCCCCTCTCCACAGCAAGATAGAGCATCTTATCAAATATGCAATTTCCTTAAGATCGCTCAATGTAGTTCTGGGATAATAAGAATATTCCCACTGAACGTGGTAGATCCTCACACAAGGACCAAAAAAGCAACAAAGAAAGTACAGATTTAAGACTGTCTACTTGACAGAAAGCCATAGCTACAGGGAAGTCTGTGCAGATGCTCATCTTTCCTGGTAGTTTTTAGCTGCACGAACGAGCACTGGTTCAATTCAGTTAGTGATATTTTGTAAGGGGAAAACGAGAACTGAAATATTAAACGGGAGTCTGTGAAAACACATTTTATTATGATGAACTAAATTATGATTAAACCATTACAAAAATCTTTTAGAAATATGGACTAGACAGATTAATCTTTGCTGATATTTAACAGGAAAAGAAGACAAGTCTTGTTTTGTGAAACCTGACTACTTGGGTTAGCATTGTTAAAAGTTGGTCAGAGGACAACAGAAAGGTTCAATATGCAGTTTAATCATATTTTTCCCCCTCCACAGGGAGAAATAATAATCATCTTTATGGTCACAGTGGCTTGGTTACATAAAGGGTATGAAGAGGTCAGAAACTTTGAGAACTAACAAAAGCAAAAATACAGTAGGCCACAGAATTAAGAAAAAATGTAGTGAACTGAGAAATCCACCAAACATCACTTTTCTCTGATTCAAGTTAGGTGATATAATTTAACTCATGAGAAAAATGCCACTTGGCCACCGATCCCCGAACACCCTGTGGTTAATCTAAACTTGGGTGAAAGCCCCCCTCCCCCCACCCTCCCCCAAATCCAAGAGTATTTCCAAACTTTGTGATTTATGGGTGAGGAAACTACAGACTTGTCAGCGGTCATTCATTCATTCATTCAATTGTATTTATTGAGCGCTTACTGTGTGCAGAGCACTGTGCTTGAGAAGTACAGCTTAGAGAAGCAGCGTGGCTCAGTGGAAAGAGCAAGGGCTTTGGAGTCAGAGGTCATGGGTTCAAACCCCGGCTCCGCCAATTGTCAGCTGTGTGACTTTGGGCAAGTCACTTAACTTCTCTGTGCCTCAGTTACCGCATCTGTAAAATGACTGTGAGTCCCCTAAGGGACAACCTGATCACCTTGCAACCTCCCTAGCGCTTAGAACAGTGCTTTGCACATAGTAAGCACTTAATAAGCGCCATTATTATTATTATTATTACAAGTTGGCTACTTCAACATACAACAAAAAAGACCAGACAAGTACCAGAAACGATTCCTTGAAAACTAGCTCCTCACAGAAACCACAACTTAACTTCAACAAAATTCTCTTCAGCTGCAGGGATTTTCTTGAAGGCTAAGGTAATTAGGGTTACCCCACGGTCTGAATGAAGATGTTGATAACCTTTTTAGCTTGCACTAACTACACGAAAGCTAATTACGAGTCTCAATCATTAAACCTTGAAGCAAACTGTGGTGCAAAGAAACCGAAAAACTCTTTTTCATTACATGCTCCTTACCTGCCTCTATCAAGATTGGACTTTGCAGGTGGCTGGACTTGACAGTCCACTCTTAAAGGTGTACTTTAGAGAAGCAGCGTGGCTCAGTGGAAAGAGCACGGGCTTTGGAGTCAGAGGTCATGGGTTCAAATCCCCATTCCGCCAATTGTCAGCTGTGTGACTTTGGGCAAGTCACTTCACTTCTCTGTGCCTCAGTTCCCTCATCTGTAAAATGGGGATTAAGACTGTGAGCCCCCCGTGGGACAACCTGATCACCTTGTAACCTCCCCAGCACTTAGAACAGTGCTTTGCACACAGTAAGCGCTTAATAAATGCCACCATAATTATTATTATTACTAAAGATCTAGGTTTTCAGCCTCTTGAAAACCTTCAAAGCTTTAAGGCCCATCTCCTCCAAGAGGCCAACCCTGACTAAACCTCCCCTTTTGTCTTCTCTCACTCCCTTCTGCGTTGCCCTGACTTGCTCCCTTTATTCATCCCCTCTCCCAGCCCCACAGCACTTATGTATATATCTGTCATTTACTTATATTAATGTCTGCCTCCCCCTCTAGACTGTAAGCTCACTGTGGGCAGGGAATGCGTCCTGTTTATTGTTAAGTACTCTCCCAAGAGCTTAGTACAGTGCTCTGCACACGGTAAGCGCTCAATAACTACAACTGAATAAATGAATGAATGAAAATGCAAAAGTAAATGTTCCACATTTCACAAAAGGAGACGTACCAACAGCCACGTCAGTTCCGTGAAAGGTTTTAGTTCACAATGTCCAGAAGACATCCGAGGCATCCTTCTAAAAAATTTCTCTCAAGAACACAGCCCAATTTGACTATTTTTTCACATCTAAAGCATTTCTTTCTATCAAATATAGACCGTCAGTCCTGTTCAAGTGTGTGGAATTGCGTCACCCTCTAGTGGTTGCAGCTTAAAGAGGATCAAAAACCCTAAGGAAAGAAGAGGAAGAAGAAAAAAGAAAGAAAAAGAAAAAGAAGGGATGGGAGTAGAAAAAGAGCAGAAGATGCGGGAGCTACTGCTTTGCACAATTGGCATTTGAAAATTGGATTTACCTTGCCATCCCATTAGGAGTAATAATAATAATGATGGCATTTGTTAAGCGCTTACTATGCGCAAAGCACTGTTCTAAGCGCTGGGGGGATACAAGATGATCAAGATGTCCCACGTAGGGCTCACAGTCTTCATCCCCATTTTGCAGATGAGGTAACTGAGGCTCAGAGAAGTTAAGTGACTTGCCCAAGGTCACACAGCAGACATGTGGCAGAGCCGGGATTTGAACCCATGACCTCTGACTCCAAAGCCCTTGCTTTTTCCACTGAGCCACGCTAATACCGCCCCCGGCCCCCGACCTATCATTTGGAAGGACAACACCGTGTGTGTCCAATCCATCTATCAATCAATGGTGTTTAGTGATGATGATGGCATTTGTTAAGTGCTTAATACGTGCCAAGCAGCATTCTAAGAGCTGGGGTAGACACAAGGTGAGCACTGACTGCGTGCAGAGCACCGTACCAAGCGCTTGGGAGAGTACAATACATTGGTGTTAGTAGACCCGTTCCCTGCCCAAAAGTAGCTTACAGACCAGAGAGGGCGGTGGAGGGGGGGAGATGGATGTGAAAATAAATTAAGTGTGTGGACCGAAGTGCCACGGGGCTGAGGGTGGAGCAGATATCAAGTGCCTATGCTCAACTCCGCATACTTGAAGTATCCCCTACGTTTGAGACCAGGATGGTAGCTCCTCTAACATTAGTCTCTCATGTCCTCATCCTATCATTGCCCATGCGCTTGGAGTCCATATTTTCTGAGTACTTTCCCCACCCCACTCCTGTACGTACCTTTATACACGCTTGTTTCCCGAACCTTTAATTCATTTTCACATCCGTCTCCCCTGCTCGACTGTAAGATCCGTGAGGTCAGGGGTTGGGTCTAGTTTCCTGGCTGTACTCTCTCAACTGCTAAATAGAGTGCTCCGCACACAGTCCGCGCTCAGTAGCGCTGAGAAGCTGAGTAATTAAACAGCACGGCTCCCTTCCATGTGGTCTGATAAACGTTTATTTCCCCGTTGGAGCACACACTGATGATTTATGTCTAAAGGGACCTCAATTGAGCAAAAGTGATGGAAGAAAAAATTGCCAAGATGGGCATTTCCAATCTCCGGTTTACATTTACATCATGTTTGCTTCCCAGGAACTCGTGATGGTTCTGCAAACTGTGATTCCCCAAATAACAGATACACACACGACCTTGTGAGGTGGGTGGACCTGCCTTACTCGATCTCCAGCTGAATATGAAAACAATAAACCCCACACCCAACAGTCCACTACCATGAGGCAAAACACATCCCAGGAAATTCAGTGGCACATTGCCTGCTCCCTACCATGTCCGGGCCATTAGGTCAGTTTCCGGGACCACCCTCCCGCTTGACAATAGGAACTTTTTTGCTAAGGTGAAAGAGGAAAGGAGAGGAAAACTTGGGGGGGGGGGGGGGGGGGGGGGGGAGAATACATTTGAGCCACAAACTAAGGAAAAAGAAAAGTCTCTGTTGGCTCGAAAAGGGGAGGCAGGGAAAGATAGCTTCAAAAAAGAGATGTTACCTATATAGTCCTTTTCTGAAGTCATTCTACTTCGTCCAAGTGAGTGTCCTGGACACTGGGAGTATGCCTCAAGCATGTTCTGCCCTCTCTTGCTTTACATTACACAAAGCGAGACCCACGGTTTATAAACAGAAGGTTCCGGATGCGTACCGTCTCCAATTTCTCGTATGAGGTGGGCGCGTACCTGTTCCCTGGACAGCAGCAGCACCTACGTTGCCCGTGGGACTTCTGCAGCCGACATCTCTTTAACGTGAGACATGCCGTTTCTCTTGAGGAGAGAACCTGGAGGCTAAGTTGTGCAGGATGACCATATTGAGCACTCGTTAGGTGCCAAGCATGGTGCTAATTACTGGGGTAGATATGAGACAATCAGATCAGGCACAGTCCCTGGCCCACCCAGGGTTCACACGGTCTAAGGAGGAAGGAGAACGGGTATCAAACCCATGTTTTACAGGTGAGGAAGCCGAGGCAGGGAGAGGCTAGGTGACTTGCTCGAGATCATTCAGCAGCAAAATGGTGGAGCTGGGACTAGAACCCAGGTCTCCTACCTCCCAGTCCCGTGCCCTTTCCATTAAGTCAACCAGCTTTGGGTGAGTTTCAAAACCACCATTCCTAGGCATATAAAAATATATTACTAACAGAGTTTGGTAAATGACGGTTCAGCCAAAATACGGGTCAAAGAACTTTCTGTGAGCTGCCATGATCTAGGCACGGGGTACCACACTACCCAACAGGCCTATCAATCAATCAAGCACCATACTAAGCGCTTGGGAGACCACCATGTAACAGAGTTGGTAGACGCATTCCCTGCCCACACCGAGCTTACGGTCCAGACTACGCAGCTATACGTGGAGCCAGACAATCGAGATACAAAGTTCAAAACTATTTACTCCCTCCTTTCCCCACCTCAACGAAAGCCTTATTTCCTCTGGCCTTTTTGAAATGAGTTTCTTCTGAACTTGAAAAAAGAACTCACCCAGCCTTCTCACTTTCATCCTCTGAGACGGAAGGCGAGATCCACCCTTGCATCAGAGGAATGGATGGGTATGGGTCAGTTCTCCCTTTTGGGTTTACTTTCTGCAGTAGATCGAGCAGGTCTAAGGACCCCGATTTGGGGGTGGCAGGTGAGGGAAGGAGAAGTAGCCAAATATCAAAATTCTAGCTTTGCCTTAAATGGCTCCTATAATCACAACATCTACCATCAGACGTTTTCTTCTCCGAGCATATTTGGTGACGACACAAGGAAACAAGCTATTTTTACCCTCAATTTGTTGTGAAAATAAAACAGCACACGTCTAGAGATTAAGGCACAAAACTGCCAGCAAACCCTTAAATGATGGAGGCCTCTTTGCTCTCGCTCTCTGTGTTGAGTCATAAACAGTTCAAACGAACCCCTCAAAACGGGAGAAAGCAAACAGGTACCATGACCATTTTAATGTACAATGATCCATCGGCGCTTCTGAAATGAAAAGGCATTATTGCCCCTACTGAACACTTCAGAGTTAGTTGGCATTTTGGTCTAGTCCCAACAGAACACATGCGGAGACAAACGGTTTCAGCCATCCTAAATTGTGGTAAGATATAGTTCGGTTTGCTCTCCCCACAAAAGAGGTGCCTACCGTGCCTTATTGATATGCAAAACGTTTAGTATTTACAGGCTGCTACGGCAACGTATAGGTCTAGGAAAACCCCCGAAGGCAGGCTAGAGGCCGCTCAGTTTGAGCAGAGAATCCGATGATTATTATATAATTTCCCTGTAGGAAGATTAACCATGGGCTTGACTTTCTCCTATTTTCCTACCAATCAATCCAAGGTATTTCTTGAGCACTTACAGTGTTGCGGGGTACCGGCCCAAGCACTCAGGAGAGTGTGATATGATAGATTAAGTAGACACGATCCTGGCCCTCAAGGAGCTGACGGTCCAGATGGCATGACAGACAGTAAAATAAATTACAGTTAGGAGAAGCAACAGGATGAGTGTACGAATATGGACATAAGTGCTATTGGGAGTTGGGATGGAGCACCTATGGACTCAGTGCATAGGTGACACAGTAACAAGGGGAAAATCGGGTAGGGAGATGAAAGATTAGTTAGGGAAGAATTCTGGGAGGAGATACGATTACAGTAGGGTTTTGAAGGTGGGAAAGTAGTGGCCTGCTGAAAATAGTAATTGTTAAGTGCTTACTACGTGCCAGGCACTCTACTAAGCAGTGGGGTGGATACAAGCAAATCGAGTTGGACACAGTCCCTGTCCCACGTGGGGCTCACGGTCTTGATCCCCATTTCACAGAGGAGGGAACTGTAGAAGTCAAGTGACTTGCCCAAGGCCACACAGCAGACAAGTGGTGGAGCCGGCATTAGAACCCAAGACCTTCCGACTCCCAGGCCTGTGCTCTATCCACTACACCATGCTACGCGGTGCTCCCCTTTCACACAACTTCACTGGCAGTATTTCCCCACTGGGCCCCGGACTTTTTGGGGGATTCTTCAATACATTAGAACAGATGGTACAAGGACCCCTATAGATGAATCTTCCCTCTCGTCCTCACCACTCCCTTTCGCTCTGCAGGGTAAGAAAACAACTGTTTTCTTCAGAGAAGGACGGCACTGCTCTTCTATATGTCATTTATCTACAGGTCTATCTCCCTCATCAGACTGAAAGCTCCTTGAGGACAGGGATCAGGTAATACTAATTTACTAATTCTACTGAGCCTTCAGTACATTTCTCTCTGACTCCAGTAGGCACCCAGGAAATGCGACTGGCTGGCTGACCGGTCGACTGACCCGCAGCTGTAGAATGCTGCCACTGCATCTCAAGAAACCATAAACGCGTCAATTTTATGGCACGCTTTCAACATCATTGTCCGCCCCCCGCAAAATCTCCCAAAATGTTCACAACTAAGAAGGGCTGGACGCGCTGCCGTGTAATAGCTTGATCCCAAAACAACATCTTTCGGTCACCGAAAACAGGGCTGTCTCTCTATAAGAAATTATCTCTCGTGGACCATGAGCACATCTTCAACTTTTTCTCTTGGGCCTTTCAGTCGAAGACCGAAAAAAAGGGAGGCCGCCGAAAAATTAACTTAAGGGGCTGAAAATTCCTGGTCTCCCCTTGCCCGGGGCACCTTCAATAGCCTCACTGGATATTGGTCTCAGCAGTAACCTCAAAGTGGTGCCCTGAAATATCCTTTGCTCCGGAACTTGGGCAAGAGCGCTCCAAACTGCTTTCGATAGAAATGACGGAGATACGAAACCTTGAAATGCCTCATTGCTGCTTAGGGCAGGCAGGTGGCGACTACTTTTTCTGGCTTTTTTACATAATGAAGACTTAACTAGTAATTGCTCTGGGGAGGGGGTGAAAGACAATCCATTTGGAGGGTGTTTTTTTAGAGCTCTCATTTTTAAATACGATTTTGATCACTTAAATTAAGGCAGATCAGACATAACCACAATAACTTTCAACTTATTAGTATATTAACTAGCAAAACCTACTTATCTCCCATGACTACTGATTTAATCCTCGACAAAAAGCAGACAACGTAATAGGTCAATACATCGACCGGGGTTGTTTTGAATTCAAATTTTCCATCTCTGTGATCTTGGATTACTTGTGTCTTTTGCACATAAAAAAAAATCACTCATTTTAATTAGAGGAAAAGCCTACAACTTCATTAAACTGATTGTCCACATAATGCATACACCTACCCGGGGATAATTTTCTTTCTTGGGCGGTAAAAGCAAGGGTTCATGGTCCTCTATTTCCTAGAGGGCCCATGTCTACGCATCGCCCTCTCTCCCACCCTCTACCACCCCCATCGCAGGTCACTGGAAAGCAAACATGTTTACCAAGTATTTCCTAACCCTTTATCCTAAGCCCCGTTCCCCACTTTCCCGGGAGCAGTGGCCAAAATGTAAACCTTCACCTCGGTGACAGAAGTCGGCCTCTCGAGCTAAACCGCAGTGGCTTGGATTTCAAGTACCCCGAGAATCACAGCTTCCCCCTGCAGGGGGAGGGTCCCCAGGCATAGAGCTGCGACTCCCCTAGATGTGCCAACAGTCACAGTTTGCGGGTTTCCTGAAAGAGCGGCGGCAGCGTTCGGCGCCCTACAATCAGGCCGCTGGTCCAGCCCCATTGCTGGGCGGCGTAACCACCGCCTTTCCCAGAAACCTCAGGATGGGAGGACCGCGGCTAGCTTCCCACCTACCTCTTTGAGGTACTCATGTCGACTGGTTCATCTCCCGTCTGGACTTCAACTTTGATGGTCGCTTTCACTTCTCCTCTTTTGAGTAATCCTTGCACTTTGCCTGCATCCGGCTCGGAGTTCATCGCAACGTCTGCTTCAATCTGTACATCTGATCCCAATAATCCTTTCTCCATTTTTAATTTTTTGCTATCTGCATCGTTTGGGGAGGTTTCTCGCTCAAGTGCTCGTTTCTGACTTCGTGTCCTGCATGCCTCTTCGCTCATTCTGAAGTTCTGATGAGACATGGGGGGGGGGGGGGGGGGGGGGGAGAGGGAGGGAGGGGAGAGGGAGGGAGAGAGAGAGAGAGAGAGAGAGAGAGAGAGAGAGAGAGAGAACATAAAATGGTAAAACTTATGGAAATTAATAAAATGCAGTTTAGGATCTTACGTGGGGGGGAGGGATAGTGGGAAGGGAATTAATAGTTTTTCCATACATGACAAAGACATGGATAGTTGCTGTAAAAGAGTCTCAGAAGAAGCGTAAGCGCATTCCTTCACTTTCTTTCCAAAGGCTTACATTAGTAAAGCGCTGTACTTTAATGTACTCGGTAATCATTATGGTAACAAGATTTTTTTTTAAGCATCTGCAATTATAAGAGCGGAACCATAAAAACCATCCTGTCGCAGAACTAGAAACCTGCACAGGATTAGATAATAAAAACGAAAGTTTGGCTGCTTACCAAAAAGAAAAAAGGATTCTTTGCATGTCCCAGACTTGAGTGCAAATAAAATATGATAGATCTAGATCAGAATCTCAACAGAATTTCCGCCTGTGGGCTTCTAAGTACCTGCATTTGATGGCAGGTGTAGGAATCTGATGTCAAGGGGTAAAGGATTACTATTGCCCTGTGAGAAAGAGAGAGTCCCTTCTGCATTTCCTTACAGTCTGCCACTAGAGAGTAGAGGCACTGCCATGGTAGTAATATTCAAGTTGATACTTTCTTCCCCCTTTCGAATGAATGAGGCAGGCTTTTTCACTCCAGAACACAGAAGTGTTTAACTCCTGTGGGATTCATTTAACCCCTTGGGTGTCAAAGTCATCGAACTTTTCACTTTTCTGGGTCTGGGACTTCACTCCACCACTTTACTGTACCTGCACACCCCCAACCGCCCCTCTACACACCTTGATAAAAAAAAAAAAATGAGCTGAGTCAGTTTTTGATCCCATGACATCACTGGGCTCCACATGACCTTTCCCAGGATTCAGTCTGAGAGACAAAGCACTTTCCAGAAAACCAGTCTGAACCGGTTCCAGACAACAAGCTGAAGTGTTGTTAACCCTCACAGAGACAAGACAGTAGCAAGAACAGCAGTAGAGTCGGTCTGCAGGGCTGCAGTTGGCATTCCAAAACACAAGTGGGAGACAGTCGGCCTCACCGGTCTTAAAGGGAAAGGGACCCGTTTACCAATGCCGAAGAACTAGTACTGCCACTCTCTGTCTTGACTTTTCTGCAAGGACAACTACATAGGCTTAGTTGGCCATCCCTAAATGTCAAGGAGGAAACAGGGCGGCTCTGGGAATCAGGAGACCTGGGTTCTAGTCCCCGTTCTGCTGGCTGGGGCTACGTTAGCAGCGGTGAGGGGTTTGAAAGGGCCACCTACGAGGGTGTTCTGAGAGGTGGGCAGGCCCAGTAGGAATTCTTAAAGAGAAATGGCAAACATGGGCGTCGAAGACCACGGTGACTACCAAGGGAACCGCCCAGGACGCACAGTGGCCTAGTTGTAACCTCGGCTCTGCCACTTGTCTGCTGTGTGTGACCGTGGGCAAGTTGCTTCACTTCTCTGTGTCTCAATTACCTCATCTGAAAAATGGAGATTAAGACTGTGAGCCCCATGTGGGGCAGGGACTGTGTCCAATCCGATTTGCTTGTTTCCACTCCAGCGCTTAGTACAGTGCCTTGCACATAGTAAGCACTTAATACCATCATCATTATTATTAAAGAGCAAGGGCCTGGCAGTCAGGAGGACCTAGCCTCTAACCCCAGGTCTGCTGTGTGACCTTGGGCAAGTCACTTACCTTCTCTGGGCCTCAGTTCCCTCATCTGTAAAATGGGGATTAAGACTGTGAGCCCTATGTGGGACAGGTCCCGATTAGCTTTTGACCATCCCAGCGCTTAGTACAGTGCCTGGCACATAGTAAGTACTTAAATAGCATACCCCCCCCCCCCCCACCCCGACCCAAAAAAACCCATCCCGCTGCGTTATGGCCCTATGTCATGGCAGCAACAGCAACAGCCTCGGTACTAAACTGGGGTCACTTTGGCCACCAACTGATAATAATAATAACATTAATAACTAGGGTATTTATTATTAAGTGCTATGTGCCATGCTCTGTACTAAGCGCTGGGGTGGATACAAGCAAATCGGGTTGGACACAGTCCCTGTCCCACGTGGGGCTCACAATCTCAATCCCCATTTTACAGATGAGGTAACTGAGGCACAGAGAATGAAGTGACTCACCCAAGGCCACATGGCAGACAAGTGGCAGTCGCGATTAGAACCCATGACCTTCTGACTCCCCAGCCCATACTCTACCCACTACGTCACATTGCTTCATCTGAGTCACCTAGACTGTAAGCTCGTAATGGGCAGGGAATGTGTCTGTTATACTGTACTCTTCCAAATGCTAAGTACAGTACTCTGCACACAATAAGCAAGCGCTCAAATACAACAGACTTACTGACCAGCCTATGCACTTGACATTCACCCCACCCTCAGACCCCCAGCACTTACGGTTAGCTGTTAATTTATTATACCATCTCCCCCTCTAGACTGTGAGTTCCTTGTGGGTGGGAAACGCGTCTACCAACACTGCTGTACTGTACTCCCCCAAGCGCTTAGTACAGTGCTCTGCCACTGTACTAAGAGTAAATGCTCTAAAAATGCCACTGAATGATTGTCCACTGCTGTGTTGTTCTCTGCAGCACCGGGTGAGGTTTTCTGATTTTCCTCTTGGACTCGAGAACATCCCAAAGCGTCAGCTTGAAAAGAGCTACTCTTTTCAAGGCGTAGTTTGCCTGGCTGGGCTGCCTGTCCAAGTGGCCTCTGAACATTTGAAGTTGAAGAGCAGATTTTTTTAAAACATGAGAATGTAGGGCTAAATGTTAAGAGTACTGGCTAAATTTAATCTTGGAACGAAAGTCCTGTCCTCAGAGGAACAAAGGTGTTGAGTCATTTAAAAAAAAAATAAGTGAAAACTGGCAAGTTTTCTGTTTTTAAAACTCAATCAAGCAGCTAGCTACGAAGCCTACCAGGTTGGGGTGTCAGGTCACCAGAATGATCGTCGGAGGAAGAACGGGCGATCAGAAGAACTTTTCTTCCTACCCGTTGACATGGGGTAATCGCCCTATTTTCCTCAGCCCAGTGACTAAAGTTTACTAATATCATTTCCCAGGCTAGATGTCATCCAGCATGCCAATAAAGCCCTATTCAAAATACAAATTGGGGATTTTTTTTTTCCTTTCACGCAGACATAAACCTGGATGTATTTCATTGTCTGCTAAGAGTGAGAAACTAAATGCACAGGGCATGTGGCCAAACTTTGTCAGACTTCGTCACCAAGCTCTGAAATGAGCCTTAAGCCCTACCTACATTGCCTTCTTCCAACCCTCCTTGGGCCTCCTCTACAGTTTTGTCTTCTTCTACACAGTGACCTTCTTCTCCTCTTTTTCCCCTCGGCCTCTCCCACGTCTGAGCCCGGAAAGGACTGATAAGGCGGTTCCACGGACAGACTGTGGACTGTAAGCTCGTGAGGGGCAGGGCACGTGCCTGTTAATTCTGTTGTACCGTTCTCTCCCATGCGCTTACTACAGTGCTCTGCGCATAGTAAGCGCTCAATAAATACCACCGATTGATCAACTGACTGATGGAAGCCCAGCCCAAGGACTTCCCCCGATGGTATTCTCTGAGGCGAGTGGGTCTCCTTTCCCCTTCCCTCGAGTTGAATGAAAAGAAGGGCCCCATTTTAACTCCCATCTTTTGCCGCTTTTCCCCAGTGGCCCTATGGGTTTTAACGCTCTCGCACTTGGAGGGAGCGCTCAGTTTTGCGAGGTATGTGCTCTGCGCAGTGTACGTGCGCTCCGTGTCTTGGGCGCGCCCGGGCCCATTAGGCAGTTACGGCAGACAGCTCCAGTGTTTTCTGTTGGTTACCCCTCCAATTGATAGCGTGACCTCAAAACAAGACTCAAACACAAGCAGGAAGTACAAGGGAGACGATGAGCTCAAGGTACAGCCATTACGTGGCTCTTTGAGTCGAATCAAGTGGCCCAGAGAGTGAAACAGAGTGCTTCTGTCGGGCAGTTCGATAAGATGCACTGAAGTCTCGGGACTCAGATGGGCAACAACATCAATGTCCGCACGGCTCTGGGTGAAGACAATTACGTGGCTCGATCTTAAGTCTATCTGTTGCTGAATTGTACTTCCCAAGCACTTAGTACAGTGCTCTGCACACAGTAAGCGCTCAATAAATATGATTGAACGGATGAATGAATAACCTTTTGTTACTGGGCCACGTTGACGTCAGTTTGATACATAAATCCCAAGAGCTTAGTACAGTGCTCTGCACACAGTAAGCGCTCAATAAATATGATTGAACGAATGAATGAATAACCTTTTGTTACTGGGCCACGTTGACGTCAGTTTGATACATAAATCCCAAGAGCTTAGTACAGTGCTCTGCACACAGTAAGCGCTCAATAAATATGATTGAACGAATGAATGAATAACCTTTTGTTACTGGGCCACGTTGACGTCAGTTTGATACATAAATCCCAAGAGCTTAGTACAGTGCTCTGCACACAGTAAGCGCTCAATGAATATGATTGAATGAATGAACGAACTATGCTATGTCTATCACAGTTTAAAAAAACATACTGCTTTAATCAGTTTTTTTGTGGTGGTGGTGTGTGTGTGTGTGTGTGTGTGTGTGTGTGTGTGTGTGTGTGTGTGTGTAAAATCTAATGCCTTTGACATTTCTTATGGGAAACTACATTTGGTTTAGCACTTTTGCTTAACACTGTTTTCAAGGAACCAGTGAAGAAAACTAACCCAAGTAGAGCAATACCTCTTCTACACCGTCTGCTTAGGAGCCTTTCCAAGACTGATTCCAGCTGACTAAACCTCCGACAGTGCCAGACTGGTCCCAAATTTGGCTCTTCAGAGGACTAAATGGCCAGCTAACCAGGCAGTTCACTTTTTCGGCGAACAGCAAGAGAACCGGACTCCATTTTGGGACCCAGTTTCTGAGACCCTCTGGTTCAGTGGAGATCACACAGAAGTGACATTACCCTAAATGGCCATTTTTCCAACCGCTTAGGCAAAGCCGACTTCCAAAGGCAATCAGAAATAATAATAATATTTAAGCGCTTACTATGTGCCAAACGCTGTACTCAGCATACAAGCAAATCGGGGTTGGACACAGTCCCTGTCTCACATAAAGCTCACAGTCTCAATCCCCATTTTACAGATGAGGTAACCGAGGCAGAGAAGTGAAGAAACTTGCCCAAGGTCACATGGTGGACAAGTGGCGGAGCCGAAATTAGAACCCAGAAAGGCAATCTACCACTTTGTCAGAGGTAACTAGGAAAGCAGAGTGACGGAGTAAAAGGGGGTGGGGGAGAGAAGAAGTCCAGGGTAATGTTCACATAACTGTTAGGGGGACACCAGCCACCCACATTCATTCAATCGTATTTATTGAGCACTTACTGTGTACACAGCACTGTACTAAGCACTTGGGAGAGTACAACATAACTCTGCCCACAACAACAATATTCCTTGCCCACAATGACCCACATTCCTTGCCCAGCGATTGAGCGCTGCTTAGAGAAGCAGTGTGGCTCAGTGGAAAAGAGCCCGGGCTTTGGAGTCAGAGGTCATGGGTTCAAATCCCAGCTCGGCCAATTGTCAGCTGTGTGACTTTGGGCAAGTCACTTAACTTCCCCGTGCCTCAGTTACCTCATCTGTAAAATGGGGATGAAGACTGTGAGCACCACATGGGACAACCTGATCACCTTGTATCCTCCCCAGCGCTTAGAACAGTGCTTTGCACATAGTAAGTGCTTAATAAATGCCATCATTATTATTATTATTATTACCTTCTAATTAGCTGGGCATCATAGCTCGCTTGGGAAAATACACTAAGATGGGACCAGAACCCGAGAAGAAATACTACTGCAGTGATGTTTAAATGTGCCGATTTGGAAAAGTAATGCTTGTCAAAGTGTCCAGATTCATTCAATCGCATTTACTGAGCGCTTACTGTGCGCAGAGCACTGTACTAAGCACTTGGGAGAGTACAATATACCCATCAGCAGACACATTCCCTACCCACAACCAGCTTCCAGTCTAGAGACAATGAGCTTACAGTCTAGTTCATATATTAGCAACAGATAGGGATTCATTAGTGGGAGACTAAGCTTCCTAGAGTTTATTAATAATAATAATGGTATTTGTTAAGCACTTACTATGTGCTAAGCACTGTTCTAAGTGCTGGGATAGATACAAAGTTATCAGGTTGTCCCATGTGGGGCTTACAGTCTTCACCCCCATTTTACAGATGAGGTAACTGAGGTACAGAGAAGTTAAGTGACTTGCCCAAAGTTACACAGCTGACAAGTGACAGAGCTGGGATTAGAACCCACAACCTCTGACTCCCAAGCCTGGGCTCTTTCCACTAAGCCATGCTGCTGCTTAGGTATGCTTGGAAGAAAGTAATTTACTTCCAGGTCTCAGTATTAATAATAATAATAATAATGATAATAATAATAGTGGTATTTGTTAAGGTCTTACTATGTGCCAGGCACTTTACTAAGCGCTGGGGTAGATACGTGGTAATTGGGTTGGACATAGTCCCTGTCCCACATTGGGCTCACAGTCTTCATCTCCTGAGGCACAGAAGAAGTCAAGTGACTTACCCAAGGTCACAGAGCAGACAAGTGGTGGAGCTAGAATTAGAACCCAAGCCTGTGCTCTATCCACTAGGCGTAACCTTCACATTATTAGTCGTGACATGATGCGATTTTTAAATGAACTGAGATCCTTGTCCAACATTATTTTAGACTCTGGTTTAGATTCAGCTGAGGGTGTTGAGGCACTCAAGGGTCACGGGAAAGTTCTGAGGAAGCCCTGACATTGAAGCTAGAGATGAAGATGATGGTATTCGTTAAGCGCTTACTATGTGCCAAGCACTGTTCTAGGTGCTGGGGTAGATACAAGCTGAAGGACTGCGTTAGGGGCTGCACAGTGAGTTGGCTTAACACCCACCCTACCTTTCCCATTCCCAATGCTCTCTTCTTCCAACCAGGGTTTCTGCTCCCTTCAGACTCTTCCCTCCTCTCCCACACCTCTTCCCTGTCCCTGCAAGTTTCACTTCCCTCAGGTTAGAAGATGCAGGTCTAAAGAGAAGGGAGGGAGATGGGAGATGCATGGTGGGGTTGCTGTAGGGGGAGCGGGATAACTCCCACTCTCCACCCGAAAAACTTCCTTAATGTCAACATGCAAAGGACGATTAAAATAGATATGACTGTAATCTATATTCTAAAGCATTCCTGAGGTGCTTATTTTGTGGTATTACGAGATTGCAGAAATCTTTTCTCTCCTTAGGCTTTTTTTATTATTTATATAATCTGTGTACCATCTAATTTATACAATCACCACCTAAACTGAGACAGAATTCACGGGTTCCACGGGTTAAGACCAACTGGAGTTGCTAAGAACAGTCTGAGGTTTTTCCAAGACTTATTGATCGATTTGTCTCCAAGTCTTTGCTAGTTATAAGGTCTGATTTTTCTTTTCCATTTCTCCTACAGAAGAGAAGTAAAGGAAATAAATACAGGCTCTCCCCTGCCCCAGTAAAGATCATATCAAGGGGATTTATCATAAAGCTAATAAAACCAGACGCTGTTCAAACCAACCAGATTTGGGAATCTGCACCCTCACTCTCATTTGGGATCCATTTTATTACCTCCTATAACCTCATTCCCCTTTACCCACATTTTGTAAAAAAGGGATGGATACTGTTAAACACAAGCCTGCTCCCAGCCACGCTGAATGGTACGCTCAAGGGCCCTGCGACCCACTCACCTCTCCCATATTCATTCATTCAATCGTATTTATTGAGCACTTACTGTGTGCAGGGCACTGTACTAAGTGCTTGGGAAGAACAATTCAGCAACAAAGAGACAATCCCTGCCTTCAATAGGCTCACAGCCTAGATTGGGGGGGGGTGGGGAGGGAGAGGAAACAGCACCATCTTCACCTTCCAACATGGGTAGCAGCATGGCTTAGCAGCAAGAGCACGGGTTTGGGAGTCAGAGGTCATGGGTTCTAATCCTGGCTCCGCCACTTGTCAGCTGTGTGACTTTGGCCAAGTCACTTCACTTCTCTGCGCCTCAGTTACCTCATCTGGAAAATGGGGTTTAAGACTGTGAGCCCCACGTGGGACAACCTGATTACCTTGTATCTACCCCAGAGCTTCATTCATTCATTCAATCGTATTTATTGAGCGCTTACTGTGCGCAGAGCTGTGCTAAGTGCTTGGAAAGTACAATTCAGCAAAAGATAGAGACACTCCCTACCCAACAACGGGCTCACAGTCTAGAAGGGGGAAGAACAGTGCTTAGAACAGAGCTTGGCATATAGTAAGCACTTAAATACCGTCATTATTATTATTTCAGATTCCCTATGATCACAGCTATCTTCAAGCCTCTTCCATGGCAATGTGTTGCCTTAGTGTCTAGATTAGACTTAATCTTACCTAAATTTCCCACTTGTGACCAGCAGCAATTGCATTTAAAAGAGGCCTTCACCAAAGAAGAAAGTTTCCTTTTCTGGCTAACTGACAGGTTGGTGGTGTGGGTTGGGTAGGGGAAGGAGAAGGAAGCATGATGGGACATTTCCATCATTATTAATGCTTGACAGTTAGTGATAGTTGTCCCCAATCCAGAAAGAACTAAAAAATA